>NC_083720.1:107098786-107715023 GCF_028564815.1 Eubalaena glacialis | reverse complement strand
ACTTTGGAGAAGCGTGTCAATGTGCACACAAGCTCTATAACTCTCAAAGACACTCTGCACTGTCACTTTGCTTGATGGTAATAACACTTCTCTCTTAAAAGAAGAAGGAGGAGGAGGAGCTGAATTGTGTCACCCCCCCCAAAATTCATGTTGTAGTCCTAAACCTTGATACCTCAGAATTTGACTGCATTTGAAGATGGGATCTTCAAAAAGAGTACTGCATTAAAACAAGGTCATTAGGGTGGGCCCTAAGCCAGTATGACTGGTGTCCTTATAAGAAGAGGACATTTGGACACAGACACATACAGAGGGAAGAGCATGTGAAGAGAGGGAAAAGATGGTCATCTACAAGCCAAAGAGAGAGGCATGGAATAGATTCCCCCTCACCCACCTCAGAAGGAAACAACCCTGCTAGCACCTTGATCTCAGACTTCTAGGCTTCAGAACAGTGAGAAAATAAATTTCTGTACTTTAAGCTGAACAATCTGTGGTACTTTGTTAGGTAGCCCCAGAAAACTAATATAGAATATAAAGTTAAAATGGCTCATCTTTTACACTCCATCTGCAAAAGGAAAGGAAGATTCCCCAAGAGCATGAAGGTAAACAAGGAAGTTATTCAATTTCTTCTGAGTTTGCAGTGACATATTTTGAGTGCTGCATTCTTGATTGACACTGTGTCCAACTATAGAAGCAAAAATTGTTCCTATAATTCAATCAATATAAATAATTTTTATATTATTTTTAAATTACCCCTCAATTGATATACGTGACTCTATGGCCCTTTGTTTGTGCTAGATAATCAAATCCTGACTATATTTATGCAAATGCAAAGAGATAAATACATTAAAAGACAGTGAATATAAAACCAGGTGATAATTACATTTTAAATAATCATTGCGCTTTTATTTCACTGAGGAAAGAATTAGTCACAACTAAATTATAAATACTCTGAGGGATAGGACTATGTCTTATTGATCTTGAACAGGAGTATGAAATCTAGGACAGTCTTAGACTTAGTAGGGGCTCAATAAATATTTGTTAAATAAACATAAAAGTGTATCATGAAAATTCTTACAGTCCACATTAAAACACTGACATAGGATTGAGGAATTGGATAACCCAGAGAGAGGCTGTCATTTCAGGATAAGCAAGGCCCTGGATGTCAAAGCGTCAGAATATAGAAAATAAAAAGACATGGCTAATACAAAGGAATTGCTTTATCTCCTAGTAATTTGACATTTTATTAGTAATTAACAAACTGAGCAATATTTCTGACTTTTTTCAACTTCTCACCATATTAGTCTTGTCTTCAATTTGGCATTGATGCTGATAAGATAGCTGCACTAAAATCTGTATGAATTGAATCTTAGTAAATCATTCATAATTTTATAACTACATAAGGAAAACAATGGCCAATTTTTCCTTTTTTGGAAATTATTTACTCTAATAAATAGATACATGAATTTAGCATGACTTGTTTTTAAATGCATTATTTTTGTGCACAAAATATGTACTAAAGGACATCACAGGGCTTCCCTGGTGGCGCAGTGGTTAAGAATCCACCTGCCAATGCAGGGGACATGGGTTTGAGTCCTGGTCGGGAAGATCCCACATGCTGCGGAGCAACTAAGCCCGTGTGCCACAACTACTAAGCCTGCGCTCTAGAGCCCACGAGCCACAGCTACTGAGCCCGCGTGCCACAACTACTGAAGCCCACCCGCCTAGAGCCTATGCTCTGCAACAAGAGAAGCCATCACAATGAGAAGCCCGCGCACCGCAATGAAGAGTAGCCCCTGCTCACCGCAACTAGAGAAAGCCCGCACGCAGCAAAAAAGACCCAACGTAGCCAAAAATAAACAAATAAAATAAATAAATTTATTTAAAAAAAAAAAAAGACATCACAGAGGACTTCCCTGGTGGTCCAGTGGTTAAGATTTTACGCTTCCACTGCAGGGGGCATGGGTTCGATCCTGGTCAGAAAAGTTCTGCATGCCGCGAGGTGCGGCCAAAGAGAAAAAAAAGGACATTACAGAAAGTCTTTTTAAGGTTATTTAGTCTTCACTGACTCAAAGGACACAGTAGCCATTATTTTCCTGAATTATACTATGTAAATGTCTTGGAGCCATTTTTGAGAGTTCATTATTTATTTAGGTTTATTGAACACTGAACAGGTATAAAGAATCTTATTCTCCTTCCTGTCTTTGACTGAGATTTAGGTCAAGTGCCTTTGCTCCTATAGCCTCTGGGTAACTTCTTTTCAGTGTAATACTCAAGATAACACTAGCCATGTGGACATAGGCTCTTCAAAGGCACTGAGATTCTAGAATTTCCTGAAATAGAAAATAGTACTTAATTCTTGGTAGTCAACCTGTCCTAAAGCTGCTGAGTAAGAAATAGATTATATCTAAGACTATGATTAAAGATAATAGCGATCATGTCTGATTCTCAGTTCCATGGGCTCCATTCTCCTCTTCTGAGTGACCCTGGGACAAGTTGAGAAATAATCAACAAGAATAGAAATTTACATAAAATTGATTGCCATTTCATTAGCTATATATTAGAAGCAACTCTCTAAAAATTATTCTACCTTCCTTCTTCAGCTTCTTGCCCATCTAGAATAACAGAAGCCCTGAGTAATAGCATGTCAATGACTAAAGTCAAGGCCTAATGAAGTGAACCAACAGCATTAGGTTCTTGTCTTTAACTTACTAGTGTTTTTATCATTAAGTTTCTCCTTAATGGAATTATTTATCTTTATAATTTCAACTTAAAGAAGAGGGTTTTCAGCAGAAAATATAAAGTGGGCAGAGGATATCCCATAACTGTCTATGATAGTATATTCTAGTAATTAAATGCAAAATGTAATTTAAGTTCAAAAAAAAAATCTTCGGGCTTCCCTGGTGGCGCAGTGGTTGAGAATCTGCCTGCCAATGTAGGGGACACGGGTTCGAGCCCTGGTCTGGGAAGATGCCACATGCCGCGGAGCAACTAGGGCCGTGAGCCACAGTTACTCAGCCTGCGCGTCTGGAGCGTGTGCTCCGCAACAAGAGAGGCCGCGATAGTGAGAGGCCCGCGCACCGCGATGAAGAGTGGCCGCCGCTTGCCGCAACTAGAGAAAGCCCTCGCACAGAAACGAAGACCCAACACAGCCATAAATAAATAAATAAATAAATAAAATTTAAAAATAGCTTAAGAAAAAAAAATCTTCAAGAGACTCCTTGTTATCACTGATCCAGTTTACAAGTTGCCCCACACATCGTGGGAGCACACACACATACACACACACAAAGAAAATTAAAATTCATGTTAATACTAGAGGGGAATAAAAAGGAGGAAAAACACAGTTCTGTATTGTTAAATTGACGCATGGAGTTTTCTTCAGGTTTAAGAAAAGCTGTTATCACTTACAGAATTTCTCTTCCTATAACCATTAGAGAGTCTGAAGAAGTCACATGTCAGCTGATGAATGCATTCCTTTAGTTTTTCAAGTGGTGCCAAAAGGTGTTAAGAAAGAAGAATATTATATTGCACCAGGCTCTTCTCTAAATTCGTTGGAACAGCCGAATTAAAACCACTAAGTCAAGCAGACTCTTACTCAGAAGATGTTGTATCACGTTACATGTATGAGTCTAATAAATATCATTAAATGTGATATTTGGATCTAAAATAAAATATCAGAAGTACAAAATTATTTCTCTAGCTAAATCACTGCTGAAGTTCTTCTTAAATCAGGGCTTAGCTAGAGTTATGAACATGCAAGATTGTCCCGATTGGTGAGAAGGGGGTGGAGATGAGACACGTTATTACAAAGCAATGCCACATTCCTGGTCTGCCCTGGTGCTGGTTACTAAGGATATAGATGGGGACAAGAGTGTGGTGTGACTGAGATGGTGTGTGGTGTAGAAGAAGCTTCTGCTCAGGAGCTGAGGCGAAGGGAGTGTAGACTTGGGAAAAAGCCTCATAGGAATGCAGACCACAGTCCTAGTTCTTGGCAATAGTCATCTGTGTTAATACATGTTCTTATTTTAAAGAGCAACCTCAAATATCTCTTTGATCTAGATCAGTACTGTCTGATAGAAATACATGAGTCAAATACTTAATTTAACATTATCTAGTACCTATATCAATAACAGTAAAAAGAAACAGGTGAAATTAATTATACATTTAATATAAGTTAATAGATCCCAACATTCTCATTTCAACATGACTTTATTTGAAAATATTAATGAGATATTTCACATTCTTTTTTCAACACAAAGTTTTGAAATCGAGTGTCTTTTACCCTTAGAGTACATCTCAATTCAGATTAGTCACATTTCAAGTGCTCAATAGCCACATGTGGTTAGTAGTTACTATGTGTGGCTGTTGACAATAGATATTGGAATTTATTATTAAGGAATACCTAGAAGGTGAATGCATGTTTTAAAAGAAAAAAAAAAAAAAAAAACAACAGTGAAGCTGAATGAATGTCTAGTGGTATATCAATTAACCTAAAACGTCTACTCTTCCGGATCCCCCCCACTTATCTGTTGCCAAAATTTGGGGTTGTAGAGACCAGGAAGTTTATGTGAAAGATCTTTGGACTAAAACCTTGACTCAGTTCAGTTTCTTTGCTAGTGGATCTGAACTATGATTAAGCCTTAAGGATGAGTAAGGTGTGGGTTATAATTATTTGAATCATAGGAGAAGAGAATATCTTTTTCAAGGAAAGTAGACAAGAGTCAAAGGGTAGTAATAATTCTGAGTATCTGAAGGGTCTGTCACTGAAAGGTCTTGTGGCTCATGCACTCAAGCCTGAGATACAGGACAAAGGCAGTCAAGAAAAAGAATAAAACTGGAAGGAATTGGCATTGGTAGTTTCACTGAGCACGGGAGTATCTTAGGAACACAGGTCAAGTCCAACACACTGGATATCGGTAGTGATACTGATGCTTAAGCAAGTATGAACAACAGGGCCTTTTGTGGGCCTCTGAAAGAATCAGATGTAGGAGATGAAGCAATGATGAATGTGAGAGGAAGAAACTGACAAAACTGATTTGGAAGCCAAAGGGAATACCACAGTAGACATCTTCTGAGAACAGACACTAGTCTTTAGATATATTTGAAGATGCTTAAGTTCCTGAAAAGTAAGAAAAAGAAAACTAACCAGAGAAATCCTATATTTGACCATTATCATGATCCTAATTTGCCTCTAGGCTGAAATTAAAAATGGAGTAATTGAGGAGTATTGGTGATAATTAGAGGCAGAACAAATTTATTGAACTAACACTTTAGAATATTTAGAATATAGCGCTCATACGTTCTTGAAACAAAACTGCTAATACTGAGACAAGGTATCTTTTAATTTCTCCATTGCATCTTAAATATATCAATATACGATATTAACTCACTGACTAAAAGAGGACCAAACCATTTGTGAAATTTTTTCATTCCTTAGTTAAATAAGACTGCTAATTACGATATGCAAAACACCAGTTGCATAATTACATGCAAGTGTCATGTCATTTAAATAGAAGAAATCATAAAACAGTAATGAGCATCTTCAGAAGGGGGAGTGTTCCTGCAGAATGTAGCTGGGGAAACAATTAAGGACCTATCTATGACAAATACCAAAGTAACATTTACTAGGAAAAAGAAAATCGCAGAACCAGAGGCATCTAGTTGCTGAGCCAATCTATAACTCAGAGCTTAGCTTTAGAGTGGAGGAAACAAGCTCCCAAAATATTTTAGGAAGTATATAACAATCACACCTATTCTAAAACTATCTCATTGGAACTATTGATTTACAATTGTTCATTAAAGGGAATAAAAAATAAGGTCTTAATCTAAAAATGCTTTCTAGTTTCCTGAATCTTGTTGCCTAAGGTAAAAAGGTAAGACAGTCAATGGTCGTAAATATCACTCTGCTAGAAGAACTTCTTGGCAAGAAACTGTGTATTTTACATAAGGCAAAATAAATTGGGAGGTCAGTTCAAGGAGCAATCTGCATTAAAATTTTAGGACCTTGCAGATGCCTAGAGTTATAAGAAATTGCCTAATTTAAACACATGGTAGCAGAGTTCTATACTCATAGAAGATACTGAATAAATACTTGTTAAGGAAGGACTAGACTATGTGCTAATTTGTCAAAATCATTTATATTGGGTAACTTTCTAAGCATTCCTATATAATCCAAGGAAGGGTAAACCATCATACAAAACATATGCATTCCCTATCTGTGTAATTTATAATTAGACTGACAGATAACAACAAAAAAAAAATACACATCAATAGGAAAAGAGACTTAGAGAGACAGTCAAAGAAATGCCAGACACTGAGAAAAGCAAAGGAAAACACAGCCAGACATTCAGATGAACTGTTAATAAAAGAGGTGCCAGGATTTCCATATAGGCAGTGTGGTAACACTGTATGTAGATATACACTAAGCATTTTAATAGCCAGGTTTCACCAGGAGCTGAAAACTGTAGGTGTTAGACAACAGTGTGCTCATTATTATTTTTCCCTTGAGCCAAACACACATATAAAAGAAAAAAATGCTATCCATTGGAACAAAACCAAAAGGAAAATTTTTCACTGAGGCTAATATATACTAAGTAAATGGTACTCTTCCTAGGGTAATTAGTGTCCTAGAACATCTGTTATCTTGCCAGGGAAAACAAAACCTAATTTTAACCCCTGATATTCTAAAACATTCAAAAACCTGCAAATGACACCCTCATGCCCTGAAGAAATACACAGCACAAGGTAATTGCAACTCCAAGGCTAAATGGAGCTTGGAGAGGCAAGCATTTTATCAGACATTGCTATTAGACATTAATTTGCTACTAATTAATGTGGATTTGGCAGCCGGGCTACATACCTGTTAACAGAAAATGGAATCCTAAACCCTCACTGTATAAATGTGATATAAAAGGTATAAAAACGCACTGAGACCACAAGAATGTTTCATTTTGTATTTCCTTTAACAACTTGTATAACCTACCTTAGGTTCTGTTATTACATAAAATCTAGTGAGATGGAGTTCTGAGGACTTGCACCAGGAGAATACAAGAAAATACCTCCTGACCCAACCATCTCTCTCCTTTTACTAATAAAAGAATGGTAGTTCTTTAGGCAATACATGTGTCAGTTATGTGACACATAGCTTAGAACAAGAAAAAAACTTCTCTGTAGAAGGTCAATCGTTACTTGCGGCAGAAACTGCTAACTGCCTCCCAATGTATATTTTCTAATTGTTTTAAATAGGAATATAAGCCAAAATTTTTATATGGGCACATGGCTATATAAGAGATCAGAGAACACGTGGTGAGAAAACAAAAATAGATGAATCGTAGGCTGCTGAAGTTCAGGAAAGGAGTGGGAAAAAAATAAAAACATCAGAGAAATAAACACAAAATTGGAGCAGACTAAATTATAAGACACGGGTGCACTGGAAAACATAAAAGAAAAAAATTTTAAAGAGTTAAATGGGTTTCATAAAATGATATATATGGAAATCAGACAAAGGAACACACAAAATATTAAAATATAAATTACAAGGACATTTTCCAGAAATTAAGGAAGAATCGGATCTAAGGATACAGAAGACACTTCATATAGCAGGACCATTTCACACTGAGATGTATCCTAGTTACATTATTGTATTTGTCAGCTAACAAAAAAATTCTTTGGGTGGCCAGGCATGATCAAATCATTTTTAAGCAGCTAAAACTCAGTCTGATCTCAGTTTTATCCAACACAATATTCAACATTAAAAAAAAGTAGAAAAAAAAATGGTGACAAAGGCTGCAAAGACATAAAATGTGATCTAATAATTTTCCACTCATATTTTTGAACAAGCAAAACCAAGGAATATTGCTATGAGCTCATCTTGATGAAGTGACTTGAGTAATAATTTTTGCCAAACAGGAAAGAATGGGAAAAATATAGCAAAATGATTTGAAGGGAACATTGAATCTATTTAACTAAAACATGTGGGGAGCAGGATTATCGAACTTTCATAATTGTTATACATCCTGACAGTATAATAATCTAACAAAATGGGCAAGAGAAAAAAGAGAAAATTTTGGAATTTTTTAAATGTACTTTTAAGTTACTTTTCTCTTAAAGCTAGGTGAAAAACTCTATCACTTAAAACTGATCAGTTGGAGAAGTTTCAGTTTACTTAACAACATATAGGTATGCATTAAGACATACAACATTGTCACCTAAACTGGGTGTGAAGAAGAAAAGCTAGTGAGAGAAATATGCCAACATAATCATTGCTCCTTCTAGGGAGTAAACAGATATTTGTGTAAAATATAGAGAGTTAAGGATTTTATATAAATTGCTAGTTTAAAGGTATCTCCTCATGTAAAAGTAAAATTTTCCATATTATTGGAAGAAACACATGCAAATCAAAGGATACAAAGTCCAAAAAACCAAATGTTGAAAAAAATAAAATATCCTATACAAACTAAACACATAATGTAAAAGAACATGAATTATCATATTAATCATAACAACATATTGTAAATGTACTAAACTGAGCTATTATATATAAAAGAAACTAACAAATTGGAAAACAAGGTGAAACCCAATTACATGTTGAACCTGAGAGATGAACTAGAAAAAAATAAGCCTAAAAACTAAAATCAACTGCAGGAAACCCTCAATATATTCCAAAAGAGTAGACTCAGCACAGATAGTATTTTCTGATAACCATTTAATAAAATTAGGAATTAACAAGAACAAGAAAAAAGAGCTAAGAAATCAGCAATTTTTCAAAATTAAATTAACTTTCTCTTCAAAAACATGAGTCAATGATGAAATCAAAACTAAGATATTAGAATATGGATACAAATATCAGTATTAAAATAATTTTCTAGCAAAATTTATGGAAGAGACCTAACAGAGCTTAGAAGAATATTCCTACTTTAAATATTCATATTAAGCTAACAAAATTAAAATAAACAACTACATACAAAGAACTCTGAAAAAGAGCAATACAAAAGTTCAGGGAGGGCCAATTGAGGAATTAATAAAAATACAAGTTGAAATAAATGAAATAGCAAAACAAGAAAAATTGACAAAATTATTAGAAATCATTGTTGGAAATAGTAATAAAATAATAAACTATTAGCTAAGTAAAGTTAAAAATAGATTCATAAGAAATTACTTAGCTCAATTTTATGAAAATATATTTTAAAACCTCAATGAAGTGATTGATATTCTAGATAATATAATTTATTAAATGTCAGAAAAAGTAGGAAATCTTAACCACTCAATTTACACACATGTTTGGAGACATTTTTTTTATTGCAGTGACCATGTGAGAGGGTGCTAATGGCATCTGGTAGGTAGAGGCCAGAGATGCTGCTAAACATTTTTTTTTGTTTTTTTAGTATCAGTAAGGATGCACAGGTCAGTGCCGCAACAAAGAAATAACCGTCCATAAATGTTAATAGTGTTGAAGTTCTAGGTGTTGCTAATCCTCCTGGTCTCTAGACTCTACTTTGAGTAGCACTGTTCTAGAGCAAAAGCCAGCAAGCTTTTTCTCTAAAGAGTCAGATAGCAAATATTTTAGGCTTTGTGGGCCACACACAGTCTCTGTTGTACATTCAGTGTTAATCTACACAACCCTTTTAAAATATAAAAAACTATTCTTAGCTCATAGGCCTTACCAAAATAGACCCTTTCGTAAATAATAGGAATATAAATTTGTTGTGTAGTACAAATACAAAGAATATAAATTCTTCCCCAACATGATAAAATACATCTTTCTTAGTCTTAAAACTAATCATAAAGATTAATGACAAATCTAGCAGGTCATTAATATCAGGGACAATAAAAGGATCTTCACTATCACCACTATTATTTCACACTTTCTAGCAATGACAGTCAATATAACTACACAAAAGAAATAAATTATTCTTCTAAAGGTTGTCAAGCAGAAGTATAGTAGAAACAAGCTGGATGACCACCCACCATAACTATTTTTTTACTTTTCTTGGGTATATATATAAACTAAATTTCCCAATAGGCAAGGCCATATATGAATTCTACAAGTAGAACAAAAGCAGAAGTGAGGTATACTAATTCCAAGTGTGTCTAATAAAAACATTCCATGTGATCCTGGTTCTCTCTTCCCACATCTGCCAGCTGGATACAGAAAATCTAATGTAGAAATCTGAAGCCCAAGAACAGGGGTTGGCAAACCAGCTCATGGGCCAAAGCTGGCCCACTGCCTGTTGTGGTAACTTAGGTTTTATTGCACAGCCATGCTTATTCACTTACATATTGTCTATGCCTGCTTTCAAGCCACAATAGCAGCTGAGTAGTTGTGAGAGAGACTCTACGGTCAGCAAACCCTAAAATACTCACGGTCTGGCCCTGTACAGAAAAATATTTTGACAATCCCTGCCTTAAGATGATGGAAATAGAAGATAAAAGAAGCCTATGTCCCTGAATCACTCCTTGGCTAGAGCCGCCCTACCCCATTATACTGCATTCGGCTGCATCATAAAATAAAACTTTATTTGGTTAAACCATTGAGACTTAGTGCTTGTTTCTAGAAGCTAGCTAGGGCTGACTACATTGGGAAGGTAAAAGTATGAGCAGATATGATTGATTACCTTTAATATCCAAGGAAACCAACTGAAAATTTGTGAAGAATGAGAAGAGAGTATATAAAAGCAGCTGGGTTCAAAATTAAAAGAATTAATAGTATCTATCTATCTATCTATATATATATATAAACAATCACCAGTAATGGTTTAAAAAAAAAGACCCTTCTCCACAAAATTGTAACAAAAATAAGAAATACTTACATTAAGTTTAACCTGAAATGTGGAAGATTTATTTCAGTAAAACTTTAAAACCCTACTTGGACGTACCAAAGGACCTAAGCATATCATACCTTGATTAAAATACTTAAATTATAAAGATGTCAATTTTTACCAAGTTGATACAGAATTTTAACTTCTTTATAATAAAAGGAGTCATAAGATTTTTTTCCTCAATTAGACAAGCTTATTATATAATTTACACAGAAATGTCAAGGAGAGGGTATGAATAAAAAGATACTCATACCTTGCTAGTGGTGGTGTAAATTGGTAAAATTCCAATAAGTGACAATTTGCAGATATCTACCATAATTAAAAATTGCTTTCCACTTTTAGGAATTAATCCTATTGATATACCGTACATGTTCAGAATGTTGCAGGAGTATCATTTGTAATAGCAGAAGATTAGAAACAATCAAAATGTTCATCAACAGAGGGCTGATTACATAAACTGGAGTATATCTATATAATAGAATACTATGTAGCAGCTATAAAAATGATAAAGAAGGTCATTACAAACTCAAAGACATAATTTTTTTCTTTTTCTTTTTTTCCCTCAAAGACATAATTTTATGAGAAATAAAAACAAGGTAAAGAATAAAATCTGTAGTTTGCTACATCTTTATAGAAAAGAGTAAAAATACATGTGTATGTCTGTGTGTGCAATGAATGTCTCTGGAAAGATACTTAAGAAAGTTGTAACTGGGGCTGTGTCTGAGAGGGCAACTGGGTGACCGAGGAACAGAAGTAGGAGGGAGATATTTCACTGCATGCTCTTTTGAATATTGAAAATTTTACTTTAAATGTTAAATATAACTATATATCCATATTGTGGATATATAGATTATTCAACATTTAGATATGTTTAACACAGAGCTATACAAATAATATATTAAAATATATACAACTTGGTATATTTAATATAGCTACATTAGATACATGAAAAACTGTTATGCTTTCCTACAACTCATTGGTATGTAAATACAAGCAAATGTTTGCTTCTCATACTCTGGAATTTAGAGAAAAATACTTTATTTCTAAAAGAGAGTAAAAGGACAAATAAGCAAAAAAGAAAGCCTTTGCAAAACTGGGGATAAAAAGACAGAGATACAAAAAAGGTAATCTGATGCCTTCTATAATATCTATTTTTCTAGGCTGCATAATTCACACAAAGTCATGACCAACAAGAGAACTAGAGCCGATGATCAGAGCCCTCAAACATTAGAAATATCTAAAATACTATAAATGAAAGAGTCATAACAAGAAATCATCACAAACTGTTAAGATTAAGGATTTTTCAAAGGTCAGACATTACAAAAACAAAAAAAATTTCAGTAAAGCTAGAATCCACAAATTCTTTGCGACACACAGACTAGGCTTTACATAACTGCCTGTCAGCCGATGACAATATTAACTACTTGGAAATTTCAGGAAAGCTGCTGCAAAGATAGCTTCAAATACTTTATTTTAAATATGCCTCTCAGCTGCTGGATTAATATAGTTTTGTTCCTTTGGTTTTCAGGCTGGAAAATGAGATGAAGAACTCAATGATGCAGAAAAGGCATAAAAGTTTCTCTTCCTTTAAAGGTAGCAGTTTGTGATTATCAAAACTGAGTTCTCCTTGAGTCTGATCTGCTTTAAGGCACTTAATTCAAATACACATCCTTCCAGCATCAGAGAAACGCAAATACACTAAATTTTTTCCAAAACTAGCCAAAGATGCTGTTTTGAAATAGACACTCTAAAAATTATTTTTCCAAGAGAAATAATGTATACAATACTCTGAACGACCACATATTTTTCATGTTTACATGAATTAGAAACTCTTATTGACTAATAAAATAAGCCCTTTCAACTAAGAGTTTCACTCATTCCTTATGAGAGGAATCCCCACATTAATTATTACTGAGCAATTCATACTAGAAGCTGTGTAATCACTGGTCTTCTCTCTACAAGTTTATATTTGCTTAAAATTTTCACAATTACAACATAATTAATTCTACACCATGAACTTATTCATGATTAATATTGTTGTTATCAAAAATAACATCTAGCAATTTAAAAGACGGATGTGAGCATGATACATGTCTTAAGTCAACTGAGAACTGGAGAAAAGATTCTGGTACCCAGTATATGCAGACCAGACAAGCAGGAACCTTTGCAAAACAGTGCCCTGGTGAGCTTTATTTACTCCTGCTCAGGTGAGCTGCATATTAAATTACTGAGGATCAAGGAAATTAATCTCTCAGTGACTATTATTTTTTCCACTAATCAGTCATAAAATTAATTTTTATCTTTCTTTGTTTTGAGAAGGGTTTTAACGGAGACATGTTTTACAGATAAAAATATAGCAAAGTAAAGTAAATAAAAGTAAAATAAATGAAAGCAATAAAGCTGAGGTGAAAGGAAAATGAGGGAAGGAAAACAAAGTGAAGTATGGAAGGAGATTAGTATGTAAATTGCAATTGCATGCCCTAAATCCTGTGTAAGCAACCTGAATCAAGGGATCAATGTTTTAGAAAATTGACAGTTGTTTATAAAGCACATATACACCTGGTGTAAAGGAAAAGCACACCCTTTTCTCTTAATGAAATTGAATTTCTTCGGTGGATTATTTTGGGAATAACACTGCAATGTGATAGACAATGTCCTTATAATACAGTGACAAGTTAGTTTTCACAGGCCTTTTTCCTATAATGCTTCTAAGTATAGGCATGTGATATCAAGTCAAATTACATTTCAGTAAGAACAACGCTGTGATGGGGGAGGAGGACCATCTATTAGTAAGTATCTATGTGACTCTGATGGCTTAGTTTAATCACAGGATCTATGAGCAATTTTTAATAATGACAGGATTATACAGGATGATTAATCTCCTAATATATGATGTTATCAAAAGGAGTTAATGTGACATTTAAGTGCTTTAAAGGCATGGAAAATTCACCCTGGGGCATTATATAATGGAGAGCAATGGTTCAATGTGTATAATTTGCTCCTTGGTTGGTGCCTTGGCTCAGAATCAGTCCACATGCATTCTGGCTCCTGGCTGGCCCAGAATGGATGGTCCTAAGAAAATTAGGACTCTGCTGGAGCCAGTACAAAGCAGCCTGCTAGGGTTGATCAGAATAATGCTGGTCAACATGCAGCCAGGGTTTACAGAACATGATATAAATGGCTGGACTTTGGAACACTACTTATCCTGAAAAGTCCTCTGTAGTAGCTTGTCAATGGTTATTTGCCTTCTTCTTATATAAGGCTATTTGTCCTCTTTTTTGTGAAATTTTAAACATCTTTAATGAGATATAATTCATCTAAGGTATACATTTCAGTGGTTTTTAGTATATTCAGTCATGCAACTTTCTCTGTGATATAACTAGAATACTTTCACCTCGCCTCAAAGAAACTCCGTACTCCAAACTCCTTACCCACAGCAGTCATGCCCATTCCCATCCTTCCCCCTCTTACCAGCCCTAATATATTTTCAGCCTTTATAGGTTTGCCTATTCTGAGTATTCCATGTAAATGGAATTATACAATATGTGCTCTTTTGTGACTGGCTTCTTTCACTTAGTGTAGTGCTCTTTTTTTTGACATAACTTTTTTTTTATATTGGAGTATAGTTGATTAACAATGTTGTGTTAGTTTCAGGTGTACAGCAAAGTGGTTTAGCTTTACATATGCATCTATCTATTCTTATTTAGATTCTTTCCCATATAAGTTATTACAGAGTATTGAGTAGAGTTCCCTGTGCTATACAGTAGGTCCTTGTTTATCTATTTTTATATATAGTAGTGTGTATATGTTAATCCCAACCTCCTGATTTATCCCTCCCCCCCAACCTTTCCTCTTTGGTAACCATAAGTCTGTTTCCTAAGTCTGTGGGTCTATTTGTCCTCTTTTTAAAGTGACAGAATGAAGTATGTTCAGCTTCTTCACATCTCAGATAATAACAAACTCAGCTAAGTTTGGATGTCATTTTTTCAAGGAAAAGACAGATATACAGGTATCTATTTGGTAGTCTGCTAGTTTACGTAGGATTCATACTGTCAGTTCTGCAGCACATGAAATCAATCTCAAAGATCTCTAGGTATTATGATACTTTAAATGACTTCCTCCACCAGAATAAGTGCAGCCAATATGGTATACAGTTGACCCTTGAACAACAGGTTTGAACCGCTTGAGTCCACTTATACACAGAGTTTTTTAGAATGGTAAATAATACGGTACTGCAAGATCTGCGGTTGGTTGAATCTGTGGATACAGAACCGCAGATATGGAGGGCTGACTATAAATTATATGCAGGTTTTCAACTGCAGGGGGCAGATGGTTGGCACCCCTAACCCCTACTTTGTTCAAGGGTCAACTATACTTAGTTAATCTAATCAGATCCCTCTGATTAGTTGTCTAAAAATACTCAGTGCTTCATTTTCATAAGCATGCCTTGTTCTTTCCTGTTTTCAGCATATCACTAATCATTGTCTTTCCTATCAAAGAAGACATTTTGGGGCCCAAGATTTTTTTCTGTTTTTTTCCTGAAGACTGTTTTGTGAACAAAGACGAGAGTTCTTTATCTACTGCTTCACCTAAGTTCATCAATATAATCTAATTACACATTTTTCCACTGAAGTTTTGAAAAAGAGGGGCATGCTTAAAAACATAAGAGAATGAAAATCCACACTTCTCATTCTGACTGCAAGCTTGGTCTATTTGTCTTTTCTGTCTTCATTTTCTTTTTGTCCCAGATGGATAATGATGCTTATCTACTCTGATTCTTACAAGAAAAGTAGTGAGGATAAACTGGTTCTGAAGGACACATATAAGACATACTGATTAGTACTATTATTTATTTAAAATTCTATGGCTATATGTGTCTAATTTTTACGTTAAAATTTTGGAAAATTATAATTGAAGTTGTATGGTTTTTCAGAGAAAGAGCATATATCTAGAGACCTAAAGATCTGGATTCAGTTCCTGGCTTTGTTACTTCTAAAGCTGATTAGTCAACTCTTCTAAGTCTTAGCTTTCTCATTTGTAAAGTGGAGATAACAATACATATCTCATGATGGAGATATGAGAATTAGGTGAGATTATGTATGTAGAACACCTATAGCAGTGTCTGGCACATGAGAGGCAATCAGTAAAAATAATACATTCTTATTTCTAGTGGGAAATTACATTATTTTTCTTAATTCTTTATTCCTCTCTCTGTACATTTTTTGCCATAGGACTCTGAGTACCCTTCCCTGCCCTGTTGACCTTAGACTTTAACCAATGGGATATTAGCAGACATGACACAAATGGAGGCTTGAGGTACGCTTGTGTTACTGAGTTTTCCCTCTTGGGCCTCTGTGATTACCAAGACAAAGTCAAGCTCCAAGTAGCCCATGGTCCAGGGAAGTGAAAAGGCTTGTGGGGCAGACGTGGATTCAACATGCAGCTTATAATTCAGCTCAGCCAAGCCCAGACTGGATCAGCCAGTCTCCAGCTGTGCGAATCTAATGTGAAAGCAAAAAAGTTGATGGTTGTTATAAGACACTGAGTATCTGATGGTTTGTTAGGAATTATTTTGGTGAAAGATAAATGATAAAGAAATTGGTACCTAGAACTAAGGTTCTACTGTGCCAAAACCCAATATACATAACGTTGGTTTTCAGATCAGGTGGTGAATGACAATAAACTATTATAGGAGGCTAGAAAAATAGGGAACCATTTCATGTAGTGGTAAAATACCTGGTAAAAAATGTTGTCTGTATTAACTTGGAGACAGAACATGTATCTAATAAACTTGTGAACTTAGGCAAGCAGGTGTTCAACTAGAATATTAGAAGCATGAGCGTGCTTCTGATAGGCATATCTGCCAAAGTGCTACAAGAAATAAGCTCAGCAAAGAACTGACTGGTTTGCAAACAGAATTGAGAGGACATATAGTGAGCTCAGAAATGCTGGGTTTTGCTGGACAGGAAAATAAAAGTTTCTGATTTCTAACTTAGTCAGTAAAACTTCATCAAATTAAGGTTTAACCTGGGGGCAAAAATCATACACCATATATATATATATATATATATATATATATGTATCATAATGTCTGACACTTGGAGGCATTCAATAAATTTAAGGTCTCATAACAGGACTGGTTTCATGCAGTGGAATTTATAAAGCAGTTAAAATTAATGAACTAGATACTAAATGTATCGATATGGATAAAATTTTAAAATATAATGCTGAGTGATAAAAGCAAACTACAAAAAGAAATTAAAGATTATTATGAGATTTATTAAACTTTTAAAACATGCACTTAGTGTATGTTGGTTATAGATACACGTGTATGTAAAAATGTGCAAAAGCATGCATGGACATTAAACACACCAACTTCAGGAGTAGTTAACTTTAACACAAAGGGGAGGAAAAAGGATAGGGCTTTCCTTATACCTGCAACATTTTATTCCTTTACAAAAATGTTATCTGAAAAAATATGGCGAAAGGTTAATTCTGTTAAATGTGTGTGGTGAATACATGATTAACTCTTAAATCAGTTTACTTTTCATAATTAAAACTAAAAATAATACTAAATGGAAACGGAATAGAAAGCATTCCTTTGAGTACACAGCTTCAGACCAGTTCTTCATAGATGAAAATAATAAGATAATATTTAAATATTAAAGTATGCATTTTGCTACTTGGATCATTTTAGTCTTATAATACAATATTCACAACCTGAGAAGAAGGTCTAGAAATTGACATATTGCCCCTTGCATCATGCATGTGTGTGTATGGGCATGAATGCAATGAGAAAGAACCCAATTTATCCATATAGTTGCCTGGCTAGCCACCAAAGAAGAAATATAAACCTAACTATTTGCACCAGTTATTTTTTAAGGGTTCCTTGTCAGTATATGCAATCAATTACAAAGAACCCACTGGTACTAACTATAACAGAACCTGGAGAAAAGTACAGGTCAAGTAAGGGATTATAATTAAATACCTGAATGTAGAAAGAAATGGTGTGCCTACTGCATAAAGCCAGGAGAGATTTTGAAAACAAGCCAGTTGCTATGCTCACATTTTTCCTGCATACCCCATCAAGCTTCAGCAAGTAGGTAGTACAGATTTTCACTGGACTTCTGCCACTGACTCAAAGAATAATCGTAATCTCCAGTTGTATTCTGCATTATCTGAGAGAGACCCATGTGCCTGAACTGTTTTCCTTAGGAAAGAGCATCGTGAGAAGAAGGGATCAGGTCATGGAAGGAGGAGGAGGGAGCGGGGTCGGGGACCACCAATGAACAGCTCAGGTAGTGAGTTACTGATTTTTGCAGTGCTAATGAATAAACCCAAATGTTTTCATAAACAACAATTTTTCAAAGAGGAAGAGCTAAACACAATTTCTAAAGCCCTAAAAACACAGACACTTTAAATCTATCTTTTTCCTTAGGTGGATAATTGTCTTGGGATCCAGTGGAGATGCATGCTTATTATTACACACCGTCTTTCACTTATCTAACACAATGGCAAATGTGTTTCAGGCATATTAGTTTACCCACATGATAACTTTAGGCGAGTTCTTTTTATTTGAAAAATTATTGTTCACGTCCCTACATTTACAAGGTCACATTGAACAGCAAAGGCTTTGACAATACAAAATGTTCACTTATAACTAACCTATAAGATTAGTCCCCATTCAAACATTCTTCCCAGCTTATCCCATAGCCATAGCACACAGTTGCAATCATACTTGTTTTATATAAGATGAAATACATTTATTTGCATAACTATTTCAAGACAAAATCCTAATAAAACTTATTTACTGTTTATTATGAAACTAGGTCCTCCTTTTAAATGGATTCACTTTTTTTCTATTTCCAATTTTCTTCAATAATGAGAATCCCCTGTTCTACTCTTACCACAATTTTTAGATGAATATATTGATGCCAAAAGGCAGACTGTCACAATTTCTTTCATATCCATAGAATGCCACACCAAGAGCCCGGACAAATCCAGGTCTAACTTATGTCAAAGTTCATGCTTTCACCCATTATGCAGTCTAACTCTCCAAGAGAAAATAATAAGAGCCACCATAATTGAGGTATGGCTGTAAGGGGTCACAGAGAGAGTGAAAGAGACATTAGAAGATTCTTGATAAATGTGAGTGGAAACCTTGGGAGCTACTAACATACACAAGACCCTTGAAACTGGGAACACCTGTTCACCATGGTAGCAAGAATCACTGCACATGAGAAACAGGCATGCCACATTTTTTCCCTCAGGGGCAGAAAACTAATTTGAGAGACTGATTTCTGATATGCTCCAGTGCACCTTCACCCATCTCAGAGCCTTTGCATGTGATCTATTTCTGTTGATGATATTGAGCCAAATCCATTAAAATGTATCAGTGTGGTTCCAAAACCCTTGAATGCTCTCTAAGGAAAACATGTCTGAGAGCATAGCATTCTATGTCACCCCTTCAATTCAATTCACCAGTGCAATCCTCTGCTAGACCTGAGCAGTGATAAATTGATTCAGATTTGGTCCACGCTCCCAGGGTGCTCACCCAGATAAACAATACTCATTAAATTGTCCTATGCTCCAATAACTAGGTAGTCTAAAACTATCCATTGCCAAGTGGCTAAAAATAGGTAAGCTCCTGCAGATAAGGTGCGGTTTGATGGCATTTAAAAGTGCCATAGTGCTAAATAATGAAGGATCTCTTCTTCAATTCATAATCTAATCAAAATTTCATCATCCTCCGCAAAGGGCATGCATTGGGTTGCCCTCCTCATTGCTGTAATGAAAGCAACAGAGAAGGCACAATAAAACAAAGAAACACTCATGATAGAAAACAAGTGAAAGCATTCTCAGGTTAGTTTAAAAAATTAAGGGCATGTATTTTGCAGAACATGCTACAGGGAAATAAAGTTGCCTTAGGAATTGATAAACATTGAACTGACAGTGAACTTGGAGCATTTGCAGAAGACCAAAGTCTTGAAACAAAGTTAACACTCCTATCCCAGAAGAGTGTGGGGCACATAGAGAAGGATCAATTGTATGAGGACGACATAAATGTCCTAGATGAGAACAAAAATTATGCCATTGCTCTTGCTGGCTAATGATGTTCACCAATTTCTCAATGATGAGAAAATTCAGTTGTAGCAGCACCAAGTGTATACTATTAATATCATTCAGTTTACATTTAACAAAACAGATAATTGTATAGGGTTTCATTTCAGAGTGTGGACTTAATTCCTAACTAAAAGATAGCAAGGGTTATTCTAGCACATACTATATGCTAGCACTTTTCTAAGTATTTTATACACATGATTTATTTAATCATCACAATAATTCATTGCCATAGGGAATATTATTCTTCTCCATTTACAGATGGAAAATCTGAGCCACAGAAAGGTCAAGTAATAAGTTGAAGGTCCCACAGGTAGTAAGTGGAAAAGCCAGGTTCAAACTAAGCAGTCTGGCTCCAGAATTCATCTCAGCACTGTGCTGCCTCTCCAAAGAAGATCCTCAGGTTCGATTACATTAACAAATTCATAGCAAAGAATATCTATTCAGTACTGTCAATCATACGCTATATTGACCATATGGCTACAGAGATGAATACTACTGCAAATGTGTTTATATGTAAATAATAAACACAAAAGGTTTCATAGAGGCTAGGTTATATACATGACTTTAGTGCAGGGCATAAAGGAAGGAGTGGTCAGCATTTTATAAGCCATTTGACTATTTGCCCTAACTATAGCACTCATTTTTTGTTGCCTCTACTGATAAAAACAGGGAAGCATTAAATAATTAGTATCTTTTAAAAATTCCATATTAATATGTCTTATGTCCTAAAGTGTGACATATTACAACAGCCTCATTTCCCTCCTCCCCTGTTCTCTCTCTCCCTTCCTTTCTCCTTCTTCCTTCTTTCCTTCCTTCCTTCTGCAATTCCATTCACATTTTTTTGAGCATATACTAGAACAAGACACTTTCTGCAATAGAATCTGTTAAAGACAAAAGAGGATCTTAAATAGAAGACATCTTTAAGTAGAGTTTAGAAATTTTCATTTCATTCTTAGTTCCCCTCCCACTGACACATTTTACAGCTTCCTTTTTATAACTGCAGACCCACAGACAGTAAGAGGCACACCTGCATCAACACTTAGCCCCAGAGCTTTGAGCTGGTCTGCAGCCAGCACCAGGCCTCGTGTACTCTCATATTCCATCTCGCTTGAGCCCCATCAACACCTGAGGATAAGCACAAGACCTGGGGACTCAACCCTGAGAAACCTGGCGCAGTGTGGCCACTGCTCCAACACCTGTGCTGAATGAGGAAGTATCAAAGTCAGTGGGTGACAACTCGAAGAAACTTTTCTTTTCCTTCCTTATGATTTAAAACTCATCCCAGAGTGGCTGTGTTATGTGTGACAATAGAGAAATCCACAGAGAAATATCTAGGAGAGATGAAAATGAATTGAATTTATCAAAGATATTAGGGAAGGGGTACAGAGACAACTGATGTGTGACATTTCTTAGTGATATTGCATGACCTGATTGATACCAGTGAACTGTTAGATTGTATGGCATTTTTGTTTTTGTTTTTGTTTTGCCAACTGTAACGTTTTTGGAGAACTTTTGTGGTTAAAATAAAAGGAACTTAAATGGGTTTGATGCAGAGTGCAAAGCTCTCTATAGGGAATGCTGTAATCTATATTTCATTAGTTCTATTTAAACAGAATGGCAAATGTCTGTCCATTCTGGCCCTGAGAGAGATTCTATTTTTTCTCATTCCAATTATTTATAATGTCTACTCCAGCTCCAAAGGAAGAACACCCCTAAGTAGACAGAAGTAAAGTCAGGCCCTTCTTACCAAAGGCAATGGAACTTCACAGAACTCTAGCTGCATGATATTGAAGATACCCTTCTACATCTGCAAAGCCTGTTCACATAGCTCTAACAGTCCAGTGAAGGAAGTAAGGCATTTATTATTATTGTCTCTCATATTCTTCAAGATTTTTTTCAAATGACACCTTATCAATCTTTCTTTGGCAATTCCTTATAAAATAGCAAACATTTTCCACCCTGCCCTCCAGCCTTCCTATCCCCTTACTAGCTTAAGTTTTCACCAAAATGTTTAACTCTATCTGGCATATTATGTATTTATGTATTTATATATTGTCAGTTTCAACCTAGTAGCATGAAAAGAATGAGCTTGTTTTGTTCACTGGTCTACCCTGGAGCTTGGAAGAGTGCCTGTCAGATTTAGTCAATATTTATTGAAAGAATAAATAATGAATAAAGGAATGAGTATAAGGGCTCAGAAGAATGTGACTTGCTCAGTTTATAAAGCTAATTGGTGGTAGACTCTAGACTCAAACTTTGACTGTGCAAATCTATATCTTTTGTTCTTTCTATAGAAATTTTAAATGTCCCTTTCAGTCCTGATACTCAAAGAGTGAAGTTATTTCCTAAGGTGTTTGGCACATAGTAGGTTCTCAATAAATTTTGTTGCATCTAAATCTGAATAACTGAATATACTACCCACCACGTAAATGTTATGATTTTCCACATACCTGAAAGGCTTTGAAAGTGCTGTAGTGGGAGAAAAGGAGAAGCAGACAGTTCCTGATATTTCAAGGAGAATAAGCAAAAGAGGTCAGCTACTGTATGTAAACTATAATTCTTGAAGGAATCCATTGCAATCCCCATAAACACTTTGGTTACTGCACACATCCTCAACACTTTTCTTCCCACTAATCTCTTCAGCATGAAATATATATATATATATATATATATATATATATATATATATATATATAATGTATATATATATATATATATATTTTTTTTTTTTTTTGGTGTTGAATTTAATGCATGCTTTTTGTAATGGGTTGGACAAAATGTTCGTTCGGATTTTTTCCATAAGATGGCTCTAGTAGCACTTAGTTGTCTTTAACTTCATTTGAAACAATTTTGTTAGATTGTGTGTGACAGCAGTTATATCAGGTGGCATTTAAAAAAGACTTATCAAAATTGGTGAATTTTTGTGTAGCCATTTTAATATTGAAGATGGAAGAAAAAAGCAACATTTTCAGCACATTATGCTTTATTATTTCAAGAAAGGTAAAAATGCAACTGAAACACAAAAAAATATTTGTGCAGTGTATGGAGAAGGTGCTGTGACTGATCGAAAATGTCAAAAGTGGTTTGCGAAGTTTTGTGCTGGAGATTTCTCACTGGACGATGCTCCATGGTCAGGTAGACCAGTTGAAGTTGATAGGGATCAAATCGAGACGTTAACTGAGAACAATCAACGTTATACCACACGGGAGATAGCCAACATACTCAAAGTATCCAAATCAAGTGTTGAAAATCATTTGCACAAGCTTGGTTATGTTAATCGCTTTGATGTTTGGGTCCCACATAAGTTAAGCGAAAAAAACCTTCTTGACTGTATTTCCGCATGTGATTCTCTACCTAAACATAATGAAAACGTTCCGTTTTTTTAAACAAATTGTGACGGGTGATGAAAAGTGGATACTGTACAATAATGTGGAACAGATGAGATCATGGGGCAAGTGAAATAAACCACCACCAACCACACCAAAGGCAGGTCTTCATCCAAAGAAGGTGATGCTGTATATATGGTGGGATTGGAAGGGAGTCCCCTATTATGAGCTCCTTCTGGAAAAGTAAATGATTAATTCCAACAAGTACTGCTCCCAATTAGACCAACTGAAAGCAGCACTCGATGAAAAGCATCCAGAATTAGTCAACAGAAAACGCATAATCTTCCATCAGGATAATTTAAGACTGCATGTTTCTTTGATGACCAGGCAAAAACTGCTACAGCTTGGCTGGGAACTTCTGATTCATCTGCCATATTCACCAGACATCGCACCTTCAGATCTCCATTTACTTAAGTCTTTACAAAATTCTCTTAATGGAAAAAATGTCAATTCCCTGGAAAACTGTAAAAGGCACCTGGAACAGTTCTTTGCTCAGAAAGATAAAAAGTTTTGGGAAGATGGAATTAGGATGTTGCCTGAAAAATGGCAGAAGGTAGTGGAACAAAAGGGTGAATACATTGTTCAATAAAGTTCTTGATGAAAATGAAAAATGTGTTTTTTATTTTTACTTAAAAACCAAAGGCACTTTTTGGCCAACCCAATAGAAATTTAGAAATGCACAGAAAAACACATAGAAGAAAACATAAATCTCCTGTGTGTAATTTCACTGTTCAGAAAAATAATTATAACATGCCTCTGTATATCTTTTCATTTCCACCACATGCATGTATATGTTGTGTTATAAATAGTTGAGATTTTAATGTATGTACTATTTCATACCTGCTCTTTAACAATTTAAATCATAAGCATTTCCCATTTCATTGAGTATTCTTAAAACATGAGTTTAAATGACTTTTGTGTGAATGCAATATAATTTGTTTAACCATTCCCATATTTGTAGATATTTTGTTGATCCTAATTATTTACTATTATAAACAGACATGAAAAAATCATGTTAATGAGTATTTATAAACTTTTCTGATTATTTCCTTAGAATAAATACCTTTTTTGTGGAATTGCTAGGTCACAGAGTATGGACACTTTATATTTTGAGGTATGCTGTAGGTCATATTAAACTCTCTTAGATTATATCTGGGTAGGTTATATTAGATTAAACTCTCTTAGCAATATATTTCCCTGAAGTTTTGTCAACATTTTATGATTAAAAATATATTTTTCCAATTTGATAGACAAATTGGATCTCTCATTTTCTATAACTTTATGACAAAAATAATATATGTTCATTACAGAAAATATGCAAAATATAGACATGAAACAGAATAAAATAAAAATTACCCATATTCTAATACATGCAACACTCTTAACACTTTGGTGTAAGTGCTTTCAGCTTTGGTTCTTTGTGTGTATTATGAATGGCCATAGCAATATACCTAAAAACAAAAATTTTTTTAACATCTTTATTGGAGTATAATTGCTTTACAATGGTGTGTTAGTTTCTGCTTTATAACAAAGTGAATCAGTTATACATATACATATGTTCCCATATGAAACACACATTTTTAAACTAAAACATGAATGTTCTCTCCTTTTTAATAGTTATTCATCTGTATGAACATTTTAATGGCTGCTTAGTGTTCCAACATATGAATAAAATTTATCTCAAGTCCCCTATTGCTGGTTACAAAGGTTAATTCCAATAATATTATTTCAAGCCTACTTAATAAAGGGATTTTTCATATGTTTATTATCCATGGGTAATTCTTTCATGATTTGTCTCATAGATCTTTTTTCAAAAGATATAGCCATAGTTTTCTTCCCAGTATTGGACAGCTGGAGATTTCTACAGCAGGCAAGTTAAGCAACAGGCCAACGAAGTGCTTCTCACTTCAACATGCTGAGGAGAACATCTCTGTAGCCACCCCAGTTCAAAGCATCTCATTCAAGCCTAATGAGTCATCTAAGCCTGTTACTGGAAAACAGGAAATCTCAAGTTCCAGTAGTTTTGACATCATCTGCTTTTGTAGTCTAAGGCAACATCTCATTCTACAGGCTGCATTCTGTCTGTGCGTGTGATATTTACTGAGTTGCCTTACAAGGATTTGCAAAGATGTGTACCACTTTTAAGCAATTCTAAAAATACTGAGAGGGGTGAATGTGTCTCCTTTCTGGTCAGAATATTACCAGGCAGCAACCTGGGTAATAATAAGTGATGCTGTTGCCCAAATGAAGGTTTTGACCTTGAAGATGAAAATTATATGGACACAATTGATTCAGAGCGCCTACCCCATCATCCACTAGTAACCTAACTAATTACCTGATTTTGCAAAACGGAAAAACTGGTCCTTCTGCATGTTCTGTTTCTCAGAGTGTAGGATCATAGATCATTTGGTCACACCAGCTACAAACCTCCCTTCCAAAATCCCCTACCTAATCCATCCTCAGGTACTGTTGACTTTCATACTTTGCATGATCTGGAGTCAATCTACTTCTTTCAACCTCAACTCACCTCTTTGGCTTGTCACCTTCCACATTTCCAGGCCTCTGAAATCTTCCTGAATCTTCTCTAGCCTCCTTGT
Source organism: Eubalaena glacialis (assembly GCF_028564815.1). NCBI lineage: Eukaryota > Metazoa > Chordata > Mammalia > Artiodactyla > Balaenidae > Eubalaena > Eubalaena glacialis. The sequence continues at coordinate 107,689,100 of NC_083720.1, read as the reverse complement.
AGGCCCTTCTCCATATGCAGACAGTGTAAATTTTCAAATATGGAAATCTTACACTTTGTCATGAGAGTTTCACATTGTCATTGCAGTCCTTCAAACGCATCTCACATTATTCTACTCTTGCTTTTAGTGAGTAACTATCTTACCACAGGGTTTTCTCACATACTGTTCCTTCTACCTGAACAGTCCACCACCACCACCGTCCTCCTGCTGCCCCATCTTCACAAGCACATCCTATTCATTAAGACCTAAACTCAAATATCATTTCCTCAATGAACAGTCTTGACTTCTCACTTTAGGTCAGAATCCCTGATTAAGTATTCTCATAGGCTCAGGACTTTTCCTAGCACAGCTACGTTTTTACATGCATTTACTTATCTCTGCCTACAACACGACAGGTGTGCAGGAGCATTAATGAGTCATTAGCGTTGTCCCATAAATGTCTCACCAGCACCTAGCACAGGGCCAGACACACATGAGGAAATCAAAATTTAAACATGAAATGAAAGAGTGAATGAGTGGAGAGGAGCTTCAAGATGGCAGAAGAGTAAGATGCGGAGGTCACCTTCCTTCCCACAAATACATCAGAAATACATCTACATGTGGAACAGCTCCGACAGAACACCTACTGAACGCTGGCAGAAGACCTCAGACCTCCCAAAAGGCAAGAAACTCCCCACATACCTGGGTAGGGCAAAAGAAAAAAGAAATAACAGAGACAAAAGAACAGGGACGGGACCTGAACCAGTGGGAGGGAGCTGTGAAGGAGGAAAGGTTTCCACACACTAGGAAGCCCCTTGGCGGGCGGAGACTGTGGGTGGCGGAGGGGGGAAGCTTCGGAGCCACAGAGGAGAGCGCAGCCACAGGGGTGCGGAGGGCAAAGCGGAGAGATTCCCGCACGGAGGATCGGTGCCGACCAGCACTCACCAGCCCGAGAGGCTTGTCTGCTCACCCGCCGGGGTGGGCGGGGGCTGGGAGCTGAGGCTCGGGCTTTGGTCGGATCGCAGGGAGAGGACTGGGGTTGGCTGCGTGAACACAGCCTGAAGGGGGCTAGTGCGCCACGGCTAGCCAGGAGGGAGACCGGGAAAAAGTCTGGAGCTGCCGAAGAGGCAAGAGACGTTTTCTTGCCTCTTTGTTTCCTGGTGCGCGAAGATAGGGGATTAAGAGCGCCACTTAAAGGAGCTCCAGAGACGGGCGCGAGCCGCGGCTATCAGCGCGGACCCCAGAGACGGGCATGAGACGCTAAGGCTGCTGCTGCCGCCACCAAGAAGCCTGCGTGCGAGCACAGGTCACTATCCACACCTCCCCTCCCGGGAGCCTGTGCAACCCGCCACTGCCAGGGTCCCGTGATCCAGGGACAACTTCCCCGGGAGAGCGCACGGCGCGCCTCAGGCTGCTGCAACGTCATGCCGGCCTCTGCCACTGCAGGCTCGCCCCGCATCCGTACCCCTCCCTCCCCCCCCACCCCGGCCTGAGTGAGCCAGAGCCCCCAAATCAGCTGCTCCTTTAACCCCGTCCTGTCTGAGCAAAGAACAGACGCCCTCAGGCGACCTACACGCAGAGGCGGGGCCAAATCCAAAGCTGAACCCCAGGAGCTGTGCAAACAAAGAAGAGAAAGGGAAATTTCTCCCAGCAGCCTCAGGAGCAGCAGATTAAATCTCCACAATCAACTTGATATACCCTGCATCTGTGGAATACCTGAATAGACAACGAATCATCCCAAATTCAGGAGGTGGACTTTGGGAGCAATGATATATATATATATATATTTCCCTTTTTCTCTTTTTGTGAGTGTGTATGTGTATGCTTCTGTATGTGACTTTGTCTGTACACCATTGCTTTTACAATTTGTCCTAGGGTTCGGTCTGTCCATCATTTATTTTTTTTTTTTAGTACAGTTTTTAGTGCTTGTCATCATTAGTGGATTTGTTTTTTGGTTTGGTTGCTCTCTTCTTTCTTTTTTTTTATTACTTTAAAAAAATTCTTTTTAAACAATTTTTTTTATTTTAATAACTTTTTAATTTTATTTTATCTTCTTCTTTCTTTCTTTCTTTTTTTCTGCCTTTTATTCTGAGCCGTGTGGATGACAGGCTCTTGGTGCTCCACCCAGGCTTCAGGGCTGTGCCTCTGAGGTGGGAGAGCCAAGTTCAGGACATTGGTCCACAAGAGACCTCCCAGCTCCACGTAATATCAAACTGAGAAAATCTCCCAGAGATCTCCATTTCAACGCCAAGACGCAGCTTCACTCAATGACCAGCAAGGTACAGTACTGGACACCATATGCCAAACAACTAGCAAGACAGGAACACAACCCCACCCATTAGCAGAGAGGCTGCCTAAAATCATAATAAGGCCACAGACAACACAAAACACACCACCAGATGTTGACCTGCCCAACAGAAAGACAACATCCAGCCTCATCCACCAGAACACAGGCACTAGTCCCCTCCACCAGGAAGCCTACACAACCCACTGAACCAACCTTAGCCGCTGGGGGCAGACGCGAAAAACAACGGGAGCTACAAACCTGCAGCCTGCGAAAAGGAGACCACAAACACAGTAAGTTAAGAAAAATGAGAAGACAGAGAAACACACAGCAGATGAAAGAGCAAGGTAAAAACCCACCAGACCTAACAAATGAAGAGGAAATAGGCAGTCTACCTGAAAAACAATTCAGAATAATGATAGTAAAGATGTTCCAAAATCTTGGAAATAGAATGGAGAAAATACAAGAAATGTTTAACAAGGACCTAGAAGAACTAGAGAGCAAACAAACAGTGATGAACAACACAATAAATGAAATTAAAAATTCTCTAGAAGGGATCAAGAGCAGAATAACTGAGGAAGACGAACGGATAAGTGACCTGAAAGATAAAATAGTGGAAATAACTACTGCAGAGCAGAAAAAGAAAAAAGAATGAAAAGAACTGAGGACAGTATCAGAGACCTCTGGGACAACATTAAATGCACCAACATTCGAATTTTAGGGGTCCCAGAAGAAGAAGAGAAAAAGAAAGGGACTGAGAAAATATTTGAAGAGATTATAGTTGAAAACTTCCCTAATATGGGAAAGGAAATAATTAATCAAGACCAGGAAGCACAGAGAGTCCCATACAGGATAAATCCAAGGAGAAACACGCCAAGACACATATTACTCAAACTATCAAAAATTAAATACAAAGAAAAAATATTAAAAGCAGCAAGGGAAAACCAACAAATAATATACAAGGGAATCCCCATAAGGTTAACAGCTGATCTTTCAGCAGAAACTCTGCAAGCCAGAAGGGAGTGGCAAGACATATTTAAAGTGACTAAAGGGAAACACCTACAACCAAGATTACTCTACCCAGCAAGGATCTCATTCAGATTCGATGGAGAAATTAAAAACCTTACAGACAAGCAAAAGCTAAGAGAATTCAGCACCACCAAACCAGCTTTACAACAAATGCTAAAGGAACTTCTCCAGGCAGGAAACACAAGAGAAGGAAAAGACCTACAATAACAAACCCAAAACAATTAAGAAAATGGTAATAGGAACATACATATCGATAATTACCTTAAATGTAAATGGATTAAATGCTCCCACCAAAAGACATAGACTGGCTGAATGGATACAAAAACAAGACCTGTATATTTGCTGTCTACAAGAGACCCACTTCAGACCTAGGGACATATACAGACTGAAAGTGAGGGGATGGAAAAAGATATTCCATGCAAATGGAAATCAAAAGAAAGCTGGAGTAGCAATTCTCATACCAGACAAAATAGACTATAAAACACAGACTATTACAAGAGACAAAGAAGGACACTACATAATGATCAAGGGATCAATCCAAGAAGAAGATATAACAATTGTAAATATTTATGCACCCAACATAGGAGTACTTCAATACATAAGGCAAATAAAAACAGCCATAAAAGGGGAAATCAACAGTAACACAATCATAGGAGGGGAATTTAGCACCCCACTTTCACCAATGGACATATCATCCAAAATGAAAATAAATAAGGAAACACAAGCTTTAAATGATACATTAAGCAAGATGGACTTAATTGATATTTATAGGACATTCCATCTAGAAACAACAGAATACATTTTCTTCTCAAGTGCTCATGGAACATTCTCCAGGATAGATCATATCTTGGGTCACAAATCAAGCCTTGGTAAATTTAAGAAAATTGAAATGGTATCAAGCATCTTTTCCGACCACAGCGCTATGAGACTAGATATCAATTACAGGAAAATACCTGTAAAAAATACAAACACATGGAGGCTAAACAATACACTACTTAATAACCAAGAGATCACTGAAGAAATCAAAGAGGAATGAAAAAATACCTAGAAACAAATGACAATGAAAACACGACCACCCAAAACCTATGGGATGCAGCAAAAGTAGTTCTGAGAGGGAGGTTTATAGCAATACAATCCTACCTCAAGAAACAAGAAACAGCTCGAATAAACAACCTACCCTTACACCTAAAGCAATTAGAGAAAGAAGAACAAAAAAACCCCAAAGTTAGCAGAAGGAAAGAAATCATAAAGATCAGAACAGAAATAAATGAAAAAGAAATGAAGGAAACGATAGCAAAGATCAATAAAACTAAAAGCTGGTTCTTTGAGAAGGTAAACAAAATTGATAAACCATTAGCCAGACTCATCAAGAAAAAAAGGGAGAAGACTCAAATTAATAGAATTAGAAATGAAAAAGGAGAAGTAACAACTGACACTGCAGAAATACAAAGGATCATGAGATTACTACAAGCAACTCTATGCCAATAAAATGGACAACCTGGAAGAAATGGAAAAATTATTAGAAATGCACAACCTTCGGAGACTGAACCAGGAAGAAATAGAAAATCTGAACAGACCAATCACAAGTACTGAAATTGAAACTGTGATTAAAAATCTTCCAACAAACAAAAGCCCAGGACCAGATGGCTTCACAGGCAAACTCTATCAGACATTTAGAGAAGAGCTAATACCTATCCTTCTCAAACTCTTCCAAATATAGCAGAGGGAGGAACACTCCCAAACTCATCCTAGGAGGCCACCATCACCCTGATACCAAAACCAGACAAAGATGTCACAAAGAAAGAAACCTACAGACCAATATCACTGATGAACATAGATGCAAAAATCCTCAACAAAATACTAGCTAACAGAATCCAACAGCACATTAAAAGGATCATACACCATGATCAAGTGGGGTTTGTCCCAGGAATGCAAGGATTCTTCAATATACGCAAATCAATCAATGTGATACACCATATTAACAAATTGAGGGAGAAAAAACATATGATAATCTCAATAGAGGCAGAGAAAGCTTTTGACAAAATTCAACACCCATTTATGATAAAAACCCTCCAGAAAGTAGGCATAGAGGGAACTTACCTCAACATAATAAAGGCCATACATGACAAACCCACAGCCAACATCGTTCACAATGGTGAAAAACTGAAACCATTTCCACTAAGATCAGAAACAAGACAAGGTCGTCCACTCTCACCACTATTATTCAACATAGTTTTGGAAGTTTTAGCCACAGCAATCAGAGAAGAAAAAGAAATAAAAGGAATCCAAATTGGAAAAGAAGAAGTAAAGCTGTCACTGTTTGCAGATGACATGATACTATACATAGAGAATCCTAAAGATGCTACCAGAAAACTAATAGAGTTAATCAATGAATTTGGTTAAGTATCAGGATACAAAATTAACGCACAGAAATCTCTTGCATTCCTGTATACTAATGATGAAAAATCTGAAAGTGAAATTAAGGAAACACTCCCATTTACCATTGCAACAAAAAGAATAAAACATCTAGGAATAAACCTACCTAAGGATACAAAAGACCTGTATGCAGAAAACTATAAGACACTGATGAAAGAAATTAAAGATGATACAAATAGATGGAGAGATATACCATGTTCTTGGATTGGAAGAATCAACATTGTGAAAATGACTTTACTACCCAAAGCAATCTACAGATTCAATGCAATCCCTATCAAACTACAACTGGCATTTTTCACAGAACTAGAACAAACATTTCACAATTTGTATGGAAACACAAAAGACCCCTAATAGCCAAAGCAATCTTGAGAAAGAAAAACGGAGCTGGAGGAATCAGGCTCTCAGATTTCAGACTATACTACAAAGTTACAGTATTCAAGACAGTATGTTACTGGCACAAAAACAGAAATATAGATCAATGGAACAGAATAGAAAGCCTAGAGATAAACCCATGCACATATGGTCACCTTATCTTTGATAAAGGAGGCAAGAATATACAATGGAGAAAAGACAGCCTCTTCAATAAGTGGTGCTGGGAAAACTGGACAGCTACATGTAAAAGAATGAAATTAGAACACTCCTGAACACCATACACAAAAATAAACTCAAAATGGATTAAAGACCTAAATGTAAGGCCAGACACTGTAAAACTCTTAGAGGAAAGCAAGATTCTTTTTGACCCATCTCCTAGAGAAATGGAAATAAAAACAAAAATAAACAAATGGTACCTAACGAAACTTAAAAGCTTTGCACAGCAAAGGAAACCATAAACAAGATGAAAAGACAGCCCTCAGAATGGGAGAAAATATTTGCAAATGAAGCAACTCACAAAGGATTAATCTCCAAAATTTACAAGCAGCTCATGCAGCTCAATATCAAAAAACAAACAACCCAATCCAAAAATGGGCAGAAGACCTAAATAGACATTTCTCCAAAGAAGGTATACAGATTGCCAACAAAAACATGAAAGAATGCTCAACATCATTAATCATTAGAGAAATGTAAATCAAAACTACAATGAGATATCATCTCACACAGGTTCGAATGGCCATCATCAAAAAATCTACAAACAATAAATGCTGGAGAGGGTGTGGAGAAAAGGGAACCCTCTTGCACTGTTGGTGGGAATACAAATTGATACAGCCACTATGGAGAACAGTATGGAGGTTCCTTAAAAAACTAAAAATAGAACTACCATATGACCCAGCAATCCCACTACTGTGCATATACCCTGAGAAAACCATAATTCAAAAAGAGTCATGTACCACAATATTCATTGCAGCTCTGTTTACAATAGACAGGACATGGAAGCAACCTAAGTGTCCATCAACAGATCAATGGATAAAGAAGATGTGGCACATATATACAATGGAATATTACTCAGCCATAAAAAGAAACGAAATTGAGGTGTTTGTAGTGAGGTGGATGGACCTAGAGTCTTTCATACAGAGTGAAGTAAGTCAGAAAGAGAAAAACAAATACCATGTGCTAACACATATATATGGAATCTAAAAAACAAACAAAAAAATGGTCATGAAGAACCTAGGGGAAGATGGGAATAAAGATGCAGACCTACTAGCGAATGGACTTGAGGATATGGGGAGGGGGAAGGGTAAGCTGGGACAAAGTGAGAGAGTGGCATGGACATATATACACTACCAAATGTAAAATAGATAACTAGTGGGAAGCAGCCGCATAGCACAGGGAGATCAGCTCGGTGCTTTGTGACCACCTAGAGGGGTGGGATAGGGAGGGTGGGAGGAAGGGAGAGGCAAGAGGGAAGAGATATGGGGATATATGTATATGTATAACTGATTTACTTTGTTATAAAACAGAAACTAACACACCATTGTAAAGCAGTTATACTCCAATAAAGATTTAAAAAAAAAAAAGAGTGAATGAGTGCATACGCCTTCTTCTCCCTTTACTTATACCATATCTAATACTGGTGACTATTTTGGTTTTAATTTGACCATCATCTGAGAAGTGAGAAAACTAATGATATTCTGATGATCTTAAAGGCTTTAACTGATTTCCTTGTTCTTACTGAGAAAAACCCATAATATCTATGTAGTGAAAATAAAGATATTCAGTATTCAAATTATCTTTGTAAGGGTTCTTTGAAACACACAGGGAACTTTTTATACCTAAAATATTATTAAAGGATAAAGTTAGTAACCTACTGTATGGGGGAAGGTGCCAAGGATGATACATGAGAGGTACCTAACCTGCAATGATTGGCAGCAGACAAGAGCCTGAAGGAAGAACGGTCCCTATACAGGTGCATTTCCAAGGTGGTCAGTCACCTCCACATGGTCTTAAATATTCAGCACTTCAAATAAATGACCTTATTAAAGACAATGTATTATGTGCATTTTCTTATCCCCCAAATTAATGGGGAACAAAAAACCATGTTAAGTAAAAATTTAACTTTAGTTTCTTCTGAAAATGGAAAATATTAGTTTGACTACAATGATTAAGCAGTTTATTTCCTCACAGTGCCATGAGGTGTAACAAAATAAATGAGGTGGTGCATTTAAGAAAGCAGCATCTTTGCTCATAAATGTCACTAAAAATAGGTTTTTATGAACTTGAAATATAAAATAATCCCTAACATATTAGACATTAAAATAGTGAAGCTTGATCCAGGGAGGTGGTAATGATTAATCAAAGGTAATTTTCTCAGTGTCATCACAAAACACACACTGCAAGATTTCTCTCTAAAATTTAATAATGTTGGACCTAAGATGAAAGTCCCTTTTATCAAGGACTGAGGAATTTAAAATGGAACACCCAGAGAAAAACATTCAGAACTTGCCATGGCAGGAAGAGAAAGGCCACTCTTTCATTCGCCAAATCAGTTGAATTAAAAACCCCACCGAGAATTTAATATAAGACAGTCTATTACACAATTTTGGACTTGTTTGTGCACCACTGTTCTATTTGCTTCCATTCATAATCTCTTAATTTGGAATCAGATTAGTAACATATTTTGAATATCCATGTATATAATATGCTAAATACATGAGTTTAAAAGATGGTATAATGATGAGCAGGGAGGGGGGTAGCACTATCATTAAATTTTTTGATAAAATGGGTCCTTTGAGTACCAGTGACATATCTACTGCTTCCTTCTCAAATAGGATTATACTTTCTTGCTTTATCACATTAGCAAACTTGTCTGTGTAAAACAAAACTGTTGGTGGAGTAATGATTAATCATGCTGTCGCTTTGAAGACATTTCCTCTCTACTGTCACCCAAATCTTCCCTTAAAATTTTGTGTTTCTTCAGAAAAGCGGAGCCTCATTATAAACTGGCTACATGGTCATTTGCTTTAAATAGTACATCTTGCCTTGGAAATTATGTGAGATATGATATACTTTTTCCTTCAATGCTGCTTCCTTTTTCATGTTCAATGCAGAGTTTTATCTGTACCATGGTTTAGCTTTAATAAATAAAAAAGACAAAATTCTGGAAATAGTAATATAAACATCTCACTAAATTCTCTATCACACAGAAATATTCTGGCTATCTTGCCATACTCAGAACAGCCCTGATTCCCAACTTGACTTCTAGATTCAATACAATCCCATTCAAAATCCCAGCAAGTTATTTTCTGAGTATCTACAAACTGATTCTAAATTTTATATGGGAGGCAAAAGAACCAGAATGGCCAACACATTATTGAAAGAGAAGAACGAAGTCAAGCACTCACACTACCCAACTTCAAGACTTACTGTAAAGCTACAGTAATCAAGACAGTGTGGTATAGAGATCAGTGGAGCAGAGAGCCCAGAAGTAGACCCACATAAGTATACTCAACTGATCTTTGACAAAAGAGAGTCTCTTCAACAAATGGTGCTGGAGCAACTGGACACCCACATGAGAAAAAAAAAAAAAAAAAAAGAATCTAGAACAGACCTTACATCCCTCACAAAAATTAACCAAAATAGATCATAGACCTAAAGTTAAAATGCAAAACTGTAAAACTCCTAGAAGATAACATAGAAGAAAACCTAGATGGCTTTGGGTAAGATGATACCTTTTTAGATACTGATAACGGACTGTTTTCCAAAATATACAAAGAACTCTTAAAACTTGTCGGTAAGAAAGCAATTTGATTAAAAAATGGGCCTAAGACCTTAACAAATACCTCATCAAAAAGATATACAGATGGCGAATAATCATATGAAAAGATGCTCCACATCATATGTCATCAGGGAAATTAAAACAATGAGATACCACTATACACATATTAGAATAGCCAAAATCTGGAATACCAAATGCCAGTGAGAATCTGGAGCATCTGGAACTCTCAATTATTGCTGGTGGGAATGCAAAATGGTAGTCACTTTGGAAGACAGTTTGGCAGTTTCTTATAAAACTAAACATAACTCTTTTTTTTTCTAACCCAGCAATCATGCTCTTAGGTATTTACCCCAAAGGATGAAAACTTATGTCCACACAAAAACCTGCACACAGAGGTTTATAACAACTTTATTCATAATTGCCAAAACTTGGAAGAAACCAAGATGCCCTTTAGTAGATGAATGGATAATTAAACTGTGGTACATCTAGACAATGGAATATTATTCAGCACTAAAAAGAAATGAGCTATCAAGCCATGAAAAGACATGGAGGAAACTTAAATGCATGTTACTAAGTGAAAGAAGACACTCTGAAAAGGCTACATGCTATATGACTCCAAATGTATCACATTTTAGAAAAGGCAAAACTATGGAGACAGTAAAAAAAAATCTGTGGTGGGAGGGAAGAGTGATGAATAGGCAAAGCACAAAAGATTTTTAGGACATTGAAAATATTCTGTACGAAATTATAATGATGGCTACATGTCATTAAATATTTGTCCTAACCCATGGAGTATATGATACCAAGAGTGAACCCTAAGGTAAACTATGGACATTTGATGATAGTGATGTGTCAATGTAGGCTTATCCTTGGTAACAAAAGTACCATGTGGTGAGTGATGTTGATAATGGGGGAGATTATGAATTTGTAGTGGCAGAGGATATATGGGAAACTTCTGTACATTCCTCCCAGTTTTGTTGTGAACCTAAAACTTCTCTAAAAATTTGTTGAGAGAGAGAAAGAGAAAGAGAGAAGAAGAAGAAGGAGGAGGAGGAAGGGGAGGGGAAAAGGCGGAGGAGGGGAGGAGGAGGGAGGGAGGAAGGAAAGCCCTGAGCCTTTGTGAGTTGCTTTCTGTTCTCTCTCCTTCTTCCCATGCAGGTAATAATTCTGTCTAATCACTACAGAACCAATTTTGCTACCTAGGGACTTCCTATGTTCTCATTTTGGGAAACTGAGTTCATATGATCATATTTTGTTTCCAGTAAATGAATGTCTTACTGAAAGTGTGTGTTCTTCGTTAATCTCTAAAAATGAACAGCTTTAAAGAATCTGTGACTCCTTGAAATAGCTTTTCCACATGGACAAAAGGAAAAGATTGTATCCATTTCTGTTTACCTTCTTTATAAAATATTCTATAAAATTTTAAAATAAAACATTCCACATAGAAAATACCAAAATTCAGCATTCACTACTTCAAAACCTAAGCAGTTTCAACATTGTTATTTGTATACTGTGAAAAGAAATTTTTATTGGTTCTCAACTGGGGGCATTTGGCAATGTCTGCAGACATTTTGGGTTGTCACAACTTGGGGAGGGGGTGCTACTGGCATCTAGTGAGTAGAGGCCAGGGATGCTGTCAAACACCCTACAATTCACAAGACATACACACAACAAAGAATTGTCCAGCCTCTAATGTCAATAGAGCTGACATTGAAAAACCCTGCTTTAATATAAAGTGAGTTAAAGGAGAGGTTCAAATAAAAGAGGTTGCTATATATAACACTGAGCAAACAGTTATCTCTCAAATGGGTTTTGATTAGTAGAAATACCAAAGTTTATTTCCAAGTGTTCATTCAGTCATTCATTTATCTAACAAATATTTATTAAGCACCCATTATGTGCCAAGAACTATATGAATTCCTTGGGATACAGCCTTGAATAGAACAGAATACAATTTCCCTTCCACAGCAGTTACATTTCAGTTGAGAAATAGATAACAAAACAATAAATTTAAGAATATAGAATGTGATGAATGGCACAAAGGAAAGAAACAAAAGGGGCTCTTATAGAATGTTGAGAATTAATCGAAAATGAATAAAATAAAAATGTGTCACATGTCATAACATTACTGCAGTGTTTGGACAAAATGAATATATTATTTTGTGCTGTAAAAGCCACCCTAAGAGCATATTCAAATTTTATCCGTCACTTACCAATGATCTTACTGAGGAAGAAAGTTTGATTTGAGCATCTATTTCTTACATTCTTTTGTAAAAGATGACCAGAATGCAAAACTAAAAAGTCTTTTCAAGGCATGCCTCAATTTGAATATATTGCCCTGGGAATGTTTAAACAAAAAGTTTATGTGGGAGTTGCTAACAGAGTTGAATAACTATAGCATATTACATATGCCTAGCATGAAAAGCATATTGATGGAAACCACATCATGAAGGAGAAGCAGCACAAGTTCTTCAAGTGAGTAGCTCAGCACAGAAATGCCTGAACTTTGAAAATACTTTACCATATGTGATCTAAAATACCCTGTGGAGTTTTAGCCTTCCAAAGGAAGATAAGTGATTTCTCTAAGCCACTGTAATGAGAAGCTTATTCTATAGCAAAATACACATCTGAATGTGCTGTGTCTTCCAGATCTTTTTCTCTGGTAGATGAAGGTCCCATCTCCTCTTTCCTCACCTGAAGTACACAGAGTCCTAACTTTCTTGCTCTTCTGAAATCCATTCTCCACATAGTAGACACAGTGAAGTGAATTTTTTAACATAGATCGGATCATATCACTCCCCCCTCTTAAGACTCTTCAATAAATACATTTTTCCACTACATGCTAGGAAAAAAATATCCTTAATGTCCTCAACAAAGGCCTGGATTATGTGGTCCCTGCCTATAGCTGCAGACTCTTCTGTCCCCTCTCACTGCATGACTCTGCCTCAGTCACAATGCCTTCTTTTCTGTGTCTATAACACACCCAGCTCTTTTCCACTCCAGGGCTTTTGAACCTGCCATTCCCTTCTCCCACTCTAGACTTCTCTACCACGAAGAACTCTGCCACCCCATCCCCTAATTCTCTATTTCAGCACACTGGTTTCTTTTTTCTCTATACAGCACTTCTCATGATTTATAACTATATATTCTTTTTAGTTACAGATTTATTGCCTGTGTTCCCAAATAAAATGTTAGCTCCATGAAGCTGAAACCATGGTACGTTATCCTCAATTTTAGTCTCAGCATCTAACAGGTTGTTGGGTATACAGTAAGGGTTAAATATATATTAACTGAATGAACAAATAAACAATGTAAAATGAATTCATTTTGTTTTAAAAAAGTGTTATCTTTGCAGACCACAATTTATAAAACATCTACAATTACTGCAAGTATAGAGTTTATTTAAGGTCATAATATAAAATGCAAAATATAAATAGTAGAGTCATTTCCACTTATATTTGAATTTTACGTGTAGGACTTGTGATACATATAATACAAAATTAAAATTTAATACATCAGTTTTAATAGCAATTAACATCTATCTCTTAGGGTAAAATGTTTTCTTTCAATAAAATCATGAGGTGCAATATTATGACATCAACATCACCAAAGTATGGTTATTAATATAACAAATCTATTATGAGGAGGTCACCTGAGTAAACAAATCCAATGGAAATTTTCCATCCAATAAGCATGCATCTTTCACCTAAGGTAAGGAGACTTCTGCTCTATGGACCTTTTACATACAAAGATGATTTTCTGACTTTATTTACTGATTCCTTATTCCCTGAAAAGACACACAGTATAGTGGGAAAAGGAGAGAAAGTTCAAGAGGCACTGAGCTCTGTTTCCAGCTCAACCGCTTCTCTAGGTCCAGGCTCTTGGGCAAGCTGCTCAGCATCACTGGGGCTCCAACATCCCCATTTGTGAAATGCGATGTTTACCTTCATATGTTGTAATACCCTATGCCAGCACCCTCTCCTAAGCATCTCTCCAGAATAAGATAAGCTAATCACCTCCTCTCTCTAATTCCTCCTCTCCCTCACTGCAAGCAGCATGGCAGACCATTCAGACCTGTGTTGTCCAGTATGGTAGTCACTAGCTACACATGGCTACTAAAAACTTGAAATGTGGCTAGCTGAATTAAGGTGTGCTGTAAGTGTAAAATACACATAGATTTTGAAGACAGTACATAAAAATGTAAAATATCTCAATGATTTTTACATTCACTTCATGTTGAAATTATATTTTTGATATATTGGGTTAAGTAAAATATATTAATAAAATTAATTTCACCTGTTAATTTTATTCATTTTAATTACACTCCTGGAAAATTTTAAATTACTTATGTGGCTTCCATTTGTGACCTGCACTATATTTCTACTGAATAACATGACTTAGTTTTTTTCAGTTTGCAATTACTTGTTTGCCTTGGGAAATGTTGTAAAAAATTATTACTAAAATTCCTTCAAACTTGAATATCCAAGTTCCTATAAGTCTGTAGTCATATAGCCAAATGAGATTATTAGTATAGGTCGCTATTAATATGATATGAGATCCACCACTACAATTCAATCCCTTGATTGATCTCATTCATCTCACTCTTTTCAAATAACAGTTTCGATGCCAAAAATCTAAAGGAATCATCATTCATTAGTATAATGATGAGCTACTGAGAAACATCAAATTGTAGCTTTGTCAGGATGTTAAAAAAAGTTACACACACACGCATACATAAACACACACATTCTCAGCTCTGCCACTAAACATCTCTGGGATTTGGGACAAAACATTCACCCTTCTGAGCCTCAGTTTCCTTATAAATGGACTGATGGAGGGGTGTTAGGAAGAATGAAAATTAGCTATCATAATTCTGATACGCCTAAATGTAATATGAATAGTTAGAATGGGCCATAGCTGTAGAATGTGAGAATAGCTACATATTTGAGCCTAATGAATTCAGACTCTTTCAATAGCTCCAGATCCTGTATCCATTCATTAATCAGACAGAACATAGCTAAATTTTTACCTCATTTAAAAAAGAAAATAAATGAGTTTCAAAAATAAAAAGATGAATTGATATCAAATTTATCTTTTGAGAAGTCATGAAATTTCTACTTTTTTGCTTTATAATGTGGCTGCATAAAGAATAAGGATTCTTGGGACATAGTAAACTTTAACATATCTATCCCTTAGGATAAGCTTGAAATCATCCTCCAAATTAAAATGAAGGATGAAAGGTGCACTTGATAATCTCCCAAGTGCCATCTCAGATGTCACAATACCATCGTCTGTCATAATTATGGACTCACAAGGCTTCAGATATCTTCACTGACATTTTAATTGGGAAATTTGTTTGCTTAATTTCATGTTATATCCAATTTACTGTAGGTTCAACTGATAGAATATTCTGAAAGTAAAATTGTACTTATTAAGATTCTCTACTTATTAATCTGTTAAGGCAACCATTCCAGATGGAAATTATCAAGGTGTTTATGATAACAGCTATATTTAAAAATCCACCTCTTTATATATATATAATATATTACATATATAACCTCATTAACCATATATAACCATATAATAACCTCATTAAGCAAACATTTATTTAATGCCTCCCATACATGAGCGTCTACACTGAGAAAGACATAGTCACTGCCCGAAAGGAGCATAAAGTTTACATTTTCAAAGAGATTTTATGCAAAATTTCTTATAAGATCTTTGTGGTAGCTATATGACTAAAGGTAAAGAACCAAAACACTGACAAAATTGGGGAATAGGTAATATTTTTCTTTACTTCTTACTCCTGCAGGCAATTCCTACCCTCCCCCATCACCCCTTTTACTTCCTCTAGGAACCAGTTTGCTCTCCTCCAATAAGGGATTGATTTTCTCAAGAAACTTGGTTTTCTGAAGTAATTTCTCCTTATCCTCAACCAATATTAATTAAGTGCTAACTATGTACTAGGCAACGGAATCATACGAATAAGACTTTGCAGCTTTCCTCACAAAGTACATACTTTAATTAATAACTATATTTAAAGCAAGGAACTCTTAAACATCAAAAAAGTAAGTATTCAGTTGTGGGCTTTTGGGCACAGTAGAAGGTGTTGGCTATTTGAATGAAAGAATAATTTGTCGACTTCCCTCTAAATGAAGAAAAGAAAATCAACAACTCTTTTTTTATTACCAATTCATACCAATGATGTCTTACATCTTAAGATAGAGTGAAAAAATATCTTCTAAACATTATTTCTAATATGCAATTGATTCATGAAAGTAACATGTCTACGGAAAGTATATATTTAAGTACTGAGGGTTACAATGAAAAGTGAAATCCTTGCTTAAAAAAGAAAAAAAACCCTATTTTTCAGTGACAGGCTGAGTGCTTTGCATGAATCTGCTAGTCATTGTTCCTTTAACGTGAACTCTTTTTTTTTTTTACAAATGATGATTTCATATATTTTTAAATTTTATTTTATTTAAATGATACTTGGACTTAAAATATTATGATATCTAGTTAAAGAAGAGTCTAGCAATGGACATTTTGAATGCTGTTGAAAAACACTAAGGTAAACTTGAAATTAGATTCCATGCTCGTCATTATAGTAAAAAAATCTAGCCTTTAAGCCATATAACTTTTATCTTTTTTGTTTCTTTAGAACACCTAGGGCAAAAGCTAGGTATTGTGTTGAACTGTTTTATGTATAAATTTCACTCCATTTGTATTTCAGAAGAATATTCCAGAGTTCAGCCCCTTGGATTGGCCATTTTCTATTTTAGAAAATCTGGTCTTAAAACTGAGAGACAACTAAGATTACAGGAAGAAAGTGAATGCAGGATTTTAACTGCTTTCCTCATAACCACAGCATCTCCAACTAAACAAGAAAAGAATTCCTTGAGCCCCTGAAAAGTTCCATCTTCCTTCTTTTCTCTTAACTCATTCAGAATTTATCTGAACATCACTGGGACAATAATATTTTCTATGGAAGATAAAGAAAAACTGGAATATGCCCACTCAGAAGTTGTTGTTAAATAACTTTATTATGAGGCTCAGGACCTTGACTCCTAATCTTTCTGGCTTCCCACTCTCTATTTAATGTTTGACCTTCAATGCTGGCACAATCTCAGCTCCATTCCCAAAAGCACAAAAGACTGCATGCATGTAAGAATTAGAATCCTTAAGATAAAACTGGATTCATAAGCACGCATCACAGTGTTCGTTATAGAAAATGAAAGTACGTTTCCAGGAATTATTTGCTTGCTACTTGTCAGATCCCATTCTGTCTAAGATTTTACATAGCCACCAATGGTGATACTGGTTTGGTGGGAAAAGCTAAGTTTTCATGAGCAAAATGATATATTTTTTGCATACATGCATGTTTATTATTACATTGGTAAATATGAAACCAATAAAAATAATGAATCACAGAGTATATTAGTTCCTTTGGAGAAACTAGTAACCTAGTTATTGTTGAGTAAGAAAAGCAGGATGGAGAAAAGTAGGCTTGATATGATATAATATTTGTAAAAGGACATACCTTCCTATATTGTATATATTACAAGTAATGGTAAGCATGAATATTCATGTATATGTGTATTTCATGTAATTATATGCACATGAAAAAATATAGAAGGAAATGTACTAGGTTGTTAACATGGGACATTTTTTCTTTGGGGAGAAGATGAAAAGGAAAAGAGGGAGAAAGAGTGCCAAAAAAACTGTTGTATTTCAACAGCCAACAACATACTCCCAAGTGCTGGAAAATGAACATGGAGGGAGTATTAGGTGACGATTGGTGTCCGGTAATGGTGGAATGAGGAAGATTTCGTTTATATAATTATGTAAAATTATGTACACATGCATATTTATAGAATTTTTAATGTGATAAAATATAATGAATTTGGTCATTCTGTAAAATATTTCAGCAGTGTCTTCACTGAACTATCAGTGATTTCATACCCGTGAGTCATTTCAGGCTCATTAATCCATCCTTCTCCTTTATTGAGATCTTTATTTCTTTATGCAACCTCAAGTTACTGTCTAGTGTCCTATCATTTCACCCTGCAGGATTCCCTTGAGCATTTCTTGCAAGGCAGGTCTGGTGGTAACAAACTCCCTCAGCTTTTTTCTTTCTGGGAATGCCTTAATTTCTCCCTGTCTTTTGAAGGATAGTTTTGCTAGATGCAGAATTCTTGGTTGACAGGTTTTTTTCTTTTAACACTTGGATATTTTGGCCCACTGCCTCTGGCCTCTACAGTTTCTGATAAGAAATCTGCTGAAAATCTTATTGTGGATCTCTTGTATGTGACAAGTCACTTATGTTTTGCTCTTTTCAAAATTCTCTTTGTCTTTGGCTTTTGACAGTTTGATTACAATGTGTCTTGGTGTGGTTGTTTTTGGGTTCATCTTACTTCATCATTGAGTTTCTTGGGTGTATATATTCATGTCTTTCATCAAAGTTGGGAAGTTTTCAGCCATTATTTCTTCAAATATTCTCTCTGCTCCTTTCTCTCTCTCCTCTCCTTCTGGGATTCCCACGATGCATATGTTGGTCCACTTGATAGTGTCCCACAGGTCCCTTATGCTCCATTCACTTTTCTGTAATCTTTTTCCTTTGTTCTTCAGACTCAATAATTTCCATTATCTTATCTTTAAGCTCACTGATTATGTCTTCTGTCTGCTCAGATCTGCCTTTGAATCACTCTGGTGTATTTTTTATTCATTTTATTTTTCAGCTCCCAAATTTCTTGTTGGCTTCTTTTTAGGTTTTCTATCTCTTTACTAATAGTTCCATTTTGTTCATATATCATTTTCTTGACTATCTCCACATCTTCCTTTAGTTCTAGTTCTTTGGGCATCTTTAAGACAGTTGTTTTAAAGTGTTTTTCTAGTAGATCTGCCATTTGTTCTTTTTTAGGGACAGTTTCTGTTGATTTATTTTTTTCCTTTAAATGGTCCATACTTTCCTGTTTCTTTATATATGTCTTATGATTTTTTTGTTTTTGTTGCAAACTGGACATTTGAATCTGATAATGTGGTAACTCTGGAAATCAAATTTTCCCCCTTCCCCAGAGCTTGTTGTTTTTGTTTGTCTGTCTGTTTGTTTTGATTGTTGTAGGCTGTCTCTGTGCCAAGGATCACCCTGAGTTGTAAACGTGAGGCCTTCTCACATCTTTTCTGAGACTGCGCTTTTCCCTGGGCATGTGCAGTCACTTTCTAATTTTCTCTATATATGCAGTTGCTTTTGAATGTTCTAGTCTTTAATGTCTGGCTTCCAAAAAGGAATAAGAAAAATTAAGGGGGAGGGTGGAGACAAAAGGGTGCAGGCCCTTTAAATACCCAGGAAGTCACTTCAGCTGAGGGGCTTGCAGCAACGGTGGGAGATGAAACAACATGGATGGCTGCTTCTTTGCACTTCTGTAATCAGAAGCAGCATCAGTGATCAGAGCACAGATACCCAAAATTTGGAGGACAGGGTCCTTTTTGCCCATCCTGGCTCCCATAGTTGTGTGCAAGCTGCTCCTAGAACATATTTACAGCTGCCTGCCATGTGGCTGGGGGTGGGTGACAGGTAGCTGCTACTTTGCTAAGAGCTAAAACTGACCAATGTATTGTACTGGCCATGCCTTCCCCTGGAAGTTACAAGCCTTCAATAGACTTCAGAGTTTCAAAATAGTTACATCGGACAGATTCTGCCAGCACAATTGCTATCTAGGTAGGGAGACAAATTTCTAGTGCTTCCTATTCCACTATCTTCCCAGAATCCTCCAAAATGATATTGATTTTTAAGTAAAAGGAAAGTGTGATCAGTTCTCCGATGGGGGTAGTTATATACATGCTAGGCACTGGCATTCAGGAAGGAGTTAGAGATTGGGACAGAGTCAGTTCTTAATGGTAAATCAGACCAAGGCATCTTCTATGCTATTTGGTCAGAGCATCATTACTAGGTCAACCTTAACATTTTGTTAATTATTTTAGTATGACCAATCGAATTGAGCCAGTCACACTGTGATGCCTACACCTAGCATTATTAGACCTCTTGGGAAGTGAATGTAGTTTATAGCAGTCATATAATTCACAAGCTACACTTGTCTTTGTAATGTTTCCTTTTCAGTTATTTCAGTCTCTGAAACCATTTTCTGAGGCTTGTTTTCATTTTCTCCTTTTGTTTTACACTTCTTTCATAGCCCTTATTTGCATTTCTATATTCAACCATTTATTTAACAGGAGATTTCCATTAGGCTCCCCAAAGTCTTTTTACATAAACCACACAGGAAAAGAAGGTACCAATGTTCTAATTCAGCAGAGTAATTTGCATTTATGAGCAAATGCTACACAATGAAATTCAGTGAGAAAATTAAACCATGAATCTCAACCTAAGCAAGTATGGCTTAGTTCTTTAAAGGAACTTTGCCACTTTGCCTTATGCCTACCAGATAACTATAAATACCATCTGATTTGTTAGGTGCTTTATGTTATCACTTTCTAGGTACAAAATGAACTGTGCAAAATAAACAATGTACCCATGTTTGGCCAAGAGATACTCATTTCTAGTGAGATCTTCAAATAATGGATGTCTGAATGGACAGGAGCTTCCTATTGCCTGATTTGCTCCATCAGCCTGAGAAAAGGGTTATTCCTTTGTTGTGTTTGGGTTAAGTTCAATGTATACCACTTGTTGGAGTAAAGTTTTCATGTTCTGCAAAGCCTATTCAGTACATAAGGTACATTATTTATCCAAGTCTGAGAGAAAAGGGGGAGTGGGTTGTGGTGAGCATGGACGTATTTTGCAGATTGGGATGAAAGGAAGAGAGCAAAAAGCAGAACAAGCCTGTTGTAAAAAGGAAAGTAAATAGGACTGCAGTGTTTGTCAGCTGAGTCTCTTCTATTTAAACTCACTTTTCTGTATTGACTGCATGACTCTCTCATATGAATGAATTGAAGAATGGATTCTGTGTTCCACCTAGTTCCTTTTTTATATCTGTATAATAGCTAAGTAAATTTTAAGTAATGTTTTCACATTGTTCTGTTTTATTTTTAACTTAGGGGATAGAGAAAATATAGGTGACTCTTGTGGGGTTACAAAAGACTTGTTTGCCATATATTTTAGAGAGAATAAGCCACTATTGAATTCCAATGAGTTCTTGGTGTTTTATGCTTGTATTCAGAAGAGATGGAAGTTATTTTAGTAAGTACCCTGAGGTGGAAAATGAGATTCCTTTCCTTATATATGGATTAGAGGGCCAATTCAATGGCTACTGAATCTAAGGTAAGGCTGGCAGATAGATTTCATCTCTCATGATAACTCTGAACAACTTTTTGTGGCTGCCTGGAATGCCATATTAAGAAAGATTTCAATGTATTTACCAACCTAGTGGGAAAGGAGTGCTGGGATGGAGTAGACAAGTCTGCCTTGGGGAGGGAAAAGAAGAACAGGAACACATCTGACAAACCTTGCCTAAGAAGATTACTGCATGTTAGATTGTATGTTAGGCCAGAGGTTTTCAAACTTATTTTTGCTTCTGCCATGATACAAGTAATTGGCAGTAAAGCTAATAACATGTGTTTGCTGTGTTGGTGGTGGTTGGTTGTTCGTGGTCTAGTAATACTATTAATTAACATATACTGAGTATTTTCTACATGCCAGGTACCAATCTAGGTACCTTACATGTAGCAGCTCACAACTGCTATTTAGTACTCACAACAATCCTTTGACATAATTATGTTTATGGCCAATTCTTGGAGCTTTATCTGCAATTCCATTCTTTTCTCTTTCCATGAAGAAATGTCAGAGTGCAAGTATTATAGGGATGATCTTGAATGCACTGAAGTTTTTTAAAAAGTGATATTTTCTCAAGCTTTAATATTTTAATTAATGACTTGTGACATGCCTCCTAGCTTATTGACACAGTACCGTAATGACACTAAAGTTGAGCCCTCTAGTATTACACTTGCCATTCTGGTTTTCCAGACTCACTCCCTAATTCCAAGCTGAATGTCACAGAAATATGTGTGTTTTTGATTAAATTGGAAAGCAGATGAGAATTGGTAGAGGTGTAATTACCAATCCCCCAAAAGTGCTAGCAAATCAGTTACAACTGCAGATAATACAGGTTAGAAGTGCTGCATGGGAAGGGCATTATAATATATTTTAGTTAACCCTTTCATTTTACAAATGTGAAAACTAAGACCAATGATTTTTATTTATATTTGATTACTCCTTAACTTTTTCCTACACACATTTCAAGAATTATGGCAAATATATTGAAAAAAGTGAGGGTATTTATGTTAAATTTTAGATATATCCTTAGGTCTACTTTAAAGTGCACTAATAATTTTGATAAAGGTTGTAAGGAGTTTCCAGCAGTAAAACTGGGTCTACTATAAAGTATGTTCTTTTGGAGGGCAACTATGCCAGATTGCAGGTACTCAATGAATGTTATTTTAATTCAAGAAAAAAGGCAAGAAGGAAAGGAGAAAGAAAGGGAGAAAAGAAAGAAGTTTTCCCATTCTAAATGAATTAAAATCTCGTTTACATTAGTCATTTTCTAAACATTAGCATCTCTGTGCTACCAATTCACTATCTAGCACTCACATATTAAGCACTGCTTTCAGAGGGAATTCTCTTTCCCTTCTGAAAAAGGGGATAATCAAAACGAACATGCAAAAAAACGTACTATAGTAACTGGTACACAAATATGGCATGGTATGGAAATTTGCAAAAGGGCTTTGAAAAATATTAAATCTAACTTCCGGACTTACAATTAAGAGGAAAACATTTGTAAAATGAAAATCCACATTCTATATTTTAACTCTTGAATCTACTTTAAAAGCATTCTTTAACATACAGGATTAGTATGCACTGTATATTTCTATCAAAGTATTTTGATGGTGGATGTCTCAAACTAAAAAAGGCACAAAAAACACAACATGTAAAATTTCTCTCAAAATTCACACAGTATACTTTACTTTTGTCTTATAGGATGAGGTTCTTTTGTGATAAATTTAACAAAGAAAACCTGTTGAGTTGGCTTCCCTGAAGCACAGCAGGTCTCCACTCTAACCAACTCCATGTAAAGATATGGTTCTAGCTACATCCAAAGAGGAATTATAAGGCTCAAAGTAGTATCAGACATGAGAATAGCTTGATATTGGGAACCAAAGGAAATGAAAGGTGTATACATCTCTAGCTAATGGACAAGCCAGAGGTGTAGAAGGTGTTAATAAGAACCAGATTCATTATCTAGTAAGTTTTCAGACATGCCTCCAAACTGGTCATTATCATAATTACATGATAAAAAGAGCTTGTTCAAATATTAAATATGAAAAATAAAAACTTCTTTTCCTTAGTCAAGCTTACTAGTGCTACAATGTCCTGTCTTCTGGGGTTTTTTGTTTGTTTGTTTGTTTTGTTTTTTTTTGCATCACAAGGTTAAAAGAATTCAAGGAACATTAATAAAAGGTGTATTTTCAAGAGTTGTCAAAATTTCAAGCAAAAAAGTATTAGAAGTCCTCCAGTGCACTCTTTTGTGTTTTGTTTGTTTTGTTTTCTTGTTGAGATGAGCAAATGAGTCTCCAGATTCATTAATTGTTCAGGTTTTCAGTGGCAGAGTTAAGAATAAATCGAGCTCCTCTGATCCCTGCTAGACCCCAATCCCATTTGTTATCAAACGTAATTCACCCCTACGCAAATGCCCACAGAAGGTTTACTCTGCAGGGCTAAAAGGAGGTGGTGGAGTTTACAGACCTCTATCCATCATATGCCAATGGCTCTAAGACCCAATGCAATTTCTTTTACAAAGTTGTCTTCCCCTGCAAACTTTACCTCTCAGGTGATTTACCTCTGAGAATATCACCTGATGGCCTTTAGAGAGGAGACAACCTCTCATGCTTCTCCATTTTAAATCAGCTCAACATTAAATTAGAAACTTTATGGGTCAGAGAGAAAGACTAAGTATTCAGGGCACAAAGACTTCAGCAATCACTGTCTTTATAACTCCCTCCCATGCATCAATTAGAAACTTTGCCTTGACAATAAAATATAAGGCTAATATTTCTGTAACCTTAGGGAAAAAATAGAGATTTAGTTTATTTTAAACCTCATTACAGATTTAAAACAATCTCAAGTGTAAGTAAGAGTAGAGTGTCATCATCTTGAAAAATGTGTACTCCTCCATAATGATTTTTTATAACCATATACTTTGCAGAGTTAGATATTCATGTTGAACATGAGTTTATGATACTGATAGGGACACAGTAAAGGGACAAAGTAGGTGATTAAATAATTAATCCCACTAGGGGATTGTAAGTAAAGAAAAAAGTATAGGAGACCCCTCTAAGTTAATGATCACTCAAGAAAGCAGGTTTGCTTAATCACAAAACCAAGCAGGCTTGCTTAGCAACAAAACCATGTAACAGAAGCATGAGACATGTCCCAAAACAATAAAACAATGGTAGCACGAGACCCACATCCTGCCCAGTGAACTCAGTAAGTTAATGACTCCTAGGACAAGCTCCTCTGTGCACACTAAAAACAAAAATGTAAGGAAAAGGTGATGTTATACTGAAACCTGAGATGATTTACCATTTTTAGCATATGCTATTGCTTTTTTGCTCCCTTCCATTGCGCCATGACAGTCTTGGCTTGACCATGTAGGGACAAGAAAACTCCCCCACCTGATGTGGAAGAGGAACTGATGATGGAAGTGTGACGTCTACTCAGGAATGAGGAAGAAGGTGGTCTTTTCCCCCTCCCCACTTTTCCTTTGATTATAAAACTGTAGCCCACTAAGTTCTCGGGGCGTGGCACCCTCTCACCCGCCTGCTTGTAAGCCTCACAAGTGTCCTATTCTAATAAATCACTTCTTATCTATCACTTTGCCTCTTGCTGAATTCTTTATGCACTGAGACATAAAGAACTGGAGCTCCTTGGAGCCCCCCGAAATGCATTTCAGCAGTTTTAATACTGCTCAGTCAATAGAGGTAAACTGAGTACACGTTGTGTTGCTGGACACTGTGTTACATGAGAAAGTCTTTGGACTCAAGAAGTCACATGCAGTTAGGTAGGAGAGTTAAAAGCAATCCTGTATGACAAGTGTTATCATACAGAGATTCACAGAACTCTGTGGGAACTCACAAGTGGAAGCTACTAATTTCTACCCCACCCCCCAGGCTAGGCAGAGAATGTAGAAGGGCATCATGGAAAGGCAGTGACATGATACATGTTTTTATTGTCTCTTAAATAAACAAACCAAAGCTATTACACTATAGGGCAGCAGAGGGCATTTAGCAAGCAGAAAGCATCATCATTATAGGATAAAAAGCACCAGAAGCCTTTTGTGGAGAGTCCAATCATGTGCATGCAAACCTTCAGTGACTGGCTGATGGAGAAGAACAACCCTGCTTGTTGGTTGGGCTGAAATCATTCTCAAGATAAAGGCAGGGATGATCAGAAACCCCTTACCAAAGAGGTCACCAGCACACAGGCCTGTTTTTCCTGTGCATATTATTGCTTCAGCCCAGAATATCCTTCCCTCCTCTCCTTGCATGACTGAGTCTTCATCATTCTGCAGCATCCCCACCTTCCTCCACTACTGCATCATTATTGTCTGTCTAGGTACCTATTCATTTCCTTCATAGCACTTTACTGTGTTACTACTATGTGTTACATGGCTGTCTCCCTTATTATAACTTATTATCATTATAAATTATCAACATAATGTGATCTACTAGATGTTTTTTTTAAATTAATTATCACTGATGGCATGAATTAGGTACTGATTACTCTTGCACAGGGAACATGTGATGCCTCAACTTGCCTACCACTTATCTCCATCCTAATGACTTAGAAACTTTTATTCAGACAGTATCGTTTGGTGACATCACTTGGCCTTCACTTTAAGGGAATGCAGCCTTTTCTGTATGAAACGTACCTCTATCCTTTTGTTGGGTCAATTAAGGAATACTGCTTGAGGCCAATGTGATTATAAACAAAACACTGCTATTGAAAACATGAGACAGCCCTTGATTATATAAAAATTACACAGATTTTTAAAATTACTATGAATACTTTTAAGATTCTGATAGAGAATTCATCAACCTCCCGTTTTAAGAAGTAGGCACATCCTGGATTATGACCTATTCTCTAGTTTAAGTGCTTACAGCAGAAGACCTAGATTTTGAAACTCTGCTCAAAAACATGAGCTGTGCAAATGTAAGCAATTCTCAACTTTATCAGGCATGAAAGTCCCTGGAACCAAACACTGAGAAGACAGAATGGAGGAAGAGAAAAAAAAGCAAGACAGAGAGATGCAGAGACACAAAAAGAAACTCAGAGAGATTCAGGGAGTCATAAATTGTTCCTCCAATGAGGTATCAGGATCAAGTCTTTTATATATCGGGCCAAGAACAAACTAGATGCAAAGGATAAAGAGATAATTGGCTCTTTTCCCTTCTATGTATTAGTCCCTGGGATGGGGATTAATGTCTGCACACTCTGGATTGGTCTTTTTAACCCATTGCTGGGAACCACCACTAGCACAATGACCAGCGAAAATGCCCTCAACAGGCAACGGTTTTGATAGGCTAGTATATGTTCTCCACAGTTCCCTGTCACATGCCTAAGAAGTCAGTCCCTGGTACATTTCCTGATTATCCATTTCCATTTTACAGATAGTAATTTAGTATACAGTCATCAGCCCCTGCTATGTATCACTTTTGTCTTGTGTCGGAAACAGAATGCATCACATCTGCTATTGTCCATGAATCTTCTTCATTGTATGAGTTTGTAAAGAAAGCCAGAAATAAAACTCAGGTTTATATCAGGTGGTGTTTATGGATCAGATTGGTGTAATATAAAGCAGCTAGAAGTGGGGACCACCTGCAAATGCCTACACAGCTAACAGAGGTTCATTTCATGAATGACTGCAAAAACTGAGTATTAGATGTAGGCGGGTGGGTTTTAGCAGGGTCTGTATCCCATCTTGGATACCGACTCTGAGGATACCTCCCAAACTGCCAAGTATCCTCTACAGAAGGCCAACATCCTCTATCCCAGGACCTCTCAGCAAAAATTATGTTATTAACCTAATTCCTAGAACCCGAGGATGCCTCTAAATTGTCATCATTATTTCAAATGATGGGTTCTTCATCAGGGCTCTATGCAAGCTATACTCTTATTTATCCATTTCTTTTTTTTTTACTCTCTTATTTAATGAATGAATCTAATCAAAAACATCTCAACTCTAGTTTAGACCTGGCTCACCTCCTCAGAACATTTTTTTTCTTCTTCTTGGACTTCTTCTTATATTATTTATTTCACTGTTCTGCCTGGTTTTGCCATTTGTTATCTTTGGAACATAGATTTCCCTAACCCTTAAGAAGCTCAGTTTTCCCATAGATAAAAAACTCTGCATATAGTGTTACTCTGAGAATTAGTGAGATAATAATGTAAATAGGATACTGAGCACAGAACATGACACATAACAGTTCACAATAAATATTTATTCTCTTTCATCTCCCTGGAAAGCTACAGTAGAGTCAGATTACCTGTTAAAATGTATTTTAAATTTTTATTAGTTGGAATTATTTTTAATTGACACTTTAATAAAATATTTTAAATCAAGGAACAGCTTGACTTAGTTACACTCTAACATAGGAAAGCTTATTACTATATTAGTTTCTGAGAACTCAGTAAAATTGCCAATATAATTCATAAGAGAATATCTGATTTTTTAAGAGACATCAAAACAAAAGGTTAGAAAGGTATCAACTACATGGAATGCCACAAAATAAAAGCCCTCAGGGATAGCATCACATGACTCCTATTCCCCAGTCTAGAACGCAAGAGGAGAGAAGAGGGCAGAAACAAAAATGTAATTTCTATAGAAGTAGCTGACTAGGGAGGTGTAAATTTGGAAAGACAACAAATATAGCTTCTGCCAATAATTATTTCTATGATCAAAACAAATTATATGATTCAAAATATTTTAATCAAAATATGTTGAAACTTTCAATTCAGACTATTACCTGAGATCTGTAAGTATTCTGAGTTTCTTTCCCCAGTAATACTATGATGTGTTACAAGATTTAAAAATGAATACCTGATATTTAATTAACCCACTGTAAATGTTTTGAACAATGACACAAAGAATGTCGCAGTATCTGCTTTGAAAAAGGAATTAATTGATAGAATCTCAAACAGTAAACAACAGTCTTATGAATGATTTATGCATGTTTAAAAAACCCAGCCAAGTTTTCTATTTCATGAGTTTTGCATCTCATAATTTTGGAAGGAAAGGGCTTCAGAGGGAGCAAAGTCATTGTTTGTATCTCTAAAATATTCTTAAGCATTTTTAAAGAGTTAAAAGGAGAAACAACATCTTAAATAACCACTGTCTTCTTATCACAATTGCATGTGAAATGATGACACTTTAAAGAGGAAGTTTTGAAAACTTAGATGAGCAATTATGTCACTATCTGTGATAATGAGTAAAACTGCCTTCACCAAAGATTTTTGCTTAAATATTCAAAATGCAAACTAACACAGAACATTTAGAATATTTATGAAATCTTTGTCTAGTTTGAAAATGGAATGACTGCTCATTTTCCCCCAGTATGGTCAAAAGGTAAAGTGTCCCGTTTTCAAAATGTCTGTGGATATTCCATGCACATTTTATAGGCAAATGTAATGATCTGGGAAATAATCAAAAGCATTAGTTCACTGGAAGAATTATGAAAGTTTAATTTTTAGAAAGCAGCAGCATTTGTGGGGCTAAGCAAAACTTCTAGAAACCAGGGATCAAAGAGCAACTCCGAAACCATCAGTTTCATCTCCTTATTTAACAGAGGAAGTACTAAGAGTTGATTAACACAAGGTGATATCCTTCATTAATGGCAGAATAAAGTCCATAGCCCAGAAAACCCTTGGCTCCTGCACCACCATGTGTACTGTAAAAAACAGAAATTGGCAGGATGTCAATTTTCTCTTTAAGATCTAGAGAAAAATATAAGTAGTAAGTCTAGTCATTAAAAAAATTTAAAACAACAAGGAAAAAGGTTCAAAATAGACACAGGAATTTGGCACTGCAAAGTTGTCTAAAAATGTATTAGAGTCTTACTGCTGATGTTTCCGGCTTTCCCTGGAGAAGGTTCTAAATGTTAAATAACACAGTCAAGTTAGGGTTATGTTGGTTTATTCAAATAATCAGTGCCCACTGCTAGAAAGGCCAGGACTATTGCATATTCAACCCACATCTAGGTCAGTGAGCTCACATCTACAGATTCAGTTCTTTATTCTAGTCATCCCTCTGACAATTTCTCAAGATTAGCCAAAAGGTAGGCCAAGTAGAAGATGTGCATCTACTTATCTGAACTAAATTTTTTTAAGTTTAGTGAGGGATAACACATTATTTAACCATGTGTGATCCCATACCTAAAAAAATATATTTAAGTAGGAATCCAGGTTTGCAAAGATGAACTGAGGGTTCTGCTAAGACTTTGAATTGATTCTGTTAATCTCTTCTATGACTATGACACAAACAGGAAAAGTGAGTGAGAAAAGAAAAAAATAATAATTTAGCATATTTAAAATATATGTAGTACTTACTATATGGTGAGTATCTAGGTCATAAATGGAACAGAATATTGTTTCAAGGTAATAATCATGGGAAATCAGACACATGAAGGATTTTGACAATCTCTAGAAATGGTGGTTAATGAGAGAATATTAGTCCCACTTACCTCGAGAAGAAAGTATGTACATTTGATTCATGAGTTGTAATTGAAAAATGTAATATTATGACACAATGTTTTGTACTAGGGTGTTGAGTAGGAATTATCCTATTGCCCCAAACTGACTTCTAGAATCTAAAACCAGAAATAAAAAGATGTTAAATTTGGAAAGACAACAAATGCCATCAGCTACTCCTTCTTGCTAAGGAAAGAAGTCTGAGGGAAAGCCAAAACCCTCTCTAGTGAGGGAGAACAAACTCCAGGAGAATTGCTGGCAACTAGAGAGACTGGTAGCTTAGTGCTTAGACTGCTCTTCACCTATCCCTGAATAATGGACAAAAGAACTGCAGGGCAAGGAAAATTCTGTGGCAGTGTGGAGGAGCCTACAGTACCACATTTGTCATGGTGACCATGTATGTATTTCCAGGAGCTCAAGTTTAACCAGGGAAGGCGTGTGGCCTTGTAAGGATCTCCTAGGAGCAAGAAGCTGTGGGTGTACTGCTCATTTTGAGAGTTGAAGGGTGAAAAAAGAGGACAAGATACAGCCCCATCTCCAACATTCTGGGTAGTAAAGATGGTCATAAACAACCACAAGTTAGCCAGAGAAACAGAAGCAATCAAGATGGCCCTATAGTCTCCTTACAACGATAGGCTCTTAGGCAGAGATGCATTTGTTCTTGCTCTCCTCTTCCCCACTGCCAGTCCAGAGACCTCAAAGAGAAGGAAAGGGTATCCAGCCAATGGGCCTCTCAAACATGCAGACAGACAATCAAACACACAGAAACACACAAACACACACACACAGTGCCGAGGGTAGAGGGGAGGAGAAAAAATGCACCTGAGCTTCCTCCCTTGTGTGTGCCCCGTCAAAGCTGGCAAGCACTGGGATACAGTGTGGAGCAACATAAATGAGATTTAAACCAAGCGTGAGGAGTTTCAGACCTTCAAGATGGCAGAGAAGTAAGACGTGGAGATCACCTTCCTCCCCACAAATACATCAGAGATACATCTACATGTAGAACAACTCCTACAGAACACCTACTGAATGCTGGCAGAAGACCTCAGACTTCCCAAAAGGCAAGAAACACCCCACGTACCTGGGTAGGGCAAAAGAAAAAAGAAAAAAACAGAGACAAAAGAATAGGGATGGGACCTGCACCTCTGGGAGGGAGATGTGAAAGTGGAAAAGTTTCCACACACAAGGAAGCCCCTTCACTGGCAGAGATGGGGGGTGGTGGGGGGGAAGCTTCGGAGCCACAGAGGAGAGCTCAGCAACAGGGGTGCAGAGGGCAAAGTGGAGAGATTCCAGCACAGAGGATCGGTGCCGACCAGCACTCACCAGCCTGAGAGGCTTGTTTGCTCACCCACCGGGGCAGGTGGGGGCTGGGAGCTGAGGTTCAGGCTTTGGAGGTCAGATCCCAAGGAGAAGAGAGAAGACTGGGAATGGCTGCATGAACACAGCTTGAAGGGGAGTAGTGCGCCACAGCTAGCCAGGAAGGCTAGCTCACCCAGTAGGGGCAGACACCAAAAACAACAGGAACTACGAACTTGCAGCCTGCGAAAAGGAGACCCCAAACACAGTAAGTTAAGAAAAATGAGAAGACAGAGAAAAACACAGCAGATGAAGGAGCAAGGTAAAAACCCAACAGACCAAACAAATGAAGAGGAAATAGGCAGTCTACCGGAAAAAGAATTCAGAGAAATGAGAGTAAAGATGATCCAAAATCATGGAAACAGAATGGAGAAAATACAAGAAACGTTTAACAAGGACTTAGAAGAACTAAAGAGCAAACAAAAAATGATGAACAACACAAAAAATGAAATTAAAAATTCTCTAGAAGGAATCAATAGCAGAATAACTGAGGCAGAAGAATGGATAAGTGACCTGGAAGATAAAATAGTGGAAATAACTACTGGAGAGCAGAATAAAGAAAAAAAGAATGAAAAGAATTGAGGACAGTCTCAGAGACTTCTGGGACATTAAACACACCAACATTCGAATTATAGGGGTCCCAGAAGAAGAAGAGAAAAAGAAAGGGACTGAGAAAATATTTGAAGAGATTATAGTTGAAAACTTCTCTAATATGGGAAAGGAAATAGTCAATCAAGTCTAGGAAGTGCAGAGAGTCCCATACAGGATAAATCCAAGGAGAAACATGCCAAGACACATATTAATCAAACTATAAAAAATTAAATACAAAGAAAAAATATTAAAAGCAGCAAGGGAAAAGCAACAAATAATATACAAGGGAATCCCAATAAGGTTAACAGCTGATCTTTCAGCAGAAACTCTGCAAGACAGAAGGGAGTGGCAAGACATGTATAAAGTGATTTAAGGGAAAAACCTACAACCAAGATTACTCTACCCAGCAAGGATCTCATTCAGATTTGACAGAGAAATTAAATCCTTTACAGACAAGTAAAAGCTAAGAGAATTCAGCACCACCAAACCAGCTTTACAATAAATGCAAAAGGAATTTCTCTAAGCAGGAAACACAAAAGAAGGAAAAGACCTGCAATAACAAGCCCAAAACAATTAAGAAAATGGTAAGAGGGACATACATAACAATAACTACCTTAAATGTAAATGGATTAAATGCTCCAACCAAAAAATATAGACTGGCTGAATGGATACAAAAACAAGACCCGTATATATGCTGTCTACAAGAGACCAGCTTCAGACGTAGGGACACATACAGACTGAGAGTGAGGGGATGGAAAAAGATATTCCATGCAAATGGAAATCAAAGGAAAGCTAGCATAGCAATTCTCATATCAGACAAAATAGACTTTAAAATAAAGACTATTACAAGAGACAAAGAAGGACACTACAGAATGATCAACAGATCAATGCAACAAGAAGGTATAACAATTGTAAATATTTATGCATCCAACATAGGAGCACCTCAATACATAAGGCAAATACTAACAGCCATAAAAGGGGAAATCGACAGTAACACAATCACAGTAGGGGACTTTAACACCCCACTTTCACCAATGCACAGATCATCCAAAATGAAAATAAATAAGGAAACACAAGCTTTAAATGATACATTAAACAAGATGGAATTAACTGATATTTATAGGACATTCCATCCAAAAACAACAGAACACACTTTCTTCTCAAGTACTCATGGAACATTCTCCAGGATAGATCATATCTTGGGTCACAGATCAAGCCTTAGTAAATTTAAGAAAACTGAAATTGTACCAAGTATCTTTTCCGACCACAACACTATGAGATTAGATATCAATTACAGGAAAAAATCTGTAAAAAATACAAACACATGGAGGTTAAACAATACACTACTAAATAACCAAGAGATCACTGAAGAAATCAAAGAGGAAATCAAAAAATGCCTAGAAACAAATGACAATGAAAACACGATGAACCAAAACCTATGGGATGCAGCAAAAGCATTTCTAAGAGGGAAGTTTATAGCAATACAATCCTACATCAAGAAACAAGATACATCTCAAATAAACAGCTTAACCTTACACTGAAAGCAATTAGAGAAAGACGAACAAAAAACCACCAAGGTTAGCAGAAGGAAAGAAATCATAAAGATCAGGTCAGAAATAAATGAAAAAGAAATGAAGGAAACAATAGCAAAGATCAATACAACTAAAAGCTGGTACTTTCAGAAGATAAACAAAATTGATTAATCATTAGCCAGACACATCAAGAAAAAAAGGGAGAAGACTCAAATCAATAGAATTAGAAATGAAAAAGGAGAAGTAACAACTGACACTGCAGGAATACAAAGAATCATGAGAGATTACTACAAACAACTCTATGCCAATAAAATGGACAACCTGGAAGAAGTGGACAAATTCTTAGAAAAGCACAACCTTCCAAGACAGAACCAGGAAGAAATAGAAAATATAAACAGACCAATCACAAGCACTGAAATTGAGACTGTGATTAAAAATCTTCCAACAAACAGAAGTCCAGGACCATATGGCTTCACAGGCGAATTCTATCAAACATTTAGAGAAGAGCTAATACCCATCCTTCTCAAACTTTTCCAAAATATGACAGAGGGAGGAACACTCCCCAACTCATTCTACGAGGCCACCATCACCCTGATACCAAAACCAGACAAAGATGTCACAAAGAAAGAAAACTACAGGCCAATATCACTGATGAACATAGATGCAAAAATCCGCAACAAAATACTAGCAAACAAAATCCAACAGCACATTAAAAGGATCATTCACCATGATCAAGTGGGGTTTATCCCAGGAATGCAAGGATTCTTCAATATATGCAAATCAATCAACGTGATACACCATATTAACAAATTGAAGGAGAAAAACCATATGATCATCTCAATAGATGCAGAAAAAGCTTTTGACAAAATTCAACACCGATTTATGATAAAAAACCCTCCAGAAAGTAAGCATGGAGGGAACTTACCTCAACATAATAAAGGCCATATATGACAAACCCACAGCCAACATCATTCTCAATGGTGAAAAACTGAAACCATTTCCACTAAGATCAGGAACAAGACAAGATTGTCCACTCTCACCACTATTATTCAACATAGTTTTGGAAGTTTTAGCCACAGCAATCAGAGAAGAAAAAGAAATAAAAGGAATCCAAATTGGAAAAGAAGAAGTAAAGCTGTCACTGTTGGCAGATGACATGATACTATACATAGAGAATCCTAAAGTTGCCACCAGAAAACTACTAGAGCTAATCAATGAATTTGGTAAAGTAGCAGGATGCAAAATTAATGCACAGAAATCTCTTGCATTCCTATATACTAATGATGAAAAATCTGAAAGAGAAATTAAGGAAACACTCCCATTTACCATTGCAACAAAAA
Organism: Eubalaena glacialis; assembly: GCF_028564815.1. NCBI lineage: Eukaryota > Metazoa > Chordata > Mammalia > Artiodactyla > Balaenidae > Eubalaena > Eubalaena glacialis. The sequence goes on along the minus strand of NC_083720.1, from coordinate 107,654,653 downwards.
GTAAAAAATACCTAGGAATAAACCTACCTAAGGAGACAAAAGACCTGTATGCAGAAAACTATAAGACACTGATGAAAGAAATTAAAGATGATACAAACAGATGGAGAGATATACCATGTTCTTGGATTGGAAGAATCAACATTGTGAAAATGACTCTGCTACCCAAAGCAATCTACAAATTCAATGCAATTCCTATCAAACTACCAATGGCATTTTTCACAGAAGTAGAACAAAAAATTTCACGGTTTGTATGGTAACCCAAGACCCTGAATAGCCAAAGCAATCTTGAGAAAGAAAAACGGTGCTGGAGGAATCAGGCTCCCTGACTTCAGACTATACTACAAAGCTGCAATAATCAAGACAGTATGGTACTGGCACAAAAACAGAAATATAGATCAGTGGAACAGGATAAAAAGCCCAGAGATAAACCCATGCACATATGGTCACCTTATGTTTGATAAAAGAGGCAAGAATATACAATGGAGAAAAGACAGCCTCTTCAATAAGTGGTGCTGGGAAAACTGGACAGCTACATGTAAAAGAATGAAATTAGAACACTCTGTAACACCATACAGAAAAATAAACTCAAAATGGATTAAAGACCTAAACGTAAGGCCAGACACTGTAAAACTCTTTGAGGAAAACATAGGCAGAACACTCTATGACATAAATCACAGCAAGATCCTTTTTGACCCAGCTCCTAGAGAAATGGAAATAAAAACACAAATAAACAAATGAGACTTAATGAAACTTAAAAGATTTTGCACAGCAAAGGAAACCATAAACAAGATGAAAAGACAGCCCTCAGAATGGGAGAAAATATTTGCAAATGAAGCAACTGACAAAGGATTAATCTCCAAAATTTACAAGCAGCTCATGCAACTCAATATCAAGAAACAAACAACCTAATCCAAAAATGGGCAGAAGACCTAAATAGACATTTCTCCAAAGAAGATATGCAGATTGCCAACAAACACATGAAAGGATGCTCAACATCGCTAATCATTAGAGAAATGCAAATCAAAACTATGAGATATCATCTCACACCGGTCAAAATGGCCATCATCAAAAAATCTAGAAACAATAAATGCTGGAGAGGGTGTGGAGAAAAGGAAACCCTCTTGTACTGTTGGTGGGAATGTAAATTGATACAGCCACTATGGAAAACAGTATGGAGGTTCCTTAAAAAACCAAAAATAGAACTACCATATGACTCAGCAATCCCACTACTGGGCATATACCCTGAGAAAACCATAACTCAAAAAGAGTCAGGTACCACAATGTTCATTGCAGCTCTATTTACAATAGCCAGGACATGGAAGCAACCTAAGTGTCCATCAACAGATGAATGGATAAAGAAGATATATACAATGGAATATTACTCAGCCATAAAAAGAAATGAAATTGAGTTATTTGTAGTGAGGTGGATGCACCTAGAGTCTGTCATACAGAGTGAAGTAAGTCAGAAAGAGAAAAACAAATACCATATGCTAACACATATATATGGAATCTAAAAAAATAAAAATAAAATAAAGGGTCTGACGAACCTAGGGACAGGACAGGAATACAGATGCAGACGTAGAGAATGGACTTGAGGACACGAGGAGGGGGAAGGGTAAGGTGGGACAAAGTGAGAGAGTGGCATGGACATATATACACTACCAAATATAAAATAGATAGCTAGTGGGAAGTAGCTGCATAGCACAGGGAGATCAGCTCAGTGCTTTTTGACCACCTAGAGGTGTGGCATAGGGAGAATGGGTGGGAGACTCAAGAGGGAGGAGATATGGGGATATATGTATATGTATAGCTGATTCACTTTGTTATAAAGCAGAAACTAACACACCATTGTAGAGCACTTATACACCAATAAAGATGTTTAAAAAAGAATAAATAAACCAAGCGTGAGTCTTGAGTATTAAATTAGATTGGAATTTAATAATTAAAAATGTCTGGCATATTTCCTCAAAAGGTTAAACATAGAGTTGCTGTATATCCCATCAATTCCACTTCTATGTATATAACCAAGAGAAATGGAAACATATGTCTATACAAAAACTTGTACTCAAATGCTCCTAGCACCATTATTCATAATAGTCCCAGAGTGGGAAACAACCGAAATGTCTGTCAGCTGGAGAATGGGTATATATAAAATGTGGCATATAGAGACAAGTGAATATTATTAGGCCATATAAGGAAATGAACTACTAATACATGCTACAATATGGATGAACCCTGAAAATATGCTAAGGGAAAGAAGCCAAAATTCGGAAAGTAAGATTAACAATTCATGTATCTAGGGTTGCTTCCTTTTACACAAAAAGCGATCAAAACATTTGGTAAATTATAATTTATGTAGTTTACAATTGATAAATTGTCGCTGAATGAATGAACATATGGTAATAACACTAGAAAACAGAGAGCATCTGGATTTATGCAGGATAAAGCTAAAGAAGAAGGGCCAGAAACATTGAGTGCTCAAAAGAAACCTGAAAGAAAAAAATAGCAAATAGCTGTGAAATACTTCATACACCAGGGGAAGAAAATGTAGCCATTTAAAATATATTAATCTAAGCACTAAAAATATAAATATTCAAATTATATTTTCAACCATTAATTTTTTTCCCTACATTCTCTTCTCCACTAGTTGGGATAATGGAAATAGACCTAAATTTATGCTAATGAGATAGCATATGAATTATCTGGTTCTGTCTATTGAATTGCATCACAAATACAAAAGCCTTCAGTCAATATGAGTAAATGTTAGAAGCAGAACTCAAGGGATTCAACTCCAGTAGATCTCTCTCCAAATTATTTTTGAGGAAAAAGTGCTGTGTGTGAGACGAGAAAACTAGGGCTGCCTCTCTCTGGGATGGTCCAAAAAGAATCCTTCAGGACTCCTTGGCTGTCTTCATAATCATTTTGATAAGCTCTGAAGGGGCCCCAAAAGTAATTTAAACAAAGAGAAAAGACATACTGCAAAGGTTATCATTTTTTTTTTTTTTTTGAGAATCTTTCCATTTGAGTTCAGTGTATTGGCAGCATAGATCACAAGTAAAAACAAGTTATCTTCTGCTCTGAAGTTAGCATTACTTACATGGGCTGATCATCTACCATTCCCTTTGTTACACAATTAATAAAGTATATATTATAGATCCTGATTTCTAAACTGCTGTGTCAGGGTATCCTGATGGTAAAAGATGGTAAAAATGATGATGATGATGATGATGATGATCGTAGTGGTGGTGGTGGTAACGATAGTCAATATTTACTGAGTGCTTTATATGTGGCAACATATTGTAAAAGTATTCTAGAAACGTCATTTCATGTATGCTAACAACTACTTATTAGATAATTATTATTATTACTCACATTTTACATATGTGTAACTTACCCAAGTAAACAACAAGTAACTCACCCAAAGCCTATCACTAGTGATCGAGTCTAGGCTGAACACAGGGAGTCTGATCCTAGAACCTGTATACAAAACAACTGGGCTGGGACTTCCCTGGTGGCACAGTGATTAAGAATCCGCCTGCCAATGCAGGGGACACAGGTTTAATCCCTGGTCCGGGAAGATCCCACATGCCGTGGAGCAACTAAGCCCGGTGCCACAACTACTGAAGCCCGCTCACCTAGAGCCCATGCTCGGCAACAAGAGAAGCCACCGCAATGAGATGCCCGCGCACCACAAGGAAGAGTAGCTCCCACTCGCCGCAACTAGAGAAAGCTGGCATGCAGCAACGAAGACCCAATGCAGCCAAAAAAAAAAAAAAAAAAACACCAAACAAAAAAAACTGGGCTCAACTGCTTTCCAGAGAAATGACCAAGCTGGACAGAGTCAATTCTAGAGGAAATTATGACGATGAAATCTTCTCTCACACTGATCCCTCTGGCCACCATGCCCATCCATCAATTTCCCTTCGTCCAAGACATACTTTGCTGCTCTTCCATACCAAGTACCCTCTCCAGCAGCAACAGATTTTCTCAGCTCTTCCTCCTACAGTCTGATTACCATGATTCATGGTAAGGTAATAATGGATGATAGAAGACCAAGTGTTTGTGGCATAGTTGCCTTTCAAAAATTTTTCCAGAAATTATTGCACAATACAAAATAATGAACAATAGGAACACCAGACAGAGTTGCAGGACTGTCAGAGGAGGCCTTTTTGGATAGGTGAGCATTTTGGATTCCTTCACAGTGAGCTATACATAGAATAAGCCCTATTTTCACTGTTTAGTTCTAAATCCAGTAAACCAAGAAATATAGGCACATAAAAGCAAGGGAAGAATCACTGCTTGTCTTCTTTCTTAGGTGCTGAAATACTCAGCCATTATCAATTCTCCAACAATCTACCGAAGGACCATGACCTACACCTTTAATTCTGCCACATATATCAACCCAACTGCTTGTAATAAAGTTATGTTCTCCTTCAATTCTCAGGTTGAATATATATTCTTTTGAAAAACTCTCCCTGAACCTTGAAGTGGTTATAGGTGCCCCTCCCGTGGCTTCCTAATGGTTCTCTATACTTTCCTTATTTAAATACTCATTACACTGTACGGTAACTGCAATTGTCTATAACAGCCACTGGAATTGAGCACCACCTTCATGGATATTTAGCATTATTTGTGTCTGTGGCAGAGACTGCTAACTCTTTTTTCATGCCCACGTTCTTCTCTGCTCCCAGGATAAAGCTAGGCTGCATGCCCAGCCTCCTGTGCAGTTAGGAATGATCATGTGACTCAGTTCTATCTAACAGAATGTGAATAGAAGTGATAAGAGCCATTATTAGTCCACCTAATCCTTCTATGCAGTACTCTATTTTATACTGCCTTCTAGGTGACTGGGAAGGAAATGACCCCATGATGAATTTTGAAGCCAAAAGTTAAAATTGCAAAATCACTGGCAGCTTAAGTTTCTAAACAGTTTTTTGAAGCAGACCTCCTCACTTACCTAGAATCACTTTGGACCTTCACCTGAGAAAGAAATAAGCTTCTTCCTTTTAAATCTTTTTTTTTTTTTGCGGGGGGGGAGGTCTATCTTTTTATACCATCAGTTATAGCATTTTTTTGTTTCTTAGAATCTAGCATAATAACTACAGGTACACTCGAAATCTATAAATATGTGTTGAAAAAAATGAAATGAATGAATGATTAGGGTGAACATCTCAAGAAATAAACTTTTTTTGTCAAACTAATATTATAAAAATAGCTAACATTTATTTTATGCTTACTATATGCTACTGCTTTCTAAGATTCTTTCCATAAATTATCTCATTTAAACCTCTTAACAATGTTATGAGGTAGGTGCTACTATTATCCCATTGCACAGATTAGTAAATTGAAGCTTAAACCAGCTTAATCACTACCTAGTATATCATAGTTATTTGGTAGATGAATCAAGATTCAACCCAAACAATGTAACTCAAAAGCCTACGTTTTTAACCACACTGAAATAAATAAATGCCATGCCTAGGTGACTTCTATAAGCAATAAAAAATTATTCAACAAATAGCAGAATAAAATACTTTATATTAATAACACTATCTTTTGATATAATTTCTAGGAAAGAGCTAAGAGTTCCTAAAAATTTATGAAGACACACAATACCTTCTTATGTGTCTTTTTAAATGCCAAAAGACTTAGATGCTACATAGAAAGTCAGTTATAGATTTGAAGCTGAAATTCAAGTTTCAAGGTTTCTAGTATTATTACTATTATTTTTTTTGGCTGTGCCGTGTGGCATGCGGGATCCCTGACCAAGGATCAAACCCTTGCCCGCTGCATTGGGAGCACAGAACCTTAACCACCGGACCACCAGGGAAGTCCCTCCAGTATTATTTTAAACACGCAATCGGGGTTTTGGCTGCTTCTGGCTCATATACTTTATACTTTTTAATATTTATTTATTTATTTATTTATTTTTGGTGTGCTGGGTCTTAGTTGCGGCACGCGGGATCTTCACTGCAGCATGAGGGATCCTTAGTTGCGGCGTGAGGGATCCTTTTTAGTTGCAGCATGCATACGTCTTAGTTGCGGCATGTGCACTTCTCAGTTGCAGCATGTGAACTCTTAGTTGTGGCATGCATGTGGGATCTAGTTCCCCAAACAGGGATCGAACCCGGGCCACCTGCATTGGGAGCGTGGAGTCTTACCCACTGGACCATCAGGGAAGTCCCCTGGCTCATATACTTTAACAGAGAACAGCAATTGCCTTAGAGATCTCTAGATTTCATTAACTCACAAGTTTCATTAGATATATAAAGTTAGAGCTTACTCTTAAATCGGTAATCAATTTTTGCACATTTAGAGGTCAGACCTCAGGTTATAATTCACTGAAAATCACTTTGTTCTCTAAGTTAAGAAAATCCATCGTGATCTAATACAGTGTCATCTTCATCATGTCCAGAAAAACCCTCCCTACACAAGTGGATCAATATCTGTTGTAGAAAGTCTAGACTAGATTAATTGGGTTAGTGCCTGTTTGGATTTTAGTCATTTTATCAGGAGTGCCAGACTGGCTTCTAAAAATCAATGCTTCCCAGTGTCAAGTTCTAGTACCCAGGGTATGTCAGAGACATTCACTAGTATGGCCAAACTTGAGACTTGGTTATTATTTAAGTAATAATATACTTCAGGATAGAAGTAAAACAAATGGTTCCAAAAAAGTACTAGGAATTTATCACTAAATTCTTTTAACAAAATCTATATAACTGTCTTATTTTTAGGATAGCTATAATAATTATACTTTATCTATAACTCAGCTGCTTACCCCATGTTATAATATCTGTAACTAAAGCCACAGTCATTTGTCATGATTATTAATGAAAAATAGGCAAACAATATTGTCACAAACTTAGTTTAAATCTGTTTTAAAACATTTTTCATAGCTACCCAAAAGTCCTAGGGGTATGCAGGGTAGATGGAAGACTTTTTAAAAAGTAAATTCTTCTGTACAGTATAATTTTAAACTTTTTTCTGTATGTAAATAGAACTTTATTTTAAAGATTAAAATACAAAAAATATTAAACAAAAACTGAAAAAATACAGTACTATAGGATGTTTACAGTAGTGTTCTATGAGTAACAGAAATAAAGGATGCATTAGTGTATGTTCAAAATTGGCTACATACATCACTTTTCTGTGTTCGTTTTTTCAGAAACAACCAAAAACAACTGTATTTTTAAATCTGTTCTAAATAAAATCTGTATCCATGTAATTGCAAACACTGTAGAAAATGGTTTCTGGAGAGAGTTTCAGCCTAGATGAACTAAAGTTTCATTTTTAAAAGTATAGGATACTAAAGATTTTAGTTTGATGTATATTAAATATAAAGCAGTTATATTTTGAGATAGACCTCCAGTATATTGCCAGGAGAACCCTGGCTACAGGCTGGAAAGTCTTGTTTACAAACCAGGTACTGTCCCCAGAGAAAGGAGAACCTAGAGGTGCTTTTGCCTTTTGCTCAGGAAGAAAATACAAGTGTCAGTTTAGAGACTAAGTTCCCAAACTTGCACAGGTTGTGGAATATTTGGGAAGCAAGGTGCAATTTGAATAAGAATATGAAACATCAATATTAGGTTCAAATAATTAAGTTTAAAATGCACTAAATCAGATATATTAGGTTCTAGTAGACATGAAGATAGACAGTACAGATGGAAGAAAAACTTAACTGAGAAAATTATATTTATTAACATAGGTTTTCAATATATTAGGTATTATGGATTGAATTGGGCTCCCCCAAATTCACATTAAAGACCTAACCCCCCATGTGACTGTATTTGGGGCCTTTAAGGTTAAATGATGCCATAATGATGGGGCTATCTGATAGGACTCATGTCCTTTTAAGAGGAAGAGACACCAGGGCTCTCTCACTCTCCTGTGTACAAAGCAAAGGCCGTGTGAGGACACAGAAGGAAGGCAGTTGTCTACAAGCCAGGAAGAGAGGCTTCACCTGAAACCAACCCTGAAAGCATCTTGATCTTGGACTTCCAGCCTCTAGAACTCTGAGAAAATTAATTTCTGTTGTTTAAGCGCCCCTGTCTATGGTATTCTATTACGGCAGCCAGAGGAGACATCAGGAAACAGCCACCATTATTCCTTTCTAACAGGGTAGTGTGGTTTTGCATCTTGAGTAGCTCAGGTGTTTTGGAAAGACCTTCCCATTACCTACCTGAGAATCCAGCCTCTTTGGGTGACATACACATTCATTTTTGCTGTGGCCCCACCTATCTCTCTAAGCCCATTTCTTGTCATTTTGCTGCCCTTACAATATGGAGCTATTTATAGATATCTATTCTACAACTCCATATCTTTCCTCTGCTCTGAATTCCTTTCCCCAATTTATGTACCTGGAAGACTCCCAGCAACCTTCAGCACCCCAGGTAAGGGTCACCTCTTGCTTTGCACTGTCTCCCCCAACTCCTCTAGCCAGTCACCACTCACTCCCTGGCACTAATTGTATCTGTGTTTTCTTAGCACTCAGTGCTTACATGGTAGCCTGTCACAATTATAATTTTGTTTACATGTTTCTCCCAACAGATGTGCAGTTTTTAATAGCAAGGATAATGATGGAGTTTGACTCTCTTTACTGAGTTGAGAAACTCAGAGAAAGTTTCACTAAAATAAATTGAGAGCCTCTTTCTAGGACAGGAGGGACACACATTTCAAGGGTTTTAATACTTTCATTTTAGAAATACTATTAAGAGAGAGGAAAACCAATCCAGATTAAGTTTATTGAACATTTTCAGTTGGCTAGGAATGCTTAGAAGAGTGAATTTTTTTCATTTCATTAGTGATGTTTCCTCCAGTATTATTGAAATAGCCCTCATCAAAATATATGAAGGTCAAGGGCATTCTTATGCTTATAAGTGCCAATACTGAAAACAGTACTTCTGACTGGAAGCAAATCTAAAAAAATGTTGAGGATTTGTGAGCAGGCAAAAGCTTAAACTGAAGGAACACTGGATCAGGAGCAAGGAAATCTGATTTTTCAGTTCATCATCTGCTACTCATTAACAGTATCCCTTGGTTGATACACACACACACACACACACACAGGAGGTGTAGGTACCCTTTTATAGATAAAGGGTACCTACACACACACACGTACCCTTTATCTATAAAATGAGGGGTTTTATAACAACTAAATTTTTTCCCATTTTAACATTTTTCAGGATGTTCAATTGTTCTTCATCGAATTCTTTAGAGTTATTCTATAACATATCACTACAACTAAATTTTTTCCCGTTTTAACATTTTTCAGGATGTTCAATTGTTCTTCATCGAATTCTTTAGAGTTATTCTATAATATATCACTACAGGATTTATTTAATGTGATTTAAACTTCATTATTTTAAATACAGGTTATGATTTTGATACATGAAGCTGAGGATAGTCAGTACTACTGACAGCACATGGTCCTGGCCCAACCCTGCTTGGCTAGAGATATATTTTACTGAATCACTCACCAACTCGTGCAAAAATGTGCTGCAGCACTTACAATGTGTCAGGCATCTATGCTCACTTAAAGAACTCACTTTAAAGTAAGTAATTAATCCATTCATGGGCAAATACATGGTCCTTTCAAATTCCAAAGTGTCCTCTGATATAGGAATTGCTGGGTTTTCATCTGATTCTGTGCTCACATGTCTAAACATCAGTGTAAAAGATTAAAATTTAAAAGTACTATGTCAAAATTCCTGGTGCTTGCACTGTCATAAAACATGATCCAAAAAAAGAATAATAATTCAAAGTTATTCACCCCAAACTATTACTGCTTTATTAACAGCAAATCTTTAACAAGTAATAAGTAGAAGAAAAATTAAGAAACCTTTTTTGGAGGGGGGGGAATGATTGTAGTCTATGTTTGGTTTGTATAAGAATTAGTATTTTCTTGTCAATATAACTACTTTGTTAATTTCAGTCATTATAAGTCTACAAATACTAGTAACATACTAATATCAAAATATTACTTATCTTAGAAATATTATGAATGAAAGTAATTTTCACTTTGAGGCAGAGTTTCATTTGAATTAATCAGAAGTTTTTGCATCTTCTTATTTATATTTCCAACTTTTTGTCAAAATAACTACATTGCACTGAATACTATTTGTGACTGTAGATCTTCTAAGAAATTCCACAGAGGACAGTAGCCAAGGCAATTTGATAATATCCTCTTTTAACAGTTTAGAGGGGTCATGTGCATATTCTCTGACATCTGCAATTTCTCAAATTTTAGAAATATTGAGCTCGAGCTTGACCCATCGTATCTTATCTTCATTACTAGAAGGTACGCTGAGCTCACCAAAGAGTCAAAACGTTTGTTCAGTTTCCTTTCAATTCTCTAGCCACTCAGCCTCTGAAACCTCTGTTTGCTCCCCTAATCCCTTGTTTAGGTTCTAGATGATACCTAATTAATCATTTGATTTGTACCCATTCTGTTTAACAACCCAGCCCACCCAAACCACGCCAGAACAAGAGTTCATAGGATAAAATATTGAATATTACTCATACTTCTGTTTTATTGAACACGGTCCCCCATATCACAGTTTCCATACTGGATCCCCCACGTTCTACATTTTTTCACATTAACCTCAGTTTGGTAAAAATGATTTTATGTTCAGGATAATACCTTACTGTGAGTATTACATAGTTTAAAACAAGGTACAAGAAAAGAACCCTAGAGTAAGAGTTAAGAAACAAAAGACTTTACTCCTTTGCCTCTGATCTCTATATGATGGGGGTCATGTTGCTTCATGTCACTAAGACACAATTTCTTCATCTATAATGATAACCCCCATATTCCTCACTGGTTTGCTGTGATGAAAACAATAGCAGGTATGGAAATGCACTGTAAGTCTCATGATATCAATATGGGATACTTTTATTGATTTATTTATGAGCTCTTTGGCTTAGGCTATATGAACTTGGACCTAACTAGAGGCAAAATATGGCACCACTGTCTGACTTTGGGTAATATGCATTACACCTAAACATTGATTTCATCATACTTAAGTGAGGATAATCCTACCTCACAGGATTATTGTAAGCATTTCATAAGATAGCGTATATATACAAATTCTTAGTCTAATGCTTGGCCCTGGTAAAAATATGCGGAAAAAATAGCAATTTCAAAAAATGAGTAGAGCTTGTAATTTCATTGCTATCTTTATGTAATTTGATTATACTAATGAGAACTTTGTTAAATTATAATGTCTGAGGAATTTAAAATACTAAAGCAGAGCCTTGATCCAAATTCCTAACTAAATTCTTACATTTTAATACAAGGAAAATAGCCTCAAGAACATACTGTTAGGGATGTTTATGTAAACTGATCTAAAACATTTTTTCTCTATTTATATATTTTATAGATGTAGATGAAGGAAAAACACAGAAGTGATACCTCAGTTCCTATCTCCTTTCATTAATTGATAAGCAATGATCACAGCTAAGAAAGCTTACTGTACCTACAGGGAATGATGGAGATTTTCCCTTTCTCTAATTGCAACCCAGAGATTTGTGGCTGAGAAAATAAGTAAACAAGAAAATAAAAGACCAGTAAGAAACCACAAAGAAACATAGAAACTATTCCCAGGGGACTATACTGTGTATGCTGGTTGGATGTGTCAACATTGTCTGGTTTAGCACTACATCCATATTTTATGTGAGTTAGAGTAGAGAGAAGCCCCCACAGAATTGATATTGAAGGTGTCTCAGAAATTACTTAAAATTGCATTTACAGTTTTCCTTAAAATCTTCCAACTTACTTCTGAGAAAAGGAAAGATGTTTTGGCTATAGAATATATCTTCTAGCAGATGTCCATTAACATTTCCACGTGAAGTAAGTTTGCCTGAGGGACTCAGACACTCTGTTACAGCTTCGTAAAAGTCAAAATTAATATGCGACAAGTGTAATTTGTCTCTTGGCCTCAATTAGCAAATTCATCATCTTGAACCAAAGTAAACAATGAGAAAGAGTGTGAAAGATGCCAACGAAAAGAAGGAGACCAGGGAGATTGGGTTGACCTCAGTCTCCATCAGTTTCTAGCAAACCTCTCTACTTCTTAGACTACTAAGCACCACAATGCTTTAATTTTCTCCTACTTACCAAGGGCTTGGTTTCATCTTCGTCTTTGAAATAATAGAGTTGATCTCCTTTGAGCACAAACCAACGGGTATGCCAAGTCTTGACAAAGCCTCCCTGCTTCCTCAGCCACCCACACTTCATGGCATTGTTCCGCCCTTGGCCTTGTTGGGGGTTCTCCATGGAGTCATTGCTCTCCTCCATTACCAAGGTGATGGACTTTCCTATTTAGCAAACAGACAACAACAAAAATAAGGTGCTCTGATATATTCAATTCCCTCTTAAATTACCCCTGTCCCTTAAAAAAAAAAAAAAAGCTGGAGGTAGAGTGAAAAATGTAAATTAACTCACATACCAAATTTCTAGAAGCAGACCACAAACCTGACAACAATATTCCTGGAGAAAACTTGGACAAGTTCCTTGCGTCTTCCCACTCAGCTGTGAGATAATATCCCTTTTTTCCTAAGTAGAATTAAAGAATGGGAAAGTTCTAGAGATAATGGGTTAAGAAGTAATTTGGGGAAGGCAGCTATGCTCACCACTACACCACCAACGCAAGAGGCAATTTCTGAAGACAAACTAAAACCACCAACAAAAACATAACTCTCATGAAAATGGGCCTCTGTGCCTGGTGTGCACTGACTGGGACCTGCTTGTGCAGCCCTGTGATTATTTGAGCAAACTTAGCCTGACACATGTTACAGTTTAAAGGGACTATTTTAAAAACCTCAGTGGAAGACATTTGTTTTACATATGTAAAAATTTCTCAAGATGTCTCTGCTCCCCTTTCCCCCAGAGTATCCCCTTGAGAGTTTCTTTGGCTGGTTAAGAATTAGTGCAGCTGAAAAAGCTTAAGAAAAAAAAAAAAATGAAAAAAAGTCCTGTTTGGCCAGTGAGTCTCTTTCAAACTTCAGGAGTGAGTGGTGTGTTCCAGTCAACTGCATGATGAAGAAAATTTCAAGGTTATTGTGAAGGAATATAAGGTCATACACACTGTCCATAGCAAGCAAATTAATTTATCATACAGGAAATATTAATCTACAGGTGAGAGGCTAAACCACCACAGTAAGACGGTGGCTTTTGGGAGAGCCAGGGGCAAGTGGTTAAGAACAAAAGACATTTTCCTGTCCTGAAGGCTTCCTGCAGGTTCTTGCCAGTGTTTATTCCTAAGCACTTTTTCAGAAAGTGAAAACTACACTCTTACCCTTGTATCTTTCATGAGGATATAAGGATACAGATTAATTAATAAAACATAGATTACTCCTGTTCTGGTATATTCATGCACAAAGCTTCTATTTTTTCAGCAAGATTCCAGAAAACAAGCTGTCTTTCTATCTAGTCTTTATTTTCGCTACTAATTTTTCAATTAATTTATGTGTACATAATCCTAGTTATAAATTCCATGAAGTTTCGACTGTCAGCCCTTGGCTGTTACCTTTCTTCCTTGAAGGTACAGGGTTAAACCTTGGACTTCCGGTTTCTTTGAATTTAGTCCTGCCCTTCCAGTTACAGGGAAGAAGCAGAGCTAAATACTTCTTATTTTGACCATTTCAACCATCCTCTCAGGAGTTTTGCCTCTTCCATTGGCATGCATTCTAATCTAGCTCCATCCTTGCTTTTATCGTCATCTTTCCAACCTACTTTTAAGCTTCAAGTAGGTCACTTGACTGCCGTCTATCTCATTCAATATCCACTTTTTCCTTTCTTATCCTGAAACATCCTTCTGATGAACAGGCCCTCATCTCTACAAAACATCTTGAAACTTCCTTCTCTCCACAGGGCATTCCTATGGCAATCACCGCTCACTGAAGGAAACAGTCTCCCATCGTGTGTGTGCATGGGTGTGACCAGACTGGATCATGCCTGATGCTTCAAGTTTGTTACGCCCTTAGGGCAGGAACTTTCATCTCTTTTCTTTCACAGTACTTGACCTAGTATAAAGAGCCAAGTAAATCTCACTTTAAATGAACAATAAATGCTGTTATCATAATTTAGATAATAAGTATGCTTATCTAGACCACTCTAAATAATCTTTTTTGGTTTCCTGGTGTTTAAATTGTTCACATCTATAAAACTTGCTATTTCATCATTACCTCTTTATTCTTTAACCAAATATATTAACGTATAAAATTGAATAAGCCCTTAAAACAAACATTCCAACATACATCCACTTGCACACACACAAATCTAGAATTCATTGCACAACAACAAATTTTTTCTTTGCAGCCCTTCTTTTTTTCCCTCTCATATTAATGCTTTCCATTAAATTTGAAAAATCTCCTCTAAAATGTTTCAAGGTAAATATCAACCTACCATCAATAATATAAAAAATACAAGTGTCCAATTCCACATTTGTCTACTATCAATCCTCAGTAAAAAAATGTGTGCACATTTGAACATGGTTTATGATTCTTCTTGTATGTGTTGTTTATAAGCCTAGTGAAACCAATGACAGCATCACTCACTGAACTCCTGGCTATAATGCCCAGATTTTCATGACTTCAGAATGCAACAGAAAGTGTTTTAATAGTACTAGTTGTAACAATTCATTAAAACAGAAATGAAAACAGATTGTATGCTATCCCTAAGGGAAAATAATACCACAATTTTTGCTGGTTGAGTAAAGTTAAGTTTTACTAAGATAACCATAATTTTTATAGAGGAGTCTTGATATTTCTTCAAAAATCAAATGCTTCAAATTCTACCCTTCATCTTTAAAATAAGGATGTTGGACTGGATGATTTCCAGCTATGGTCCCTTCTTGCACCCTGAAATCTACCATCTCTGTAATTCCATAAGCATAAGGACACCAGATATCCTCAACACTTAGTACAATGTCTGGCATATGGTGAAGCTCAATCAATGTTTGATGAATTAATAAAATTTGCAATAGGTTTGGTGCTAGATATCTAAAAGTGAACATGATCTCCCTCTGAAACCTGATCTTGCCCAACACCCAATCTTAGTAAAGACTACCATGATATGCCCAGTTGGAAAAAAAAAAAAGTGATCATTTTAGATTCCTGATTCCTCCTCACCCTGAATATCAAATGTACCTGTAAATTCAGAAGATACCTCCAAAAAATATTTCAAATCTATCCAGTTGATTCCATCTCCATCACCACTTTATTACCCAAGCCACCATTGTCTTTGACTGGATGATTCTAATAGCCCTCCAACTGGTCTCATTGCTTCCATTTTTAACCACAAACACAATGAAACATGCTCACACATGTTTCATTCTCCACAAAATAGCCAAAGTGAGCTCTTAAAAATTAAATCAGATAATGATTCTCTACTCTTAAATTTTTGATTGGTTTCCATTGTACTTATTTTAAAATCTAGAGTCTTAACCATGGCATACAAGGTTCTGAATCATCTGACACCCATTTACTGATCTAATCTAATCTCATACCATCATCTCCTCATTTCCCCCCACACCACACACACACACACACACACACACACACTTAAAACCTCTGATGCAGTAACACCAGGTTACTTTCAGTTCTGGAAACACCCAAGCTCCTTTATGCCTGGAGTTCTGATGCTTGCTGATCTCTGCCTAGGCTGCTCTGCCTCATGCTCTTTACCTGGCCCACCTCTTCTCATCCTTTAAGTCTCAGCCTAAAACCTACCTCCTCCAACCACCATTACGAATCACCTAGTGAATTAGCTCCCCTCTTGTTATTCTCTATCACTGAATTCTGTCCTCTGTCTTCCTGACACTTCTCTAAATTGCTGTTTCTTTAGCTGTTTATTGCTGATCACCCTTGCAGGATCCCATATGCTTCAACAGGTCAAGAACTTGCTTCTCCTCACTGCAGTATATCCAGTGCTTACTTGGTAATCAGCAAACAATTGTTGAATCAAGGAATGAAGCTATGTAACCATCACAATAGAATTCCTACAAAGAATATTTTGGAAAGTTGTGAATTTCCATTTAATGTCTTAAAGAAGATGGTCTACCTTAAGAACTTGATTTTTTTTTCCTCCTTTGACACAGGACACTTCAATTAGCATGAAAATTGTTCTTAAACACAATGTTAAAATCATAAAACTTAAGTGAACCTGAAATTGCCCTTTCTGAAGAAATTCAAAACTGCACCTCTTAGCTTTGGCAGGAAATACATGTAATTAATTCTGGTTTCGCATGAAGGAAAGTATGGTTCACTCTCTCAGATTCTCAGAGAATGTTTTAACTAATCTCCACTGGGAAAGTACTTTCCCGTAGTCAGTCAGTGGCAGCTGGGTTGTATATGAGATGCCAGTAGGACCATCGACCTCAGTGTTTAGCAAAGCAACAAAACAGTAACATAAATAAATGGTTACTCTAAACTAAAACAAAAGCAGAATTAAGTTAACTTGTGTATTCACAGCCTTAATGATAGCTACTGTACCATGCCGGAGCCCAAAAAGATCCCATCATTTGATGGGCTAACAGATTTAAATTATTTTCCAGGGATGGAAACTGGTTTGTACATCTACTAGTATAGTACTTTTTTGCAACCAGATGAGCTAGGAACACATGCTGTGAGCATTACATGGTGTGATCAGAAATGAAATTCATGCTCTTAACAGAATTTTCTAGAAGTCCAACAGCCACACACATAGGTATTGATATTTGTAACTTTGTTTCAACAAAGAACTTATAAACAGGCACATAAACAAAGATGTATCTAAATAGAATGCCATATGCCATAGAGTTGCAATGTGTTTGAATTTACCTACAAGATGACAATGTTCAGCAAACACAAGAGAACGGCAAAGGAGGAGGAAGCTAGAGGGAAACAGGAGGAGAGAGAACAACTTAAACAGCGTTCCACCACAATGCCTCCTTTACACTCAATGAACATGTGCTCCCACATATGTGGGACTAGCGGGAGGTGCATTTTTACAGCCAGCATCAGCTCCTTCAGCTCTGGTGGGGAGAGTATCGCACCGCACACACGTGATCCCAGAGCTTCAGAGTACACACGATTTCACACCACATGGCTGCTCAACACAAATAAACTACTCCAGTTGTTTAAAGAACAGTGATCTGTTCTGTTGCTAGGAGAGAAAACAAATACAAAACTGGCAGAGTTGGTAAAATACTGCAATTTGTGAGCAATTTGTGTAACTTTCAAGAGTCATTTTGTTCACATCCAATTGTCACCTTTTGTGTTGACGGTGGAACCTAACTCCTTTGTAAAACGAATGTGATTGCACTGTACATGATGTATAACTACAGAGGGACAAAATTTATCTGAATTCTAACCCTTTTCTTATTAAAAAAAAAAAACTGTTCTGTATCTGTTGCTAACATGCTGGTTTGACAAGCAGTAGTACATTTGATTGAGCTGTATGCCTAAATGCTAGCATATAGCCTTTCTATAGGTAATGGTTCACACCACAAAAACACACACAGGGAATTATATAGTATGTGTGCATATGTGTATGTATTCATTCATATGTGTGAATGCAAGTGTGTGTACACATATATGCATACATGTGTGTATGAACATGCATGTGTGTGTGTATGTGGGTATATACACATTGTGTGTGTCTTCTCCCTAGAGAAGAAAACCCTTAAAGGCAACATATTTGTTAAGATTCTTTTCTCATCTTTTTAAATACTAAGTTCCATGCCACTGGAAGACATGTAAAGATATTCCTGCTGATCTGACATTCTTTGATGAAGCAAAGAACATAAAAGAGCTTTGCCATACGAGGTTCACTGAACAAACTGGTCATGGTATACTACTGTCAACCTATGAAATTATATTTTTATTTTTATTATTTACCAGAACATTTCTTTAATAACTGCAATTATTTACCTGATTAGAACCTAAAACTCTTTTAAAATTCTAAATATTTAAATAATTTCAGGCCTGATTTCTCTCTCTCTCTCTCTTTCCCCAAGCAGGCAGTAAGGAAAGGCCATATGAACACACAGCGAGAAGGTGGCCATCTGCAAGCCAGGAAGAAAGCTTTACCAGAACGTGGCCATGCTAGTGCCTTGATCTCAGACTTCCAGCCTCCAGAACTGTGAGAAAATAAATTTCTGTTGTTTCAGTCATCCAGTCTATCATATTTTGTTATGGCAGCCAGAGCAGACTAAGACAATGTACGTTTACAAAAAATGTGCACGAAAATATTTAAAGAATTACATCTTAGTAGCCTAAGTAACCGCTAACTAAAGAAAACTGATGAGTGAAAAACAGTGCACTTTCTGTACCTCACTCTCTACCACACCACCTCTCCACTGGAAGAATGAATCAAACTGTGATACCTACAAGGGAATCAGCATTCTAGATCCCATATTGCAGTGGATCTAGTGGAGACTGTTTTAACTCCAAGATAAATTCCAGGAGGCCAAATCTGTTTTCAGGAAGCAATCGAATTTTTAAAAACACTTTGAAAGGGTTTTCCACACTTGGGTGTTCTCACTGTGTGATTAACTTCTATTCATCCTTCAGCTCCTCTACGAAGGCTTCCCTAGAGCCACTGCCATCCCCAGTCTGGATGTTCCCCTTCCACAAGCTCCCATGTCACTCTGAACAGAGCCTTTGTCACATGTGGCCATATGCTTATTACTGTTCAGTCTTCTACACCAAAACTCTTGGAAGATATGGGCTCCCTGAACCCTCCACACCAGCAAATACTAAATACTCAAAGGTTTGTTGAATAAATGGAAGGGAATGAGGAATGAATGAATAAACAAATGCATCGGTCAGTCTTGGGGGCCTAAGAGAATGGACCTCAGAGGCCTCAAGGCTCCCCAGAGTGCAGTGCAAAAATCCTAAACCATTTGATGTTATAGACACCAATGAAAGGACTTCAGCCCAAATTCTCCCATCTAAATACAACCCTTTAAGTTTTTAGTGGCTTTAAAGCTAACCCAAACTTCAGAAACTGTTGAGCAAAGAGAACTCCCATTTGCCTCACTGGAATTATAACTCGAGTTAAAAATAAAGAAACATTTCTTCTTAAAACTGAAGAGTTTAAGTGTGAAGAAAACAGGAGAACTGAATAATGTACAACAGTCATGAATGCAAAGTTTAAAATAGTCATCAGAAGAGCATACCTGGGGAAAATTTAACAGTAATAATGTTGTAAATGTGCAGTTATTTTCCTGAAGAAACACTAAATATCCTGTTCCTTGATTCATTTGAAATTAAGTTGTCCAAAACAACAGAGAATACACAATAATAGAAAATTATGTACCTGTTGGGATGGATCAGGAATGTCAATCTACATTTTATATTTTAATATAAAATATAAAATACTTCCATATTCATTTGGTAAGAAATCAAAATGAATTAATGGGATGAACCATTTGAAAAAAAGTTTAAATATTTACTTTGTTTTTGTTGTATGTTTAATGCCTCAGACTTTGTAGAGAGAATCTGCTCCTTCTTAAGGAGGTTTTTAATTCAACAGGGAGAAAAGTATTTTAATATATATTTAGTTGTGTTCCCCCACCACCACATCAGTATCTGAGGGATTAGTAAAAAAAAGAAAACCACTGGAATTCCCAAGGCTGATAACCTGAGTAGAAATAAAAATCAAATCAAAACAAATGCTTTACCATTGATGGAATTGAGAGAAATGACAGATACGTGGCAAGTGTGCAGCTACTCTTAAGCTCATGACAGACATTATTAATTAATCACAGTTCTCCTTCCTGAGGGACCTAGATGCACCTCCAGATGGCTTCTCAATACAGCACTCCAGACAGTCACAACAAATCAATCATATGTGAACAGGAGAGAGAGACTCTTTGTTACTTTGATTCTGTAAATAAACCAAGAACTGAAAATATCCCCCTAACAGAAAATAGAAACTCAGGTGTTCCCCGAGAGAGAATGTCATTTGAAATGAGAAAAGAAAAGAAAATCAACTTATTTTTTTTTCTTTTTAAATTGAGGTATAAATGACATAACATTATATTAGTTTCAGGTGTACAAAATAACTAATATTTGAATATATTGCAAAACAATCACCACAAGAAGTCAACTTAGTATCAATCACCATATATAGTTACAAATTTATTTTCTTGTGATGAGAACTATCAAGATCCACTCTCCTGGCTACTAGCAAATATGCAATACAGTATCATTAACTATAGTCACCATGCTGTACATCACATAAAAATACGAAACGCTTCTCGAATTTGCAGGGGCCATGCTTATCTTCTCTGTAGTATTCCAATTTTAGTAAACATGCTGCCAAGGCAAGCAGGAAAGTCAACTTCTTTTAATGGAAAAAACTAATAGTTTGCTGAGAGCTCTAAGATGGCAACTATCATTGCATCATATGGCCACAAAGAACAAAGCAAACGGATCTGAAGCAGGGAAAAGGAAATAGGAGTTGAATGTCCCTTGTTCTATATTAATTAACCCCATCTATGACTAGACCCTTAAAAATAGGATCAGAAAGCAGATTTTATAAACAACTCAATTTTTAAGTTCTTGTGTGTCTTTCCCCTCCCTCCTAGTTCATTTTTCATTGGTAAAACTTTATTTTGAAAAGCTGTCTCAAGGAACAAAGAAAAGAGACTTTCCACCTAAATCTGAAAATTAATGGGATTATAGTACCTAGAGGATGGGGCAGCAATGGCAGCCATGAAGGGGAGCTTTTCTACACAGTGGGCAGAGTGAAGAGAGCAAAACTGAAGCAAGTGGAATGCTGAGGAAGACAGTCAGGCTAAGGTGGGAAGGACCTTCCCAGCTGGGTCCTCCTCTCATAACAGGAAAATAACCTCTGGGCCTGTCATTTAAAGAGGTCTTCCATCTCTATCCCCTGATGGTCACATTTTTATACTTAGACAAAAGCCTGTCTAAAATACTACTTTTGATGTCAGATTTCTTTAGTGAATCCAACCCAGGAAAGTCAGTTATGCTGTCGATTACATTATCATTTCAAGGCTCTCTATGGGGCCAGCTTTTTACTCAACCACACTTCAAAGAAAATATTATACAAGTAGGTAACTTTGGCTGAGATAGTCATTTGCCTACAATGAACTCTCAAGTATTCTCCTTCAAATGCAAGCCTCGAGGTGCTTAATGATTTCCAATGAGAACCACTTCTTTTATTGTCAATTAATCCTGTGGGTTGAACATCATCAGCCTTGCTTTAAAGCTCTGGAAAATTATGGGCACTCTAAATATATAAATCTTGTCCTAATCACTGAACCACGGTTACTCTCCCAATGATTTATTATACTGAGGTATTGACAATCCAATTTTTTCATTATAATTTGAGGAAAGTGGGGACAGGTCAAAATGAAAAAATCTGACTGCTCTTCCACTTCATTCGGCATCATTCACATTATGATGGACTTTGATGTGTTAAACTTTAATCATTTAATCATATAATTTGCATACATTTTAGTTCTTCAAAGTATCTAATTAATTCACACTTCAGTTTTAGATGAGCAGAATAGAAATCTAGCTTTACTGCACCTGAATATATTTAATTAAGAGTTCCATGAAAGATAAATAAATCCCATATATAAAGAGCCATTTTTTAAATTTAATTTTTAATTTTATACATTGTAAAAAGCCATGTTTTAAAAATAGGAATCTTGGTGGGACATATAATATTTGGAATGTCCAGCAACCTATCCTTGGGGAACCCTCTCTCCCTCATTCCATGTTGTTTCTGATGGTAGCACCATCCCTCTGCCATAGGGTGGGCCTGGACTTGATTACGCCTAGGTTCTGAGCTCCCAAGCAACAGTGACCAGCCTAGGAAGAGGGCATGTGACTGAAGCAGTGCCAAGTAGAGTCCTTCTTTAGGACAACTGTAGTGACGCTGGAAGAATGAGCATCTGTGATGAATGAGGCTGACAGCATTCATCTCCCCTGGCCTGTAGAGGAAAGTGGTCTGCACAATGAAGTGATGCAGAGATAAGCAGATATGAGAAAAGACTACAGAGAGCCCTGGAATATCCATCCTAGTTCTAGCTCCTGAACTCCTGGCCTTTGTGTATCTTCCTTTGATCCTATGAAATACATCTTACTCTGCCCGGCAAAGTGAGCAAATAAATTCCCATTTGCTTAATCTAGCTTGAGTTGGTTTTAATCACTTGCTACCCCAAAAGTTTTTCTTAATATCCAGGAAAAACACAATGAAAATATGTGTGGGAAAAATTTCTTTAAAATAATGAAAATCTAGGCTTACAACACACAGAGCTTCCCCTACCTTGCATCATACACAAAAATTAATTCAATATGGATATTAGACCTAAATTTAAAAGCTAACACTTCCTGAAGAAAACATAGGAGAATAAATGCACAACCTGGGATGAAAAAGTTATTTTTTAGAAAGGATATATAAAGTAATAATCATAAAAATTTATAATTTAGAAATTATTAAAAGTAAAAACTTCTGTTCATCAAAAGACATCATTTAAAAAAAGGAATAGGCAAGCCAGACATTGTTTGAAAATATTTGCAAAACATATATCTGCCAAGAGACTTACATCCATAATATATAAAGGATTTCTACAACTCACTAATAAACAGACCAAAAAAAAAAAATCTTTAGAAAATGAAAATAAATTAAATAAACCCTTTACAAAGGAAGATATAGAAATGTCCAATAATCTCACAGAAAAGTCCCAACACCATTAGTCATCAGAGAAACGTATATTAAAATCACAGTAAGATACCATTACATAAACATTTGAATGGCTAAAGTTAAAAACAGTTGACAACATCAAGTGTTGGTGAGGATATGGAGCAACCAGAATTTTCAGACATTGCTGGTAAGAGCATAAATGGTACAACCACTTTGACAGAAGGTTTGGTAATTTCTTATGAAATTAAACACATCTTTACCTATGATTTTACCAATTCCAATCAAAGATGTTTAACCAAGAGAAATGGAATCCATATGGTCACAAAAATATTTGAACGAAAATATCCATAGTGGTTTTATTTATATTAGCCTCAACTAGAAATCACTCGATGCCCATCAACAAGTGAGTAGATAAACAAATTGTGGCATAAACATACAGTGAAATACTCCTTAGCAATAACAAGAAACAAACTATACAAGATGAATTCCATAGTTATTATAATGAGTAAACAAAACCAGATACAAGAATATACACTTCATGATTCCATTCATATTAAGTTCTAGAATAGGCCAAACCAGTCTATGATGATAGAAATAAGAAAAATGGCTACTATGGAGTGGGTGGGAAGGGGCACAGGGGATTTTCTAAAGTGATGGAAATGCCTTATGTCTTTATGGGATATGAGTTATATGGGTACAGACATCTGTCTAAACTCATGAACTGTACATTTGAGATTTATGCACAAGCTATGTTGTTCTAATAAATCTTACCCCTAAAATAAACTGAAAATATTGAATTCTAGTTAGTGGGATTGCTTTTTGCTATGAAATGGATTAGCAATTCTGAAATTACCTTCTGAGTATTCCAAGTTGAGTAAATAAATATGTATGTTGAATGCAATAGGCAGCCAGGTTTCTCACTGTTGGAAAAGGAAGTTACAAACATGGAAATGGAAAGATGAGAATATATCCTGTGTTTGAGATAGAATTAGAGATATCAGCATGAACTCGTGGTTTTTATTTTTTTAATAAAAATTATATATATTTATGGTGTAGACCATGATGATTTGGTATACATATACATGGTGAAAAGATGACTACGGTCAAGCTATTAATATACCATCTCCTCACATGGTTATCATTTTTTTGTGTGTGATGTGAGCACCTGAAATCTACTCTATTAGCAAATTTCCAGTATTTGATAAAGTATTATTAACTACAATCATCATGTTGTAGCTTAGATCTCTAGACTTATTCATCCTGCTTAACTGCAACTTTGTACCCTTTAACCAACATCTCATGATTTTTAATAGATAGGTACACAGATACAGAAATAAATATAGACATATATTTACTAATGCTGCTCACTGAGAGAACCCTGAAGTAATGACACACCAGGAGCGAACAATGAATGAGTACACCTAGCATCCAGATCTTGACTTCTAAACACCATTTACTTGGAAATAGAATCATGGTCACTTGGATAAAAAAAGATTGATTCCAGGGCCTCACCAGGAAAAGCAAAAGGTGATGCTAGAATAACATGTGCTGGAAAGTAAGGAAATTCTCAAGAATGATGGAAGAATATTGAAAGGACACAGAGGCTAGTTTGAAGTGGTTTTCAATGGACAAATATGGGACAATTTGAAGATAAGAATAAATAATGATAGTATTAGATCATACCCATAGAATAAAACAAGAATACATGAGTTCTACTGATATAATAAACAAACAAGCAAACAAATAAACAAATGGAAGATGTGAGAAAGCTCTTCCTTTCAGTAGAATGTCAACTAATAAATATGGAAGCAATAATGAAGTTACAAATTATCAATGAATGCAAAACTTAGTGGGTAAATGTTTGGTGGGGAAGACATATTTACATAATCTCAAAGTACCTTTCCACAAATTAATCCTAATTTAGAAAGGGTAAAATAGTAACTTTACTGTGAAGAAACCTGGCAGACCCAATGCGACCAGAGTTTACATCATCAATGTTGGAATTAATTGACATCATGGGCCTCTTGATGGGATGCTCTGAGAAGGACACATTATCACTTCTGTGGTGGCCCTGCCAAAAATGCATAACCTAAACCTAATCATGAGGAAACATCGCACAGACAAAAATTGAGGTACATTCAAAAAAATAACTGTTCTGCATTCTTCAAAAATCTCAAGGTCAAAAAAGACAAAATGGTTAAGGAACTGTTCCAAATGAAAGTACACTAAAGAGACATGATAACTCAACAGAATGCTTGACCCCGGCTTGCATCCTGAGCCAAAACAAAACGGAGAAAGGGGACATTATTGGGAAAATTGATAAAACTTAAATATAAACTGTGGATTAGATAATATTTTATCAATGTTAAATTTTCTCATTTTGATCATTGATAATTATGTTATCAAGGCAGTTATGTGACTTGTTTTTAGGAAATACACATTCAAGTATTTAAAAGAGATAGATGTCTTCAATTTATTTTCAAACAATTCAGAAAAAATCATAAATAAACATATATATAAACACATATATAAACGAATGATAAACGAAACAGAATGTAAATAATTGGGAATCTGGGTTAAGGGTGTTAGAAGTTCCTAGTACTATTCTTATAACTTTTCTGTAAATGAGAAAGTATATCAAAACAAAAAGTTATACAACACATATGCTTCACTGTATGCTGGCTCAAATGAGAATCAAATTTTGTTTTTCATTTAGCCACCATGAGTAAGTCTCAAGTATGTTACTGTAATTGAAAAGGTACTACAGCAGGGCAAAAAACCTGTACTCAGAAAACTATAAGATACTGATGAAAGAAATCAAAGATTACACAAACAGATGGAGAGATATACCATGTTCTTGGAATGGAAGAGTCAATATTGTGAAAATGACTATTCTAACCAAAGCATTCTACAGATTCAATGCAATCCCTATCAAATTATCAATGGCATTTTTCACAGGATTAGAACAAAATAATCTTTCAATTTGTGTGGAAACACAAAAGACCCCAAATAGGCAAAGCAATCTTGAGAAAGAAAAACGGAGCTGGAGGAATAAGGCTCCCAGACTTCAGACTATACTACAAAGCTACAGTAATCAAAACAGTATGGTACTGGCACAAAAACAGAAATATAGATCAATGGAACAGGATAGAAAGCTCAGAGATAAACCCATGCACCTATGGTCACCTAATCTATGACAAAGGAGGCAAGAATATACAGTGGAGAAAAAACAGTCTCTTCAATAAGTAGTGCTGGGGAAACTGGACAGCTACATGTAAAAGAATGAAATTAGAACACTCCCTAACACCATACACAAAAATAAACTCAAAATGGATTAAAGATCTAAATATAAGGCCAGACACTCTAAAACTCTAAGAGTAAAACATAGGCAGAACACTCTTTGATATAAATTGCAGCAGGATCTTTTTTTGATCCACCTCCTAGAGTAATAAAAATAAAAGCAAAAATGAACAAATGGGATCTAGTTAAACTTAAAAGC
Organism: Eubalaena glacialis; assembly: GCF_028564815.1. Lineage (NCBI taxonomy): Eukaryota > Metazoa > Chordata > Mammalia > Artiodactyla > Balaenidae > Eubalaena > Eubalaena glacialis. Next base: position 107,628,497 of record NC_083720.1, on the reverse strand, counting down.
TTTTGCACAGCAAAGGAAACCATAAACAAAACAAAAAGACAACCCTCAGAATGGGAGAAAATATTTGCAAATGAAGCAACTGACAAAGGATTAATCTCCAAAATATACAAACAGCCCATACAATTCAATATCAAAAAACAAATAACCCAATTAAACAATGGGGGGAAGATCTAAATAGACATTTCTCCAAAGAAGACATACAGATGGCCAAAAAGCACATGAAAAGATGCTCAACATCACTAATTATTAGAGAAATGCAAATCAAAACTACAATGGGTATCACCTCACACTGGTCAGAATGGCCATCATCAAAAAATCTATAAACAATAAATACTAGAGAGGGTGTGGAGAAAAGGGAACCCTCCTACACTGTTGGTGGAAATGTAAATTGGTACAGCCACTATGGAGAACGGTATGAAGGTTCCTTAAAAACCAAAAATAGAACCATCATATGACCCAGCAATCCCACTCCTAGGTGTATACCTGGAGAAAACCATAATTCAAAATGATACATGTACCCCAATGTTCACTGCAGCACTATTACAATAGCCAGGACACGTAAATGTCCATCAACAGGGGAATGGATGAAGAAGATATGGCACATATATACAATGGAATATTACTCAGGCATAAAAAAAGAACAAAATAATGCCATTTGCAGCAACATGGATGGACCTAGAGATTCTCATGCTGAGTGGAGTCAGTCAGACACAGAAAGACAAATATCATATGATATCTCTTTACATGTGGAATCTAAAAAAAAAGGGTACAAATGAACTTATTTACAAAACAGAAGTAGAGTCACGGATGTAGAAAACAAACTTATGGTTACCAGGGGATGGGGGGGAGGGATAAACTGGGAGATTGGGATTGACATATACACACTACAATATATAAAATAGATAACTAATAAGAGCCTGTTGTATAGCATAGGGAAATCTACTCAATACTCTGCAATGGACTATATGGGAAAAGAATCTAAAAAAAAAAAAAAAAAAAGAGTGGATATATGTATACGTATAACTGATTCACTTTGCTGTATACATGAAACGAACACAACATTGTAAATCAACTCTACTCCAATAAAAATTAAAAGAAAAGAAAACGTACAACACTAAAAGTTAGTAAACATGGTTTTGGACTTAAATAGCTACCTGACCTTAAGAAAAGCCTTTGATTTTCTTGGTCTCAGTCCTCTGAGCCCCCAAATAAAGAGGTTGAATGAACTATTTGAAATCTAAGATTTCTGTTAATTCTACAATGTTGTGATTCTTAGAAATGGTCTTTTAACAGCATCGTACCTCTAGAGGTAACATGATTAGTAGGAAAATTTTTCTAGTTCAGTTACAGCTAAGACTTCTAAAGGAAAAAGGACAGTAAATAGAGTAGAAGTCTTGTTCTATTCCCGGCCCTCTTTATTGAATTGCTATGCCATTTTAGCATCCTATCATTTTATTTTTTGAAAATGTTATGCCTTAATTTAGAAGACTATAAAAACAACTACCACTGAAAATCTGTATGACATTTTCTTTGCTTTTATATAGAAATATGATTTTACTTGTTTAATAAATAATATTGATATATAGTGTTTACTATACACTCATTATTCTAAGCAATATATATGTGTACATATGTATTTGTGTATATGTGCTTGTGTGTGTATATATACTCATTTAATCCTCAAAACAATTCTATGAAGTAAGTATGATTATTATTTCCACTTTACAGATAGGGAAACTAAGGTACCAAAAGGTACCTACAGTCCTACCGCTAATAAGTGGCTCTTTAAAAACAACCATGCATTCAAACCTAGGCAGTGTGGCTGCAGAGACTGTGTCTTAATCACAATTCTACATTTCCTCTCAAATATTACACAGAAATAAACTCTAGCATAGAATAGCATGCACATTTTAATAAGTCCATGAGTAAAAGTGATGTGAGTCATAAAACTATTTATGTCATAAGAATAAATATATATATGTTTTATGTGTATATATACATATATACACACAAAGGAGAAGCAAATTCTGTTCTTCAAATATGTATACGTGTGTGTGTGTGTGTGTGTGTATATATATATATATATATATATATATATATATATAAAGAGAAGGCTCATTTTCCAGATCTATCACTAATATATTCTCACCTTGATATTTATGCACATATATTTCATTTTGAGTTTTTACTTTTAAAATTCTAATACTGGACAGACTCTTCCATGTGAACCATTTGCCACATTGACTTGTTGCTCTTTCCCCTTCAGCAGCTTGAAAGCAGTCAAGTGAAAAGCTCAGAAACTGCTGGTTGTCCGTTCTTTGCAGAGGGCAGCAAATAAAGCCCTGCCGTGCTGCAGCACACTTGACACTCTTAACCCAAGGAAAAAAGAATGAGGCTCGTGTGCTTGGTACTTTATGAGAAAATTAGCAGTGAAAAGGACAAGTTCCTTTTTGCCTTAAAAAAAGAAACTATGGAGCACTGTGTCATTTCAGTTGGAAAAGTACAAAGTTATAAGTCCTAAAAATTTTATTACAGCTTGACTTACACCTGTTCCCTCACTGCAGGTGCCAATATCTGTAGTCACCTGCTTAGCTCAGTAAGGCCTCCCTAGACGCTGGAAAATTACTCATGCTAATCTCAAACTCACCTTTCATGAGATCTAGATTGGGTGAAAAAACAAAGCTGAAAGACCTAAGTAAGTATACTTTTAAATGGCAATGGAATTATCTGAGAGAGAGAAAAGCTAGGAGTGACAACAGTAAGAATTGGAACCCATAATGTTTTAACACGTCTGACATATTACCTTGCAAAAAATAATAATAATCACCAATATTTATACATAAGGCTTCTCATAAATTTCATATAATCTGAATTCCATACATTCCTTATAATCCATATAATTCCTGACAGAACCCTTAAAAAGCAGGACTGATGTCCCTGTTATATGTAGGATCCAAATGGCTAAGGTGACTTGCTCAAGCCATAAACCTAGCAAATATCTGAGCAGGTATTTTTTTAAGAAGATGCTGTTTTAAAAGAAGATGTTCTTTTTTCCTTTTTTTCCCACCAAACTACACTGCTTCATACTTACAACATCACCTTACACAGACCACACTGTATACTTACTAGCATTCCCCAAAACTGAAGGGACAAACACTGTAATGACAGGACAAAGAGTGAGCACTTAAATATTTATTACATCATAGCTTAATATTGTTATAAAAAATGTATAAGACAAAATTAACAGACTATTGAGGAAATATTCTAACAGTATTTATTTTTCATAGAGCTGCTTTAGAATTTTAAGAATTTAAACATAAAATGGAGATATTACATAAAGGGTCACTTATAAAAATTCAAGTATTAGCACAACTTCAATTACAATCTTAGAGTGAAAAAATAAAACATGTTTTAAGGCTTGCAGAAAAATTCTTCTTTCCAACATGGTTGTGAAATGTAACACTCGGGTTAATTAAATATGAAGTCCAGTAATGTCTTTTATAACATGAACAGATGGCCAATTTCCAATTAATTAGAAAAATAATCATAATTATCATCAAAACTATAATAAACACAATTCAGTCTTGCTTTGCCATTCAGAATCTTGTAATACTATAAAGGTCATTTACCAGGATTTTTATCATTAACAGATCGCTAAATAATCCAGATTCAATCATCATTTTTCTGCTGCCCAGCTAAACCAACAGTTAATGATGGTATTTTTCCTGCTCCCACAGCTAAACTATTCTTTTTTCCTATCCTCCCTCCCCATTCTCTCTATCCTAACTAGCTTTGTTCTACTCTCACCACCACCCCTTTGCCTCACACCTATATGATGAATTCATTCTTTGACGTTTCTAAGGGCCCCTCTCTTAGTGCTACTGCCAGACTGATCATTCTTAAACATGTATTTTATACAGTCCAGAACCTTCAAAAGCTTCCAACTGTATAGCACATTATGTTTAAATTTAGTATCATTTTCAAAGTGTCATAATCTAACCCAGTTTACCTTTCCAATTTATTGTTCATTACTCCCCCAATAAGCACCTGTGAAGCAGTCGTCCAAATCTGTGTCTCAATTTAACACAAACACACAGTGCTTATTCTTACCTCTTCCTTCATGGAACTTACTACAACTAAAATAATCGTTCTTTTTCATCTTCGTAATCATCATAATCATCATCACTATCATCAACAGCCAATGTGCATATTACTTAACACGCACCAGGCAACGTCATTAGTGCATTATACTTTTTATATAATCCTCACAATAACCTTGTGAAATAGATACTATTATAATCATCCTCATTTTACAGAAGGTCTAAAGCAGTCAAGTAACTCATGCAAGATCACGAAGGTAGTAAATTGTAGAGCCAGAATTCAAACCAGCAGTTTGGTTCCAAATTTTACACTCAACCACGATCTATATACCTCTGTCAGTAACATAATTAACTATTAATTATTTCACATATGCTACTCTTATCTCTTTAATTATAAAACTTATTTATAAGAATTTTATTTCTTCAAGGGGCTTCTTAATATAAGATATACAGTTAGCCCAAAACAAATGTTTCTAAGGGAGACCATTTTATTCAAAGAATAAATGCAAAGATCCAAGAATTATGATTAGTCAAAATGTATAGAACTACATCTTCTGTCACCAACAAAGTCCTCTGAATCAGGACTTGTCTGTGACAAGAGCACTGAGAGGATGGAGACTGGAGCATGGGCCGGGCAGTAGCTGCTTAGGGGATTTCTACATTGGAGAGGCTGCAGGACAGCTTTCTGCTTGTATGAAAGACCAGAGATTCAGAAAACTTGCTTTGAAGCTATAGTTGCCAAACAAGGATAACTTACTGAGATTGTAGGTTGTAAACCAATAAAAAGAGCAACACTTCCTAAAGATGGTCTTACTTATTCTCTGCATAAGATTGGGAAAACATAAATAACCCATATTAGTTAAATTATTGTTAATTTATTAAGTATGGGGGAGGGTGGACAGCACCCCACCAACCCCTCAAAACTTTATAGTGTCACTAGTGACTGATCATGCTGATGAACTGAAGGAAGAGTTAAGTAAAGACTTCACGATGCTTAGAAACAACAGTCACTTCTCTTGCTTTCAAATGAAGCATATAACTTTTGGAAATAAAAGAGAAAATTCTTATGCACAGATATACATATATAAAATGCATGCACATAAAGAAACTTGAGTAGAACTTTTTGTTTTTTCTAATAAGTCAACAGGCCAGGCTTCTATACTCTCAAGAAGATTAGACTCATTCTTCAAGGTCCAACTCAAATGTGAACCCATCTGTGAGGTTTTCTTTTGCATGATTAATCACTGCTTCTTCTGTATTCTAACAGCATTTTATAAATATCTCTATTGGATTACATGGTATAAAAACTACTACTTAGAAAATGTGCAGATCTTGACTTCTAGACTGCTACCAACTCAAATGTGCATCAACAAATGAACAGATAAACCAATCTGATATAATTGTGCAATTAGTACAACTCAGCAATGAAAAGGAACTAATTATTAATTTGTAAAACAACATGGATAATTCTCAAAAGCATTAAGCTAAAGAAACCAGACACAAAAGAATACATACTGGTGCCAAGAACTGCCAAGGATCTGAGATTTTATTCAATGTGTAAGCTTGTAAGTTTCATTCATGCTGGCAAAAGACACAAGACTCTTGGGTCACAGACAAAAGACTTTGTTACTCACAGCAGTAGGATTAGCTAGAGTACCACACCTGCCCAAACAGTGGGTTATGTTACAGGAGAGGAACCTGGGAGCTTCGGGAGTCTGAATCCATTATAATGGGCAGTAAGCCCGCCTGACTTTACCCCAGAGGGACACATTATCTCTAATGCACTGAACAATAACAAACTTGCTCTTTTCTCAGGAAGAAGACATTATCTCTAGCTTCCAAGGTTGTTCACTATACAAACACCTTTGGAAAAAACAGTCAGTGCCTCTGCTCACAAAAGACATGCAGAATCATGAAAGACTTATGGAGAAATATTTCCTAGTCACTATATGTGTTCATTCATATAACATTTCTGGAATAGAAAAAACTGGTTTATGGTGGGGAAAAAAATTGGAACAGTCATTGTTTGAAGCCAGAGGTGACTATAAAGGATCACAAGGGAAATTTCTAGGGCGAAGGTAATATTATATATCTTATATGGGGTAATGGTTACAAGAGTAATATATATATATTTGTCAAACTCATCAAACTACACATAAAAGTATATATAAATTATATCTAAATTATGTATGTACAGATTGGGTATGTAAATTATATCCAAATAAAGATGGTGTAAAAAAATTTGCTGATCATAACTTTTAGACTGCTATCATCTCAAGGGCAAGGACTGTGTCTTATTCATCTATCTCATGATTACTGAGATGAAGTTAGCCAACTGAATATTCTTAGTAAGTTCTCATAAAGGCTGGTGGCACTGAATTATTAATAATGTTTAAAATAGGTCTTTAAGTATTCTACCTTGTCCTATGTTGATTTGAAATGCCATCACATTAGATTTTTTAAAGTTATTTGGTTGTGTTCACTTATAAATATTAATACATGTGAATATCAGTGAGCCATTAAAAATTTGTATTTTAAAAAATAAAATCTCTAAATACTAAATTATTTTGATGCAGGTTAGTTTTAATAATGGGATGATTTGCTTAAAAAGATGAAAATGTTTGCTAATAATAATTAGGTTATTTCCATATCATAAACCTAGTTGACTAACTCCTTTAGAAACACAATACTTTTCAAATAAATCTTCAGAACGAAGACAGTAGAAATATATTTGAAATTTGAAAGTTGCGAAGATTTTTTCTGATTTTCCTTTCACTTAACCAATTTAAATTTAGTGGAAATACCTGCTGTCTATTAGGTGGTAACTTAGGCTAGCAAAACCTAAGAACCAGAAGTTACAGCCTTAGTTTCCATTTATAACAGAATTTTCAAATCTCTTCTTCTCAATATATACTTTGGTGTGATTTTTATAATTTATTTCATAGATGATGACTATTTATTTTTTCAAAGAATATATTAATGTGAATTAAATAATTCCCTTAACTTATATTAAAGTATTCTTTGAAAGCACTAAGACAGTGGATCTAAATAAAGCTATAAAATAGTTTGCCATCTTAGTATATATGAAATTGTAAGTTAAAAAATTTGTCTTACTCTTGTGTTTTATCATGTTATCCTTCATTTTTTCTAATTAAATATTGTAGCAAAGCATACTAGGTGATGCCAAGAGTTAATCACAATTCTAAAGAAAGTTTTCTGCAATTGTAGATGCCTACAGGTAAACATGGGCAAAAGAAGAGTTTTAAAACTCAAATAAGCAAAACTTTTTCTAGATACCAAAACCCAGCTTACCCTAGAGAATACATTCAAAATTTAGTAGGAAAAACATTATTTTTCCCTATAGGAATCTCTTGGCTCTGTATGGCTTTTTGTACTTGAACTGTTTTTTGTCCACATTCTTTCAAACTAAAGTCCTATATTTTCATTGCTCAAAATAGACACTTTCTGCCCTGGACTAGAGTCAATAGTTAAAAGAGAAAAATAAAGAATGTTAAAGTATGAATGGCTGAGCATAAGAGGGGAGACCTTGCATCAATAGTCGATGTGTGTTTCTTTAATTGTGTCTTAAGCCCGATCCTTATCTTACCAACCAGATGGAAAACTTCTCAAGGTCAAGGATTGTGTTTTGTAATATCATGCATAGCCCAGAATTGAACATGAAGTGGGTACTCAATACTGCTTCTCCATTGATTGAAATGCAAATGATAGAGAGACTATTTTAAAAAAAGGTAGTTATATAGAGTATCTAAGATAGTAAAGATAATTTTCCTTCTCTGGATTAATTTTTCCTTGAATAAATTGGAAACAAATAAGGCTCTTTCCCAAAAAATGTGCTTGGGATATCATGGCTTCCCATATTGCATATAGTAGGAATGCAGTAAATTCTTGTGGCTTTGACTATTAATTTTTGATATAAAATTACCTAGGACCTGAAATGTTCATAAGATACATATTTTTTTTACTGCAAACATAAATAGTCACACATATTTTTTAAGTGAGTATGTATTTTTTGTCACAAAAAGGCACTATCCTTCAAATCACATCAGCCAAGTTAACACATTAATGGTAATTCTTCATTGACAGTTTTATGAAAAAGGAATTCGTCCTCACTCTTTCTCATCTTTCTTCAAGATCTTTAGTTAATTTAAGTTCACAAGATGTATCCAAAGTCCCCTATTACAAAGAAATATTGTTTGTCATAATTATGACCATTTATTTATTTGGCAAAATAGCTATAAATTTTGGAATCTGAACACTAAATCTCCTTTGTGATCAAAAGCCCCCATACATTTTGTTTACCAGTTAAAGCACCAAATCAGCAATCTATTACAATTAGGTAGATATTTTGATCAGAGTTTCAATGAGTAATAAAAAAGGTATTTGGAACAGATTTGAAAACAAAATATAAGGGACCATTCATGATATGAGTGGCAAAGATAGTACATTTTAATCACTATACAGTATATTTTCAGTGATGTGTAATTATATCTAAAGAAAAAAGTACAATAATATATTTCCATCTATATTTGATATGTGTGTATGGCCCGACTCTTATGTTGAGGGTGCTAAATAATGATACAATGTAGCATATTATCTGATGTATCTTCATGTCCTAGACTAGGGATATAGTATAGGGATCCTATATTAAAGATGGAAATATTGAAATCTCACCCATCTAGAGGTGATACTCCTGGGCACGTCAGCCATCAGGACATGGAAACTACACCCCCCAATAAGGCACAGGTCACCTGGAAAGAAAATAACATTTGGGTGATGGAGTGATCCTTGAGTCTTTATCCAAAGAACTGAAGGCTTCCTCAGGGAAGCATATGCTGATCTCTCTGACAAAGTTTTAAGTGTTTATAGGACCATATGCCTCTCCTCTGTGGCAGTTGCCACAAACATAATTTTATATTTATCTATGTGGTTCTCTCATTAATGTCTATTCACCTGAGTAGACCCTATGTTCTCTGAGAATACTATGTCCTTTTTGTGTGGAGACAGGATCATAATTGTATCACTTCAATGGAAACAGTGCCTGGCACATAAGAGAGTCAACAAATATTGTCAAATTTGTTGAATGAATTAAACACAGATGAACATTGAACACTAGAGATGTAACCTAAGTCAGGGTATATCTGTTACAATTAACGTCAAGAGACACAAGGGATCACCAACTGGGAAGACTGAAAATAGAGTCCTTCATGTTTTAAATATTCAAGAGGTGAGCAATGGGAGAATGTATGGAAGAGATGGCTAAGGAACTGCCAGAACAGTCAGTGTTTAGGACAGGGGTATGAAGGAAGTCAAAGAGGAAAGAACTGTAAGAATGAATGATGTACAGAGAGAAGCATCAAGGCTAAGTAGGTGGGAAACTGCAGAAGGACCACCAAGTTTCGGGATTGGAGGTGACTAGAGGGTTTAAGCAGAAAGAGTTTCAGAGTGATAGAAATGGAATTAAAATGGAAATGGGAAAAAAATGGAGGTAGTGAGTATGGACTAGCGAGTTTACTTTTCCAAGAAAATCAATAGTGAAGAAAATAGAGAAATAAAGCCATAATTTAGGGATGCAGGTCTTTTAAACTGCATGAGGGACTAAGAGACATATTCACAGACACACACACATACATCAAACTGCATCATAGAAGTTTTGTGTAAACTCTATCTTAGTGTTTTCAGGGGTGGGGTGGGGAGAAGAGAGTTTATGAAGAATTTTTTTTTTTTTTTAAACATCTTTATTGAAGTATAATTGCTTTACAATGGTGTGCTAGCTTCTGCTTTACAACAAAGTGAATCAGTTACACATATACATATGTTGCCATATCTCTTCCCTCTTGCATCTCCCTCCCTCCCACCCTCCCTATCCCACCCCTCTAGGTGGTCACAAAGCACCGAGCTGATCTCCCTGTGCTATGCGGCTGCTTCCCACTAGTTATCTATTTTACATTTGGTAGTGTATATATGTCCATGACACTCTCTCACCCTGTCACATCTCACCCCTCCCCCTCCCCATATCCTCAAGTCCATTCTCTAGTAGGTCTGTGTCTTTATTCCCATCTTGCCACTAGGTTCTTCATGACCTCTTTTTTTTTTTTATTTCCCCTTAGATTCCATATATATGTGTTAGCATACTGTATTTGTTTTTCTCTTTCTGACTTACTTCACTCTGTATGACAGACTCTAACTCCATCCACCTCATTACAAACACCTCCATTTCATTTCTTTTTATGGCTGAGTAATATTCCATTGTATATATGTGCCACATCTTCTTTATCCATTCATCCGATGATGGACACCTAGGTTGCTTCCATGTCCTGGCTATTGTAAACAGAGCTGCAATGAATATTTTGGTACATGACTCTTTCTGAATTATGGTTTTCTCAGGGTATATGCCCAGTAGTGGGATTGCTGGGTCATATGGTAGTTCTATTTTTAGTTTTTTAAGGAACCTCCATACTGTTCTCCATAGTGGCTGTATCAATTTACATTCCCACCAACAGTGCAAGAGTGTTCCCTTTTCTCCACACCCTCTCCAGCATTTATTGTTTCTAGATTTTTTGATGATGGCCATTCTGACCGGTGTGAGATGATACCTCATTGTAGTTTTGATTTGCATTTCTCTAATGATTAATGATGTTGAGCATTCTTTCATGTGTCTGTTGGCAATCTGTATCTCTTCTTTGGAGAAATGTCTATTTAGGTCTTCTGCCCATTTTTGGATTGGGTTGTTTGTTTTTTTGTTATTGAGCTGCATGAGCTGCTTGTAAATCTTGGAGATTAATCCTTTGTCCGTTGCTTCATTTGCAAATATTTTCTCCCATTCTGAGGGTTGTCTTTTGGTCTTGTTTATGGTTTCCTTTGCTGTGCAAAAGCTTTTAAGTTTCATTAGGTCCCATTTGTTTATTTGTGTTTTTATTTCCATTTCTCTAGGACCTGGGTCAAAAAGGATCTTGCTGTGACTTATGTCATACAGTGTTCTGCCTATGTTTTCCTCTAAGAGTTTGATAGTGTCTGGCCTTACACTTAGGTCTTTAATCCATTTTGAGTTTATTTTTGTGTATGGTGTTAGGGAGTGTTCTAATTTCATACTTTTACATGTACCTGTCCAATTTTCCCAGCACCACTTATTGAAGAGGCTGTCTTTTCTCCACTGTATATGCTTGCCTCCTTTATCAAAGATAAGGTGACCATATGTGCGTGGGCTTATCTCTGGGCTTTCTATCCTGTTCCATTGATCTATATTTCTGTTTTTGTGCCAGTACCAAACTGTCTTGATTACTGTAGCTTTGTAATATAGTCTGAAGTCAGGGAGCCTGATTCCTCCAGCTCCATTTTTCGTTCTCAAGATTGCTTTGGCTATTCGGGGTCTTTTGTGTTTCCATACAAATTGTGAAATTTTTTGTTCTAGTTCTGTGAAAAATGCCAGTGGTAGTTTGATAGGGATTGCATTGAATCTGTAGATTGCTTTGGGTAGCAGAGTCATTTTCACAATGTTGATTCTTCCAATCCAAGAACATGGTATATCTCTCCATCTATTTGTATCATCTTTAATTTCTTTCATCAGTGTCCTATAATTTTCTGCATACAGGTCTTTTGTCTCCTTAGGTAGGTTTATTCCTAGGTATTTTATTCTTTTTGTTGCAATGGTAAACGGGAGTGTTTTCTTAATTTCACTTTCAGATTTTTCATCATTAGTATACAGGAATGCAAGAGATTTCTGTGCATTAATTTTGTATCCTGCTACTTTACCAAATTCATTGATTAGCTCTAGTAGTTTTCTGGTAGCATCTTTTGGATTCTCTATGTATAGTATCATGTCATCTGCAAACAGTGACAGCTTTACTTCTTCTTTTCCGATTTGGATTCCTTTTATTTCTTTTTCATCTCTGATTGCTGTGGCTAACACTTCCAAAACTATGTTGAATAATAGTGGTGAGAGTGGGCAACCTTGTCTTGTTCCTGATCTTAGTGGAAATGGTTTCAGTTTTTCACCATTGAGGACAATGTTGGCTGTGGGTTTGTCATATACGGCCTTTATTATGTTGAGGAAAGTTCCCTCTATGCCTACTTTCTGCAGGACTTTTATCATAAATGGGTGTTGAATTTTGTCAAAAGCTTTCTCTGCATCTATTGAGATGATCATATGGTTTTTCTCCTTCAATTTGTTAATATGATGTATCACGTTGATTGATTTGCGTATATTGAAGAATCCTTGCATTCCTGGAATAAACCCCACTTGATCATGGTGTATGATCCTTTTAATGTGCTGTTGGATTCTGTTTGCTAGTATTTTGTTGAGGATTTTTGCATCTATGTTCATCAGTGATATTGGCCTGTAGTTTTCTTTCTTTGTGACATCTTTGCCTGGTTTTGGTATCAGGGTGATGGTGGCCTCGTAGAATGAGTTGGGGAGTGTTCCTCCCTCTGCAATATTTTGGAAGAGTTTGAGAAGGATAGGTGTTAGCTCTTCTCTAAATGTTTGATAGAATTCGCCTGTGAAGCCATCTGGTCCTGGGCTTTTGTGTGTTGGAAGATTTTTAATCACAGTTTCAATTTCAGTGCTTGTGATTGGTCTGTTCATATTTTCTATTTCTTCCTGGTTCAGTCTCGGCAGGTTGTGCATTTCTAAGAATCTGTCCATTTCTTCCAGGTTGTCCATTTTATTAGCATAGAGTTGCTTGTAGTAATCTCTTATGATCGTTTGTATTTCTGCAGTGTCAGTGGTTTCTTCTCCTTTTTCATTTCTAATTCTATTAATTTGAGTCTTCTCCTTTTTTCTCTTGATGAGTCTGGCTAATGGTTTATCAATTTTGTTTATCTTCTCAAAGAACCAGCTTTTAGTTTCATTGATTTTTGCTATTGTTTCCTTCATTTCTTTTTCATTTATTTCTGATCTGATCTTTATGATTTCTTTCCTTCTGCTAGCTTTGGGGTTTTTTTGTTCTTCTTTCTCTAATTGCTTTAGGTGCAAGGTTAGGTTGTTTATTCGAGATGTTTCCTGTTTCTTGATGTAGGCTTGTATTGCTATAAACTTCCCTGTTAGAACTGCTTTTGCTGCATCCCATAGGTTTTGGATCGTCGTGTCTCCATTGTCATTTGTTTCTAGGTATTTTTTGATTTCCCCTTTGATTTCTTCAGTGATCACTTCGTTATTAAGTAGTGTATTGTGTAGCCTCCATGTGTTTGTATTTTTTACAGATCTTTTCCTGTAATTGATATCTAGTCTCATAGCGTTGTGGTCAGAAAAGATACTTGATACGATTTCAATTTTCTTAAATTTACCAAGGCTTGATTTGTGACCCAAGATATGATCTATCCTGGAGAATGTTCCATGAGCACTTGAGAAAAATGTGTATTCTGTTGTTTTTGGGTGGAATGTCCTATAAATATCAATTAAGTCCATCTTGTTTAATGTATCATTTAAAGCTTGTGTTTCCTTATTTATTTTCATTTTGGATGATCTGTCCATTGGTGAAAGTGGGGTGTTAAAGTCCCCTACTATGATTGTGTTACTGTCGATTTCCCCTTTTATGGCTGTTAGAATTTGCCTTATGTATTGAGGTGCTCCTATGTTGGGTGCATAAATATTTACAATTGTTATACCTTCCTCTTGGATCGATCCCTTGATCATTATATAGTGTCCGTCTTTGTCTCTTGTAATTGTCTTTATTTTAAAGTCTATTTTGTCTGATATGAGAATTGCTACTCCAGCTTTCTTTTGATTTCCATTTGCATGGAATATCTTTTTCCATCCCCTCACTTTCAGTCTGTATGTGTCTCTAGGTCTGAAGTGGGTCTCTTGTAGACAGCATATATATGGGTCTTGTTTTTGTATCCATTCAGCCAGTCTGTGTCTTTTGGTGGGAGCATTTAATCCATTTACATTTAAGGTAATTATCGATATGTATGTTCCTATTCCCATTTTCTTAAATGTTTTGGGTTTGTTATTGTAGGTGTTTTCCTTCTCTTGTGTTTCTTGCCTAGAGAAGTTCCTTTAGCATTTGTTGTAAAGCTGGTTTGGTGGTGCTGAACTCTCTCAGCTTTTGCTTGTCTGTAAAGGTTTTAATTTCTCCATCAAATCTGAATGAGATCCTTGCTGGGTAGAGTAATCTTGGTTGTAGGTTTTTCTCCTTCATCACTTTAAGTATATCCTGCCACTCCCTTCTGGCTTGCAGCGTTTCTGCTGAAAGATCAGCTGTTAACCTTATGGGGATGCCCTTGTGTGTTATCTGTTGTTTTTCCCTTGCTGCTTTTAATATGTTTTCTTTATATTTAATTTTTGATAGTTTGATTAATATGTGTCTTGGTGTGTTTCTCCTTGGATTTATCCTGTATGGGACTCTCTGTGCTTCCAGGACTTGATTAACTATTTCCTTTCCCATATTAGGGAAGTTTTCAACTATAATCTCTTCAAATATTTTCTCAGTCCCTTTCTTTTTCTCTTCTTCTTCTGGGACCCCTATAATTCGAATGTTGGTGCGTTTAATGTTGTCCCAGAGGTCTCTGAGACTGTCCTCAGTTCTTTTCATTCTTTTTTCTTTATTCTGGTCTGCAGTAGTTATTTCCACCATTTTATCTTCCAGGTCACTTATCCGTTCTTCTGCCTCAATTATTCTGCTATTGATCCCATCTAGAGTATTTTTAATTTCATTTATTGTGCTTGTCATCGTTTCTTGGTTCCTCTTTAGTTCTTCTACGTCCTTGTTAAATGTTTCTTGCATTTTGTCTATTCTATTTCCAAGACTTTGGATCATCCTTACTATCATTATTCTGAATTCTTTTTCAGGTAGACTACCTATTTCCTCTTCATTTGTTAGGTCTGGTGTGTTTTGACCCTGCTCCTTCATCTGCTGTGTGTTTTTCTGTCTTCTCATTTTGCTTATCTTACTGTGTTTGGGGTCTCCTTTTCACAGGCTGCAGGTTCGTAGTTCCCGTTGTTTTTGGTATCTGTCCCCAGTGGCTAAGGTTGGTTCAGTGGGTTGTGTAGGTTTCCTGGTGGAGGGAACTAGTGCCTGTGTTCTGGTGGATGAGGCTCGATGTTGTCTTTCTGGTGGGCTCGTCCACGTCTGGTGGTGTGTTTTGGGGTGTCTGTGGCCTTATTATGATTTTAGGCAGCCTCTCTGTTAATGGATGGGGCTGTGTTCCTCTCTTGCTAGTTGTTTGGCATAGGGTGTCCAGCACTGTAGCTTGCTGGTCGTTGAGTGAAGCTGGGTCTTGATGTTGAGATGGAGATCTGTGAGAGATTTTCGCCGTTTGGTATTACGTGGAGCTGGGAGGTCTCTTGTGGACCAGTGTCCTGAAGTTGGCTCTCCCACCTCAGAGGCACAGCCCTGATGCCTGGCTGGAGCACCAAGAGCCTTTCATCCACACGGCTCAGAATAAAAGGGAGAAAAAATGGAAAGAAAGAAAAAAAGAGGATAAAATAAAATAAAATAAAGCAATTATAATAAAAAATAAGAAAAAAATTATTAAGAGTAAATTTATTAAGAAAAAAAAATTTTTTTTAATTTTTAAAAATAGATTTATTAATTTTTTATACTAAAAATAAGAAAAAAATTATTTAGAAAAAATTTATTAAGAAAAAAAATTTTTTAATTTTTTAAAATAAAAAATATGAAAAAACTTATTAAAAATTTTTTTAAAAATAGAAAATAAGGAAAAAATTATTAAGAAAACATTTATTAGGGAAAAAAAAATTTTTAAGCCAAAAAAAAAAAAAAAAAAAAAAAAAAAACGGACGGACCTAACCCTAGGACTAACGGTGAGAGCAAAGCTATACAGACAAAATCTCACCCAGAAGCATACACATCTACACTCACAAAAAAAAGGAAAAGGGGAAAAGTTAATATATCCTGCTCCCAAAGTCCATCTCCTAAATTTGGGATGATTCGTTGTCTATTCAGGTATTCAACAGATGCAGGCACATCGAGTTGATTGTGGAGATTTAATCCGCTGCTTCTGAGGCTGCTGGGAGAGATTTCCCTTTCTCTTCTTTGTTCGTACAGCTCCCGGGGTTCAGCTTTGGATTTGGACCCGCCTCTGCATGTAGGTCGCCTGAGGGCGTCTGTTCCCCGCCCAGACAGAACGGGGTTAAAGGAGCAGCTGCTTCGGGGGCTCTGGCTCAGTCAGGCCGGGGGGAGGGAGCGGTACGGAGGAGGCGGGGCGAGCCTGCGGCGGCAGAAGCCGGCGTGACGTTGCAGCAGCCTGAGGCGCGCCGTGCGCTCTCCCGGGGAAGTTGTCCCCGGATTACGGGAGCCTGGCCGTGGCGGGCTGCACAGGCTCCCGGGAGGGGCGGTGTGGAGAATGACCTGTGCTCGCCCACAGGCTGTTTGGTGGCGGCAGCAGCAGCCTTAGCGTCTCATGCCCGTCTCTGGGGTCCGCGCTGATAGCCGCGGCTCGCGCCCGTCTCTGGAGTTCGTTTAAGTGGCGCTCTGAATCCCCTACTCCTTGCACGCCGCGAAACAAAGAGGCAAGAAAAAGTCTCCTGCCTCTTCGGCAGCTGCAGACTTTTTCTCGTGCACCCTCCCGGCTAGTTGTGGTGCGCTAGACCCTTCAGGCTGTGTTCACGCAGCCAACCCCAGTCCTCTCCCTGGGATCCGACCGAAGCCCGCGCCTCAGCTCCCAGCCCCCGCCCGCCCCGGCGGGTGAGCAGACAAGCCTCTCGGGCTGGTGAGTGCTGCTCGGCGCCGAGCCTCTGTGCGGGAATCTCTCCGTTTTTCCCTCTGCGTCCCTGTTGCTGTGGGATCCGCGCTGATAGCCGCGGCTCGCGCCCGTCTCTGGAGCTCGTTTAGGCGGCGCTCTGAATCCCCTCTCCTTGCGCGCCGCGAAACAAAGAGGCAAGAAAAATTCTCTTGCCTCTTTGGCAGCTGCAGTCTTTTTCCCGGACTCCCTCCCGGCTAGCACCGAAGCCCGAGCCCCAGCTCCCAGGCCCCGCCCGCCCCGGCGGCTGAGCAGACAAGCCTCTCGGGCTGGTGAGTGCTGGTCGGCACCGCTCCTCTGTGCGGGAATCTCCGCTTTGCCCTCCGCACCAATGTGGGAGCGCTCTCCTCCGTGGCTCCGAAGCTTCCCCCCTCTGCTACCCGCAGTCTCTGCCCACGAAGGGGCTTCCTAGTGTGTGGAAACCTTTCCTCCTTCACAGCTCCCTCCCACTGGTGCAGGTCCCGTCCCTATTCTTTTGTCTCTGTTATTTCTTTTTTCTTTTGCCCTACCCAAGTACGTGGGGATTTTCTTGCCTTTTGGGAGGTCTGACGTCTTCTGCCAGCGTTCAGTGGGTGTTCTGTAGGAGCAGTTCCACGTGTAGATGTATTTCTCATGTATCTGTGGGGAGGAAGGTGATCTCCGCGTCTTACTCTTCCGCCATCTTGCCCCTTCCTCCGTTTATGAAGAATTTAATGGGCATTAGGAAGGGCTATGTGATTCAGATGTGACAACATTCTGCTTTGGAACTGATTATTCTCCATAACCAAATCACATCCCTTCTTGTAAGTTTTTATGGGTTCCTTTGTTTTAATCATCACTAGGATTGTCAATGAGGTAATGTGGAGACTCATTTCTGCCTTAAATCTCCTGAGCCCTTCCTAACCTGCATTCAATTTGTGTGCTACCAATCACATGGTAATTGCCAATTTCTACATTGTTACGTATTTACCATATAGCTTACTCCCTCGTTTCAATTAGTAGTGTTATATTTATTGAATTGAATGCATGCTCTTCATACATAAGTTGGATACTTTGTGTCTGACTTGCAACAGTGAGGAATAATTCTGGATATAATGGCCATTTTTTCTTCAGCCTTTTATTTTTAACTTCTTACCATTTAACAAAAAGGTGCAATTTATTTACCATCTATTAAAAAGTATGAAATAAATGAAGCTATACAAATAATGCATTTTTGTGCTTCTAAACATCAATGGAAAATCTATCAGCTAAATTTGAGGCATTTTATAATTATATTTTGCAACTGAGCTCTAGGAAATAACACACTTGGACTTTGAGTTGGACTGTGCGTGTTCTACATACTTCAACTTCTTGTCTTGGGAGACATTCAGACCCACTTAATTAAAGACACAGCTTTAGGGAAGTTATTGTCTTTAACTTGTAAACACAGCCAGAAGCACCCCAGCAGATCTTGGCTAAATGTGATTTGAACTGGAGGGAGAACAATCATGATCCCCTTGTTCAGTCACTTTTATCTACTGCCCTGAGGTCACTACTAGTGCCTTTGATTAGGTTGGAAAAGTAGGGAAGTCAAAAGGTGTGATCCCACTGATGTCACATATGTCTGATTGGCTACTGGAGGCTTTGTACAAATAACCTTATGCATAACTAAGCATTAATATAATATGGGGACTAGCTACTACGCTCTCTATTTCACATAGCTGATCCTGTGTTTTCAGAAGTCACTAATTTTTCCTTACCATCCTTCTTTGAACCCTCACATATTTCCATCTCCCTTAATCTTCTCCAACTACCTTCTCTCCCAATAAACAGACCAATACATTCTACCTGTAACCAGGCAAATCTGTCAACACACTGGCCCCTTTTGTTGTCCCCAACTATTATGCATCCTTTTGTTGGAGGATGTGACAAGAGAGCAGACCTTCGTGGTCTGACAGAGCTGTGGCGAGAGCCCAGCCCAACCACTTCCTAGTGCTGAAAACCTAAGGCAGTTATTGACAATAACCAATTAACAACTTAAAGATTGATATTAATTATTCATAACTTAAGGAAGTTATTTACAAAAACCAAACTTGCTGATTATTGTGTGATTTGCATAAAACTGGGTGTATCCAGAGCCAAATGAAGAGAAGGCAGTCAATAATACTTTCTTCTTTTCCCTGGTATCTTTTTCAGGTTACCCCAAATTTACCTATCCTTATGGGTAACGCTTTTCATTTCTATGTCTAATTTTTATATCTAATATATAAGACGTATATATATACACACACACATCTGCTATAACCTCCATGCTAGTGTTGGCTGCTTCACAGGCTTCCCTAGACTAGTTCTGTTTGCCTCAGATCATTCCACTCATTTATTCCCTTATCCAGGACTTGCAGACTTCTCATTCTCCAATTACTGAGCTCTCATGTGCATGTTGAGCAGGCTCATTGCTGTATAGGTAAAAGCATCTCAACTAAGGTTATAATGTCCTATATGTCCTCTGTATCCTGGGAAGAGAACAACTTAACATAAGCTAGTTATTTAGTTAAAATCTTTCTCAGATTTTTAAATTAGTGATTATCATAATATATTTAGAATATTAAATGGGATTTTATTGCATTTGAGTGTACACTGATTTTATAGTTACAATAATATTTATAATCACATAATAATCATATCCAAAAAAAACACAAAATTTGCTAACATCTTTATGTTTGGCATTTGGCAACTGAAACAGTGGTTGAGAGGTGTATTTCAGATTATACAAATAGCACCCTAGAATCCAAAGGTATATTCTACCCCCACTCATGAGGCAGGATACTCCTTTTTCCATGCAGTAAATCATGAAGAATAGTTTAGCCTATAAAGCTGATTAAGTGCTAAAAACTACATTCTCAAAGGTATGGAACAGCAGAGAGTTCATTTTAGAGAATATTTTCATTCAGACTTTGATTGCTGAATGCATATCAAATAAAATAGACAATTAAACAAAGCAACTTGACTGACAGAATAATATAAATTTTAGGTCAAAAGTAAAAATAATTAAAAGGAAAATGTAGGAAAAACATTGAATGCATTTCACTAAAGTATACTTACCTAGCTAGAAAACTAGGATATTTCTTTATGGGCAAAATTAACAATAAAAACAATAACAACAAAAGGATAAAAATAACGTCCCCTCCCTCAAGATGAGAATTAATATGGAGGTTTCTTGATTCATAGGAAACATTTCATCTGAGAATTAATACTATAAGCCCACTCACAAACATACCTAGTAGCTACTTTTTTTAACTCTCTGCTAAATACTCCTACTATATATTTTATCTCAGACTGTTAGAACATTTTTAAGGCTTTTATAAGCTCTCACATATACAAAGCAAAACAGAAAACCATGACCTTGAAGATGATTTTGTTCCAGGTGTCACCCCATGGTCGTAGCAGAGAGTTTTCCTCTCCCAAGTCAACACCTTTTGTTAACAGAACTGGCTTTTGTCTATTGAGAGCTGCCACTGATCAGTGACTAGAACGAACTCAGGAACTCAGAAGTTTTCCATCACTGACAGAAAGCAGTGGACAATATAAAAATAGCATTATATACTAAGGATTTGTTGAGACTTCCTAGCAGTGACAGGATTAGAGTGGTCATAGAACAAAGTTTTTTTTTCATGCAGCAAGATCATGAAATGGCAGACATTCATGGAAAATAATATGCCACTAGGAATAACTGTTGTCAGATCCAACTGATATTCAAATGTTTATGGTGTGTTCACAGTATTTGTAGTTTCTCCTTTCAAAGACCACAAAACATTATATTTGGTGTTAAAGCCTTTCATGGCGAAACTAAATTCTGCAGGATCAAATTGTAGATAAAGATGTTTTTATAATTTCAAATGTATTCTCCAATTGAACCATATATTCTCTATTGGAAGAAAATTAAGTAGACTGGCATGATTATGGATACAGATAGAGATAATGTTTCAGAAATTAATTATCCAATCCTCAGTATAAGTATTTGAGTTAATTATCCTCCATTTGTCAATTATTCTCCACAGCCCTCATTCCTGTAGGATCATTCTGTTTTTCTCTGTCTTGATAAAGAATTCTTTCCTTAAAATCTCTTCATTTCACCCATCTAGGGTGAATTTTATTTTCCAACCAGGACCCTAAGTGAAACACTATCACTCACAAAAAGACAAAATAAGAACCAATGAAATGTGCTACTACCTACTTCTAAATTTTTAAATCCCAATTCATTTCACATTATGACTTTAAAATTGATTCCTGAAAACAATGGTATCCATCATCTCCATTATCACTCATGTGGCCAAGTTGCTACTATAACGTGATAAACGTTTGTGCTTTGCAATTTTACTATATATCCAAATGGGCCCTGAAAGACTTAGGACTCTACAGTTAATTGATGCTCATTACAAACAGAACCATAGAAACTGGTCACCGATTCAGCATGATGTGGAAAGGAGATGGATTTTTGAAATAAGAAGGCTGCAGATGAAGCTAGTTCATACAACTCAGTTTACAAGCTTCACTTGTTAAATGGAGGAAATAAAAACTCATTTTGTAGGATTGCTGTGAGAACAAAAATAAACAACAAATATGAGTACTTAATGAAAAAGCAAAGTACTATACTCAGCAAAGGTATTTATCTTATATTTAAAGCAAAGAGAGTTGAAATACCTATATTAAGGATTTAATAAAACAAAAGTTGCAAGGCCAGTAATAACACACTAGGTATTGAGATGCTTCTCCTTTCCTACAATGATCAGCCTAAAATCAAAATGGTTTAGAGAAGCCGCAAATTAGTTAGACCTGGAAGGTCACTTATGAAGTATGTAGAAATTCTTTCCTCATCCCTCCAACACACCCACTCAATATCAAAGTCCTATACTTAAAGAACTTATGTTCTTCGATATCACTAATCTACTCATTCACTGAAAAAGTATTCACTGATAGTTTCCTATGCTCCAGATACTGTTCTAATTGTTGCGGACAAAGCAGTGAACAAAATATACCATCAGTGTATCTTGCCAACAGTAATGTCATCTCCCAGAATTTGCTGTGCATTTCTTTCTTGAAATCTTCGTTTTATCTTCTTCTCTTGGTCCTGTATTTTTTAACCTCTAGGTCTGGCCAGCTGCTGTACTCGTGGGCCTTGGTCAAAAAGTTGGTACACAATATCCCATTGACTAATGCTTAACACATATACCCTAAGAAAGGAAAGATGGAATTTTACACAGAAAGGGAAACTAATCACCCCATCTGTGTAATTTGTGTTTCTAGAAAATTATAGAATACTACCAAACTGCATGAAACCTTTTCTTAGAACCCCAAATACCTTGATTATGGAAAATAATCCCTGCACTTATGCAAATAAAAAACCTAAGGCCTAATACTTATTTACTCCTTAATTATTTCCTTGGACAAAATTTGCTAAGTGCCAACTCTCTTTAGAATGAATTTCTTAGACATTCTTGAATAATTAAATACATAAAAGAATACTATCCAAGAAGAGAATCCAGATTCACTGAATGATTTCTGACTCTATTCTTATACTAGAGAATGTTAAAGAATGTCAGATGTAATTTCTAATTACAGAGAGCTTACAATCTATTTGGGGGGTCAGATATTACATATGGAACAATTAATAAAGCCAGTATTAAATATATCAGTGTTATATTTCTCAATAAAGTGTTATTTGGGTACTTACTGGAAAATCACAATCCAGAAATGCATTCCAAGTACCTCTGTCCTGCAAAATTAGAGTGATAAAAATGTACAATAGGGAGAGCTGATGCACTGTGTTCCTGGAGACTTGCAAAGTAACAAGCCCTCTGGACTAGTAAAGGCAGTAAAGAAAATAGTCTTCTGAAAGTTAAATAACACAGTGAAACAACCCAGAGCAAATATCTACATAGGAGAAGTTCTCATAAGGTAGTACTACACTGTGAAGGCAAAGAAACAGCTTATCATGATTCTCATCCATTTGGAAAATGCAGTATACATTTGTTAGAACTTCACTGGCTTCATATCTAATGATTTTTTTCCCTATTTTTATACCCACTAGACCCCTACTTTTTTGATAAAAATGAAAAGTAGCTCAGAAATATTCACCTGTTAAGGAGGCCTGGAGGAGTGCATGGCCCTTCTTTTTTTCTTTTTTTTTTTTTTTAATTAAGAAGCAGATCCCTTTTTTAAGTGAACTGAAAGGTAATTCTTTCACCGTAAATACACATGAGACTGAGGTCCATTTTTTCATACATTCAAGCATTCAACAAATATTAGTTGAACGCCACTTTAGTCCTTGGCATTGTTAATATAATATGAACATATTTAAATTAACTAATTCTCAAAAGAGGCAAAATGAAGTGGAAAGTTTTTTTTTTAATAGCACAACATTCATATGGCCAAATATAAAAATGAAGAAATTAGCTTTATAGTCAACCAGATGGTTTTGCTTGGCAGAAACCTCCTATATGGGATAACTAAAATATTAATAAGCCAGTAAAATGACTTGGAAGAAAATACTTTTAACATATTTGGGGAAACCCGAGAGATAAAATTCTTGCCTGAAGAAGGTTAGTAAAAAACTGAAATTGCTGAGATGAACCCTGAGCAAATTGATATTCCAGCTGCATGACTCAGGAAAACTGCATCCTTTTAGTGTCTGTTAATCATTATTTAGAACAGTTGTTCTCAGGGGTGATCCCCACCCCAACTCTTCTGAAGACATTTGACAATATCGGGAGGTATTTTTGGTTGTTGAAACTAGACGAAAGGGGTTCTCCTGGTATCTAGTGAGTAAAGGCCAGGGATTCTGCAAAACGTCCCACAGTACACAAGTCAGCCCCCGCATAACAAAAAATTATCTGACCAAGAATGTCAATAATTCTGAGCTTGAGAAATGGTGATGAAAAGCCAAGGAAAGAGTGATCCAAAAGATTTCAGGCCAACTGAATTTGAGTAAGTCCTCTGACAGGTTTCACCAGCATTTTATTCTCAATCAGCAATTACCTTACACTTAAAATCAGAAGATTAGATCAAGTCAAGTGTGTCTTTTCATAGTACAAAATTAAATAAAATTATATTATAAAGAAACAGGTGCTTTATTTAATCAGACATAGGAGCAGCATGCCACAGAATTATGCATTACAGTGTACTTGCCAAAATCTATAATTTGATTTAGGACTGGTGCATCTAGAACACTATAGCTCACGGTCTCTTCTTGGAAATAAATTTGAGTTCCAATAGAATAGTTGATGACAACAACAAAATCTTTTTATATTTATGTGCACATAACCTTTAAAATATCTGTACCCCGATATACTACAATGACTATTACATGATATGTACAAAGGGATTTTGCCATCACTGACGATAACCAGCTGAAGAGTAGTCAAGGTGTTATTATGTATTTGACTCAGAAGACCAAGACTTGTCTCTATCTTTCATGGTGTTAAATAGACAAGTATCAATTGAATATTACTATAACTAGAACCAACTGAAATGAACAGTTCTTTATTACTGCCTATGCAGAGAATGTTACATGAATACAATTCATGTCCAGTTACAACAATCTAGGACTCATGCATATACAAAAGACATACAAGCAATATTCATCTGTTTGAATTTTGTTTAACAAACACATAGTACTAACAAGGCTTTGTTATAAGAGCTTTGAAAATGTTAATTCATTTAATCCTCATGAAAATCCTATGAATTAGATGCTATTATAATCCTGACATTTACAGATGAGGAAAGAGACATAAAGAGGTTAATTCTCAAACCCATGTCATTAGAACCTAATTACACTTTGCCTGCATTATTGTTACAACTGCCAACTGATCTTCTACCCCTCAATCTTTCTCCCTTCAATCCTTATTTTAAACTGATGCCAGAGCCATTTTTCTGTAGCATATCTACTCATTAATTTTGCTGCTTAAAAGTCTCCAAGGACTCCTGATATCTTCCTGGATTATTATGATTAAAAATAAGAAACAGTATTTTTAACACAGATAGCTCATACTTTTTTTCTTGCCTTCTGTGTATAAAGTCCTGCATTGATCACTTTACATGTAATATCTTGTTTAAACCCAGCTGTCATGATATGGAATACAGGGTATGCCACAATCTGACCCAAATCTACACCTTTTTTCGTGCTTCTATTCCTTTGCATGGACTGGTTCCTTCTTTTAGTGACTTTCTCTTTCTTTTCTTTCTCGCACAGTTCTACTCTTCAGTTTCCCCAGAGCTAGGTAATCTGTTCTTTGTGTTCATAATGCACCTCACACACACACTGCTATTACAGCACTGACCATATCATATTGTAATCTATTGTTCATACACCTGTCTCTTTTATCAGTGTTTGAGAAACTCATTCCAGATGCGTTTATGTTCCTGGCACATAAAAGGTACTAAACAAACTTATTGAATATATGTCTCAGGAAATCAGGGGAAGAAATGGGTGTTTGTTTGCTGTCAATGTTGAGCAGCAGAAAAATCCATATCCACTTCTTTGATCAAATCAAAAGATTTTGTGCATGAGGTAAAATTCCAGGAATCATTTAAAAGAAGAAAAAAAAAATACTTGGCAGGTTTGTGAGAGAGTATTTCTGTTTTCAAAGTGATGCTTGGGAAGCAGTATGAGAATGAGTGCACTTAAAAAGCATTAAGTTGTCCTACTTGGACAAGAAGAGAACAAAAGTATGAAAGAAGAGATGAGTGAAACAGTTCAACACACTCAGGTAAAATTTTCCATAGGTAAAATAAAGGTCTCTGAGTGGGTGAGGTTGGCAATGGGAGACATTCAGAAGAAGAGAGGCTTCCTCAAGCTGGAAGTGGCTTTGCCATATTTGAATGTCCATAACACTTTTATGGAAGCATTATGGCTCAAAACTTTTAATTTTGCCTTTTTATTATTAATATGCACCTCCTACCTTCCCAAATAAAAAATATGCCCTGTTCATCATAATACTCTGTACCCTAGTGCAACATTTGACACATAATGAATGCCCCAAATGGGTTTGCTAATTGCATAGAAATCACAAGTGAAGCTTATGAGGAGGTAGTGAAAATATGCTGGAGCTACACTGAATGTAAGAAATGCAAAATTACTTTGTATTCTAAATTATAATGAATTATTAATAAGAGACAGCCTCAGAAAAGACAGCAATGTCCCCTGAAACTATTCCCACTTCAGCTCTCCCTACCATAATGTAACTGAACGTTTCTATCATACCTTTCTCTGGTGCTCTGAATGCCTATACACACTCCGTTGATCTATCCCACGTCTCCTGAGAGAAGCAAATGTGCAGAATGTTGCTGACCCACAATAGACGAAGCAGTAAGTGAACTTTAAATAAGATTCAAGAATAAAATTATTGCTTGAACTCCTAGGAAATAAGTTACATTACAAATGTACAGATCATGTGAAATAATCCTAAAAGTAAAATATTAGTACAACATAATAGAATTGCTCCATAAGCATAAGTCTAAATAAATAAACTGAGTACTATTTATCTTTAAAGATGATAGGAATATTTTTTCCTCAATAATATATTTTATATAAGAAACTCATAAATGTATTACTGACAGTTGTTCAACGGGAGTATTTAAAATAGTATTCACATTCAAAATTTCAGTAGCTATCTAAAGCAACTTCCAGTAGAATCCAGAAATCAGAAAGTAAGCTTGTTAAATAGCAATAATCAGCAAAAACCATCCTATGAGTGGTCTTTCTCTCTTCAACAGGCAGGACCCCTGTGGTCTTCAGTAGCAGCTTCAAGGTAGCCCCCAAACCATTGGTATCCAATACTTAAAATCATTAAGGTTTTCCCAGGCAACTACTTTTTATCTCATAATCTGATTTTAAGAAAGCTGTATTGAGGTGTGAAAAAACCCCTTTAAAGCATATTTCATTCTCTGTCCAGTCCAAGTTAGTGTTCGTCAATACAAGTTCATCAAAACAAATGCTGAATTCATTAGGTCCATAATCTCTATTTCAAAGGAAGGAAATGGAACAAAGTGATTAAGAGCCTACACCTCTGAGAATAGGCACCATGGGGGAGTATAAAGGTTCCTACAAAAAACCTGCTTCTATTTTTCTAACATAAAGAATGAGAGCAAACTAAAAGGTTGACTCCCTAAAAAAACAGGAACACAGAGAATACCCACTACAACTCTCTAGGAACCCCAGGTGTGGCTCCTTGTGTAGGTGACATTCATGGCCAATGCACAAATAGTAAAATATTTGGTGGGATGCTTTCTTCCAGGAATGGTGACAAGTCTGCACTGAAGCAGCCACAGTATATCACCTATTCCCCTGGAAAGCAGTCTCCAAAAGACTGACTGTAGTGATTAAATTTCATGAGCTAAAAACATGCAAAGAACCTAGGACAGGACATGACACACAGTAGGTGCTCAATAATTAGTATGGCTTATTTATAGAACATTCTTGGCTCAAATAGCAGTATGCTCTGAAGATTTAACCAAGGTTTTTGTCTAAAAAATTAATGGCTTTCCATGCTGACTTGTTTTTTCTTTTAGAAAATTCAGAATTGTATAAGCTGATTTTTTTAATGGAAAAGTTAAAACCTTTCCTGGTTTTCTGAGATGAGTCCTACTGCAGAGAGTAAAGAAAGCTTGAATCAAATATAGTAAGATATCTAAAAGGTAGACTAGAAGAGGTGTGAAAAGAGCATAAATGTATAGCATGAGCCAAAAGCATGAGCTATATTTTTTAATGCTAATAATACATGGGCATGTGAAACTATTAACAAAAATACAGGGGCTTCCTTGGTGGCGCAGTGGTTGAGAATCTGCTTGTCAATGCAGGGGACCCGGGTTCGAGCCCTGGTCTGGGAAGATCCCACATGCCGCGGAGCAACTAGGCCCGTGAGCCACAACTACTGAGCCTGCGCATCTGGAGCCTGTGCTCCGCAACAAGAGAGGCCGCGATAGTGAGAGGCCCGCGCATCGCGATGAAGAGTGGCCCCCGCTTGCCGCAACTAGAGAAAGCCCTCGCACAGAAACGGAGACCCAACACAGCCAAAAATTAAAAAAAAAAAAAAAAAAAAAAATACAGCTGTGGGAAAAAGTCCAATTAGATCTTGAATAGTTTATAAACATTACTTCATTTTGGTATCAAAAATGTAGTAATTTGGATATTAATAAAATAGTGGATAGAGTGTAGATATAAATGAAACCATGTCAAACTATGTTGGGCTGGAGCAAAAAGGTTAAGATCTCATATAAGTGGCCTCCATCACAGTACAGGAATGTAAAGACACTCCATTTCACAAGAACCCCAAAGGCAATCAAAATAAATCAACAGAGTCGGGCAATCAATAAGCCATCTCCTCACTTTCCCTGCTCTTCACTCCTGTCACACTTCCGGGATTTTTTTAGTCTGCTAACATGTTTTTGGGTGTTTATAAGATATCAAATCTAAAGTACAGAGCCTTAGAATTGTCTCACTAAAAGCATCATCTAGGCCAGCACCTAGAGTAATTCAGGTTGCTCATTGCACAAGGGAGCCTGATGGAGAGAGAGGGGAGAGGTGAAATCTACCTCATGCTAGGCTCTTGTACTGTAGCATGAGCTGCATCTTTCTGAAGGATGAAGAGACCTTTTCTACTTTGTATAAAAGTGCCATGTGAACTAGCGGTGGCCCTGTGCATTGCTACAAGTGCATAAATGAGCACTCTGCCATGGTGATTCCAGTACAGGCTTTGGACTAAACCACATTTGGATTGAATTCCTAGTGCCATCTCTTACTACAAGTAGGCCGTATCCTTAACCTCTCTAACCTGTCTCCCACATGTAAAATGGAAATAGTATCATCCACCATGCAGGGCAGTTGTGTGAACTGCAGATCCTGAATGGTCATGGAACAGCATTTTTTGTTCATATGTTCAATATGTGATAGTTACTGATATGATTAACTCTACATATCTGTAATAGAAACTTTACTTAACTAAACTCCTATCTGTTAAATGGTTAAACTATTATACAGTGTGTTAACATCTTATCCATTAAATGGTTAAAATCTTACACATCAAAGAAAAATAGTTATGACAAGAATTTGGTTATTAAATATTGAATGCTTAAGATCACCCAAGAATTTGGTAAAAATGTAGCCCCATCCTAAGATTCTAATTCAATGGTCTAAGATGGGCCAGAGAGGGGAGTGTCAGGATTCTGCAGCAAAATTCTCCAGGTAATTCTGGCATAGATGAACCACACTTTGCCAACCTGTACTACATATAGAGAATATTGTTATCTTCAAATGAGCCTGTGAGTAATAACTGATAAATTATCCAATCTCCAAAAGACTAGCTAGATATACAAATGTAAACCATGGGCAAAGAATTGGGTTGTTCACCACCTCTATATGAAAATGACCAATATGTATGGAATTAATCCCATCACAGTACAACCATGTCAAGAGTATAAGTTTTAGAGTCCACAAATATGCATTTATTAGTATGCTTGTTCCCTAATAAATTATAATTCTGATGTAAGAAATTCAATAGAATCAAATTCTTTAAATACTTTATCTCATTTTTTTTTTACCAAGAAACTTTCCTCCACAGAGGAGGAAAATAACCTTTCTTCCTGCCAACCCATCTATAAGGCATTTATTTATTTGTAAGCTAAGTGACCATAGTTGCTAACTGTATTTACATGTTCTGAGTGATAATTCCACTTCAAAATTTACCATGCTAAAAACCCCTGAAATAACATTTTCAACTTTATGCCTTCAAATTGCCCCCAATTACACAATTATCTTTGGCTGACTAAGTGTAAAATTTTGATAATTATGACATTTTCCCACCGTTTACTCTTAAGGTAAGGAGAAAAGTGTTTCTGAGTTGTATTGTGTTTTGTTTTTACAAAGTCATTTTGGAATCCTAAAAGGTAAAGAAAGACAATCTGTTAGACTAAATAGATAGAAAATAATGATTCAATTTTGGCTTGGTTTGAAAATGTCACCACTTCAAAGGCAAATCATGCCAGGAGCATTTACCCACAGTCCTCACATAAGTTCTAAATCTGAATACTACTGTGACAGTGGCCAAGATAACGGGTCTTTGGAGAAACCATTCTTTATTCGCAACCTTCACTTTATTACTATATTGCATCGTAAGGAGAGGAACATCACATACCTGTGCTCAGTGAATCCCACGAAGGGTATTTATTGAGAACCCAAGCACTCAGCAATTACATGATCAGAGTGAAGCATGGCTCCCCAAATTCCAATGGTGCACACAATCTGGAAAGACCCTCAACACTGTCATGCAACAGCTACAGAACAATTAGTGACTCAACTAGTAGTCTTGGCTATAACTGCTTTATGAACTAAGAAAAGGAAAGGAAAGGAATGACTGAAGTTTACTGTCATTAGGAAATGTCTCATTCACGTTAACGAGGCTGTCAATGGCACACATAACAGATATTTATATTTGTTTAAGTGCTGCTACTCTAATCAGATTTTGATTAAGTCATGTCTAAAATTGGTTTGGGTTCTTTGAGACCATAGAAATGGATGGTAATGAGGAGGTGCTCTGGGGCATATGTGTTTGCAAGCTATAATTGTATGTTACTTTTTAAAATGGGAAATCTAGGAGACATGTACAGTACTTTAAGTATTTTAGTTCTCCTGAAATGAAAATGTGACTTAATACATTATTTTCATCTGAGAGTTAGTGGTGAAATTAGATGACACAGGGAAAGTGTTAGACATGTAATAAGGATCCTTAAATAGTAGAGGCCTTCCTTACTGCCTGAGAAAAGAATGTGATCTCCATTTATGTATGGGCCTTTGTTCTCAGTACTGAATAGCTAACATTATCTGAATACATCAGATACCATTCTACCACGTCAGAGACTGGCAGAGCCACCTGGATGTATGTCAGCCGCCAAAGGGCCAAACGACCAGCCCATCTGGCATGTGGTCATGTGACAAGCAGGCTATTCACGTGCACACATCAGACAAAAAGATATAAAAGCAGCTAACTATCTGAATAAGCAGGGGAAAGGCAAGTCAAGACAAAGTGAGAGATGTACCTCTTCAGCTGGCCCCAAGGGAAAAAGAAAATCATGCGATTATACAATTCACTTACTTTGTATCATGTGGATAAACTGAGAGGATCACATGACAGCACAATGTATTACAACAAGCAAGAGTTTTAGAGACAGGGATTTGAGTTCAAATCCTGGCTCTACCAAGTTATAAGACCCTAGGTATGTTACCTAAACTCTTTGAGCTGCAGTCTCCACTTCTGCAAAGTTGGGATAGGACCATCTACCTAGTTAATTTTTTTGATGTTTACAAATAATCCTTATAAAATACCTAGAACAGTAGTTGTCCAAATGAGAATGTGAATAAACAGTGAGGGAGGAGTGAAGGGAGAGACAAAAATAGTAATAACACATTGCCTGTATCTATCATCACCACGGCCTTCAGTTCTGCTGCTGCTAACACTACTTCTATTACTACTACTAACACCACAGCAACACTTATAATTATACAATATTACGGAGAGTATGTTGTGAAAAAATGACTTATAACAAGCTAAGTATTTGATATTTTGGTGTTTTATCACCTGAGTTTATTACTTGAAACAAAAAACAAAAACAAAACAAAACAAAAAACTCTGAAATGTGTGATTGAGCTAGACTAAATTTATGCTTATTTTATTAATATGTCATTTAAAGTATATTAAATTAATAACATTTAGTAACATTAATCTTTACAATGCTCTTGAATAAATCAAATTCCATTAACTACCTTAATTTTTTTTTCCAGGCTTAGCCTATACGCAGGTACTAACAAAACAGATGCTCTAGCATTTTTCTATTCCTTTTATGAATTTTTATTGAATTCTTGTCAGAACAATTCACACAATGTGTATTTTGCTAGAAACCAAGCACAAACTGAATTGAAAACCATTAATATAACACATTAAGATAAATACTGTACCCTGTTTTCTTTAAACTTCTCAGAAAATTCTACAAAACAGATATCAAACATTTCAATCATTTAAAGAATGAGGGTTTAATAACTTGATAGCTTTAGCTTTTTTACTGACATCCTGATACAAACCATTTCTTTCTAACACAGCAGCTTGCCATGAAATTTGGTTAGTGTCCTTGATTGTAACTAATAAATGATAACTATATTGGCCTTTGCAATGGGTTGTAGTTAGATAGTTCCTGTGGAGTTTCTTGTGAGACTCATGAAAAATATGGACTATGCTCTTAAGAGCATTTTAAACAGGTGAAAATCAGTTAAAATTCATATCAAGTGCAGTTTTATTAACTGAATAAATAGTCCATTAGGATCAGCGGTAGGTAGAGATACTAAAAGAGGGAAAGGAGTGACCCAAAGGTTGGAAGTGTCACAAAGAAGAGCACCCGGTCTGAGGATGATGTGTGGCGAGAATGGTGAGATGCTGCAAGGCTCCCAGGTGGAGGGCTGCCTGTGTAGCGTTGGGAATGAGAATAGGAGGATGTGAACAAGAGGGTGGTAGTGCATGAGTGTGGTATGTCTGGATGGAGGTGGTAAAAAAGGGGGAACATTATATATAACATGCGTACTACCATTTCAAATTGTTCTTAAGACCATCTGGCAGTACTTGCCCTCCATCCACCTGACACTGTGTAACTTTCAATGCCTTATCTCAACAATATTAGGGGCCCCCAAAGGTTAGTATTGAGGTGGGGAATTGATGAACAGAGCATCAGCCAAGAAAATGGAATCATAGCATTGTTGTTTAGGAGTGCAACAGATTGTAATTTTGGGAGTCAATGTATTGAGGCCACAGTTAAAGAGCTTGGGAAAAAGACCATTGAAGTGGGCAAGTTATAACCAAATAATATCTAAACTATAATTTGGCATAGTTTTTCTTAGCCACCTTTTCTGCCCTCAAATCCTCCTCTAATCTTTTTCCCACTCCTCCAACATACTCTCTACTTGAGTAATTGTCATTTACCCGAGTGTTTTCTAAGTGCACCATACAGTCTTGCCAGTGTCATTGGTCAAATCATTAACCTTGCCTAATATTACCTTTTCCCCATATTTGCCCATCCAAGTCCCATCAATGATAATCATGTCTGCATCCTCAAGATTTCCTGCACCAAGCATTTTACATGTTCAACTGATTATCCTCTGAATCAACACTGGTAGAATTGGGCACTGCATGGATAAAGGTGACCTGGGAGGGGGGAAGGGATAAATTGGAAGATTGGGATTGACCTATACACACTATTATATATGAAATAGATAACAAATAAGGACATACTGTATAGCACAGGGAACTCTACTCAATACTCTGTAATGGCCTATATGGGAAAAAGAATCTAAAAAAGAGTGGATAAATGTATATGTATAACTGATTCACTTTGCTGTACACCTGAAACTAACACAACATTGTAAATCAACTATACTCCAATAAAAGTTTAAAAAAAAGATAAAGGTGACCTAGATGAGTTCAATACCTTATATACAAGAGGAAAGACAAGGGGTATTTTAGCATACATTAGAAGATGAAATGTGGAATATGTTTGCCTATATTTGCAAATATTTATTGCTGATTGAGAATCCATTGTGTTCTTGGTACTACCTTAAACATTATTGCAGGCTCTGTGACAGAACTGGCATTCTCAGAGGGAACATTACTTACGCTCACCCTCTTTGTTAAGGTACCTCCTAGATTAAATAAAATCAAAAGAGACAGATAATGTAGCTAACTTTTGACATTTGCTATATTCCCTAAGAAATGGTATTGTAATCTAAGAAATCCATCAGTGCCTCTAGTGACATCTCCATCTCTCCTCCATCACCTGGGCAATCAGATTTCTGGATCATTTGAAAAGTCCCTGACAATCTTTTCACCTTTTGCATCACAAAACTGCATAAATCTTATATGTTTTCCTACATTAAATGTGGATATTAACCCCTTTTTTTAACATACTCTTTGTCTTGTTTGGCTGGTTTATAGTTAAGAAAGAAGGCCAAAGATGTTTTTGAAGCAATAATTCATCAAGTATAAAGGAAGGCTGTGCCAGTGGTTTCATCTTACTAGGTAAGCATATTTCTAAAGAAGACAACAGTTAAATGGATAGAAAAAGTGTAAAAGTGACTTGAAAAAAACATCATCTCCGCAAAAACATTTTTGCAAGATGGAATGTAGAAAATGATGTAGGAGAGAATTTGACAGCAACCCACAGACAGGGAGGACTTTGAAGACAAACAAAGAGCATTCTTTCATTTCTTCATTTCTCTCTTATAATCAACAAGACTAAGAGATTGCCAGTCTCAATGAAGAATTCAGTGGAGGGAAGGATGAAAGACCATCTAACATGTGACTATATACTGCCTTGATTCTAGAGTCAGCTGATGAGAATGGTATTCCTCCAAAGACAAGTACATTCAGAGCCTAGAAGAATCTAATTGCTTCTTTGGAAAGGCTTCTGGGCTGACTCAGTTGCTCTGAGAAAGGCAACTAAAATGATGGACTTCAAATTATAATTTTATTGAGGAATTGTTTCATGTGTGTGTCCTGTTTCTCCAACAAAGCTGCAAACCATGTCACCCACTCCCAACCTCTCATTAATAATAATTAGTAATTAAAATAATTTTCTGATTTACTTGGCAAACAGTGAACCGAGTCCTAGGCATGATACTGTGCCAGTTATCATGAGAAAGGGATTAGCCATGTAGGTAGAACCAGACAGTACTGGGTTCAAAATCAACCTTGGGAAGGAGCATAACCTCTCCAAGCCTCCATTTCCTCCCTGGGAAAGTGCGGGTGGGTTAAAAAAAATAAGTATATAGAAAAATGGCCCTCAGCTGGCATTCAGTACCTATTAATATGTGGCATTAAAGGGGATTGAGGAATAAATCAAGATCATTATTCCCAATGTGTTCAGAATCTAGGAAGCCATATAAAACATGTGACAAATTATTTTTATAAAATGTCATCTAACTGGTACCCCTGGGAACAAGTCATTTTTCACAGCCAATTTTCCTGGTTGGCTAAGAATTTTATGCCTAAGGACCTTTTTAAAAACTTATTTGAACTAGAAATTCTCTAAAAACATCTTATATATTTCTTTGTTTTTTCCCCATGATATCCTGTACATCATTTAATATTTTCATAACTCTACATCGCTTTACGAACATCAGTTTAGGGCACTTTAAGGTCTATAAAAGTGCTCTACCTTCAATGGACTTAGATTGCTATAATTTTGAGGCTTTCTGTGTGATATTTTTAGAAAGTCTTTTGTCCTTTCATCAGATGTCACTTTTTAAAGCTGTCAGAGTTCTTGCCTCTAATATTGCTTCTGCCTTCTAATTTACTTCTTCAAACCTACATTAGTCTGGGGAAGAAAATCACTAGGCAAGTTAAAATTGTTCTTATATTTTGGATAAACATAATGTATTCATTTAAAATTATAAATACATATCAGCCCTATGAATGAGAAATGATTTTAGAAATGACTAATGAAATAATACAAGCAAAGAGTCACAGTTTTTCAACCTAAAGTTTAAAATATCAGCCTGACAAAATACAAATAACATTAAACATTTAATAAACTGGGCAAGCCTTGCAGTATGATTGATGAAGGATTAGTATGTTTACATGCAAGTTCATATAAATCAATAAGAAAACACTGAAATAAAACACAAGATGGAAAGCAAGTCACAAAAGAGAAATAATAACTAGTGAATGAACATATGAGAAAATGTTTAACTTTTTAACAATCTAATAAATGCAAATTAGCCTGTAAAGTGATCATATTTGTTGTTAAAGCTGGAAGAAAAATCCTAGTTGTCCAAAAATAAGGCATAGGTGAGGGAAATTTGTTTTATTAAGTCAAATAATGGCAGATGAGCTAAACCTGCTAAATATGCAGGCTGAAATATACTATGAAGTTTCTAGGTTTCAAACAGTGAAGTACTGCCTCATGCATAGACACACAGATGAAGAGAGCAAAGGAGGAAATTCAGAAACCGACCCAAGTACCACAGAAACTTGTTACGTGATAAAAGTGTCATCTCAAATCACTGGAGAAAAGATGGACTTTTTCAAAACTGGGGTTTGGGAAACTGGATAACCATTTAGAAAAACATAAAAGTGGATTCTACCTCACACCATATGCAAGAATAATCTCCAAGTGCATTAGATATCTAAATATCAAAACAAAACAAACAAAAAACAACAAAAAAATGGAAACCATACAAATACTAGAAGAAGACATAGGTACAGAGAATGTCTGTCTAATTGTTACTTAAAATCCAGATCCAATCAAAGTTTGACAAATTAAATAATATAAACTTAAGGGAAGAAACCTTCTGCATGACTTAAAAAAAAAGCAAAATCAAAAGACTAATAACAGAGAAAATATTTGCAATGTGTATCACAAAGACTAAATAAATTCTTAATTTATCACTTTAATGTATAAAAATTCTTAAAAATTAAGGAATGAAAGAAACCAAAATTCCAGCAGAAAAATAACATACAAAAATATGAAGTTTATCCAAAAATGATATATAAATTTCCTGGCTCACAAAAATAAGGAAAGATGGAATTCTCAAAATAAGAGAAATTCAAATTATAATTATGCATATTAGATAGACAAAAATGTTAATATTTGACAGCACACTCCATTGGCAGTGCCAAGCAGAAACAGACATTGTTAGGTACTGAGGTAGGAGTACAACATTGTATAACCCTATGGATAAGAATATGGCAACATCTTTTAAAAGCTACACTGCATTTACCCTGTGACCAAGCAATATTACTTCTTGAATTTTACCTTAAAGATTCAGCTCTAAAATTATGAAACAACTTATGCTCATTGTTTACTGAGAAAGAGTAATAATCATAATAATTTTGAATGACAATTTTGTAAGATAAAATATGGAAATAGCCTAAATGCTACTGAAAAAACTTTTGATACCACAACACAGTGAAATCATATGAAGCTGTAAAAACAAACAAAAAAAAAAAAGAAAAGAAAAGAAAAATGACAACAGAAAAAAAAACAAGGAAGAGTACTGGAAACCTCTAATGGAGTGTTTTACAGAACATATTGCCAAGTAAAAAAAAAAAAAAACAACAAGATATAAAAGGGAGTATATACCATACCTTTTGTGCAATGAAAAAGTAAGAATAAGAATATGTATATCTTAGTTTATCCCTTTTTAAATAGTTTTTACTTTTAAACTATGTAAAAGATTTGCCATTCAGAAAATAAAATTATTTCCAAAAGAATTTTTTTTTAATGTGTCCTTCTACTTGGAGGAGTTCTCAGATCATAGGAGTATGCGTACCTCATGCATGCAGGCCAGGCTAAAAGTTCTGAAGTATAAAGCCCCAGCCTTCATCTTCCTAGATGAGTTAATTCTGAAAATATTCTACATGATCTCTGGATGCTCAGCAGTATTGGGCCCTAGCTGCCCAGAGCTGTCCCCAACTCCATGAGTGCCCTTCACTGACTTTTTTTTCTTCCTTGTCCGGTCTCTACTTCCTCAACATGCTTCCTTAGATCATCTTTCACTCAAATACTTGTTTCAGGGTCTGCTCTTGGGAGCACCCAAACCAAGACAGATTGCATCACTTTTACATACACATTTACAATAATTTCCACATATTTTGTTAATGCAAAGACAACACATGTTCCAGTTGGTTGAGCCAATGTAAGTTTGTGGTCAATACGGTCACTGGACAAGAACTTTAGACAAGTTTAATCAAGGGCTTTCTGGGAAGTTGGGAATAAATGTGGCTTCTTTCCCCTCCACTGCTAACTCTTTTCTTTCTGCTGCTCCTGACTCAAATAGTTACTGGGTCTACAAGTGGCTGATCTGAGAAGTAATCCCTATGTGGCCTCTTCCCCTGTGAGCTGAGTGAGCTCCGTGTGTAAACCTGGCCTCTCAGAGCCCCAAGAGACCAAGGAGGGAAATGACTAGAAAGTCTGAGACCTCCAGGCCCTTGTATGTGGGAGACAAAAAGGGAAAGAGAACAGGGAAGCTTCTTCCAGGCACTGTAGCAGGAGAATGAAAGCCAATTATCTTCCTCCACATGAGAGGCTCTAGGGAAGAATCAACTTTCTTGCCTTTTCTAGCTTCTAGAGGTTGCCTGCATTTCTTGGCTCATGGCCCTCTTCCATCTTGAAAGATAGCAAAGGGCAGGTAGAGTCTTTCTCATGTCACATCACTCTGACACTGACTTTTCTCCCTCTCTCTTCCATGTTTGAAGGACACTTGTAATGGCATTGCAACCATCTTGATAATCCAGGATAATCCCTTTATCCTAAACCTAATTCCATCTTCAAATTTAACTCCCCTTTGCCAACTAACCTAACATATTCACAGGTTTCAGAGTGAACACTATTTGGGGGGTAGGGGTCACTATTCTGCCTACCATAAATGGTGTATGTTTTTCATCTGACATTTTCTAGTTGGTTAATTGCTAATTTCCAGGAATGCTACATTTTATGTATATTAATCTTGAATCTAGTGAACATGCCAAACTCATTTCTAAATTGCTCTAATGATATGTTTGATGCCTATCTTGGATTTTCTATTTAGTCAGTTTCACTATTCATAAAATTTTCTTTTTCTTTTCCTTTTAAGTTCTTGCACAACTTATTTTTCTTGACTTTTAAAGTTGCCTATGACATCAAGTACAATCCTGAATAATGGGGATAATCACAAGAATTCTTATCCTGTTGCTGACACGAATAGGAAAGTTTATAAAGTTTTCCAAATAAGTATAAAATTTGAAGGAAGTTTTTGATGTCTCTTATTCAAAATAAGGAA
The DNA here is from genome assembly GCF_028564815.1 of Eubalaena glacialis. Lineage (NCBI taxonomy): Eukaryota > Metazoa > Chordata > Mammalia > Artiodactyla > Balaenidae > Eubalaena > Eubalaena glacialis. The sequence goes on along the minus strand of NC_083720.1, from coordinate 107,589,869 downwards.
AATTTTCTATATCCTCCATAACTCTATATATACAGAGTTTATATCACAACTGAGTGTTGAATTTTATTTAAGCTTTTTTCTCCATATATTGAGAAAATCATATGAGGTTTTTCTCCTAATTTTATACATGTCTGATTATTGAACCATCCTTGCATTTTTGAATAATCATCTCTTGGCTAACATGTAGTTATTTATACATGCTGAAAATGTTTTGTTAGCATTACATTGTTTTTGTTTTTATCTTCATAAGGGAGAATACATTATAATTTTTCTTATTCTATCCTTGTGTTCACTTTTAATATCAAAGTTACACTAGCTGCATAAACTTGTTTGGTTAGACATCCTATTCTGAGTCTCTGCCTAGTTTGCCTAAGATAGGGATTTTCTGCTTTTACAGTGTTTTTTCTTTTAAACTATGTCTGGGCTTGATGGCATTTGGAGATGGGGGAGGCAAGACATTTACCATTAATTTGATTTCCTTCATGGTTACTGATTATTCATAATTTTTATTTTTCCTCGGCTAGGTTAATAATATATATTTTGCTAGAAAATTATCCATATCATCTAAAATGCTAAGCTTATTGCAACAATACAGTCATACTACTCATCTGTGAACTTTAAAATCTCTTTTGTATCTGTAGTTTTGATGCATTTTCATTCCCAGTGTTGTCACAGATTTGTGCTGTCTCCTTTTTTTTCTTGTTCCCATCTCTAGATGGAAATTTCCCCTGCAGCTGCCTGCAAATGGCTTTGTGCCATGGGTAAATCCTCCTGTGGAAAAGGAGATGAGAAGCTATTTGAAAGAGGAGGAAGAGGTCAAAGTATCTGAATGAGGCTACTCCTCCCAGTAGAGACAAAAGATATGAAATAACTTATAAAAAATGAGAGATTTTAGTGATTTGAATAAATACCTATAGAACAGTCTATTAGAGTAACCCTCTATAAATTAGCTTCTATGAATAGGAAAAGAATACTATAGTACCTTTGCTACCCCTCTAACTCCATAATTTATCTTGCATTTTCATACCCATAAAGTGTTACTGACATGAGAATTTTAGACAATATAAATCTATGTATGTAATAACTCAGTCATTTGTGACTGACACTTTGCATAAGCAAAGCAATAAATAAAATTATAGATGATATTTAGTGTGATGCTACAGAAGGCAATACAAATATACATCTCATTCTTAAACTCATCAAGAAATAAATGGATTACCTATTGCAGCACTGTTGGGGATATGGTTAGTTACTGAATGTGGAAAAGGTGAGCAATGTGTCAAGGAACTAACACAAGAAAAAGAAAAGGTACACATTATGTGTACAGAATTATGCCGACAGGGAAGAATGTGAGCCATTATAGAATAAAATCTGCAGGGATTATATTAAAATAAACCATTTCACAAAGACTTTCAATAAGACTGATGAGGAGTTAATTTCCAGAGACAGAAAAAAGGAATGCAGATCTTTTATCAGAGAAAAAATTGAGGTAAAGGCAACGTACACACATTAGGAGCCTGTCATGACAGTTCTCCAGGTAGAGCAAGTAAAGACATTGCAACTGCGACTTAGATCAAACCTCTTAGATCAAACTCCAAAATTACAGACTAACCAGAATCAGGCAATCTGAAGAGTGGAGGAAAAAAATCCATCATAAGGGGGAAAAAATCATGGGAAAAATCAAAACAGTAGACAAGAAAACATTTCATAGTATCAGATACATTGGACATTTATTATTTTAGGACCCAAATATCACCTATTCCTTTGAGAAATTCCCCCTTAGACATATGGCTCTCATGTTGGCTGACTACGACTGAGTCCCACCCCAGTGGGTAAAATGTACGTACAGATTCTATACTGAGCTGAGCTAATCAGCTCAGCTATTGAGGAGGCTGATCAAACTTGTGCTAGGAGAAGAGAACTCATTTCTTTTCTTGTTATCAAGCTGTAGGAATTTGAACGAGGTCTTCTCACAGAAGGCTCCCTCACTAGTGGAGAATATAACCCCAGAGAAAAAAAGCCATCACACACAGAGCAAAAAGATGAGTGGAGAGAATCCTGACAGTGGTCAACCCCCAGCTCTAGTCAGCCCTAAAGTGAACTACATACTAACCCTCCCTAGAGTTGCTTATATGAGCCAATAAATTCCTCTTCGTGTTAAAACTATTTCACATTGGTTTTCTGTCTTTAGTAGACAAAGACTCATGGCTGAGAGATCAAATACACATGTACAATCAAGTTATTTTTAAAAATAGAAAGAAAAAAAGTAATTCCAAACAGGGAGTGTTTAGGCAGCTGGACAGGAGAATTGAAAATTGAACAAAAGCAAATGTTTATGCTTAAATGTGGTGTGCTATGATTTCCCACTGTTTTTTTTAAGTGGGATAAAAATTATGGTTAGCAAACAGGTAAGGGTATATTAGTAGTCCTGGGGGCCAAAAATGAACACTAAAGTAGGAATCCCCATGTGGTCAAACATGGTGGCAAGAGGAAAAAGATTCACACTTCCTCCTGATTGTGCTCAAGAATTCCTGTTTCCTCTTCACTCAAGGTGTCCACTGGAGGTTTGGAGGTCACTTCTAACTGACAGTACTAAATAAACTTCTTTCCCAACCCTCATTTGGAGTTAGACGGCAAATTCCCTACGGAATCACCTCTTGATTGAGATGTTCTGGTAAATAAGTGAAGGTCCAGTAGCTATTACCCTTCTGTGTGTACAGCAGGAGTGACACACAAGAAGTGCCCAAGAAGTGACACAAAGCAGAGACAAATTCAAAGTAATCTAAGAGGCAGGAAACATACCCCAGGGTCAAGCATTTGTCAAGATGGTCCACACATTTAACCTGGAGAACACACTCAAATTCTTTCTGGGGACTTTGTCCTCTGGAGTGTGGACAATTGACGGAGTACTTAATTTAATTAGCATCTAATTCACTTGAACTTCTTTGGGCAAAGAACTGTTCCAGGAGTAATTTAACCTCTTTCAGCCTCTGTTTATTCTGTATCGAAGAGTGGCTCATCATTATCATACAATATCCATTATTCTTAGTTTTATATTTGTTACATGTAAATCAAATAAGCTTTGTCTTAAAAATGAATATGAAATCTTTTTGTGACAAGTTATAGAGAAATCTGACCAGGACTCAGGCTCTTAAAATTCAATTCAATTCACCAGTCATGACCCACAGTACTAAGTTATCCTGGAGAACCCCTAAATTTCAATACCAAAAAACATGGTAAATTAACCCCTTAGCAACCAGTTGGCAAACCTTTGGTAAAATATAGTAACCTCAACTACTCCATAGGTGAGTATTCTCTAACAGCATTTTCATCATCCACAGTACATTAATTATAATGGCCCTGAGTGACTAGAATTTAATTATAATGGCCCTGAGTGACAAATTTAACATTCAATGAGCAAATACCATAGTTCAGCTACTAAACTAGGATGTCTCTAACAACAACAGCAATAAAAATAACAAGCTAAATAATAACTGCAAGAATAGCTAACATTTACTTATATTGGGTTGGCCAAAAAGTGCCTTCAGTATTAAGTAAAAATAAAAGACACACTTTTCATTTTCACCAAAAACTTTATTGAACAACATATTCACCTTTTTATTCCACTACCTTCTGCCATTTTTCAGGCAACTTCATAATTCCATCTTCCCAAAACTTTTTATTTTTTTTGAGCAAAGAACTGTTCCAGGTGCCTTTTACAGTTTTCCAGGGAACTGAAATTTTTTTCCATTAAGAGAATTTTGTAGACCTAAGTAAATGGAAATCCAAAGGTGCAATGTCTGGTGAATACAGAGGATGAATCAGAAGTTCCCAGCCAAGCTGTAACAGTTTTTTCCTGGTCATCAAAGAAACACGTGGTCTTGGGTTATTCTGATGGAAGATTATGCGTTTTCTGTTGACTTATTCTGAACTCTTTGCATTGAATGCTGCTTTCTGTTGGTCTAATTGGGAGCAGTACTTGTTGGAATTAATCGTTTGGTTTTCTGGAAGGAGCACATAATACAGGACTCCCTTCCAATCCCACCATATACACAACATCACCTTCTTTGGATGAAGACCTGCATTTGATGTGGTTGGTGGTGGTTCATTTTGCTTGCCCCACGATCGCATCCAGCCCACATTATTGTACAGTATCCACTTTTCATCGCCCGTCACAATTTGTTTTAAAAACGGAACATTTTCATTACGTTTAGGCAGAGAATCTCATGCGGAAATACGGTCAGGAAGGTTTTTCTCACTTAAATTATGTGGAACCCAAACATCAAAGCGATTAACATAACCAAGCTGGTGCAAATGTTTTTCAGTGCTTGATTTGGATATTTTGAGTATGTTGGCTATCTCCCATGTGGTATAACGTTGATTGTTCTCAATTAATGTCTCGATTTGATTGCTATCAACATCAGCTGGTCTGTCCGACCACGGAGCATTGTCCAGCGAGAAATATCCAGCACGAAATTTCGCAAACCACTTTTGACACATTCGATCAGTCACAGCATCTTCTCCATACACTGCACAAATCATTTTTTGCATTTCAGTTGTGTTTTTACCTTTCTTGAAATAATAAAGCATAATATGCCAAAAATGTTGCCTTTTTCTTCCATCTTCAGTATTAAAATGGTTACACAAAAATTCACCAGTTGGGGGACCTTCAAGCTGGCAGAGGAGTAAGACGTGGAGATCACCTTCCCCCCGACAAATACATCAAAAATACATCTACATGAGGAACAACTCCTACAGAACACCTACTGAACACTGGCAGAAGACCTCAGACTTCCCAAAAGGCAAGAAAATCCCCACATACCTGGGTAGGGCAAAAGGAAAAAGGAAAAACAGAGACAAAACAATAGGGACGGGACCTGCACCTCTGGGCGGGAGCTGTGAAGGGGGAAAAGTTTCCAAACACTAAGAAGCCCCTTCACTGGTGGGGATGGGGGAGTGGGCGGGGGGGAAGCTTTGGAGCCACGGAGGAGAGCACAGCAACAGGGGTGCGGAGGGCAAAGTGGAGAGATTCCCACACAGAGGATCACTGCTGACCAGCACTCACCAGCCTGAGAGGCTTGTCTGCTCACCTGCCAGAGTGGCTGGGGGCTGGGAGCTGAGGCTCAGGCTTTGGAGGTCAGATCCCAGGGAGAGGACTGAGGTTGGCTGCGTGAACACAGCCTTAGGGGGCTAGTACACCACAGCTAGCCAGGAGGGAGTCTGAGAAATAGTCTGGACCTGCTGAAGAGGAAAGAGACCATTGTTTTGGGATGCACAAGGAGAGGGGATTCCTTCCCCATGTGCCCACAGAAGGCAGAGCACCACCTAAGCAAGCTCCACAGACGGGCACAAGCTGCAGCTATCAGCTCAGATCCCAGTCACGGGCATGAAATGCTAATGCTACTGCTGCAGCCACCAGGAATCCTGTGTGCAAGCACAGGTCACTATCCACACCTCCCCCCGCTGGGAGCTTGTGCAGTGCACCACTGCCAGGGTCCCGTGATCCAGGGACAACTTCCCCAGGAGAACACACAACACGCCTCAGGCTGCTGCAAAATCATGTCAGCCTCTGCCACTGCAGGCTCACCCCGCATTCCAATTATGACTACCATACCCCTCCCTCTCCCCGGCCTGAGTGAGCAAGAGGGCCCTAATGAGCTGCTGCTTTAACTCCCTCCTGTCTGGGTGGGGAACAGATGCCTGAGGGAGACCTACACGCAGAGGTGGGGCCAAAACCAAAGCTGAACCCCAGGAGCTGTGTGAATGAAGAAGAGAAAGGGAAATATCTCCATGCAGACTCAGGAGCAACATATTAAATCCCCACAATCAACTTGATGTACCCTGCATCTGTGGAATACCTGAATAGACAATGAATTGTCCCAGAATTGCGGTGGTAGACTTTGGGAGCAACTATAGACTTGGGGTTTGCTGTCTGCAACTGATTTGTTTCTGATTTTTATGCTTATCTTAGTTTAGTTTTTAGCGCTTGTTAACATTGGTGGATTTGTTTATTGGTATGCTTGCTCTCTTCTTTTTTTTATTATTATTATTAAATTTTAATACCTTTAAAAATTTTTATTATTATTATTATTATTTTTCTTTCTTTTTTTTCTCCCTTTTCTTCTGAGCTGTGTGGCTGACAGGGTCTTAGTGCTCCAGTCTGGTGTCAGGGCTGAGCCTCTGAGGTGGGAGAGCTGAGTTCACGACATTGGACCACCAGAGACACCCCAGCCCCACATAATATCAATCGGCGAGAGCTCTCCCAGAGATTTCCGTCTCAATGCTAAGACCCAGGTCCACGCAATGGCCAGCAAGCTACAGTGCCAAACACCCCATGCCAAAAAACTAGCAAGACAGGAGCACAACCTCACCCATTACCAGAGAGGCTGCCTAAAATCATACTAAGTTCACAGACACCCCAAAACATACCACGGGATGTGGCCCTGCCCACCAGAAAGTCAAGATCCAGCCCTGCCCACCAGAACACATGCACCAGTCCCCTCCACCAGGAAGTCTACATAACCCACTGAGCCAACCTCACCCACTGGGGGCAGACACCAAAAACAATGGGAACTACGAACCTGCAGCCTGTGAAAAGGAGACCCCAAACACAGTAAGTTAAACAAAATGAGAAGACAGAGAAATAGGCAGCAGATGAAGAAGCAGGTAAAAACCCACCAGATTAACCAAATGAAGAGGAAATAGGCAGTCTACCTGAAAAACAATTCAGAGTAATGATAGTAAAGATGATCCAAAATCTTGGAAATAGAATGGAGAAAATACAAGAAATGTTTACCAAGGACTTAGAAGAACTAAAGAGCAAACAAACAATGATGAACAACACAATAAATGAAATTAAAAATTCTCTAGAAGGAATCAATAGCAGAATAATTGAGGCAGAAGAACGGATAAGTGACCTGGAAGATAAAATAATGGAAATCACTACTGCAGAGCAGAATAAAGAAAAAAGAATGAAAAGAATTGAGGACAGTCTCAGAGACCTCTGGGACAACATTAAACACAACAACATTCGAATTTTAGGGGCCCCACAAGAAGAAGAGAAAAAGAAAGGGTCTGAGAAAATATTTGAAGAGATTATAGTTGAAAACTTCCCTAATATGGGAAAGAAAATAGTCAATCAAGTCCAGGACGTGCAGAGAGTCCCATACAGGATAAATCCAAGGAGAAACACGCCAAGACACATATTAATCAAACTATCAAAAATTAAATACAAAGAAAAAATATTAAAAGCAGCAAGGGAAAAGCAACAAATAACATACAAGGGAATCCCATAAGGTTAACAGCTGATCTTTCAGCAGAAACTCTGCAAGCCAGAAACGAGTGGCAGGACATATTTAAAGTGATGAAAGGGAAAAACCTACAATCAAGATTACTCTACCCAGCAAGGATCTCATTCAGATACAATGAGAAATCAAAAACTTTACAGACAAGCAAAAGCTAAGAGAATTCAGCACCACCAAACCAGCTCTACAACAAATGCTAAAGGACCTTCTCTAAGTGGGAAACACAAGAGAAGAAAAGGACCTACAAAAGCAAACCCAAAACAGTTAAGAAAAATGGTAATAGGAACATACATATCAATAATTACCTTAAATGTGAATGGATTAAATGCTCCAAACAAAAGACACAGGCTTGCTGAATGGATACAAAAACAAAACCCATATATATGCTGTCTACAAGAGACCCACTTCAGACTTAGGGACACATACAGACTGAAAGTGAGGGGATGGAAAAAGATATTCCAAGCAAATGGAAATCAAAGGAAAGCTAGCATAGTAATTCTCATGTCAGACAAAATAGACTTTAAAATAAAGACTATTACAAGAGACAAAGAAGGACACTACATAATGATCAAGGGATCAATCCAAGAAGAAGATATAACAATTGTAAATATTTATGCACCCAACATAGGAGCACCTCAATACATAAGGCAAATACTAACAGCCATAAAAGGGGAAATCAACAGTAACACAATCATAGTAGGGGACTTTCACACCCCACTTTCACCAATGCACAGATCATCCAAAATGAAAATAAATAAGGAAACACAAGCTTTAAATGATACATTAAACAAGATGGACTTAATTGATATTTATAGGACATTCCATCTAAAACAACAGAATACACTTTCTTCTCAAGTGTTCATGGAACATTCTCTAGGATAGATCATATCTTGGGTCACAAATCAAGCCTTGGTAAATTTAAGAAAATTGAAATCATATCAAGTATCTTTTCCAACCACAACATTATGAGACTAGATACCAATTACAGGAAAAAAACTAAAAAATAGAAAACACATGGAGGCTAAACAATACACTACTAAATAACCGAGAGATCACTGAAGAAATCAAAGAGGAAATCAAAAATGCCTAGAAACAAATGAGAAAGAAAACTCGATGACCGAAAACCTATGGGATGCAGCAAAAGCAGTCCTAAGAGGGAAATTTATAGCAATACAATCCTACCTCAAGAAACAAGAAACATCTCAAATAAACAACCTAACCATACACCTAAAGCAATTAGAGAATGAAGAACAAAAAAAACCCCAGAGTTAGCAGAAGGAAAGGAATCATAAAGATCAGATCAGAAATAAATAAGACAGAATGAAGGAAACAACAGCAAAGATCAATAAAACTGAAAGCTGGTTCTTTGAGAAGATAAACAAAATTGATAAACCGTTAGCCAGACTCATCAAGAAAAAAAGGGAGAAGATTCAAATCAAAAGAATTAGAAATGAGAAAGGAGAAGTAACAACTGACACTGAAGAAATACAAAGGATCATGAGATCCCATGTCAATAAAATGGACAACCTGGAAGAAATGGACAAATTCTTAGAAAAGCACAACCTTCTGAGACTGAACCAGGAAGAAACAGAAAATATAAACAGACCAATCACAAGCACTGAAATTGAAACTGTGATTTAAAATCTTCCAACAAACAAAAGCCCAGGAACAGGTGGTTTCACAGGCGAATTCGATCAAACATTTAGAGAAGAGCTAACACCTATCCTTCTCAAACTCTTCCAAAATATAGCAGAGGGAAGAACACTCCCAGACTCATTCTACAAGGTCACCTTCACCCTGATACCAAAATCAGACAAAGATGTCACAAAAAAACTACAAGACAATATCACTGATGAACATACATGCAAAAATCCTTAACAAAATACTAGCAAACAGAATCCAATAGCACATTAAAAGGATCATAAACCATGATCGAGTGGGGTTTATTCTTGGAATGCAAGGATTCTTCAATATATGCAAATTAATAAATTTGATACACCATATTAACAAACTGAAGGATAAAAATCATATGATAATCTCAACAGATGCAGAACAAGCTTTCAACAAAATTCAACACCAATTTATGATAAAAACTCTCCAGAAAGTAGGCATAGAGGGAACCTACCTCAACATAATAAAGGCCATTTATGACAAACCCACAGCCAACGTTATTCTCAATGGTGAAAAACTGAACTCATTTCCTCTAAGATCAGGAACAAGACAAGGTTGTCCACTCCCACCACTGTTATTCAACATAGTTTTGGAAGTTTTAGCCACAGAAATCAGAGAAGAAAAAGAAATAAAAGAAATCCAAGTCAGAAAAGAAGAAGTAAAGCTGTCACTGTTTGCAGATGACATGATACTATACATAGAGAATCCTAAAGATGCTACCAGAAAACTACTAGAGCTAATCAATGAATTTGGTAAAGTAGCAGGATACAAAATTAATGCACAGAAATCTCTTGCATTCCTATACACTAACAATGGAAAATCAGAAAGACAAATTAAGGAAACACTCCCATTTACCACTGTAACAAAAAGAATAAATACCTAGGAATAAACCTACATAAGGAGGCAAAAAACTGTATGCAGAAAACTAGAAGATACTGATGAAAGAAATGAAAGATGACACAAACAGATGGAGAGATATACCATGTTCTTGGATTGGAAGAATCAACATTGTGAAAATAACTATATTACCCAAAGCAATCTACAGATTCAATGCAATCCCTATTAAACTATCAATGGCACTTTTCACAGAACCAGAACAAAAAAATTCACAATTTGTATGGAAAAACAAAAGACCCCATATAGCCAAAGCAATCTTGAGAAAGAAAAACAGAGCTGGAGGAATCAGGCTCCCTGACTTCAGAGTATACTACAAAGCCACAGTAATCAAGACAGTATGGTACTGGCACAAAAACAGAAATATAGATCAATGGAACAGGATAGAAAGCCCAGCGATAAACCCATGCATATATAGTCATCTTATCTTTGATAGAGGAGGCCAGAATATATAATGGAGAAAAGACAGCCTCTTCAATAAGTGGTGCTGGGAAAACTGGACAGCTACATGTAAAAGAATGAAATTAGAACTCTTCCTAACACCATACACAAAAATAAACTCAAAATGGATTAAAGACCTAAATGTAAGGCCAGACATTATAAAACTCTTAGAGGAAAACATAGGCAGAACATCTATGACATAAATCACTGCAAGATTCTTTCTGACCCACCTCCTAGAGAAATGGAAATAAAAACAAAAATAAACAAATGGGACCTAATGAAACTTAAAATCTTTTGCATAGCAAAGGAAACCATAAACAAGATGAAAAGAGAACCCTCAGAATAGGAAAATACATTTGCAAATGAAGCAACTGACAAAGGATTAATCTCCAAAATATACAAGCTGCTTATGCAGCTCAATATCAAAAAACAAACAGCCCAATCCAAAAATGGGCAGAAGACCTAAATAGACATTTCTCCAAAGAAGATACACAGACTGCCAACAAACACATGAAAGGTTGCTCAACATTACTAATCATTAGAGAAATGCAAATCAAAACTACATTGAGGTATCACCTCACACCGGTCAGAATGGCCATCATCAAAAAGTCTACAAACAATAAATGCTGGAGAGGGTGTGGAGAAAAGGGAACACTCTTGCACTGTTGGTGGGAATGTAAATTGATACAGCCACTATGGAGAACAGTATGGAGGTTCCTTAAAAAACTAAAAATAGAACTACCATATGACCCAGCAATCCCACTACTGGGCATATACCCTGAGGAAACCATAATTCAAAAAGTGTCATGTACCACAATGTTCATTGCAGCACTATTTACAATAGCCAGGACATGGAAGCAACCTAAGTGTCCATCAACAGATGAATGGATAAAGAAGATGTGGCACATATATACAATGGAATATTACTCAGCCATAAAAAGAAATGAAATTGAGTTATTTGTAGTGAGGTGGATGGACCTGGAGACTGTCATACAGAGTGAAGTAAGTCAGAAAGAGAAAAACAAATACTGTATGCTAAACATATATATGGAATCTAAAAAAAAAGTGGTTCTGAAGAACCTAGAGGCAGGACAGGAATAAAGACACAGATGTAGAGAATGGACTTGAGGACACAGGGAGGGGGAAGGGTAAGCTGGGATGAAGTGAGAGAGTAGCACTGACATATATACACTACCAAATGTAAAATACATAGCTAGTGGGAAGCAGCCGCATAGCACAGGGAGATCAGCTCGGTGCTTTGTGACCACCTAGAGGGGTGGAATAGGGAGGGTGGGAGGGAGATGCCAGAGGGAGGAGATATGGGGATATATGTATATGTATAGCTGATTCACTTTGTTATAAAGTAGAAACTAACACACCATTGTAAAGCAATTATACTCCAATAAAGATGTTTAAAAAAATAAAAATAAAAATAAATAATAAAAAAAAAGACATCTAAGTGCTACTAGAGTCATCTTACGGAAAAATCCGAACGAACATTTTGGCCAGCCCAATACCTAGTATGTGCCAGATATTTTGCTTAGCATTATCTCATTTAATTCGTACAGCACTATGTGGTAGGTACAATAATTATATACATGTTACAGTTGTGGCTCAGTGAAGCTGTTATTTGCCAAAGGTCACATGGTTAATTGGTGGAAGAATGAGACTGGAACCCAGACTTCTTGATATGGATTAAATTGTGTTCCCCCAAAAAAGACATATTGATGTCCTAACCCCCACTACCAGAATATGACTTCATTTGGAAATACGGTTGTTATGCTATAATCAGTTACGATGAAGTCATACTGCGGTAGTGTGACTCCTGACCCAATATGACTTTATAAGAAGTCATATGACTTTATGACTTCTTATAAAGTCATAGATGTATATGTATAGCTGATTCACTTTATTATACAGCAGAAACTAACACATCACTGTAAAGCAATTACATTCCAATAAAGATGTTAAAAAATAATAATAAACTACCTAGTTTAAAACAGTACTTTGTACTATTGTTAACATTGCTTTGTTTCAGCAGGCCTAAAAACCTACGACCTGTGAGTCTGTTTCTGTTTTGTGTAAGTTCATTTATATCATTGTTTATTAGATTCCACACATAAGCGATATCATATGATATTTGTCTTTCTCTGTCTGACTTACTTCACTTAGTATGATAATCTCTAGGTCCCTCCATGTTGCTGTGAATGGCATTCTTTCGATCTTTTTTATGGCTGAGTAATATTCCATTGTATATATATACCACATCCTCTTTATGATATCAAACTTATGGTTCCCAAAGGGGAAACATGGGGGGAAGTGATAAATTAGGAGATTGGGATGAACATATACACACTACTATACTATATATGAAATAGATAACTAATAAGAACCTACTGTATAGCACAAGAACTCTACCTAATACTCTATAATAACCTATGTGGAAAAGAATCTGAAAAAGAATGGATATATGTATATGTAGAACGGATTCACTTTGCTGTATACCTGAAACTAACATAACATTGTATCTCAACTATACTCCAATAAATTTTTTTTAAAAAACCTAATATGATATCTATTATTATATTATATACAGTATATTTTGAGTTTGTATTTATAACTCTAAAGCCTTAAGAGTGCCATGTTTTATTACCACGTCAGCTTGAAGTCTTTCCAGGATGATAAAAGAAATGTTGAATTACATGTAAAATAGATATAATTTTTCAGTTTTGTTAAATTCTAATTACATGAAAATCCACACAGACAGATCTTTCTTTTAATCAGAATTCCTATTCTCTGCATCAGCTGTGATAAAAATATTTTTTGTAGTTATTTTTAAATATTTTACAAAATAGCTTCACTCTACCCTTTTAAATTACTGGAATGGCCGACATCTAGCCTGAAGCAATTTTCATCCTCAAATAGGATTCTTTGTATTTTGTGGGTGGCTGTTAGACTTATATTTGAAGTACCACATTCTAAGAACTCATCTAGGAGAAACAGACTTATACTAGGTCAAGACAAGTTTATACAATACACAGATTTTATGCAGCCAACACTTTTCTGGAGAAAAGACATGGATTTTCCTTGCGAAAGAAAGAAATGATAGCGAGAATAGAGACTGAAAGGAGAGAGAGGAAGGATATAGTGAAGGTATACTGTCATGGGCATGATAGAGAAAGAAGTGGACATAAGAGAAAAGCAGGGTGAGCTGAGCAGAGGAACAAAAATAAGCCTGAAGATAGTAGGGGAGGCATGATGTGGGAACCTAGGAATGAGCCAGGGAGAAAGAGAGAGAGAAGAGATGGGTGGGAAGGACAGTGGAGGAAGGGAAAAGAGCTGAATACTGTGAAGGTCTGAGCTCTCCTCTTTGCTCACTGATATGCATGGCAGACATTTTCTTCAGGGTCCTAGTGCTAGCTTAAACAGAAAGAAATAGACACATTCCATGGCACTTTCTCATGATGATAAGTATCCAGTCACAAACCCAAAGGAGGAAAATATTCTTATAAAGTGTCACTTCTTTTTAATATTTTGGCAAAGTCTTTTCTCTGAAACAAAAGAGCAGTGTACATTCCTATCACTTTACTTTGAAGAGGCCCTTTTAAAAGCCGCCACATCACATGTAATACTTGATCACCATCAAAGCCCAAGTTTTCTAGTGCCAAGAGCCAGTGTGCTGTGGTTTGATCTTTGAAAAATATTTCTGGATAGTCAAGATCAAGGACCATAAATATGGAGCCACAGCTTGTCACCATTCTATCTTTGTGCTGTTAGAATATATTTATTGGGGATGGGGCTTTATCAGTAAATTGTGCCAGTAAAAGGTACAATTATAGCAGCTCATAATACAAAAGTAGCATTTCTAATGTATTATATTTAATTTACAAAAATATATAATAATTAATATATTTCTTATATATTATAAATATATAATTTAAAATCTTATGAAAATCCTCAGGGTTCAAAGTAAAAAATCATCTTTTAATATAATCAAACCTGAAAAAGTATCATGAAAAAGCAAAAAGCAAGTCAGTAGCATTACAGTTGCAGATTCCAAACCAGGTTTTTATTATGCTTTAAGAATAAACATGCTACCAGATTAGAGGAGATGAGCATTTCGAAATACATGGATAAAGAAAGACTTCCTCAAAGAGAAAGTATTCTGCAGGTACTGCTTCACTTTTCTGTGCTAAAACATGTGTCTCTATTTAACATATTGATGATTTTGTCCTCTTTTTATAACATACATTGTATATTTTTAAACGTGTGTGTTTGACTTTTTATAATCTAGACATTTTTTTTGCATCTTTTTTTAAATTCAATTAAGACTTCCAGTTAGGACATATAGATGAAAGATAATACCAGAAAGTCGAATTTTATAAATGATAAAATCAATTGTATAGCTAGAGTTCCCTAAAATTTCAGACAGTGGAGTGATCACTCAGTGCCGGGACACAGACTGGAGGGAGATTTCACAGGAGAAGACTGGAGTTGAAAAGACCAGCCTGTGGGGAAGAACAGACAGAGAAATAAGGTTGACTGGGTCAATAAGGACTGGAACACTCCAGCAAGAGGAGGCCAGGGTAGATTCTTGGACAGAGGAGAGACATGAAGACTGAACTGGCAACAAAGATGGATTTAATTGTAGCAAAGGCCAAAGATAAATAGGTTAAACTGTTGCACAAAACAGCAATAACCCAGGCATCAAAGGGAAGGGTGACAGCAGTGGGAATGGAAGGAAAGAATATTACACAAGATGAATTGTCAAGCTTGGAGACAGGGTGCTGGGGTTTTATCTTTACCATCTGCATTGTGTTTCTCTTTTGGCTAGTGGTAACAAAACTTTTCTGTCATTTAGCCTTAGGTCAGATACTTAGGATTCAGGCAGAGAAACACTCTTTTCTTCCCCCAGCTTTATTGAGGTATAATTGACAAAATTGTAAGATATTGAAAGTGTACATCGCAGAAAAACATTCCTTGAAAGCCATAATTTAAGAATGGAAGATCACTCCTGTAACCTTCAAAATAAACCACTCAATTCTGCATGTCTTTCTCTGAAGATGGTATTGCCGGTTTTTTAAAGTTAGCATTTTTAATGCGCTATTTTCCTTAATAATGATCTTACCCTTATCACCTCCAAATTATTATCTTTGGGTATATTTGATTCAGGATTCTGGAAAATATTTTTATGCCTTCCCCAACTGCTTTACATATGAGGACCCGCATGAGCAATGTGAAGGTATATTTTGAGATATGCTTTCTATACAATGGAAGAACTCAATCCTCAGGCCATATATCTAAAAACTTCAAAAATCTGAATCAATGCCCATTACCTAAGAATAGCAAAAAAACACAAATTAATAGTGCTGAAAAGGCAAAAGAGATGTGAAAATGTTAAAAGATTCATGGACTTACACACATCAATTGTCTTCATCAGCAAAGACTTCAAGCTTCTCCTCAAAGTTTAATCAGAATTTGGACACTTTTCTAATTAGAGTGGCTATCTGCATTTTCAGGTAGATGGAAAATAGAAATACAGAAGGTGGCAAGGGTAGGGACCTCCCATTCATTCTTTGATTCATTTATTAAACAATTGTTTATTGAATATTTCTATGCAATGATATAACTTCAAAGATGAATAAGAACCTGCCCCAAGCTGAGTACTAGTGAAATCTTGGATTTGTATAGTACATTATGGTTTATCAAGTCCTTTCACTTACTATGTGAACATCTCTAACAACCCTGGGAAACAGGAGCTATTTTTACTTCTTTAGATCAGAAATGGAACCATAAAAGGTCTGTTGCTACCAAAATCTCGTAATGCTCATTCCCCTTACTGTTTCTTTGGTTATTTTCTTTCTTCTGAGGAGAATGCTCTCATTTATTCATTCAGCTATTAATATCCTTCATAAATATAACTGAATACCCCCTATGTGCCAGGCATCAAAGGCTTTGGGATGGGGAAGGTGAAATAAATGGAATCATTATACTCAAGGAGATCACATCTTAGTGAGTAAAAAGGCAAATAAACAGTTTTAGAAAAGTGATCAATGACCCAAAAGAAAGCTCAATGTGTCAATGTACAGATCTTCGAGAGCTCCTTCCCCCAGACCATGCAAATCTGACCATCCAAGCTCAAGTCTCACCTTTACCATATAGCTTTTACACAACCTCAGTTCACATGTGTTTGGTTGTCCCCTAAGTTCCCAAACAATTAGAATCTATCAAATTTAGTCCTTTATTATATATGTCATTTTATATTACCAATTTTTAAAATATGCTTCTTACTTAGCTTACCAGATTTCTAAGTTCCACATGGGCAAGGACAAAGTCTTACGGGCTTTTGTATTTCATTCTGAGGCCACGAGCATTCTATATCTGAGTTGATTATTCATAAATATTTGTTTGATTTATGCATTATGTAATATATTTGGAACAATGTATTTCACTTGGCTAATTTTGACTAAGATAAATTTCTTTGAAAGTTGTGGGAAGGAAAAATGAAATAAGAAAAAGATTTTGGTAAACATTTATTCAGTCCTCCCTCTAAATATTCCTAGTTGTTTTAATGAGTTGATATCTATATATTAGGTTGGCATTAACACCATTTAGTCAATAATCTGTATTATGAGTCACAAAGCAGTCAATTTACTTTCTAAGGTCATAAAAGTATTTATTGTCATAACCCAATAATATATATTTAGTCCCTACTTGAGCTATGGGATTAAAATGCCATGGAACACTGAGGTTCTCAGTACCCAATACTATGGACTTTTGGGGTTGTCATAAATATCTGTATCAGTGTTGTCTCACAGAAATATAATGGAAGCCACATATAAAATTTTCTACTATCTACATTAAAAAAGTGTTTTAACCCAATATAGCCAAAAATGTATCATTTCAACATATAAACAATATTTTTTAAATTATATTTTATTTTCTTTTTACTGGGGCCTAGAAATCTACTCTGTATTTTATACTTATAGCACTCTCAATATGGAGGCTAAATTGTTATCAGAAATACTTGATTGGTATTAGGTTTCATAAAACTTACAATTTAAAAAATAGATTCCCAGAACCAAGTTATTCCAAAAAATACTTAATTTTTTCAATGATTCAAAAATACTTAACTTTTTAAATTTAAACATGTTAATAAAAATTAAATAAAATTAGAAGCAAATTAAAAACTCAGTTCCTCAGTAGTACTAGACCCATTATAAATGCTCAAGAGCTGCAACTACTTTATGGAACAGCACAGACCTAGATCAATTTCTATCCACATTTCCCCTTCAGCAATAATATTTAAGCCATATATTTCTTTATTTTATTTCAGTTTGTCCTTTTATGTTGAATGGAGTCCTCCTCTAAGAGATGATAATGGGAGACAGTCTTAGTAGCTAATGCAATGAATGAAAGGGCCATTCCTGGGTGGGAACTAGGTGGAAACTCTCTTCAGTTGGACCCCTTTAGAATGCTCCTTAATGTTTTTTTGTTTGTTTTTTATTTTTTTTTATTTTTACAAGAGATAAATAGACTGACACCAAGCATTGTAAATGGATGAACACAACAAAAGCAACAATGATTGCAATTACCAAACATGAAACACACTCATACTATGTCATAATATTGACATTCAGTCCAGTAATCCTCCACTGTAACAGCTCCTTTACCTTGCAGTGAAAACTGATTTGTATATTTTTTGCCTCTGAGTCCTTGTGGGATTTTTTTTTTTTATTCAGACAGAAAGTCACTCCTTAATGTTCTAATGGCTTCAAATATGTAGACCTTGAGTCATCATGACAGACAAGAAGAAAAGAGGGAGTGAAAGAGAGATAAAGGCTTTCTAGTCTTACAGGTGCTTCACTCCCACTTAAGGCCATGGGAGTACATGTTAATGAGAGTATCTGCTATCTTCTGAAGGCTTCTAAAGCAGAGCATTTCATTAATATTAAATTCAAATATAAGCTTGATTACAAGGCTATAGGCTTGAAAACCTAATAGGTACACTGAACGTTTAACCTACATTTGCATCCTATCTTGATAGCTTTTTTAATCTAGTCAACTTAGAAGGCTACTGATTCATTTTAACAATGCTGCCCTTACCAAAATATATGTTGATATATTCTTCCAAATATTGGTGTTGGTATGTATTCTAACTCTAAAACAATAGGTCTGATTTAACTTAGAAGTCATTCTGAGCAAGATCTACTAAGTAATAACACTATGCTAAGAACAACTAAACAAACAATAAGAGGGTGATTATGAATAAGAATAAGCTGTGGAATAAGTGTGAGGAACTTAACTGCAAGGTTTCTACTCTGACCACATGAATGACACTAGTTAATCTAGTTAAATTCTAAGTTGCCTGAAGCAAATAAAAGAAAAAATAAATGTATCACAATATTTGAAAAGAATTACTTCTTAATGATTTGTTCCTTTGCTCTTAGAGATAGCTTTCATTTTCTTAGAAATGTGAATAAGTGCTTATTAGTTATACATAGCTGCATTTTGGTTTTTATAGAAGGACCATAGTAGGGGGAAGAATTTTTAGTAAATATTCAACTTTGGTGTACAGTAGACCCACTTGAGGAATTTGTTAGAATGTAGATTTCAGCGTCTTTTTCCAAAGATTTTAATTCTTCTCTAGGTTTTGGAAGAGAAAGACTCTTTTGCTCTCTTCACTCTCTTGTGCCCAGGATAGCATATCAGGCCTGTGGATTTCCCCACTTTGGAGAGGGGTTCTCACCTAATAAAGGCAGTTCAGCAAGAGGTTCTGCCCAGATATGAGGCACGGAATCACTCTGTTCGAGGGCTCTCTCCCTTTTCCCATTAATAAAACTGAAAATTTTACCATACCCAAGTAAACAGGTATTAAGAAAAATAATAACACAAGTCATTTGGGCTGCTTTCTGTCTAGTGTTGGGTTAAGAAGCAAGGTTGTTTCTGCAAAACTTGAATGAGGCCTGCCCAGCTCACTAGGGTACAAGCCATGTCAAAATTTGGTACTGAGAGCCAAGCCAGGTGTCAAAGATGGCCATTATTTTACTGTGTCCTCAGTTCCCCTGGAGTAAGTGTCTGGATGAGATTCAAGATGTTAGTCACCTTTGACACATTAATACTGATTCTTTGCAACAAGCATTTTGTTTCCTCACAAAAATCTCCTTGTTCCTGTCACCAAAGAAAATAAAATAAACTACTAGCCTGCCTCATGGTTTGTGCATTTATTTGACTTGGATGAAAGGACTGCACACTTTTCATTAACCGACTTAAAAGAAAAAGGAACTCAACCATAACTACCTCTTGTTTTATTTAGATTAGAAATTAAAAAGGTGGAGAAGGGAACCAAATGCTAGGGAGACCCAAGTGTGTGTGGCAAAACTGGTGTGTCTGGAGACTGCTACAACAGTACAAGTGAAAAATTAGGAATGCAGTGTCGTGTTTCTTAATTTAGTGTAGAGGAACTGATTTTCCAAACATACTGACGATCAGTAGCAGTGGGCAACAGGATAACAATACATTTTGCATTTATACAGTCATTACTAAGTGACTTCTCTCCTCCAATTAGTCTTTGTAAAATCTCTAAGAAGTATTCTTTTCCAGAATTTAACATAAGTAGAAGTTATTTTCCCAAAGTTGCACATATGACTGACAGAGTTGAGACATGAAACCATATTTTTAGGCTTCACAAAAGCACATGATTTAATGCCCTGATTGAGCTATTCAGAAATGGATGGGGCAAAGTGAGACTTAGTTACTAATATCTGTGACTAATATGTTCAGTTGGTTTGGGTCTTTCCAACCCCCTTCTTACTAACCTCCTTCAGTTAATTAGTCACTAAGTTTAGTCATTTTAACCTTTTCATAATTCTTGACTCCATTCCTTCCTCTTTATTAGCAGTGTCCAAATTCATCCTAAAATGGACATTTACCAAACATCTCCTAATATTCTCATCACAATATTGTTTCTTTGTACATGGATTTCCCTCTGCCTGAAATGACTTCTTTCCTTCCTTGTCCACTTGTAAACTTCAGAAAATTCCTTCCTTCTTTCTTTAACCATAAAGTTCATACTCCTCCCTCAATATTCTTTCGGTAGGCTCTTCTCAGGAAGGATAGACTTTCACCAAAAACATTTGGGTAGTATCAATTTCCCAAAAGGTTTTCAACTTATAACCAAAATATGGAAGCTAATGTTTATAGCTAGGAATCTGCAAAACTCTCATGAAAATGTGACACAAATTATAAACCATGGAGCACCTAAGGCTGTGCTTTTTTATCATTACAACTAAATATACCCTGGAGCTTAAGGATGTTTGTCTTCACATTGTTGCATGGCCATTTTTATTAATAGGTTGTTGAACTTTATCCTTGTGATTCGAACCTGTCCAAAATGACATGACATACACTTGTGATCAAAAGGTGATCAGTAAATCATGCAAAAGATTATAATTTTCTCAAAAGCCAGAGGGGAAATAGACTTCTTCAAGGAAGGAGTTCTTTACTTTAGGTTATGAAAAGTAAACAAATAAACATTCCCACCATACCAAGGATTCCCATGTTTAAATCAACAGTGACTGTAATGAACCTATTTCTGCTGCTGTTGGCCCTGCCACATGGTGATACTCTCGAGTTGTTACTGTTTTACAACTGCTAAACCAGAAAGGCACATGCAACCGAAAGCTTTCCTAGATCTCTGCAAAGGATGACAATAGCATATCAATGACTCTCTTACTAAACCTCAGTAAATAAACACCTTCCTTTTCATAGTTCCCAGTAACTCTAATATTTTTTAATTAATTAATTAATTAACTTATTTATTTTATTTTTGGCTGCGTTGCATCTTCGTTGCTGCGCATGGGCTTTCTCTAGTTGTGGCGAGCGGGGGCTACTCTTTGTTGCGGTGCACGGGCTTCTCATTGCGGTGGCTTCCCTTTGTTGCGGAGCACGGGCTCTAGGCACGCGGGCTTCAGTAGTTGTAGCTCGCAGGCTCTAGAGCGCAGGCTCAGTAGTTGTGGTGCAGGGGCTTAGTTGTTCCGCTGTATGTGGGATCTTCCCGGACCAGGGCTCTGACCCGTGTCCCCTGTATTGGCAGGCAGATTCTTAACCACTGCACCACCAGGGAAGCCCCCCAGTAACTCTAAACATGCACCTTCATAAGCCAAGAAGTTACAAGAATGTCAGCATTTGTACAAAAGAAAACAGAACTTTGTAACCACTAAGTGTGACTAATGGTGGGAAATGCAGTCACTAAAAGAAAGAGTTCACTGTGCTATTTAAGATAAAAGATTAAAATCTCACACCAAGAATAACAGTAGTCTAACTACTTCATTCATTCCCCAGGGTTTGGAAGCTATATAATCAAAATGAGATGCAAACATATATACAATAAATGGTAGTACTGACAGATTAAAATTTTCTTTCTCTAACCGAGAGACATAATGCCGACACTCATAAATTACAGCTAAGGAAAGAAACCCAAGCACTGGCTCACTATCATACCTCTATCTAGGCGTCAGAAATGCTTGCGACACATATTATGTTATAGGGCACTAAATTCCAACACACTATTAAAAATAGACATCCTAAAAGAAATCACTTTGCCCTCATATATATTAATTCTTGATTAATAACAATAAACATTTTCTGTACCTGTTACTTGATTTGGGCTAGTCTCTTTTTAGCATTTCCTATCCTTCCCCCCACCCCTTCTAGCTCCCTTCCCTTTTCACTGAAACCCAGAAACAAAGCAGAAAAAGAGACTGCTACACTCTGTAGTTTGCAGGTCTCGTCTTTCAGAAAGACAAAATCGTTCGTCAGGTTGAAGTGTCTATTTTTGGCTTAGGTCACTCCTTATCTTGGGACATTTCATGAAATTTTGTCTTATTGTACTCAATAAGACAGACTGTTTTCTGTTATTTTATTTCATATGTCAGAGACTAATCGATATTAAGGAGATTAAGATGGTAAAAACAGAGAGTATTATCATTTACTCTTTAATAGTCATTTCCTCTTTTGCTTCATCCTCACGTAATGTCTAGTCTTGACTCTTTGTAATGCAAAATAGCTATTTCTTCTCTTTCTTGTACATAATATATATCTTAAATACCCACATATCTACGCTTCTAGAAAATGCAGGTATGATGAGACCCAAAGAGAGGCAGGGTACACAAATAATAACAACAATAGCAATAACATTTATTGAGTGCTTGTTATGTGCCAGGAATGCTTCTAAGCACTGTATATCTCTTAGCTCATTTAAACTTGACGACCACATAAAGCTCTCTTTTTTGTTCTTATTTTCCAGAAGAAACTAAAGCCAATAGAGATTAAGTACCTTGACCAAGAACCACATAGGTGGTAGAGTAAGGATAAGAACCTGAGTAATCAACCCAGAACCTGTGTACTGTGAGCTGTTATAATATGTGGTTTCCAAAAAAAAAGGAGAGAATTTCAAGTGCAGGTGATGAAAGTTCCACTCCATAGGAACTTAGGGAGGAAATGTAAACGTGCCACATCCTCAAAGAAAATGGAACAAACATTTCTATGAATACTAGAAAAGGAATATTATTTGTGTTGTAAATCCCACCGAAAGTTAAATGGGCTTTTTAATAGGGTGGGGGGGGGTGAGGGGGAGAAGCCTGAATAGCAGGTGTTAACTGGGATTCAGTGGTATCACAGCCATTTAAGGTTTGTCTAACTAACATATGACCAAACGCCCTGGACTTCTGTTGTTTGTCTGGGGTTTTGTTTCACTGCCTTCTTACTTTTCTAGCAAATGAAAGCTGTGATACATACCTATAATAACAAAAGGTCTGTGTGAAAGAAAAAGTTCTCCTTGTCTCTTTGAATATCTCTTACAAAGACTTGGTTGGGAAAGACATAATATTTTCAGTGATGTTAGAAATGGAGAGTGAGGTTATAAAATTGTACATAATCTCCACCTTTACAAGCAGAGGCTGAGTCAGTTCTTCGTGAAAACTTAAAGAATCAGGGAATGTGGAGTTGAGAACATAATGAAAGAACCAGAACAATGATAGTGAGAGTTAAAAAGGCTTGAAACAATACTATAAATAAACTATTGTTTATACTAGTTCCTAACCAAATTCTAGCAAAAGCTTTAAAAATTAATTAAAATATTCCAATAGAATAAGATGCAGTTTCCATGGGGTTTTACTTTTACCTAATTGTAAGCAGCATGCTTATCCAAATTCCACAACAGCCTGAAAACATATCAGATTTATGAAGCTTCCTTCTCATGTTGGTAACAAAGCAGGTATCAAATTAGTTTATCAAAAAAGCACATTGATCTGTAGGTCGCTTGCTTAAGTATGCAAATATTCAAATCAAGACAATATCTCCATAGTTTTCCTTGTAGGTCATAGTGTTTTGACTCTAAAGCTAAAGAAAATATAGTTTTACACAAATATTGTACTCTAGTTAGAAAATATGTTTCTCACAGAGATATGGATTAGCAATTCTGAAGTATTTTATGTGTATTTATGGATTGAGGAAATAAGTAAATATATTGTAGGAGAAAGGAGATACATTATTTTCTCAAGGAGCACATCTAACACTTAGATCTTGGTTTCTAAATACCATTTTTCAGCAAAAGAAATCTGGGCTCCTTGAATGGCTGATCCAAGGGCTGGATCAGAAAAAAGTATAAGATGAACTTGGAGAATCTTGTGGTAGCAGAAAATAAGAAGTGTTCTAAAAATGATGATAATATGAAGAAAGGACACAGGAGCCAACTTGAAGATTGGCCAAATGGCCAAATCTGGACAATTTGAGCAACAAAATAAATATAAGTTGTAATGGATTAAAACTCATAGATTGAAACAAATACCCATTAGTCCATATTAATTGAATAAGGTGTAGAAGAAATGATAAAATAGAAAGTCACCATTTGGAAAATACCACAGTGACAATTGTTTCAATAAGGAATCGTCAATGAATGCTAAAATTTGTGGTTGAAAGTAGGATGAAAAACTGGTCATTTACATAGTCTCAAGGTATCTCCCCACAAGATGCTTACTAATTACAAAAAAGGAAACTAGCAACTTAACAACAGAAAAACCTGGCAGACCTCAATTGAGAAATCAAAGTTAACATCATTAGTAATTAGACATCTTGACATCACATGCTTCCTGATATGAAGAGCACAGCATCATTCTATGGTACTTTTGTCCAAAATGCATAATCTGAATTTAATCATGAGAAAACATCAGAAAACCCAAGTTGAGGGACTCCAAAATAACTGGTCACTACTCTTCAAAAGTGTCAGGATCATGTAGGGTAAAGAAAGATTGAGGAACTGTCCCAGATTGGAGGAGACTAATAGACATGACAGCTAAATATATGTGTGATTCCTGTTGTATTCTGGTCCAGAAAAAGGACATTGGTGGTGCAATACAGTGGTACATCTATAGGTTAGTTAATAGTATTATGTCAAAGTTAATTTCCTGGTTCTGATATTTTTAAGATGCTAATATCTAGAAAAAGGTTATATGGGCATTCGTTGTACTACTTTTGCAAAATTTTTATATGTCTGAAATTATGTCAAAGTAAAAAGTTAAAAAATAAAATATAAATTTTAAAATGTCCTATGATATTGAATGGTAACCTCTTCATTAGTAATTCTCAGTAACAATAGCTAACATTTGCACCATGAACTGCTTTCAGCTACGTTATTTCATTTGACCATTATCCCCTGTTTTACAAAATATTTGTAGTGACTTGCCACTGCTAGTGAATATCAGAACTGACTCTCAAATCCAGAGTGTTTTGAACCAAGAACCAATGTAATATTTGCCACATCAGCTGCTTATCTGGTTTTACATTTCTATGAAACCTTTCTTGGTGTGGGAAGAGAAAGGAGGAGTTAATCATAATACGTATACAACAGTTTGTTCAAGTATTTTGGGACAAAGTGGAATATTTAGTGCGTGGACTCATTCAAATTGAACAGAAACAATGATCAATCCAGTACATCCCCAAAAATGTGTAACTGAAGAAGATAGGGGGCCAGATAAATACCATGAACAATAATAATGAGAAGCAATATGGGAAGAAAAGAGGAAACTGATATGACAAAGCTCTAGGGTAATAAAGAGATAAAGCAAAGAAAGAAACAAATTAAAGGGAATCAAAATGGAAGAAAGAGTAAAGAAAGAAAGAAGTGGTTAGAGAAAGAATAGAAGCAAAACACTGAACTTCAAAGAGGAAAGGGCCTGCCACTCTGAATTAGAATGGAAGTGACCCGGGTGTTGATGTGGTGGTGGCTGACTCATAGCTGTCACCTGCTCAATACAGTTTCATATCCATTAGAATTCATAACATGAAGCAGCTGAAACTGCTGCTAAGAGAACTTAAAGTTAAGTCTAAGAGAACTTAAGGTTAATTCTTCTGAGATGGCATCACAGGCATCCAGAAGCACTGAAGCAGTCATCATAGGACAAAGTCTGGGGTCTCCTGGTTGACGATGTACTCTAGCCAGTATCTTCCTTGAACCAAGAAGAAGCAAGTGTAGATTCATGGCAAAAGTCTAGATGAAAAACACTGGCTCCAAGACCCCAGTAAGTACCTAATTCACTCTGAACCCCTCTCTGGACCTCTGCCCAGCATCACCGCTCTCTTCAGTCTGGTTTTCACACAGCCACGTGGGTGTGAACATACTCCGGGAGTCCTGGTGATTTCTAGATAACACTTGAGCTGAAATAGAGCCTAGCTGACTGAACACAGACAAGTGAAAAAGTCACAGAACAGTAAGTGGCAATTAGCAGAAGACACTAGTTTCCATTACCTACTTTCGTAGTCATAATTTCTGAGTCTGTTATGTAAAGTCACACACAAAAATTAGCAGAAGAAATGAAAGAGAACAAAACCACTATTTTCTTAAAGGCTCACTTTAAATGGAAGAAATGTACTGTACTAGCCATCAATGAACTAAAAAATAAACAATTACAATCCAGAAATGGTCATTAATTATGAAAAAGTTATCAATTTAAAATTAGTCTAAGAAAGCATTATTTTTGGATGATAAATTACAAGACATTTAATATCATGCCAGATTTAGTCATAACTTTGAAGAGAATAAAGAAGATAATAAGATAATTGATCAACCCAGAATACCAAATTTTGTACTAACCCTTATAAATACCACTTATTTACATACTATTTATTATACCAAGTGACAAAAAGTCACCCGTGCTTGAATATCAGAAAAGTGTTAAACTAAACAGATCTATTAATAAAAGGGATATTGGAGTCTGCAGAAAGAAGCACTTGTGTTGGACTAAAAACAGAAAGATTAGAAAATCTGAGACTCAATATCATATCAGATGGTCTCTATGGGGAAAAATTCAGTAATAAACTATATAATAATGAAGGCTTTTATGATATCATGCCATTCAAGTTCTTTTCTGAAAATTTTTTTCAAATAAGCTATCAAATACTAGTTAATAACCACTTATTACCACAAGAAAACTGCTACCCTCATAGACCTCCGGAGGTAAATACATCAATGCATTCGTCTAATAAGAGCTGAGCTGCCAGGTTAATAACTTTCCAAAAGCTGCCAAACAGACATTCTATGGCTAAATTGTTTACTACAGTTCTTAGCTGTCAGAAAAATAAAGGTGCTCTCTGCATCTGATTAAAATCAATAACAGCACCAAATTCGGCGTCTCAGAAAGCAGGCAGGTAGACGGGTTCCTGTGTGAACTTAGTCTAGAGAGAATTCTCTGGGAACTTAACAATGGAGTAACAGGAAATTGCAAGGTAAAGGAACTACCAACTCAAGAAAAAATCAGCTAATACCTTTGTTTCAAATCAAAGCTCAGATTTAAGATAAAAACTTAACCTGGTCCTTTGGAAATAACAAGTTACCAGAGGCCTTTGCTGCCGGCCCCCAAGTCTGTAAACACAGTCCTAATTATTCTGGTTATAATTTATGGCTCAACATTGGTATCAGGAATCAATCTCAAATCTCTTAAGCAGTCACAGGATCTGTTCCCTGACAGTATTCACCAACAGCAGCACCAGCTGTAACTCAGCACATCCCACGGTCCTAGGAAATATCACCAGCAATTTCAGCACTTTCCACCTTAACATAACACATGTATTTATTAATTCTCTCCCCTCTCCCTCCCTCTCTCTCTCTCTCTCTCTCTCTCTCCACCTCCCCTCCACCTCCACCCCCTCCAGGCTCATAGTAATATGACCTTTACATATTATTCTTTCTGAATTATTTTAGCATTTCACATTAATAATAAAGCTCATAAATGATATCATACACAAGTTGCTTGGCATTTCTATAAAACAGTTCAATATAATTTTATTTTCCTTAATGGCTCTTTCTAAGGCATTAAGAAAATGTTTATTACCTCAAACAAACAGAAAACAGCAATAAAAAATAGGCCACTATTATTATTGCTATGCATTTGCTCAGTGTGATTTGCTAAACAAATAAGGACTAACCCTCATAAAGCTACTAGTATCCTATTCTCGCTTGAAAATAAAAATATTAGAAGCCGAGTCCCAATGTGACACCATTGAGCTGCCTGCAAACGTCTGAAGGAAGACTAAGCATTTAGTATTTTCTCTTTTGTGATATCGAAGTAACCCCACTTTTCTGAGATAGCATCATACACTTTTCAGAACTGCCTGCAAAGGTGCCCGGAGCCACGTGATCTGGCATCCCACAGCTCAGTGGCACAAAGGTCTCACCTTGTTCCCGAGGAGGAGTCCCTCTCAACCGCATGGCACATGCTCTATTCATCCTCCCGTGTTTCCGAAAGGACTCCCTCAGAGCCTTCAAGCCCCAGTCCCAGGCTCATGTCAGGGGAGCTAAGGATACTCCCTGGAATGTTCCACAAATTAAACAGTAGAGGATAGGACCGCAAACAGAGAGAGAATAAAAGCACTGCACAGAAAGAACTCTCCCTGTTTCTCAGCGTTACACAGCAGTTACCATTAGCCAAAGCCTCTTTTTCCCCCTCCTCCATTCTCTCACTCACCTTCAACGATTATTTGGCCTGTCAAGGCAGTGCTTAAGGAGATTAACCTGTTTGTTTTTTTTAAATTTTTGTTTTTGTTTTCTGCATGAAATCTCTTAGCTGGTAATATACCATCAGGCTTACTTGTTTCTTTGTTTTTCAGGAATATGAAAACATAAAATAAGAGAACAGTGTACAATTATAGTGTGGTTTGAAGACTGAACTGAATGAAAATCTACAGTGTATTGAGAATATTCATATTAAATGGATTCAATATCATTAACATTATTACAAGGAATTAGATTAAAAATGTAACCCAAAACAGAATGTATTACCAGTTACACCTTGATTTTAATATGGTAATTTTTCAGCTGCCTTTAGGGTTACTCTGGACTCAGTAAGAATGCTTTTTAAAACGTTACAGACTCACTTGCTCTTTTCTCAGCCATAATTCCTCACCTAATCGATAGAACACAGAAAATCATGAGTGACTCTTTTCACAGTTTTGCCAGATGGTACTTAACTAGTACCCTTCTAGTTACAGAGCAGAGGAGGTAATTCATTATATGCAGTGGATGCCATAGGCTAGCATTTGTGTTTAATTGTCTCAGGGAACTCACAGGTGAGAAAGACCTCTGAAAAATGGGACAGTGGGGTAGAAAAATCAAGTTGCCAAAAATCAAGAGTCTGGTTTGCCTTTTCCTGACTCGGTATTCTGGGGCAAATCACCTAGATCATTTGGACTCATTTCCCATATTAAAAGATTGAGAGAAGATGGTTATAGCTATTTTCTAAGTGGGCTTTTGTCCCAATGTCCAATAAATTCATTCTAAGAGGAATGTAGCGTGTAATTTATAATTTGTTAATTGCGGAGGCCCAGAATAGATAATTAACATGAAAGACTACCCAAAAGAAATTTTTTTTTTAATTCTGTAATTTCAATCCTATCTTGAAATCTAAATTTTTACTAAATTTATAGGAAAAGTTACACATTTCAATTTCACCTCCCTTTCCCCCTTCTGCAGAGGTATTAAGGCCCAAACTCACCAAAGAAGGGAGAAGCAGGGGTTCCCTTTCACTCCCGGAAAATATCAAGTTGGCTTTGATTTGCTAGACAACAGTTTTACCCATACAACACCTTTTATCTTCACAGTATCTGAGAGCTGAGTATAAGCAGTAGTTTAAAAATATACACATTAATAAACCAAGGACTTGACAAACACAAGAAGGAAGATGGAAGAGAGAAAAGCATTTTAAGAAAATGATCCTGTGATTTAAATGATTCCAAAGCAAAGTTTACGTCAAATTTGAAAATGTTACCAGGGTTCTTGAAAAGGCCCTGGATGAGTCACTCTTGCTGAATGGGCTCTATCCTTAATCTGACCCAGAATATACAAGGCCAACCCAAGTGCAGAAGGAGGCCAGAGGAGAAACAGGAAGTATTCATGTCACTCACCATCATGTATAAAGCTGTTAAGCAAGTGATATTTCTTATCATAGAGAATTAAATCTGTGTATCGAATGCCTTCATCATGGCATTATTTGAACACAAGAAATGTCTCGTTCCATTGAATGGCAACTTCTGTAAGTGATTTCATTAAAAATACGGCTGTCATTAGGAAACTAGTAATTTCATACTCAAAGGGACTATTCCTAGTATGCCTTCAAGTTATATTTGCACCCTGTACTAACAGAGCTGAGATTTCTCTGCTTTTCTTACTGCATAGTCAATATATAGTGCAGAGAGCTGGAGGCTGTCCTCCCCCATGCACCATAAACACCAGTTGTCATCTAAGAATAGACAGTGTTTGCATTTGTGTTACTGAAACAGCAGAAAGTATATCATGACTTCATTACCATTTCCCAGATGACTTTATAAAATATGGAGTTAAAACTCAATCTTTTAACTTTATTTGCTGGTTTGCAATGGACATGTTTTTGGCTTTTGGGGAAAGAAAATTCTTTGTAGTGAGGGACTGTCACACACATTGCAAGACATAGGGCATTCTCGACCCCTGGGCACTGACTGCCAGTAGCTTCACTCAGTCATTGTTATGACCAAAATACCCTCATGCATTTTCAAAAGCCTCTTAGTGAATGGCATCACCCAGGACCCCAAACCCACAGCTGATGAAAACTAGCCCATTGGCACAAGGAAAGGTCAGGCTAAACTTTATCATGTAATCTACAGACTTCCAGATCCTTACTCCTCTATAAAGTCAAACATCCAAATTTCAGAGCCCTGTTAATTACATACATAGCCACATTCTTATCAAAATTGTTCAAAACGAACACTACTATTTAGCCACAGAGACTTTTTCAAAGCTGGAACAATCTTAGAAAGTATTAACTCGAGCACCTTTATTTTATAGATAAGGAGACTAAAGTCCAGAAAAACGAAATGATTTGCCTGAGTTCACAGATGCTAATTAATACCAGAAGCAGGATCAGAGCCCACCTCCTCCTAGTTCCCTTCCCTTCCACTCTCCCCAAACCATAGATTACAAAGTAAAGAAGGATCTTTTGAAACATCTCTCCAGCCATTGTTTAAATATAAAATTTTACCTGTGATGAGCCAGAAGGTTGACTTTCTTACGCCTGAAACTCTTTTTTTCCTGACAATTCTGTCCTGAATAATATTTTCACACACCACTAAGAACTTACTTTTAGAAAAGTTAATATGTACCTATTGAAAAGCTGTTTTTTAAAAATCCAAGGTAATACTCTTTTTTAAAAAAAAATGGAAACTTCCTCAAGTCTTTTCTAGTGAATCTGGATGCTGTATTTTCAAACAGAATTGTTTTAAGTCTTAAATACACCCTCCGACCAAAAACCAAATGCAACAGTAAAACACAATAATGAACAAAGGCTAGTCAATGCAATATTGCCTGCTCTCTCTTTAAAGTAATGGCATACAGTCAATAAATATCTTAAATACATTCATTGTGTTCATTAATGGGAAAAAACAACCCAGTATAAAAATTTATGACTTCCGTTTTTCCCAAAATGTTTTTTTGTTGTTTACCATCAGTATTAGTGTTGCATTAACTATCAGTAGACTGCCAATCTCTTGTCTGCATGTGCTTTTCAAAATAAATATCTCAATTAGTAAAATACTGAATGCAGTTTTTTGAGTTCTTAATTTAATTCCCAATTTTACAGCTGTTCAGGCATCTGGACTATTATCATTAAAATGTTTCAAATTGAACACAACTTAGATATTCAGGGCTCTGGGCTACTCACAAAGAATGTTAAACTTTTATCTTGTAGTTCTAGAAGAAAGTACAGGATCTAACTACTCAATGTCCTTCTACATATAAAGTAATTGACTTCTGTGGGATTCACCCACCTGCACCACGAGTAGGCAGCGTAGAAAAAATAGGAGAAAAGACTACATAAAACTAAAGTCACACAACACAAAACAGCATTTTGTGGAGAATTAACATCTTTAGTCAATATAAGACAACATATACTATTAACCACTCAAGTCATTTAGATATACCCTTACCTAATTTTATCGTGATTTCCAAATGCCATTTTTGAATAGGTAATGGTCCTTAATTACCTGGAGGCCTTGTTAAAAACTCAAATGGCTGGGCCCAGGTGGGTCTCAGTAATTTGCATTTCTAACAAGTTCCCAGGTGAAATTGATGCTTCTGGTCTTGGGACCACACTCTGAACTGCTACTTTAAAGGATTTTAAAAATACTTTATTTTTACAGTTATCAATAATAAGAAGCACATTTTTCGTTTTTACCTAGTGTGTGAGGTGCATACATGCACACACACAAAAAAAGGAAGTTAAAACATGAAACAATTCTTACTTTTACTATATATAATAAACACTGATTTTTTTCTATTCCATTCCATCCTGTTCTATCCCTTTTCATTTAAAAGGAAACACTGGTCATGAACCACTGATTTGATTTTACGACCACTGATAGAGCAAGACCTATAGTTTGAAAAATACTGCTCAGGAATCCCATGTTCATCATTTAATTTAATAATAACTGTTGACATGTATTGACATTTACCAGATGCTAGATAGCCTTCAAGTCTCTTTGCATGTTCACTTCATAAACTAAAAACCCATAACAATACTATGGAGTAGGTATTATTAAATGCCCATTTTCACAGAGAGGAAATCTGTGATTCAAGGAGGTTAACACAACTTGCCCCAGGTCACAGGGCTTGTGTGTATCAGAGCCGGGTTGGAACATAGGTCTAATTCCAGAGTATAATGATAAAGTATGGTATAATATCTCACAGTAAGATATTTTACTTTTGAATCCCAGATCTACCGCTTAGTGGCTGTGTGACTTTGGTAAGTTACTGACTCCCCAAGTTTCCATTTTCCCATCTATAAAAGAGAGATGATAATAGGTCCTACTGATGTGGGAGCTTGAGGATTAAAGGAGATAACCCAGGACAGGAGTTTGGCATAACTAGCACATAGTAAGCCTTCAATAATTGTTACCTATTGTTAGACACAGAAACTGACTCATTTGTCACATCATACACTGCCTCGCTTCCCTTGGCTTCTACTTTCCAGTACTATCTCCGAATTTGCCTTTTCTCCTGATCCCTTGGCTTCTGACACTTATTATCCTGTGACCTTGCTTCTCCCCTTCTCCCATCCATCCTCCTCCAGCAGCTCCATCTGTTATGTGGGAGTTCTCAGGGCTCCTCACCCAGATAATTCCTTGTAACCTCCACCTGTTTCTAGGCACCAAAATCCAAGCCTCCCCCACAGAACCTCCCAACTTGAGCCTAACCCCGTAGACACAGAAAAGTTATTCCATGATGAAAGTGTGAGTTGTTACCAAAATATGAAATCTCTAATCAGCAAATGACAAATTTGAGAGGGCTAGTCCTTCTGTATACCCATAGATGCCTTTGTATAAAATTGTTGGCGCTGCCCTTGACCATTTCACAGTAACAATTAAACCATAATGGGATACAAAAACCAAAACGGAATTCTGAAGTTGGTACTCATGTGGCTAAATCCTAGTTTTATGCAATTAGGTGCAACAAGATAACATCAGGCTCCTTTGACTCCCCTAGCTCATCTTTTCTTGCTAGAAGTTTCTTCATATAAGAAATTTTAAAACCAGATATTCACAACACAATAAAACAATCAAAGATGACACCTCAAGGAGGCTGGAGAACTTTTTTCTCTAGGTATCTTTACAGATAGGAGTGAGATGCACTTCAACAGTTCCTGTGATAAATGCTCCTTTCTTGAGAAAGACTAGCTTTGAAATTACTTTCTCTATTGCCCATTTCATTTCTGTGTGCCCAGTGAGTACTGCCACCACTAACTCCACTTTTCTCCCCTTCTCGGTTGCTACCCCCAGAGAAATAATCCTTTCCTTCTATATTTTAGCTTTTTCTTTTCTTATTTTTTAATTGAGGTATAGTCAATTTATGATGTTATATTAGTTTCAGGTTTACAACATAGTGAACTCAATATTTTTATAGATTATACTCCACTTAAAGTTATTATAAAATATTGGCTATATTCACCATGCTGTACATTGTATCCTCATATCTTATTTTATACCTAGTAGTTTGTACCTCTTAATCCTCTTCCCCTATCTGGCCCCACTCCCGCTCCCCCAATGGTAACCACTAGTTTGTTCTCTGTGAGTCTGTTTCTGTTTTGTTATATTCTTTCATTTGTTTTATTTGTTTAGATTCCACATATAAGTGAAAACATATAGTATTTGTCTTTCTCTGTCTGACTTACTTCAGTAAGCAAAATACCCTCCAGGTCCATCTATGTTGTTGCAAATGGCAAAATCTCATTCTTTATTAATGGTTATATAATATTCCATTGTGTATATACTCCACACCTTCTTTATCCATTTATCTGTTGATGGACACCTAGGTTGCTTCCATATCTTGACTACTGTAAATAATGCTGCTATGAACATTGCGGTACATATATCTTTTCGTATTAATGTTTTTATTTTCTTCAAATACATACCCAGGTATATAAAGAGCTCATACAACTCAGTATAAAAAATGATAAAATGATTAATTGGGCAGAAGACCTAAATAGACATTTTTCCAAAGAAGACATTCTGATGGCCAACAGGCACATGAAAAGATGCTGAACATCACTAATCATCAGGGAAATGCAAATCAAAACCATAATGAGATATCACCTCACATCGGTCACAATGGCTATCATCAAAAAAATAACAAATAATAAATGTTGGTGAGGATATGGAGAAAAGGGAACCCTAGTACACTGTTGGTGGGAATGTAAGTTGGTAAAGCCACTATGAAAAACAGTATGAAGTTTCCTGGAAAAAAAAAAAATATATATATATATATATATATATATATATATATAAAGAATTTATTTATTTATTTATTTATTTATTTATTTCAGCTTTTTGAGTGGGGTCTCTAGTCCTCAGCTCTAGGACCACCTGCCCCCTTCTCTCTCTGCCACCTCCAACTGTTGCGCACAGTGTTCCTGGGGCACACTTAATGGTGGATATAAACTTCGTTTACTGTAATACAGTGCACTGTTCATGAAAATACAAGGGCTGCATCTTTATAGTCATCTTTTTACTATAATTTGATGCACCCAATATTAAAAGTACTGACATATAGAAAGTACTGACATATAACTTCTCATAAGCCGTTTTACCTAAAAAAAAGAAGCCCACCCCTTACCTGGGGTTTCCTGGGATCATTTCACAAATAAATTACTTGCCCTTGGGGTAAACGTCTGGGAATTAAACAATAAGGATAGATCATTGTAGTTTCATGGACCATATCTTTGCTGTTTACCTCTCACTAGAAGTAAAGTCTGGTCAAGCCAATCACTATAGATTGATTCAGTTACCAGCCTATAGTAGAGGGAGCGTCTTTTCTCATGAGAGAACCCTGATGGTGGCAATCCATCCCAGGGGCCTCAACTTATTGGCACCAGAATGTCATCTAAAAGACCTGCAGGAGAACTTCAAGGCCAGTTCCTGGAGGCCATATTGGGACCAGCGTCTATACTGTATGCCAGACTCATTGAAACACAGATTATCATTCTAAAATTACTATTGAAGAGAAGAGCACTGAGAGGAGGTGATATATTAGAAATAGCAGGGTATTTGGATTCAGATAGATTTGTTTTTCTCAACTCCATACGCCTTACTAACTATAATGTCTTGAGTAAGTTTTACCTCTTTGAGCCTAAACTTCCTCATACAGTGGGAATAATATATCTGAATTAGATATAATATAGTTTACTTCTAGAATTATTAATTATTTCTAACTATTTCTAGAATTAGAAGTAGTGTATGTTAAAAAATCTCATGGAGTGCTTGGTATGGGCTGGCCAAAAAGTTCGTTTGGGTTTTTCCATAAGACATTCCGGAAAAACCTGAACGAACTTTTTGGCCAACCCGATACTCAGTAGGTAGAGTGCTTATTATTATGAAAGTCTATGTGACTTAAAGAGAGAGAAAAACTCAGGACAAAATGAGAGTTATTTCCCCTCAGGATATTTGAAAAATTACTATCTTTTCTGAGGACTCAATTTGATGGGCAGAATACAGCCCTAATTACAGATCCTAATTATGACTTTAGTCTCAATTTACTGGTAGCTTTCATTTGAAAAAGAAAGTTTTCTCTTCTGCTTCCCAGAGATATTCCTGAGGGCACTCTTCTATACGTTTATGATATGCATATTGAAAATAACTCACATGTTTGGTCTTAAGTACCTACTTTCAAAATTACCCGGATATGATTTTCTTTCTAAGGTTTTCAAGAAATGTAAATTTGAGGTAAGCCCATTTTATCTATCAGGGAGTATAAAATCAGTACCTAGAATGTTTCAAGGAACCACAAAAAATAATCTGGAAAAATTATTGGCTCTGAAATACTAAAGCTACAAAATAGAATTTTATAAATATTGAACTACATGTTTTAAAAAAGTAAAAAAAAAAAAAAAAAAAAAAAAAAAGTGGAGGTAATTCAGTCTATTTCCATAATGGATTTGAGTTAACTTTTAACTTAGTTAAAAGGTAGGGGTATGTTAAGTGCATTAAAGTAAGGCTAAAAGGATGCAAACCATGTCATTAGAAAACCTCAACAAGGGTACAACTGTGCATCAGATTTAGTTCTGAGTTTCTTGGGTGACAAGCCAAAATGAGAAACATGGTGATTTTTAGCCTCTTTTCTTCTAAGAAAAGAAACAACACTAGTTAATCAGAAGAGACACACTTTTAAAGTGGTTAAAGGCAAAGATGAATTTATAGAGATCTTTATATAAGGAATATTGAAATACATAACAAAAAGTGCCAAGATGTTTTCCATGGAGCCCATCTCTTTTCTATTGACTCCCAGTAAAAAATAAAAAGTATTATATTAAAGCATAGTGAATGAAGACAATGTAACGAAAAGGAGTTATAATATGATTAGGATAGGTAAATTTCCAGTCATATACTTTGATAAAAATAGAGAACATGGAAGATTTAGAAAGCTGAGTAGACTATTACTCTTAAATATCAATGGTTGCTCTTCCAGTCTTCTCAGAGATACTATATAAAGAGCAACTTGAGCAACTTGAACTATATATGGTCCCTGGATAGTGCCTGAAACACAAGTATTATGCATTGTTTATTGACAAATTATCCACATGCTAAATAGCAGTTATGCAAGTGACAAAAGTATCACCGCCCTGAAAATGAAATAAGCCCATTTGTATTTTGGCTCAAAGGGAGTGTAACCCTCACCTCCCTTCTACAGGTTAGGCAGCAGCAATAACTGCAGACAAAAACAAAGTTTTTCCAGGAAACAACTTTGAGCGTAAATGCTCAAATGAGATGAAAACAAAACCAGTATAATAAAAAGAATCAGTAAAACGGAAGTAGGTGCCCTTCCGAATTTCCTCCTCTCCTTCCACCTCCACATTCCCCTTTAGTTAAATCTGATTCCCTCAAGCACTAGCACTCAAGATAATTATTAAATAGCCAAAATTAGTATTTCTATTTTGTTTTATTAATTAAGATTATTGCCCATTCCACAGGCAACAGAATCCATTATTAGTCCTCACAGCTAAATCCAGGGCCTCCCACTGGGATCTGGCAGATTACAGATTTTACAGTATAATATAAAAAACAATTGTGGAAGATGTATATCTATTCTAATTGTTTCTACTCTCTTTAAACTCAAGTGTATTTTGTAATTTCAAAAAGGAAAAATGGTTCCACACTAGATTTTGTTTTGTTTTGCTTTTACTTTAGAATAGCAAAAGCACAAAATTTCATCTATTCTAGGAATTAAATAGGCTTGTGTGGGCTGGTCTGGAAAGTGAATTATGTTTGGTAGCACTGTCACTTTTGGAAAGTGAACCCTGAGTCCAAATAGACATTTTTGAAATGAACTTTGGGGAAATAACTACCTGCATAAATTGGAGTCCACCACTGCTTTTTTCATTCATGACTTTGCTTGCTCATTCACTTAGGAAACATTAACAGATGCCAACTATGTTTCAGACACTGTGCTAGGCACTAGATGCAGGTGGTTCCCTCACCACCAATACACTCATTAAGAAACTCACTGTAGTGGGCTGGGGGGTTGCATAAAAATTATTAAAATAATTATTCACAGTATGTTTAAAACATCATGGAAGCAGATAAGATGAAATGATTAATTCTTCCTGCACAGAATTGGGTAAGTCCTCCAAAGGAAGTTCCACTTGAAGTGGACCACCAATAATCAAGAGGGGCTTTCCATGCAGAGGGCATTCCAGGAGAATGAAACCCAGGAGCAAGAAATCAGAAGTATGAAGAGTGAGAGGTCCTTGTGTAGGAACACAAAACTAAAAAGGAAGGGCTTTGAAGAGCTTTTAGTTGCTATACTAAAGCGTTTAAAGTTACTTTTATAGATCTTTGGGATCTATCAAAGGTTTTAGAACAAGGGACTTATATAATTAGATCTGCACTTTATAAAGATTAATTGTGGCAATGCCACAGTAGAATGGAGATGCTGCTTAAAAGCACACATGTACATAGTAACCTCTGAAAACTGAACGCTCTTTGAGTCTTTATCACAATAATCCCTCCACTTCCAAATGTGCTTTTACTTAGCTGCTGAAACCATCATAATCTTGTAAAGTTTGAGTTCATATAGCAAAGACAGATGGGTTACCATTGCAAGACTCAATATGAAGTTCCAACTCTTCACATGAAGAGCATTAACTTCATGACTAAGTTGCCTATTTACGACTTTAATTTTAAATACCTTTCTCCATCTGGGAGAAATATTAATCCTTTAACCACAAGTTTAAGTGTAAACAGGCATCTTTTTATTTTAAATCTCTTCTGCTTTTTTCCTCAGTAAAGTGTGATCAAGATAGAATGGATACCTCAGGTTCTCATTATCATCAACCTTCTCCACACTCGTGTATCACCAATTGGGTGGCTGTCCCTCCTTACTGGGCTCCAAGCTGGGGCTCTATCCACCTCCCCCATCTTATTTTTCCAAAGCATTCGGCTTTACCAAAAATTGAAACAAGGCAGAAAGAAGGAATCAGCATTACATAAGCTCAACTCATGGGAAAAGAACCCTTCAACATTGGCCAGAAAAATCACAGGAGAATAAGCACAGGTAACAAAGACGGTCCTACAGCACTGCAAACGCTAAGAACAGTAACCAAATGCATGGCCTGGACTTTGCAGTGGCACCACCTACTTTCAGCCTTGAGAAACCAACCTGGACACTGACAGAGCCAGAGAGAAAACACACTTCAATGGGCCAGTAGGTCACAGCAAAACTATTCAGGGCACTGTTGGTAAACAACAACTAGGCTTTGGCCAAGACAGCAAAATAAACAGACTCAAACTACTCAGTACCACCTGCTGCACATTCCTTGCCCTTCCTGCCCCACCACACCCCTGCTTCCCTTAACCCACACCCTCACCCTAGAGAGCCCAAGATCACACAGTAAATAAAACCATGAGGATGAAAATTCTCAGAGTTTTGGCCATTGCTATCCTGAGCAAAACCTGAAAGGATTTCACTGAAAATTTCAGTCCGGAACATTTCCTTCCCACTTTTACACTTAAATCTATATTCTTGTCTGGAAGGGTGCATTGCTATTTGTTCTGCAGGGATTATTTTTCTTGAGAATGCAATTCTTCCCCACTTACTCGAGTCTTTATTTTCAAAATGGTTCAGATTCACTGTATGTACAGCCCAGAAGAACATAACTGAGAAACCATCCTCCTCTCAAAACCAAGCCCCTGAGATTAAGTAATAAAACCAAATACCACAGTTATTTGCCAAGGACAGACTGAGTTTCAACAGCCTTTCACATGTAGAAAGGATTACAGATTCTCCTTCCTTTTATCACTCTAGTTGTGTATTCCTTACATACATCTCAAACTAAATTCCAGATCTGAAAAAGTTCACAGGTTTTCCCTTGTTCCCACTTAAAGGTCTTCCACCAAGAACATACCTCCTCTGAATGGAAGGAGGATTTTATTTATTTTAAGGTTTTGTCAATATCTCAGTCCTCCAAGATGTCTAAGGTGAATTCTCTGACAACTCAGTAATGGCTCTAAAGAGAACAGATTTCTCGACTTGCTACCTGAAGGTCAGGCACTCAGGGAAGACAAAAAGGGGAATTGTATCATTGGGCTCTCTTGGGGGTTGAACTATCCCCAGAGAAGAGGAAGTATTAAGAAATTTAAAAGGGAGAGTGAGATCATAATAAGTCTAACGTGGGCTTTATATTTGTTTTCTGGCTTTTTCTAATATATTAATTCTGTGTGTTTTATGTTTTATGATGTCCAGCTTAATACCAACATCCATTCTTGCCCTTAAGGGTTGGTTTTGAGTTCTAATTAGAATCAGGGGACAGCTTGTTTGTATTTAATCTGTCTGTCCATCTCAGTAATTGAGTAAAGCTCTTACCTCTACTGTAAATATCGCTGGGTTTCAATTGATTTGTCCTACTTAGCAGACGCAGTGACACATATTATTGTTTTGCTTATGGATAAGCAGACGCTTTACAACTTTTATATTTCAAATACCCAGCATGATTTTTTTTTCCCTCATTTTAGAAAGAGGTGAAATAATAATGTCTTGCTAGGTTTAAAGAAAAAAAAAAGAGTAATATAAACTGTGAGGGAAGCAGAAATAGCTTGGAAATGATATTTTAAATGAATTAATATATGCATAGACTACAAGGGAGTCTGGGCTCCCTATTACTAGCTGGTATTGAAAACCTAACATCTCTAAGGAATCCAGAGTAATATTCTCCCCCTTTCTACTTGGGGACTTGTACAATAAACATTTTTTAAATGAGAAGTATTTTTAAAATTAGAACATATTACATATTTATTATCCTCAAAAGAGGTTGGATACCTCCTCGAAAAGTTACTCTTGAAAAAATCTGAACAAAATCTTTCGGGTGGCTTAAAATTCACCAAAGATTCGCTAACGCTCTGTTTACAATGAAAGTGTTATTATTAAAACATACCTCTGTATGCCTGTTATCTAGGAAACTCTTATAATATTGATATAAGACACCAGCAGAAACAAGCAGCGGGGAAAGGGAGGATAGATACTAATGGAAGTGAACTGCACAGAGTTTTCAATTCCCTCTATTTTTAAGCTTAGAAGCGCGAACCACCAGCTTGCGTTGTTTTTATCCATTTAAAAATAATAAAAGAGCATTGTTTCCCATCATCTACACACGCGCGTACGCGCGCACACACACACACACACACACACGCACACTGCACCAGCACGGGATTCCTGCGATCCCTCCTCGCCCCCTGCAGCCCCCGCCCCTGTCGCAGGCAGCTGTGCCCGCAGCCCCCACGCGCAGGCGAGGCCGCGTCCCAGCCTCCCGCGGTGGCGCCGGAGCACACCTCCCCAACCCCCCCCCGCGGCGTCACCTACCCTCCTCGGAGCGCACGACAGACGGAGGACGGCGACTGCTCCGAAGAAAAAGGCCCCCAGGACAAGCCAGGGGAAAAAAGGAAAAGAAAAAAGGGGGAGAGCAGTCTCCTTACTTCCCACAATAAGGGGAAGTGTTGCGCCCATGCACTTGGTAGCTCCGCAGCTGTAGTTTTGGAAGAAATACGCGGCGGCAGAAGGAGCTGCGGCTGGGGTGGAAATTGTGGGTGTTTCCCCCCAGCCGCCTGCGCCGCGATCCTCCCCGGTCCCTGCTGCAGCCTTGACAGCTCCCCTGGCCTTCGAGACCCTCCGAAGCCCCGCCGGTTTCCACCCGGAGCTGGACTGAGTTGCCACATGCACTTGAGAAATCCTAGCAGTTGCGCAAAGAAGAGTCCCAGAAGTTAGAGTGACTGTGTGTGAATGTGTAAATGTACAGTACAAGAGGCTGGAACAACTGAGCCGGGCCAACCCTCAGACGCAGCCCTGGGTTTCAGATTTCATTTGGCAACTGGCAGCTTCAGAAGATTCGAGCCGCGCTACTGGGGAGGCCGGGAGGAGCCCTGTCCTCGCCCGACGCCTCACTGCTCGTTATCTTAGAGCCTGAGTGACTGCCGGGCGCCCGGCTCCCCAACGACCCGGCAGAGCCCTGCCTCGGTCTCCCCGCAGCTGGCATCACTCGTTTTATTTCATGTACATCATAGACACACATTGATCACAGATCTGGGGCTGTGGGTGCGGAAAAGAATGGAGAAACCATGTCTCCTACCCCTAGAAACTCTGCATTTCTTTAACCAACCCCCCGCCCCAGCCCCCGCCACAACCACAAGGTTTTACTTGCTTCCCTCAGCTATCTATGTAAAATCTTATTTCTCCAATCAGAATTACCTGGGTCATTAAACCTGTATTCCTAGAAATGTTTATTTAGATGGATGCCCTCTAGTTAGATCTTTAGAGGAATTGGAAGAATAATTACTTCCTTATCATGGTTTAAGAGCTCTCAAAATTACACAGTATGAAAGAAAGAGGACAGAGTAGTAAACATTTTGCTGATGCAGCCCCCCTCTCCTCCCACTACCAAAAATGTCAATTTCAAATCTAGATATTACAGTACTGGTTACCTGGAATGCCAACTCAATTATTCAAAAAATTTTATAAAGATCTCTGCTTTAGATTATTTAAAAATCATCACTAGATTTCTTTAAGACACAAAATAAGAGTATTCTCACTAGGGATCTCCAGTGATATGGATGAGCACACATTCAAATTTAGAAACACCAAAAATAAAAGTCTGTGTGGACACATGTTTTTTTCTCTTTTATCCTTCTCTCTCTGGTTTCTTGGAGTCTTTCTTTCTGGTGATCTGCCCCATCCCAGCCTGATGTCCCACTAGAAAATTGATTTTCTGGTGGAAGAATTCTCAGCCATTTAATGAATCAAATTAAGTTCTGCAGGGAAAAATTCTTTGGGCATGTCGTTTTAAAAATGTGTATGGAATTCCTAACCAGAAGCAATGTAGCTTATTTTCTAATTGGTAGGAACAAATGTCCTTCATCAACTCATGTGGCTTTACATGTTTTACCTGCACCCTGGCAGGTAAATGTCAATGGGCAGTTTTAGATGAAAGCTGGAAAACAATGAAATTAACCAAAATGAAATCTGCACACACTTGATGGACTCAGGAGCCTCAGGAAGATAAGTGTCAATAGGTATGATTAAAGATTCTGACATTTAAAAAAGACAAGGAACCTATCATGTCGGTAACCTATTTCAGGCTCTAACAATTATTACCGCAAGCAATTTAGACTCAGGACAATACAAAATTGAACTCAAGGTAGTTGCTGGATAGTCCCTAATCCAAAAGGTTAAGGCATGCCTCTGTGACACACCCTTGCATCCAAGATCTTTCCCTTCACATCTCCTGACTTCTGTCTCCACCCTTTCCACCTGACATCACTTCACTGAAGTGTATGTGTGTGATTATCTTAAGCTAGACAGTACAACTGAAGGATAGGAAGATTGTCACTTGAGGATTAAGCAGTAGGGGAGGTATATCTACCAAAGCCCCCTCTTCCCCTCCCACTTCTCTGCTGAAAAAGGGCCACTGTATTTGTTTCCTAGAAGCTCC
Source organism: Eubalaena glacialis (assembly GCF_028564815.1). Lineage (NCBI taxonomy): Eukaryota > Metazoa > Chordata > Mammalia > Artiodactyla > Balaenidae > Eubalaena > Eubalaena glacialis. The sequence goes on along the minus strand of NC_083720.1, from coordinate 107,546,515 downwards.
TTAGGGATTTAGTAAAGATCTTCGTTAACAGAGTATAAACTGAATGAGAAAATGCTTGGCTGTTCACAGGACTCATACTATGTTACTTTTCCCTTATTTGTGGATTAATTGAGACTAGGAGACATCCCTTATACAGACTGTAGCAACTTTAAAGGAGAAATACATTTGTAAAGAGGAGATTTGAAAGAGTCTAACCAGCGGAGGATGCTAATGTGACTGATATGGACTCCAGGGAGTGTGATGTCTGTCATTCAATTCCCAGGGTCTCTGGTGAGAACTTGCCCAGGGCATCACTTAAAGCTGAATTTTACCAGTCAACTCAATTCTCAGTTAAAGGCATGTTTCAGATGAACTCTACAAAACCCACAGATGCTTCAAGGGTAAGGGCTAAGTTTCCAGAATTCCTAAATCATAGACATCCTCAGAAGGAGAGTCTATGAAAGGTCAGTATAAAAGGCAAGCAAGATTTGAAGGGCCTTAACAAGGAGATTTACAAGGAGGATGTGTAATACTTCCAAGACCAGAGGGATTTCAGGGACCTAGAAGAGAAATAGAAGGAGATAGAGGAGGAGAAGTGGGTGGAGGAGGAGAGAGAGGAAGAGGAGAGAAAGCTGATAATGGCCTTAGTATACTTGGGCAAGTTGTTTGAGTATCAGTATTGCCAGAGTTGAGGGCGGAAAAGCGTCCATAGACAAAGCCCCTTGGACACTTTCTGTCTTTGGTTAGAATTTAGTTGGAGGAACCTCAGCAAGAATTTGTACAATCACTTTGTCTAATATGATGTCAAGTATATGGGTCAAATGGTACTATTAAACAAGTATGGATTAAAAATGTGTTTTAGTGCAATTTACTAATTTAAAAAGTGTAAAGTTTTCCACCAGATTCCTTGCCAGATTCTTTGAAGACCTTAGCATAGAGTAATGTATTGTCATATTACCCACTTGCCCATTAATATCAAATACTGGGGCTCTTTAATTATGTTTTCTTTGGGGAAAACATAAATTCCTAAGAGGGCAAAGAACACAGTAACAAAACTGAATAGTCAAAAATTGCCAAAATCCTAACATTTCCTTCGGGTTCTCACCAACAATGCAGAATTTGTGTGGGTACTGGAATATGCCAAGATCTGATTTCAGAATTAAGATAGAAGGCTGTGCTTTGATGCATGTCTGTTTCAAAACATCTGTCTTTGGTTTTTCTTTTTATTTCCTGGTGGAAGTTTTAAATTTTTTAGAAAGCCCAGTTTTGTCTTAGCTAAATAAAGTAGAGAGAGATTCAGGGAGTTTTGTGCCTATCACCTCGCAACACTTTGGATCACATGATTCAGAAAAAAAGGTAGCACTACTACTATTGAAATGTTGGGGCCAAAATATCCAACTGAATCCCTGTGAGAGAGAATGAAGGCGAGAAAGTGCGAAAGAGAGAACAGCTCCTGTGGAGGTGGATTCTTCCTGCCTCTATAATTCCATCATAGGTCTGCTGTCAGTCAAGGGCCTTAAAAATGAAGCACAAGTATGTTATGTGCCTGTTTAGATCCTGAATGGAGTATAATATCAACCATCGCTATATACTCTTACTGAACTGATATATTTTTGGTGGCAGCCAGTGTCATACTCCATTGTCCCCTAGACCTTCAGATTAGATGGTACACAAAGGAAAAATCCATGATTAAATTTAGTTTTAAAATAGTGTTTGTTGTTTTTTGTCTAATTACAAAATTAATATATGTTCAACTCATGAAATTGGGATGCTATAAAGAAGCATGAAAGGAGAAATTAAAAATTGCCATGATCTCACCATACAGAGATAAGTATTGCTAACATTTTGAGTATATCTAATTGTTTCTTCACCTCTGTATGTGTGTGTGTCTTAAATAATGGTTTGGCTCACATTACTAACCAAAGCATGGTCCTCTTTGCCTGGGCTGCAAATTCAAACCTCAATTTCCAACTAAAACGGTTTTCTTTGTTTAGAGCTAGACTGCAGAGTTTACTGGATTCTGTTAAAGAACTAAACTCTCCCTTCCAAGATATGCAGATTCCTCTCAGTCAGCTCCCAGAAAAATCTCCTGCTTTATATTTTCAGTGGCCATTTCTAAATCTCTCCCTTAGTAGTCTAGAGTTTCCTTGAGCTTGTTGACTCAAAATTTCTCTAAGATAGTCTTTATGTTCCTGTCACTCACATCCTGGCTCTCTTTTCTCTACTCATCGATGAGTACAAGCGTGCACACATTCACACCCCCCTACACACACACCATGTACATTCACATCCCACATGCACATCCATAGAGTGAAACATTCCTCCAGACATGAAACTTCCCCCTTGTGGACTCAACTCTCAATATGAAAAAACTGGCATGGGAACTTAAATATTTAAAAATCTAATTCCATTTGAGTATCTGAGTAATAGCAAGATGGGCTTATTTTCAATATACTTGCCTTTTTGTAGGTTTCAAGCTCATTCTCATGTTGGAATCTCCTCATTAAGTCTGTGTTCTTTAGAAAATTAAACACTGCCATTGAAATAAAACAACCTGCTCCCAAGAATTATTTACTTGTAGACTACCTAAATTATGTGTGACTTAAAAATGGTTTCTATTTTTAAGCAGATAGAAAGTAAATTATCAGTAGGGTCTTTACATCTGTCTAATTGCAGTATCGTATATCCCAAGTCTTATCATTTGTCTAGGATACCCTCATTCCATCCTATTTTCATCATATTCCAAGTGCTTCCTCATTTCATTTTATTTTCATCATATTTCAAGCACTTCAAATAATGGATGTACTTTTTTGCCTCCTTTTCCATATTTTCTTCCCCTTGGCATTGCCTGCTTTATCTAGTTTCAGATAATTTAAAACTTAAAAAGAACCTTTATAGCTCATTATGGATTCTTGTCCCAATGATAGGAAATATACAGTCTGGATACAAAATTGAGCTATTAAGACTGCTACTGGCCTCGGATGCTAAGCGTAATTGATTCCATGCTTGAGTAAATGTTATTTCCCTGGTTTGGGCTGTTAACTAGAGACTTGGGGCTCAGCATTACTTTAAGTCACTTAAAACCAATGAGGTTATCAAGCAGAATAAATGTTTTCTTGTTATAGAGTGCAGACATAACCATCAACTTTTTAAACTATCTTCCATGAAAACTAAATAAGAAAGTGTCAATGAATCAAAATAATCCATTCAAACACATTACTAATGATAATAGTAATGATAATGATTATAATTGTAAAGTTATAGGAATATCCCTTAGAGTTTTTAAAGTGTCTTCCTATATGTGATGTCTTTTCACTGCAGCAGCCCTAAGAAAAATCGGTTATTGCTTACACTTTACAGAAGAGAGAACAGAGAGAAATGTATAGGCCTTGCTCAGGATCACATAAACTAATGAAGGTTGGAGATAAGACTTGAATTCAGGCCATTTGAGTACAAACTGTGGATTCTTTTCATTCATGTGTCAGTAGCAACATCTCCTTATGCAAAAGACAGCACAATTTCTCTTTCACATATCACTTGTACTGATCAAGTGCTTGACGATGATTGTTATCATTACATTATTCTGTGAGAAGGAAAAATTGTCATCTTCCTACAGACCAATTTTAAATCCTGTTTTAGGTATTAATTTTAGTGTCCTTTCCTACTAAACCTTTTATCCAAGTTTTCAAAAAATGGCAAAATTAACTGCTCTCCCTCTTTCTCTCTTGGCTCACCATGTGTCAGAGGTGCTAATGAACAATGAATTGGCCACAAATCAGGCAGAAATATCAGGAAGAACAGCAAGCAGTTTAGATAATCCACGAACTTGAAAATTAGTTCCTAAGAAATGAGTGTTGGTTTTTAGATCTGGAGGTGAAACTGAAAAAAATTTGAAATTAGAAGTTTGCTTCTTAAGACATAAAAAAGCTAGAGGTTGATTATATAAGGAATAGAGTTGAGGATAACTAGTTCCTCCATATTTGAAAATTTACCAAACATAAACTTCCTGGGAAAGCAATAAAAAATAATGTGATTTTTGAAAGATTTTCAAAGTAATATTCCAAGAAGACAATAACCAAAGGGCAGTTCAAGATGTGGGCTACGAAGTAGACAAAACAAAACAAAAACCCCACACATACACAAAAAACAAACAAATAACAAAACCACATAGGACTAAAAAATTATTATCATCTCCTTTTATCAAATTTCTCAACTTTTTTCAAAGCTTAAAAAAGGTAGCAAGAAAGCTTTTTGAAGGCTTATTTTGCAAAAGTGGAGAGGTTATAGGCTGGGAGTAAGGAATGAACTGGGTTGAGGCTGCGGAGGACAAGTGTAGTTTCTAAATGCTGAGCAGTCTGTCTGTCCCAGATGACTTCAGGGGAAGACATTCTGTCTGGTGTGTTTTGCTCAAGAATGGACAGACCAGTGAAAGAGGCTTCTAAATGGCTCTTGTAGGGAAAAGTTCCAGTGAGATAGAAATTGAAGCACCAAGGCTACCGCCCGAGACACCAATGCATTTTCAAGGAAGAAAGATGCTTTTGGATGAACATCAGATGAGCCCATTCTAATGTCTTCTTAATCAAACTTGGAGAAAATGATTCCAAGTTCCTAAAGCAAAGGGATTTCAAATACAAACAGACAAAAGACAGAAAATGAAACCACCCTTTGGGGAGCCCAATAAAATAATTTTAAGATCCACTTAGAGAAAGCCTCTCCTATCTGGGCTGGGGGCTGAGGGTGCTCAGCATCTGTGGAAGCAATCAGCAGCAAAAGCATGATCAAACCCAGCCATGCCTTCCAGGTCCAATGCTGGGCAGCCTAGAGCTACCAGGCAAGAGAGTGGAGAGTAGCAGGATAATATCAATAACTCCCAAGGAGAGGACATAAGGGGCTCCATACGCTGTGAGAGGTAGGTGGGAGGCTCAGGGGGATGAGGATTTCCATTGATCCTGCTGAGTAGAGACTCAAAACCTAAAGTCTAAAGCCTAGACTTCAACCAGTATGTAAACATTCACTACCAATGTAAATTTTACCCATATCCCCACCTAAGTCCCTTTAAACTGCTGTGGATACTCAAGTACTAACACAAAGAATCAGAAGTGCATTGCAGGTAAGCCCAATACTGGTAATTTTATGAAGAAAAATAATATTGGGAGAAATGAGCAAATTCAAGGAAGTACCTAGTTGCTATGTACATGAGTGGTTCCTTTATATGGTTGAAAGACTTAAACACCTCCCGAATGCGAGGCCTGTACAGAATGCAAAGTCAATTCAGATATTTGTGGCTTCCTGAAGTTCACATACAATCACTGAGAATGAGTGAACTAAGAAGGTTTAGAGTAAATTTTCCCTTTTCCTCGTAGGTAATGCAGAAACGACGCTCTCATATAGACATTTATTCTTGGCTCAGATCAAGCGTCTGAAAGTTGCTGGCATCATCTTTACAGGCAAACAAAAGGCTTACTCTTCCTATGGTAATGTTATATCATCATTTTAGACAGATGCTAGCCTCCACTTTAACCAGTATATAAAGACATCTTGACATACTTTATATTTTTGCTCATTTGTTCTTTAAATTCTCAATGCATTGCTGTATAGAAGACAATGAATGTAATTGTCTAGGTACTTACCAGGCGGGTTTTTCTTAGCATGCATTGCACAGAATTTCTGGTTTTGAATTGACAATAATAGAAAAAACACTCACTATTTATACATAAATGACAGAAATTTAGCAACAGTATCAAATTTAGTGACAGTATCAAATCCTTGAAAATCAGTTTACAAACATTAAAATATTTTCTGGCTTGAACACTACACGAGGAAAGCCTAAAACAACAACAAATTCCTTTTATCTTAATTGTTAGCTTTAATCACTTATCAAATTCTAAAGCGATATACATTTGGGTTGAAGTTTCCCATACTTATTTAAACCAAAACTTGACAAAATTTAGAGAAATGTAATCTGTAGGATTAAAAGTGTTTCAAAAGTTACATTTTTCCCCTGTCTCTCTTTTCCTTTCGGAGGATCACTGTAAAAATGTCCATTTCTTTAGGCCTTTTATAAAATTAATATTATAAAACAAATGTTTAAGATTAAGCTACTTGCCATGTGTAAAATGACTTACTAATTTCTCATGATGTGCCATTGGGTTTTAAAAAATAGAAACAAATGGTTATTTTAAATAATTCATACATTTTTCACACAAAGATTATATTAATTTAAAATTTTCTAGACTAAGGATTTATGTTAATATTTCAATGAAAAGAAGATTATAGCAATGTTGATCTTTATTTTATTAATGAAAAAGGCAACTTTAGAACTAAAATGTGTGTCTAAGTTTAGACATTTCTACATACAGTTCCTTTTAATAGATAATCACATTCACAGTTTATTTTGCAAGAACAATAATTTCTAAACATAAAGTCCAATAGGCCAAATATTCAGTACTCTTCTGTGGATATGGTATTAATTGACCCAGGTTATACCCATGTTAACTTTTTAATTATTGCTTATGTTTCTGAAATACTATATAATTTTGTATAATATATGGGATAAACCTATTAATAATAAAAACTTTGCATTTGCACTTTATCGAGGTAAGATTAGTGACCTTATGATTGCATTTTTATTTAATAGCTGCAGGAATCCCCCTGGAAAATTGTTGTTTCTGGGGAGAGGCACACTGTGCTCAAATGTAAATAGTCCAAGAACACACAGCTTTGTAATAACCTAGGACACCATGACAAATTTATGTGATAAATAATAATAATAATTGTAATAAATAATAATAAATAGAATAAAAACAGCTAATGAGCTTTAAGAAGTCAACTTATGGATATTTATCACTAATCTGTGTGGTTTTTGAGCAGTCATGAGGCTTCAAAATTTTAAAATGAAGTATTTACTTAAAAGGCTGAAATAAGGAGATTAATAAGTTATCTACATTGAGTGATGTTTACTAGCATAATTGGTCATTCTTGAGCACAAAAAAGTCAAGATTTATTTACCTATATAAAGAGCCTTTTAATTATTCATTACATAAAGTCTCAATATTCACAGAATTAGGGACAAAGAATAAATATCCAGCTTCATTCTTCCTTTAGCTAATATTTTGTTCCAATTACAAATACAAATATATAAAATAGAGCTTTGTGATAATTTAAAAGAAAAACATTCTCATAGAAAGAGCAAGTAGATGCCAGATGTGTTGATATCTATGTAGTAACCCACTCTCCTTTTTCCCAACTTTCTGCTCAGATTGACATCCCAAGGAGAAGCTACAGAAACATGGGGGCCTATCTCGTTTTATTCCAGACTTCCAATACCAATGGCCCTATCCTGAGGAGAGAAGGAAAGGGAAGGACAAAAATACAGCAGCTTTGTCTGAGAACTAAAACATCATAGGCTCAAACAAAAATTCACTAATATTTCTTCTTTGTATGTAGAAGTTGTGACTAATAAAATGCGAATTACTGCTGAAATCATAGAGCTTTGTGTCATTATTCCTTTCATTAATCAATAGGATACTAAAAATACAACTACATTTATGTAAGGAGACTTTTAAATATTTTGGTGTTTATAGAGTCCCCAGTTGTTGAGAAAAGACTGGGGACCTTTGCCTTACAATGTCCCCTCTTTTTTAGTGTTACCATTGTTCTTTGAAGGTGGAAGAGTTGTGCAGAGAGGGATAATGTACATTGATGGTAACTACTCTTCTCAAATAGCATGCACAGCATTAATTCATTACACAATCACTACAGAACAGGCAGGGCCACAGGTGTATCTAGAGTCCACAGTCTTAATATCCTGCTACTACAATTTTACCAACAGGGACGTGAGAGAAATGTGCACAATAGATTCCTTATGAAAATTATTGATCTGGTTTCAAAATAGCTTAATTATTATTGCTACCTTTAATGGAACTCATTAAAATGGCTGTCATGAGTCTATCGAGATGGTTCCACTATAATTCAATTTTAATTAACTTGATCATTATTTTTAACAATGTAAATAAAAAAGCTATGCTACAACCTTATCTTAACCTTGGATCTTTCAGCATAGAATTTAGAGATTTAAACCTTTTTCTTTCTTTTTTTTAAATTGCTATAGTGATACTGAACAAATTACATTATTAAAATCGACTAATTCCTGTTACCATCAATTAGTCTTACCTTAGGAAATTTCAATATATTTATGTTCGAAGAAGATGTAAACTGTGCTCCTACCTGACAACTAGTTTTATATCACAGGACACAAGGGCTCTGGCATGAACAGTGCATATACTGATGTTTGCATATTATAAGTACAGAAGTTCAAACACTTTATAGTATGCTCATGGACCTGTCAGGCATTTAAGATCCTTTGGAGGTAATGAGCATTGTTTAAAAATGAAAGTGCTCAAATCTCATAATTCAATGTACAATGCCACCTAGACTACTATTAATAACATGAGTCTGAGATCTGGAAAACTATGCATACCAGAATCTGCATGGGTGTTTTACCCAATGGAATTGTAAAGGGCAGAGCCAAGAGCCTGGAATAAGATACTGCAAAAATGTCATCAATGCTAAGTGACTTCCTAGAAACTCCCAACAGGAAGCTGACCCACCTATTCTACAAGAACCATGGATTCTCCCTGGAGGTCCTTATTTTTTGTTAGTCTTTGGCACCAGTCTCTTCAACAGTCTATTCGTCACTTGCTGGCTGACCTCCTGCCACTATATATATAATGTCCTAGTAATGGATTCACGTCTTGTTTGGTCCTTGTTAATTGGCATTCTCCCAGAGATTTACTTGTGAGATGTCATCTCCTGTCCCCCCATTCATCCCATAGGTGTGTCCTCTTCAGCTGGAAATCATTAGTGTCATGATGGTACCTCACAGAACATAAAATGTGAACATAAAATGAATTATTACATATGAACCAAAAAGCACAGTGCCTGATGCAGGGAACACATTTAACAAATAAGGGCTCTTATTATTCCTACCCTTCAGACTTGGTCATCTTCCAGTGAGCCTCTGCTATCTTAACCCACAGAAAACATCCATCTCATTCATTCCCCCAAAGCTCTCTGAGACCTTGACCTTCATGACTTCTGAAGATGTGACATTACAGAACCAAGGCCGCCGCTACATTCAATATGAGCATTTGTGGCAAATGCTGGAAAAGACAAAGACTTCAGACACAAAACTCAGGAAGATGTTCTTTGGAAAGCTGACAAATTGAGTTAGGTATCATTTATATCTAATCTAAAAAAAAAAAACATGATGCTGTCCAACTTTCCAATTAGGTAGTGCCTTATATATATACAACCAACTTATGCAGAACTTTTTAATTTAAATAGCTGTCTAGCCAAATGGCTAATTGAATTTCCCGTTCTATCCTTGGAATTCCTTTACTTTCTTTTTTTATCTTTTCTCCACCACTTATCTCTGTTTTACACACCAGTCCAAAATAACCCAGAGTAGGTTTACAGAACCAGGGGAAGGATTGCTGAGGATAAAGAGGAAACAAGATGGTAGTTCTGTGTCCTATCTCTTCTCCTTCTTGAGCCTCTCTCAGAGCCTTCCCAGCTTCACGTTGGAATGCCCATCCTAACTTCCGAGATAAAACGTTTAGGATGGCTTTCCTCATAAAAACTGATTCTATCTTCTCTCTTAAATGAAGGTAAGTCTTAATTCAGCCTGTCATGTGCCTAAATGCTGGTGTGAGTGATGGGAGAGGATACAATCCCAACTCAATTGTCTAACTTCAGAGGTGGGTCCCACTGATGTAGGACTTGAGCACAGGTGCTTTCCTGAGAGCAAGAGTGAGAGGACCAGAACTAGACCTGAAAAGGTGATTTTACCTTGCCTGTTTTCCATTTTTGCTAAAAAACAGAAACAACAACTTATCTACTAACTTCAGAGACAGAGGATAAAGGCCAAAGTTGCAGAGACTTTGTTGTGTCACAGTCCACAGGGAAGAAGAGAAATCCTTGCTGAAAGGAAAGTCTTCTGGTAGCTACAGAGAAAAAGAAAAGATCAAGAGAGTGCAGGAAAGAAGGTAGGAAGCAAGCCCAAAATGGAGCAGTATCCTGGGTGATTTTGACATGGCCCCAAGTTGCTCCAAATCCTCCTCTGCCCAGCTCACAGCTGGAAGAGGCCTCGGTTCAACTACTTAGTAGTCAGAGGAATAGGATGATGGCAAGCAATCTACCCTAGTGCCCTCTTACAGCAGCAGGTAATGCGTTCCTAATAACTTTGATTGAACTTACGCTACATTTTTTCTTATAAATATTATTCACGTGGTGGATAGGTCCTAGAACATTTCTGTGGGTTGGAATTACACTTATATGATGATATACTACCTCTGAAATACTAACCAATGCATTTTTATTTCTAGTATTCCCTTCTTCCCTTTGCCTTCAATCTATCAGTTCATTTGTCTCAGGCAAGGGATAGCACAGGGAAAACAAATGAAAACAGCAGCAACCAAAAAAATAGATTAAAATCCTATGACTTAGGGTCACGGTAAGACTAGTATAAATAGGCAGCAGACCTGGTGAGAATACATTTTGATTTAGAGATCGCTTATTAAGTCTTGTCTAGAAATAGTTCTGGTGAGAGGGTGAGAGACAAAGGAATGAGACATAGAGCAACCCACAGACTTGGGCAAAGACATTCTCCTGAGACCTCCCAGCACGCATCTAAGTGATCACATCTGCTACTCCCATCCAGGAGTTGCATGGGAACTGAGGCCATAGATGGTCCAGTTTCCACCCCAGTGAACAAAGTATATTGTGCATTCAGAGAAGCTATGCTAATCTCTCCCTTTGATAGCCCATCAGCCTCTATCTTTTCAGCAGAAAAACTGACCACCTGTTCATGATTTTGCTCAGTTCTTATATTGCCTTATGTTACTTTCCACAAGGATAACCTCCTTTCAGCCCTACACTTGTCAATAGGCAATAAGGGCGACACTGAAAGGCAAAACTGTTCTGGAAAACTAAAGAGGCGTGGTGGGTAAGAGGGAATGCCCTCCCAAACACGTGCACCATTATGTTTAGGTAACTTAATGGGTAAAGTCAGATACTGTGGCCATGTTAAGAAGTTTTACCTTCATTCTATGAGTTATTACTTCGTTCTAAGATATTGAAGCTTCTAAGCAAGAAATCAACATGATTAAATTTGTGTACAGAGCAGCAGCCGTGTAAAGAACGGAAGGTCTGATGAGAGAGGATGTGGGTTACTAAAGTTTATTAAGGACCTATTTCAGTCTAAGAATTATGCTAGACCTTTTGTGTGTATTGTCTCACTTGATTCTTTAACCAAAGGTATGCAATTGAGAGATGTAAGTGACATGTCTAAAGTTACCTAGGGAATAAGCAAACAGTTCTGGACTGAGAACCTAAGTCTGTCTAACATCTAGCATTTTTTCCTTTAGTCCGTGTTCCCTTCCAACTTCCTCAAACTTGATTTAGAAACAGGTGTTCACATCACAAAATTGGGATTTGGCTGTCATGTATACCAACCATACCATGCTTTCTTTCCAGTTCCACATGAAACCCCTTAAACCCTATTCCTTGTTACCTACAATGACCCAATCAATAGTGAGTTCTTAAACGGTAATGTCTTCTTATACGCACATCCAGCACTCCTCATTTCAAGATTTTGAAACAGATACACGAAAGACTGAAATTCACATGATGAAGCTCCATAGAGAAAAGTGAAGCAAGGCAGCTATAACCACAGGAAAGACCGGGTTTTACAACGATCCTCTTGGAGAGGATACAAAAATTGCAGACAGACAATTCTGACATTTAATTGCCTGAAAAGCAACTTGCTCTCTATATTCATGAGTGGCAACAGATCAAGGATGAAGGCTTCGAGACCAGGAAGCAGTCTCCGTGTGAACTGTGAACAAGAAAAGCAGGCAGCAGGTGAGTCCAAATTCAGGTGGGCCAACATCCAAGAGCAGAAGGTGGTAAGAAGCTCAAAGTGCACGCAAACAATAAGCACCCAGGAGATCCTTACGAGCTGACTGAGCAGCTAGATGCACTAAAGGGCCAGGAAAGGAAAGGGTATGTGGCATATTGTTGGAGGCAGGAATGAGCAGGTGGAAAAGATGCCCCGCTCCTGACATGGGGAAAATGCTTCGAGAGAGGGACGGGGGGCCCTCTCCCCTTTGGGCTGAAATTCTCCACGTAAGCCGAGAAACAGGCGTCTGCAGATGGAGTCCTTGAGCGTAGAAGACCACTGTGGCCGAGATATTTTCACATCAGGAAGGAGACAGCAATCACACAGCATACAAGGGAAGACCGTTTAGTAGCCACTGATCTTGGAATGACCAATAAAACGTTGTCAATGAAGGCTAGACTACCTGTCACAATATTCCAGCATTATTATCTGCATATGAAAAGTTCAATAAACAGACATTAACACTGTATATTGCAATTTTTTGTGGCTGATTCTAGACCCATCCCTGAACCTTCTCTTTTTTCTAAGTTATTTGGAGAGGCAGGACTGGAAACCTAATCCAGGAAAAGATAAAGTATAATTTCATGCTCACTGCCTATAAATCAGTTGTGAAGTAGGCAAGAGATTCTGAGGAGAAATTTGAAGTGAATTTCCCATTGTGTCTGGGACATACTGGGGAGGCTTAAAATAAGAAGAGGCTTGATTTTATCAGTGGTTGTCTGTTCTTCAATGGAGGATGTTGTTCACGTTGATAGGTTCCAGAGTGCCGGGAAGAAAAGATGATCTCCAATAACCACATGGCCAAAAGACAGCTAAGGAGTGAGAGGGAGAGAATAGTACAGGTGGCTGCACACGTGTTCCAGCCTAAAGAAGGTTCTGTGGTCAATGTTGCTCTAAGCTATGGAAGATTTTAGCTTAGATTATGTCTTCTTTCCTTTTGCTGGTATCCTTAGAACTGGAAAACTTTACTTTCCTGCTGGAGCCCCTAAGAGCAAAGGGAGGAATTGGCCTTGAACTATAATGTGTTATTCATGACTTACAACACCCTTGACATGCACTTATTCTGCAAAACTCTCTGCCCTCTCCTCCTATCACAGACAGCACCACCACTGGTAAACCATTCAAAAAGATGTTAGGATTTATTGTTGTTGTTTATTAACATTTTATTTTACCTGCTATTTAATAATACATTTTGAGAGTGAAAATCTATGTATTCCCAACTGTGCTAAATAAAGTGGACATGAGAAGGGATTTTTGTTGTATGAGTGGCCTAGAGAAAGCGGGGGTGTGACACAGAATAAAGTGGTAGAAGTGGCAATACACAAGAAGACAACAACATCAACTAGGAAAATGTCAGAATCTGACAGAACTGTAGTCCCCTCTGTCAGAGCTTCTCCTCCGGGGAGCTTTTCTCTATCCCTGTGCTGGAGTGGAGGAGTGTATGTTTTGTACAAAAGGCTCAGTCCATTCACACAAACTTAACTTTTGTCTTAAGACTAAAATAAGCTCTTTAAAGGCAACAACATTAACATATTTGTCCTGTTAAGCCCCCACCTGCCTATCACAATTATGAGTACATAGTTGGATCCCTAATGTAAATTTGTTGGGTGATGGATGTCACGCATGAGTGTACTAAAACCTGGGAATGGCAGAGAGGGGTATAAAATTCTTTCGACCTTCCATGAAATATATGGGACCTTAAAAGTTAATGCATGCCATAGTGGGCAGTGTGACCAAAGAATGGCAGCACAGAAATGCAGGTAAGAGTAAATCACTGAGTTAAGCTGGTGACACTTAGGAGGGAAGAAACCAGGAAGGGAGGATCAGAGCTGATCACTTATTTTCTTCCGGGGAATTAAGAGGGTTCCATTTCTCTTAGGGAGGGAGGCCGTTTGGAATAGCACAAGGTTCCAAGTTCAGGAGCACTGGGTCAAGAAGTTAGATGGTGGGCAAGTCAGGGGTGAACCAACACCCCAGAATCACACAGGAGAGCCAGGGCCAACCTGAGATCACACTGGAGCATGTCAGGCTGCCGGGAATTTGACAAAGCCAGAACACCAAGTGGAGCAATGAAAAGCAAGGACAGCACCGGAAGCCGATAGTGAGTAACAGCACCAATGTGGCCGAGGGAAGTCATTGTTTTTGTGAGATCTTAGCTATGAATACAAAGTTGTTGGGGACTAATATGTTTTGAAACAACAATCTAGACATTTTCCTATTTTCTAAAGTGGCCATAGTTTCCCAGAGACTAGCCCCAGGTTAGGTTTTGACAGTTCCCTAAGAACTTTTCTAGTTAACAATAGAAAAATTTTATTTGCCTCCTAACCAGCCCCCCACCCCCCACCCCGCCTCCCTTGTGTTTCTTCCCAAGGCGCCTCAGCTCTTACTTCTAAGAACAATGCTACTCTCAGGGAGCCCAGCCTGGGGGGGAAAGTGTGCGGAGCATACAACTCTTTTGGATTCTTTGTCAGAAACATAGAATCTGAATCTCTTGAAGGTTTTAAGGTCATTCTTTCCTAAAATGATGTCCTAAAATGAAATTCTGGTATTAGTTTATTCCATGGCTGGGGATCCAAATAACCGGAAGACTTAAAAGATCATTATTTGAAATGCACAGTATGTGTTTTAAATCTTTAAAATTTTTAATTACAAGGTTGATTATCATGACAAATACAGAACCTTAGTTTCATCTCTTATTACAGTTCAAACCATAGTTATTTACTTTCCCTTTGTCTATTTCTTCTTTTTACATGTCACTTTCTGTTCAAGTATTTTTCCTTTATTTTGAGAAACATACACTACTCTTTCTCTTTCTCTTTTATACTATTTGCATTACTCTGAACAAAGAATGTTGATGAATAAGGGGAAAAAAGATGAAAAACATTTATTAAAACATTTAAAAACCTGGATAGAAAAGGTCATTCTCATTCTAAAATAAAATCTATGGGGAAACAAAAAATAATACACAAAGTAAGATGATAAAAGATCATGGTTTATAATATATTTTTAAATAATCAAGCAGCAGATACTATTTATAATATAGGAAGAAAATATCACATGAACTCACTCTCTTCCCTATCAGTAATACTGATAATCATGTAAAGCTATGAAGAGCAGTGTCTAAATGCAGGTTTTAGGTCCAGCTTTTCAGGGCCTCAAAGACCAAAATTTATCACATTAAAACAAATCAGAACCACATTTCTAAGTATATTATTGACAAAATATACCAGAGCAGATAAACAAGATCTAATAAATTAAATGCTAAACAGATAAAAATACCACATAAATTAATCAAAAGAGGAATTCTAGGTAAGCCTGAACTTCATAAAATTCAGTATCAGTTGACAACATAAAAACATGAAACATAAATATTGCTATATAAGGAAGAAAGAATATTAAAAACAATGATTCTCTTTTAGAAAAGCTAATATCAAAACAATATGACACTCTACTTTGAAATTATTGTTTTAGTATCTGCGTATATAGAGGAGTGGAACACACTGACTGATACACAGAAATTAGAGGTTTCCTAGAATCAATTCTCTGTGATGGTTAGAATTCATGGAGTCAGGATGGCTCTGACTCTGAAATTGAGTTAGGATTATTGCCGTTTATTTCCACTCACCCCTGTTAATAAGAAAAAATAGTGAGACAGCACAGTTGCTATTTTGAACTTTTGGAATTTCTGATACTAGTAGTCAATCACGCCTGGATCCACTGCAGTTCACATCTTCCTCCTTTTGACTTTGCTTTACAATCACTGTCTGGAAATGTGAGTATATATATAGTGAGAAGCCAGTATGTGAAAGAGATCACTGAAAGCATTTGCTCTGATGGAGTACCCTGACATTTAGAAAGAATAATGCTTCATTACTCACAAAGAAAGATCTGCCTAGTGGCGTTCCTGTTCTGTCAACCATTCTCTAACATTTTCATTTACCTGCTCAGCAAAGGGAAAGCCTGGGAAGCCAGCATTCCTGACAAAGTGCTTCTTTCATCTCTTAGATCAAGGGCACAGGACTTCAGAACACATCTCACACTATGGCTCTTAAACGAGTGTACCCTGTTCATTCCCTTCTAAATGGAGCAGTTTATTGGTCTAAGGAAAATCGTAGAATATAAGAAGCAATCCAGAATTATAAATTAAAATATGTTTGAAAGAGTCGAATTTTAGTTTTCTCTCAGGCCTGTAAGTTGGAACACTAGCATTTGGGGGATTTATTCAAAATGCATGGATAGGAGACCCTCTTCAACAACGTGTTACAGGTGAATGCTCATGCCCTCTCAGTAGGTTTGGGTGAGAGAAATGCCCTCTTCTCCACTTCTGTGGAGATTCCAAGATCATCACCCAGATTTCAGAAATAAACAGAAAAGGGGCGACTCCAGCATGAAAGCCTATCTTATGTCCATGATCACTCATTGAGAGGCTTAGTAAATATTACTTAACATACAATATTGACCTGAATGTTTCTCAACCTACAGGAGATTAGAAGTGGCAAGCTAGAAGGTGCAATCAAAGCAGAAGGAAGGAGGGATAAGTGGATTCACGAAAGGTTAAGAAAAGTTATTTGAGGAAGACAGAAAAAGAAACAATAACTCTGGGCCTTATTTTATTGCTATAATTAGACAAGTAAAATTATACTAAACAGTATTACTGCACCAGATTATAATTTATGTTTGTGATGTTACAAACATAGACATCAAAAAAATCCAGTATTTTCCTTTAAGAAGTCAGAAAGCTTTCTTCATAATGCATAAAATGGGCAAGGGGTGGGAGAGAAATAACCCCCAAGTATTTGGAACATGATCTGATGTTAAGTATCTGAACACTGGATGAATGTCACTAAATCTCACAGGGCACTATTCCCTCTGCTACGCCCTGCTTGCTATTTGTGAGCCCGGACAAGCAACCTCTCTGCACTTTGGCTTCCTCACCCTAAAATTAGGGAGTTAGAATACTCAGGTTCCTCTTAGTTCTAAAACTTTTCAGTGGCATGATTTTATTTCTGATAAGCAATTGAGTTATAAAATTACTTCTTAATGCATTGCCAGTTTGAGTAGAACAGATCAGACACAGTCTAGAAAAAAAAAAAAAAAAACCCATCTGAGACCTGGTCTAACACCACAGCTCTATGGAAGAATCCTGACTAATAGTTTCAGCTGAAGTCTCTGGTCAAATAGTTCTTTATCTGCCACGAAATATATGTAAACCGCCTAAAAACAGCTCACAAGACAGATGTAACATTATCAATGAAAAGGAAAATTAAAAGACAGCTTTTATACAAGCCTGGAAAACATTGAAATGGTGAGCTAGCAGAAAGCAAAAGCCATTTAAAGAGGGAAAGAGAGAGATGAAGACTTACAGTGGTAAGTTATTCCTTGGAATCCCATTGGTTCTTTTTTCTCAGGGGAAGGGAGAAGGACTGGCTTTATTTTTCTGATAAATAAAGTTGATGTGGGTAGTTATGTAGTTCTTAGCAAAAATAAAGTTCTGTGGCAGAGCCGGCTGCCCTTGCGTGTTACTGTGACCTGGAAATATTAACAAAGATTCTTCTTAAGAATGAGGGTTTGCCCCCATCTAGCAGGCTAGGGCTTAGAAATTTAAAACAGTGAGGAAAAAACTGCCCAAGAAAAATGCCAGTAGAGAAATTAAAAACAAGGTGAGTAAACTGAGACCAGTTCAGTGAAGTAAGAATAACTTTACAAACATGAATGACGTACGTTGGATCTGAATGACAAGCACATATTTTCTCTAAAAGTCAGTGAAGAGTTGGAACTTGTATAATAAAGGGAACTTTACTTGACAAGGAAAATCGAAACAAAGCCAAGGAATTTTAAAACACATTCAAATGATGAGGTTATGTAGACAGGCAAGAAAGTAGAAGGAAAGTTACACAATTGCGGGGACCCAGAAACCCAATGTACCATTGGAGAATTGATGCAGGTATCAAGTGTTAACAAAGATATTTTGGATAGGTGAATCTGAAGACAGAAGAGATATAAGAAGAAAATGTGATCTGAGAATCTAAAATTATCATAAATGGAAGAGCAGGGCCGATATAGGAAAATTTGAGTCAAGACAATTGATAGAGAGAGCTCACTTTCAAAAATATTAAGATGGGGCTCTTGCTTGAGAAGCCAAGTATGAAGAGATATTACTAAAAGAAGTCAGGCTCTAAAGGGGAACTGGAAAAGAGGAGAAAAGCCCTCTGTCTGAATATAATACTGAGTGTCTGTTATGATTGCCTGAATAACAAAAAGTTGGTCTGGAAGATATTATGGTTTTACAGCTCTGTTCCCAATTCCTTCTGAAAACAATTTTCTGTCTATACAACTATTAACCCATCTCCTCTCTTTAGGAATAGAAATGAGACGGAATACAGCTGTACAAGGTATTAGGTCCTTCCAAGAACGTGTGGGAGAGGAAGACTGGGATCTCTTCTCTAACAGATGATGATCAGAGCATCACAAGATCACCCACCTGGAGGTGTGTGATTTCCTATAAAACCAAGATACACACCCCTGTGACATTTATGGCAAAAATCTGTTCCTACTGAGACCAGGAAAACCCTCACAATTGACTGCCATTGTACTGTGTTTGTTATATGTCCCTTTTCTGAATGCTGACAGTCACAGCCCCCAGCCTACTGCAGCTTAGAATTTTACTCAATGGAATAGGTGTGTCACCATAAGAAATACTAATCCAAAGATAGTAAACAGTCAAGCTCCAGGTTATGCCAGTTTTTATCATGATGGATGATGAAATAAAAACAACCATCTTGAGAAATAACAATATATTTGAGAAGGGGAAAAACTGCAACCTGGAGTGATTTTCACTGCAGGAATAAACATTTCAGGCATGATAAAAATTTAATATGATAATGTTGACAGATAAAAGAATGTTAGAGAACTCAAGATAATCAAGTTTTAAGAATTTCATCTGCTCCGTATTTCAGAATTCCCAGGCCCTTCGCTCAGCTCTCTGCAGTCACCATCCAAAGGGCAGTTGTTCAACTATCTGTCAGGGCTCATCCTAAAAAGCCACTGGGAAAAATGAAAACATGAGCAGAGGGTTTTGTGTAGCACTTTTTTTTTTTTTTTTTTTAGGTAGATTAGTGAGGGAAAGGGTTTGCTGATTTAGCATTCTCTGGGATTCTAAGAATAGCCCCTCGATTCTGGAGACCACATTAGCTGGTTTTGGAATTTACCTAACAAGAAAGCAAATTTTCTTTTCTAAAAGAGGCCCAACCAGCAGGCCCGTATATTCATCGATCCATGAACATTGTCACTCCAGGGAACCTCCTTAGATCCTTGTTAAATTTCCATATATGACTCCCTGTCCTTCTCTAAAGCCAGCTCTGACCATCCCTCCTTGAATCTTGGTCAGTAGGACATTCCACTTACTTGTCCAAAGTATAATAAACACATCTCAAAATCAACTTTCTCCTGTAAACCTGCCTGTTGTTTTTTATTCAAACTGGAGTGTCTGCACTTTATTCCCCTAGGTGTTCTCCCAGAAGAATCCTCAGTCCCTCGGGCAAATAGATGCATCAGAGGTAGCCTTTGCTAGTCTCTTGGACATGCTGAGATATAACCTAAATCCCAGGGCAAACAACACAGTTTAGTCTCCAGCTGGAGCTTCTGCTACACTTGCATTTTAGTAACTTTTATGTTTTAATTATATAGCATCAAGTACATCACTACTTGAAGTCTTGGCCTCAATAAAAATAGGCTATAGTCCAGCTTTGATTGGGCTATATCTCCCAGTGACTACAATTATCTTCCAGAATGATGGTAATCTTGCAAAAAATTTAAAAGTTAATTTTAGCTTAATTGACTTTTAAAATAAATTATATGGGGCTTCCCTGGTGGTGCAGTGGTTGAGAATCCGCCTGCCAATGCAGGGGACAGGGGTTAGAGCCCTGGTCTGGGAGGATCCCACATGCCGCGGAGCAACTGGGCCCGTGAGCCACAACTACTGAGCCTGCGCGTCCGGAGCCTGTGCTCCACAACAAGAGAGGCCGCGATAGTGAGAGGCCCGCGCACCGCGATGAAGAGTGGCCCCCGCTCGCGGCAACTAGAGAAAGCCCTCGCACAGAAACGAAGACCCAACACAGCCAAAAATAAGTAAATAAATAAATTTATAAATAAATAAATAAACTATATGTTAGACACCAATTTAAGAAAAAACAGAATTCATTTTAAAACAAAGTTTTCTTTTTCTCTCAGTGACTAACAAATATTTAGTGCATACAATGGGCCAGGCGCTAGCTTGAGCATTTTACAAGATTTTGTCATATGACCCAGACAATAAACCCTATGAGACAAGTACCATGATTATCCCCATTTTGCAGTTGAGCAAACTGAGGCTCAACATAGTTAAGCAACAAGGTCATGGTTATTCATTGTAGAAAATTTAGAAACTCTCACAGGGAAAAAGAAAAACTAGAATTCACCCCAAATTCTACCTCCCAAACTCAACTTCTATGAACATTTTGATGTATTTATATATCTAAAAAATACATTTATAGGATCAACTTGTTACATTATGTCTTTCCCTCAACGATATATTTGAATGGGTCACGTCATTTTTTCTTACTGGCATTGCATTCTGTAGCTATGCTATAATGTATTTACAGTATCCTCTTGTTGGACATTTAGGATAGTCATAGAATTTTAAAAGCCCCAAAGAGGAGGAGACAGTATTTTAGTTCTAGATGTAGCAAAACCTGTGGTATACTTGAAAATACATGGCTTCAACAGAAGGGTTCTCTGTATAACTTGATGCGATAGCTTGGTCAAGTCTTTTAACCATTAGAAATCTGTCTCCTCACCTGTAAAAGGAGATTATTACTTACTGTTCTTAATTATTGAAAAGATTAGAGATAATCCCTGACCAAGTGTATGATGGAGCCTGTGTTCACCATGCTGCCCTCATCACTAACACTATGTGTGTTTCCACTGATCTCACCTCTCCAGGTCTACAAGAGGGTTTTATTAACTGATCTCTAAGGACTAATTACCTGATTATTGGAGAAATAAGGCTCTCTGATTTTAAGTTTCTGTTCAGAGACTTTAGAAATCATCTAATCCAGTCCTATACCATTGAAGTAAAACTTGGAAAGATTTATCCACGGTGCACAGGTAATCAGGTCTTCTAACCCCTCCCTACTTGTGCCCCTGCTGCTATTACACTGCCCCTAGTGGCTGTACGTAGCAATCAGGGGTGAACTGTTGACCACTTTTGTGAGTGGCCTGTTGATGTACTGGTTTGAGCATCTGCAGTGCGGTAATGCATTGCTGTATATGTCACAGGTCATGTGGTACTCATAATAGTTAAAGGAGCAACATTTTCAAAGGAATCATGAATAATAAGTAATACAGTGGATTCAAAGTATCCATCTTGTTATGATTTCCAATCTTCTTCTATTCCATTGCGATATGCTTCTTTCAGGAGAAAGAGGTGGAGTTAAACTGTGCCCTGGAGTTATAGCTGTTCTGCCAGGACTCTGCTTCACCTAGATATCCCACCTGTGGGATACTCTTTGGCATATTAAATCTTTCACTCACATGGGTCAGGGAAGAGAAAAGGTAGAGAACTAGGAGGTGAGAGTACTGGATGGAGGCAGACCTTGTGTTTAATACCAAATAGCTTTATTTTGTTCCCTGACCAGAGGCCGGGCTAATCCAAGCAGTTCTGACTCTGTCAGGAGAGCACCACAGTGACTATGGAGAGGCTATAAACAAATTAGTGTAAATCTATTACCCATAAAAAAGGAATTCCAAGGAGCCTATGTCTTATCACAGTACTTTGTTCTTAGATGAAGGCCAGCATATTTATATCTGTATTTCTGACCCTAAAATATCTTTAGCTGGTTGCCATTTTACTAATTTTAAATAAAACACTTGCTTATATGTTGATGTTTTGAATGGAAAATACTGCAAACTTTAAATGGTTGGGTAGGCCCACAGGAGAAGATCATGGTTTTCAGACAGCTGCAAGATGATAGAAATGAGGAAGTGAATACATGACTGCTTATTTTTGCAAATTTTGATCTTTCTGGTACTGACATTTAAGGATAAAAAATGATCAAAAACCAGTATTCTCAGGATACAAATCAGCCATTTTTATTGGTAAAGGGACTTGTTGATGACAGGAAAAAGGTGAATCTTCTGAAGCCTCCTTTGATTAGACAGCAGACTGGAGTTTATAAGGATGGCAGTACAGTGTAGGGGAGTGAAAAAAAAAACCCAACTCACACCTGCAGTTTGTTTCGTGTAACCCCGGAAGAAAGTTCCAGCACAATTTAATGAAATCATGTTCCATACCAGAAGAATGTGTTTGCAAAGTTGATGAAAATCTGATGGGCATTCTGCCTGGAAGATTGTAAGGAAATGAACAAATGTTTTCCACTGGGATTATCAAATCAACAAAGCTCTAACCATGGTTCACAAAGGAGGAATCTACAGAATATTGACACAATTGGTAATTTGTAGGGTATTGCATTAAATCAAGCATCTTTTAGGATAAATACCTCAGAATAATACTAGACTTTCAATTTAAAAAAATCATGGAAGAGAAATTCTGTCTTTATGCAGCACCAGTGCCATTTTCATATAGGTTTCTGTGTTTTGTTAAGTCTAAATCTAATCCCTATCTTTTGGGTTTCTTTTTTTCCCCTAACTCTGGGGAAAATTGTGAGCAGACAAAATTCTGCTAGTAGATTTTCTCCGTCATCATTCTGTTTCCTAGTGCCATTTATTTATTGATGTGTTTAGCATAGATTTCCTGAATAATTTTTATGTTGCACTGGAAATACACAAAGATACTAACATTTGGTGCATGTCCTCAAAGAGTTTAGTCTTATCTCCCTTGAAATTACTCCTTTTCTTTAAATATCTTTCTTAGGCATATTTTGATCTCAGACCATCAAGCACTTCTCACTAAAGTATCCCTTGAATTACGTAAGAAAATATTTGTGAATGATGATAGCATGTCACAGTGACTAAAACCTAGTAGGTGCTCAATAAATATCTGTCTCTTCTCCCTTGACAGCTAAGGTATCAACCTAAGGTATGACCAATACAAAGGATATTTTCATCTTACCAAAGACTCTTAAATACCCAAGAGAATGAAACTATTAACATGAAATGGCAGACGGGAGGATAATATTTGGAGCAGGGGATAAAATGCTGTGGGTATTCTTTCCAGGCCTCATTTATCAGCCAATATACACATTCCAGCTGTAGTGAGTCTGACTGCTATGATGCACAGCTGCCTCTCTTCTCCAGAGAATTGTCTTCATCCAAAATCTGTCACTGGGGTACAAAAGGCTGTCCCCCTTGCCCCAGGTGGGACAAACTCTGTGGTGTTATGGATGCTCTCAAGCTCCCTATGGAGCTGACTGAAGACAGAGTTCTCCTGAGAGCACATCATTGTTTAGCTGCTTCTTCTGCCCAAGCTGACTTGCCTCACTTCCTTTCTCCTGGGAGCACTCCCTCACTGAATCATACGTGACCAAATCCCTAGCTCAGGCTCTGCTGCTGGGGAACCTGACCCAAAGCACCTCCTCAAATGATCCCATGTAGCCAGTAACCTACTGGGTATATTCTTCTTGCTCTAATATCAACAAAAACAATAATCAAAAATAATAATGCATGAGTCTTGAGCAAGATTATCAAATTGCTTAAGAAATCCAAGTCATTCATTATAAAAATATTTACATGGCGACCAAAATGTCAACCTCCTAATAATGTTAAAGTAGTTTCTGATTTTTAAATGTTCTAATAAATAATAAAAATAATCTTTCTTATGTTAGCAATATTATAAAATTATGCTCATCATTTATTCTATGAGAAATCATAAATAAGCCGGGAATTTACAAACAGGTGAAGGAACAAAACAGTAATAATGATAACAATAAACCTTTGCTCTATAATGATAACAATAAACATTTGCTCTTTAGATATTCTGAAGTGGCTTTCCTCATTGAAACATAGGCAATGCTGACCAAGGGGTACAGAAATCTTCTGTCATGTTGCCTCATCATCATTAATTTTATAGTGTTTTATGTTTTAAATGTTAAAATACATTATTTCCATCGATTTTCATAATAACCTCAGGATATAAAATATTTAAGTACTTTTCTGTTTAACCACATGGAGGTATTGAAACCCAAATAAGCTATCAACTCTTATAGCCCACTAGAATCATCAAAGGGAGCTTTCAAAAAATATGGAGGCCTACAAGACATGGAAGCAATTGAAATGTCCACCAACAGATGAATGGATAAAGAAGATGCGGTATATATATGTGTGTGTGTGTGTGTGTGTGTGTGTGTGTGTGTGTGTGTACACGATGGAATATTACTCAGCCCTAAAAAAAGAAATGTTGTCATTTGCAGCGGCATGGTTGGACCAAGAAATTATCATACAAGTGAAGTCAGACAGAGCAAGACAAATATTATATGATATCACTTATATGTGAAATCTAAAAAAGTAATACAAATAAATGTATTTACAAAACAGAAACAGACTCACAGACATAGAAAACAAACTTGTGGTTACCAAAGCGGGAAGGGGAGAGGGAGGGATAAATTAAGAGTAATGGATTAACAGATACACACCACTATATGTAAAATATGTGGACAACAAGGATTTACTGTATAACACAGGGAATTATATTCAGTATGTTGTAATAACCTATAATGGAAAGGAATCTGAAGCTATACACCTGAAACTAACACAATATTATAAATCAACTATAGCTAAATAATTTTTCAAAGACATAAAAAATATGGAGGCCTAGACTCCATGCCAAACTATTTAAACCCAAACCTGTGGTAATGATATTTTATGGGGACCTGGGTAATCATATTTTAAAGCTTTTGGGTGTTTGTTTATAATTTGTCACCAAGTTGAGAAACACCAGGTGAAGGAATGTGGCCAAATCTCTCCAATACACAGCTGGTGAGTTCTAGAATTGTATCTGAACCCAGGTTTCCTCAGCCCCATAGGACTTCCTTCCGGTGATTCCACTTCACTGGAAATTCTGAATTTTACTGGAATTAAAGAATGTGAAGTAGGACTGTTTGCAATCTACTGGAAGGCAAAAGATATTAAAACAAATCAAAACAGCCTTGACTTTGAATGGATTTTTACAAACCAGTTTTAGATGGGTAAACCATTTAGAGATGTATAAATTAAATTTCCTTTTCAAACATAAATGGATTTATAAATGACAGAAACTGCTCAGCAAAGCATAAACAAAGTTTAGTTGTTCCCCAAGTGTTTATAAAACACAGTAGTTGAGTTTCTTTTGCCTAAAATATGTCCCCATCAACACAATCCATGATGATAGCATTAAATTCTCAGAAGACAACAGGACAATAGAGAAGAATGTCTAAAACTGACAAAGAACTATCTCACTGGTAGCATCACCAATTAGACATTTGAACATTTTTCCTATAAAATAATGTTGAATCTGTATTTATATCAAGCTTAGTTTATAGAGAAATTATGTTGACCACTTAGAAGTCAATGGTGAGAAATTCAGTGTGTAAAACAAGGTTTTTAAAGCTGTTTGTGGAGTTGAGTGTATTCGACTAGCCACAGTGAATGTGCATGTTGATCAAGGAGATAGGGAATGAAAGGGTGTTAAATTGACCTCTGGGGACCTGAGAACATACTGAATTCCAGGGTCCTACTTGACTCTTACAGGGCTGGTTTCCTGATAGACGTAGAATCCAGCTCTCATCTCAAGCCTGGTTGAACGGAGTGCTGAGCCCCAGCCAATACCTACTAGTCCCCAACACTCTAGATCAGGGTTTCTCAGACATTTTGTGCTGTGGATTCCCTGGCAGTCTGGTAAAGCCTGTGGACTCCTCAGATCTCTAAGGATTGTAAAGGAAACCAATTATATTGAAAAACTTTCCAACGCAAGGTTCACACCATGAAAAATCACCTCTAAAAATATAACTATGGTGTTCATTTGGCCTTGAAAACCACTACATTCTAGAAGTCCTTTCTTTGATGTATGATGCTTTGAACTCTTAATTTGAACTGCTGGAGCTACAAAGACGGAAGGCAGCCTTCTGTTCGGCTCAGATATTTCCTGCTCCCAGCCTCCAGAGAACTGTAAATTCTGAGCATATTCCCAGAGCTGAGGCCACGGAGCTTATGATGCAGCTGACCATCAGAGGCTGGGTTGGGTCATACTGTGATCTGCACTACAAAAAATTGATCAAGTTAGAGATTTGTTTACTTCAAAGGTGCTGCCTATGTGATGAAGAGGAAGAGTAGGGCTCTTTAATTTTTTTAAATTACATTTAAGAACTTGATACTTCATATTTCCTTTCTCTTATGGATATAGATATCACTGTTTTAGTGGCTTCCATCACCATGAAAAAAAATCACACAACTGATTTTGGTCCCCATTATTTAAATCTATATTTGGGATCATTAATTTATATTAATAGACTATGTACTTTTTTTTTCATTATGTACCTTCCCCAGAAGTTACTCTCAACTAGTGTTGCAAACTGTGAAGCAGATTTCTTAAATCATTTTGGGAAAGAGTGGCAAAAGAGAAAGCGTTTTTTATTTTTTTAGGGTAGAAAGTATGATTTTTCTCTTCTCACTGATATTCACTGTATATTTAACAATCATCTATTGCATTGATAACATTTCTGCATCATTTATTCAAACACTCTTTTTTAAAACATTTATTGAGCAAACACTTTTTGGCCAGGAGCAAAAATAGGCATAATTTTATAGAAAGAGAAGGTACAAGTCTGTAAAAAATTTAAGGAAGCAACTTCTCAAATTACTTGCCTATTAGTCACTGCCTGTAAGTTCTCCCCAGCCAACACAAGGCCGAAATCACCAGAATTATGCTGCTAAAACCCACCTTAGACCAACTGAGATAAGATAAAGATAACATTTTCAATAATGGAAAGGCTATGTGCTTTGGAACCACAGTTTATTGTTTATGGCATGTTTTAGATCTTCAAGTTTTGGGGAAGAAAATTTAGTCTGTCAAATAATTCAATAAGAACCTTCATTTCACCTTTGTTAACTGTAAATTAACCTTAACCTTAATGCTTTTTTCCATTATAATTGCTTCTGCTTTGTAAGTTTCTCTTGGATAGGAGTCATGCCTCTCAGAGAAAGACAAAGAACAAGAGAAAGCCTGGTCGTCCATGTTCTGACTTTAATTATGTACTAGTTATGGTGAAGTTGGAGTTCCTATAACTAATAGACCCCAGTTCCAAGCCTTAAATCAGAGTGATGTTAAGTTTCTTCCATGAAACAGTCCAGGAATGTGGGGCAGCTCCACTCCAGAAGGCTTTCCAGAAACCCAAAATGAAGAAGCAACCTTGCTATCTTAACACGTAGCTTCCAGATATGGTTCTGTGGTCACCATGCTTCAGAGGGAAGGGGGAGGGAGCCAGAAGGAGTGCAGGTTCAGTGCTTTGAGTACAAGACTTGAAAGGGGCACACTCACTTCTGCTCATATTCCATTGGTAGGAACATTGTCATATGGCCATGCCAAGCTACAAGGGACAATGGGGAATGAAAATTCTAGCTGGGCAGCTGAGTATCCAGCCCAAACTCTGTAAATAAGGCAAACGGAGAGAATGAATTTGTGAAACATTGTCAGTCTACCACCAGCTGGATCTGCATTTCTGCTTATATTTTCTGTTTTCAATTTACAAAAAAATGCACAATTAGCCTTTATCAAATACGGTGACTCATCCTGGCAATAGGTTGCACAACCTTTCCATTTGCAGGGTTTAAGTGAAGTGGGCATTGTATATAAATTATTTATTTAAGTGTTTAGACCCTTTGAAAAATCTTCTAATATGACAACTTATATACAAAATATAGGGAGAATTTTAGATTTAGATTTTTGCCATGTGTTCAGAAATGTCCCACATTTTCAAATTTACATTTTCAATAATTACAGAGTTATGGGTAGATTGAGCCCCCTAGAACATGTATAAAATGTTTTAAATTATAAGAAAATATATTAACCACAACCATCTATGAAGTTCTAGTGTTTGAGTTAGGTTCATTACATACATTATTACACCTCAAAAACTATACCTTAAAAAGCAGTCACAATTCACCCAATTTTTGCTGACCAGAACACTTAGGTGCAGAGAGTTGAGATAACTTGGCCAAGTTCCTAAGCAGTAAAGCAGGGATTTGAAAACAGAGCTGTCTGATTCTGATGTATTTTCTACTCATCATCTCACTGAATCCTCATAACAATTCTTTGAAGTAGTCAGTTGGTCTTTGCCTCATTTAATACAGTAGAAAGTAAAGATCAAAAAGGTTAAATGACTTGCCAAATAAACAGAGTTAGTAACTAACAAGCTGAAAGTTTTTGAATCAAGAAATCTATGCTCTTTGAATAACTGTTGTTGAATTAAAGTCCCACTGTATTTACAATCAACAAGCCCATTCAATCAACAGGTATCATCTTCTATTTGGGTGATGTTGGGCAAGCTACTTAATTTCCCAGTATTCCAAGAATAATAATAGGTATCTCAAAGTGCCATCATAGGAGTTAAATACATTTCTCTAAAGTGCATACAAGGAACTTGATGACAGTATGTGCTCACTCTATAATTTTCAGAACTTTCTCTCTGAATCTGAATTAGGTGTGGCTTTAGAGAGACTGTATAGCCACATTTAGAAACAGAAATATGGAAATAGAAAATGGAGCTCTCCAAAGTAATATTAACTGATAGACCTTAGGATTCTGTTAAGTATAAAGATTAAGAGTATTGAAAGGGTCTATTTGAAGCCAATACAGGAAAGCATTTTTTTAATATACTTTTAGTAGGTAGAAAATAAAACTGTCATTTACTTGTACCTCAAGGGGAAAATTGGGGACAAATTAAGTGTTCTCGTCTTTCCCAGTGAGTCACACACCATCATTTTCTCACCTAATTTATCTTTTGACCCCTGTATGATTAAACCTTATATTTAATAAAACTCAGAGATTTAGGAAATTTCCTCTCTACATCCTCCTTATTCAGTAGTGTTCTTAATATACTAGATTTCCTTCTGTTTGTCTCTGAATTTATTTTCTTTATGCTGTTGAGTCTTTATGCTGTTGAGATTTCAGGGGAAGAGTCACTCTTATGTCATACAACATGAGTGATAAAGCTAATAATAATGATTAGGAGTCACAGTAGTAACTATTACTTATTTAATAATTTTCTAGGTGCATTTTGTCTAATAATTATTTTAATGTATAAGAACCCTATTAGGTATGTACCGTTGTTATCTCTGTTTTGCATCGGAAAAAATGAAGCACAGAGAGATTAAGAAGCTTATCCATGGTCCTATGACTGGTAAGAAACGAGGTGAGGTTTTAGACCCTGAAATCCAGCACCAATCTATCCCGCTAACCGCCACACAATCCTGCCTCTCCATGAGCTAAAGTGGTCTTGTTTGTTAAGGAGAAATAAACTTCAATGGCTTCTAGTACTCTTTTTAAAGTATCCCTTTCTGGTAGAGAATTAATATCACTATATTCTTTTTAAAAATTCTTTTATTGAAGAGTCAAATTCATTTATTTGTAAACTTCTTCAAGATGTAAAAAATTCTGACATAACTATTTTCAAGACTGTGTACATTTAACTCTCTTTTTTTATAATGCAACACAGTTAAAATCAAACTTCATTCTTCTTTGCTATTGCCAAATTATGACCATTAAGAATGGGATCTCCCATTTGTTATAATAAGTGGGCCTGGCCTGACAATGCCGAGTCTATGAATTCTGACAGTTTTAGAAAGCAAACGTTAATTATTATACAAATAGTTCCCTGTAACTGATCCACTACAGAATAATTTCATTTTAATAATGCGTAAACATAGAGAGTGAAAACACAAAGAAAAGATAACTTCAACTCAAAGTGTGGTTCTTACTCCACCTCCTGTTCTATCAAAGACTTGATGGTAGAAACCATCTCAGAATCACTCGTTTAGTTGTTGGTTGACTTGCCTCAGTCCTTATGGCCATCCCATCATGTCTCAGCTGGGCAGCACATCTAAATCTCAGCCCATAAGTGATGGGAAAGACTAATGTAGGATCGTGCTTGGTATACTGAGATGGCCTTCCAGGCTGGACTTGGCTCCCCAGTGGAGATGAAAGTGCCCTTTCTCTCCCCGCTAGTCTGCCGAGCTTGGTAACTACCACTTTCTCTCTTGTAACCCAAGACCTTTAGAAACCCCTGCAGCTTAGCTCCTAAATCCAAATAAACAACTCTGCTCTGAGTTGCGCCCAAGTTGTTTCATCCAAAGTCATTTTCACTTTTATATAAAAGATAGTGGGAAGACTAGATTAAAAAACTTCACCTGTACTCTAACACATTTTTGGTCCTTCTGTCGCTTGGATTTCGAAAATGGTATCTTAGAAAATATGATTACATGTTTCCCATAACTTCTCAAATGTTGGTCTGAGGCAAGTTTTAAAGTTTTTTCTTGCTATGAGACTATACCTTGTCGGGGTCTAATGCCTTCACTGATTGCAGATGCATAAGAAGTTTCTTTAATTAATACTATAGAGTTTGATATATATATTGGTTTGAGAGTCAAGAGAAGGCCAAAATAGCTGTTTTAGGGTACCAATGTACTGTTCTCCCACCTTAGTTTGCTTTATTTTTCTTCACAGCACGATCACCTGAAATTATGGTAAGTAGTAAGTTATTTGTATTATTATCTACCTCACCTACTGGAAGGTAAGTTCCATGAGGGCAAGGACTTCATCTGCTTTGCTCACTTCTGTGTTCCCAGGGCCTATGTTTATGCTTGGTAGATCCCTGGTTAAAATAAATGAATGCACCTGTTATGAATTTGTGAGTGTGCACAGAATCTGCCACAGAAACGGTTATTCAAAACTCAGGCTTAATAGGCATGAGTTGCAAAAACAAAGCAAGAGTAGTTAAAAGAGGTAGAGTCCATAAAGCCACTGGGACATTGAAAGTTGCAACAGCAACAGTGAATGGTGAGAGTTTTGGTTGTGATGGCAGCACCTTCAGTGTCCTCAATATTAAACATCAGGGAATTAGGTAGAAATGTTGGCTTCCTTGACCTCGGGCATTGGCAGTTCCAGAAGAACAGTAATGCCTTCAGTCAGCATCAATGTTATATCTGCCACTTTTGGCATCAGTAGTAAGTGGGCATTACCATAAAGACCCAGAGCAAGCGAAGTGGAAAAGGAAAGGCATTGATTCTAGACTCCCAACTCTGACTGTCCTAAATTTCTCCTAGGCCAATCTGGAAGGAATACGAGAGAACACAGAATTCCTTCAGAATGTGGGGACCAGAGTTATAGAAATACTATTTGCTTTTTTATGATTATAATTGTAACTCTATTCTTATAAACAGATTGCCTGAGATCACAATATTAGTATGTTTCTTAAGTGGGGTGAAGAGAGAGATATTAAAGGGCCGAGTAGGCAGAAATTACTCTGGGGGAAAAAGGACCACATGGGACCAAGGAATAATTTTTCTTTGGAGAGACAGGCAGTGCAACCCAACAAAAGTGAGAAAGATAAGAGGGAAGATGGGAACCTTCAGGAAATTGGCACCAGGAGACACAGCCTGGGCGTCTTTGAGGTTAAGCACAACTCATGGGAATGGGAATGGCCTGTGACATATTCTCAGGAGGGCATCCAAGTGCAAAATCTAGCTG
This sequence comes from Eubalaena glacialis, assembly GCF_028564815.1. Taxonomy (NCBI): domain Eukaryota; kingdom Metazoa; phylum Chordata; class Mammalia; order Artiodactyla; family Balaenidae; genus Eubalaena; species Eubalaena glacialis. Next base: position 107,514,866 of record NC_083720.1, on the reverse strand, counting down.
CTGCCTCAGAGACCACCAAAATCAGGAGGAGAAGGAGTTTCCTGCTAGAATAAAGAAAATAGAAAATAGTAGATGAGATCAGAGAGAGGTTTGAGTTAGGGATGCAGATCACATAGGGCCAGGGATCTGAGGGCAATAATAAAAATCGGGGATTTTATTGTGTGTGAGTGGGAAGCTCTGGGGAATTTCAAGGAGAGGAGTGACTGTTAAAAGAATCTCTAACATTTTAAAAGAATCACTCAGGGGGCTTCCCTGGTGGCGCAGTAGTTGAGAGTCTGCCTGCCGGTGCGGGGGACACGGGTTCGAGCCCTGGTCTGGGAGGACCCCACATGCCGCGGAGCGGCTGGGCCCGTGAGCCACAACTGCTGAGCCTGCGCGTCTGGAGCTTGTGCTCCGCGACAGGAGAGGCCGCGACGGTGAGAGGCCCGAGCACCGCAATGAAGAGTGGCCCCCGCTCGCCACAACTGGAGAAAGCCCTCGCACAGAAACGAAGACCCAACACAGCCAAAAATATAATAATAATGATAAATAAATTAAAAAAAAAATCACTCAGACTGCCAAGGAGGGGCAAGGGTGCAAGCAGAGAGCCTGCAATAATTAGGCAAGCAATAATCTTTGACTAGAGTACTGTAGTAGCAGTCAGGTGTGAAAAGGAATTAGATTTCTGGAAGCCTTTTGAAGACAGAGAAAACAAAACTTGTTGATGGTTTAGATGCATAGTGAAAAAGAAATAGTAGAGAGGATGACACCAAAGTGGGGTTTTTTTGGCCTGAGTAACTGAAAGGATGGAGCTGCCATTTGCTGTGATGGGAAAGGGACAATAAGAGAAAATTGGGGCATAAAAATGATCAGTTCCTTTTTGGCATGCCTACTTGACATCCAAGCAGAAATGCCAAACAGTACTTGGATATATGTGTCTGAAATTCAAGGTGGTTTAACCTAGAGTAATCACTGTATAGGTGGGATTTAAAGCCATGAGACGAGATGAAACCACCATGGAAGTGAGCATAGATGAAGATGTCTGATGACTGAGTCAGGAGAACACTAATATCTAGAGTCAAAAAGATGAGGAAGATCCAGAAGAGAAGACTAAAAAGAAACAGCCAGAGTGTAAATATGTGCAAATAAGAAGATAGAAGATGTAAGAGAGGAAGGAAGGAAGAAGGAAAGAAAGAGAAGGGAAGGAAAGAAGGCAGGCAAAGGAGGAAAGAAGAAGAAATGAAGAAAATTAAGAAGGCAACCGCAGTTCTCTAGGTAGTAGGACTGTAGGCATTTCATTTTCTTCTCTGTGCTCTTCTGATTTAACTTTCTTTTTGTTTTGTTTTTCAAACTTCCCATGGAGAATGTTTTTGGGAAATAAGAATTTGTATTATTATTTAAAATACTATAACAGATGAAAATTGGGACTTCTGAGGACTAGGTGGTGACTGTCTTAAGCATGTTGAAGTATATATTACATTCCTGAAAAGAACATAAGTGAAGATACTGCGGGCCCCGCTACTGGGGGCGGGACCCTTAAGCTGGGCTGTAAGAGCTGAGAAGGCTATGAAGAGCTTCACCAGTGTCTTAGAAAGAAAGGCAGGCGGGAAGCCAGAAAGAAAAAATAAAAAGAGAGAGAATATAAAGTGATCTGTAGAGTAGAAGACGCTGAGAGAAACGCCATTAAAAGGATTTAGACTCAAAGAGAATAGAGAGGGTTTACAGAGTGAAAAAGGAAGAGGTAAGGGCAACAATACTGATTGAGCACCTACTGCATTGCCACTAAATTTGAGACAAGAAATAAGAGCCTGAAACCCCCAGGGAGCTTAGAAGAAAGCCTACACAGCACAATACAAACTCCCAAGAAAAACCACATTCTGACAGCATCAGTAGAGCTCCAGGATCAAGCCATGACTGAGGTTGTCCCTGGATTTTTCAGCTATCAGCTAATAAGCTTCCTTTTTGAGTTTAGAAAGTCTGAATTGGGTTTTCTATCATTTGCTAACACAAAAATCCTGACTGACAGAATAATGACATTAAAATCTAAGCTGATATCTTCTAGCAATAAACTTAAAGAAATCTTAAGTTTTGAAGTAAGTCATAAAGGTGAAGTTATAATGTAGATAAAGCTAATTTACATTTATTTGACACTATATGACAGACTTGGTTCCAAGTACTTTACAGATTTTATCTCATTTAATCTTCCTAACAATCCCATAAGGAAGGTGCTATTATTATTATTAATTTCACTCCGCAAGTGAGAAACTTGAGAGAGGTGAAGAAACTTGCTCAGCTCCACACCAAGTAAATGACTGATGACCAACAACAGAAATTCTCTGCAAGTTCAAAGAAGAGTTTATTCTTGAGTGGCAGTTTTTAACTTCTCGGTCTTTGGTTTATCCTCAGGATAATAATGCCTCTAGGTCATGTGACATTATATTTGAGACAATAAATATTAATCTCCAGGCAACTTAGCTGTCTTCCTAAAACATTACATTTCATTTAGATTTTAGTAAAATGGGAAGAAAAAAGAACCTCTCACGTTTCATCCATTCCAGCCAGGCCCTGCAGTAAAAGTTCAAATTATGACATAAAGGAATTTTCCTTTTTGATTTCTCAAAACCATGTGCTTTGAAGCTGACACCAAAAATGGGATGTTTTCTTCGAGTTTATAATGGGAAATTCATAGAAGCCATGACTCTTTCTTTCACAAATGGTTCTGTGAAAGCAGGAAGGCAGAAATCATTCTCTGTGGAAGCACCAAAAGAACTTTCCAAATGGACAAGGTGTGATTTTCACTCCTTCCATTTAAATCCATTTTCTCTTCTCAGCTTTCTTACAAACCTGAACTAAACTTCAGCTTTCAACAAAATTGTGGTAAAACTTTGCTTGGCTCTTACTTTATGTTTCACCAGAGACTCTACAAGGTCAACATGATGAGGTGTCAGCCTGAACTATGGATCAGAGTTAATTAAAGTCCGTGTGTTTTTATTAGCCTGGCTGAAAATGGCTTTTGTGTTTATGAATTTATTTGCAAAGGCTTGGGAACTGTGCCCTTTGCTGTAAGTTGCCTCAGGGCAGAGATACACATAAAACTTCAGTAATTAAAATAGTAAACGACCAAGGTCACAAATAAAGGGCTGGTAGTTATACTGATTATTAAATATAGGCGGCTAAGAAATCAGGGTCTCCAAGCTGAGTTGGTCAGGAGGGAAGTACAAATTTTTTTAATGTTTTACTGTAGCTTCCCAAAGAAAATGTTGGAAATGTTTGAAAAGGTAGAGAGAGATAGGATCGTATTGTATATAACCAGAGTTTCAAGCCATTTCCAGACTGAAATCTGTAGATTAACATGGACTCTGTAGACAATAGATGCAGTCAGGGTTTTTTTGAGGCTGCAAATCTCTGAATTGCTGCAGCCTCTGGATAATATGGGATATAAGTCTGGGGTTTGGTTGAGGGTGTGGACTGTACATAGAAATTTGAGAGTTATCAGCATATAGATAGCATGTGGAACTGGATATTACCTATAAAGTCAGTAAGAGAGAAAAGGAGCCTAGAAAAGAGGAGAGGGGAAAGGAAAAGTTAGGAGCGAGGAGTGGAGAGGGCAAAGGGAAAAACCTTGGAGTTAGACAACCAATGGAATTATCACAGCAGAGATTCAGATCCTGTCTGTTCATATTAAATAAACTCCAAAAATAATTATTCAGATTCTCTAAAGCAACCTCTTTATTTCCAAAATGGTGGTACTGAGTATAATGGTTTTTAAAAATAATTTGCGGCTTAACTAAATTTCACCATTCTTTAAATCAGTTTGAACGTATTGATGACCAAGCTAATGTTCACAGCAGGCAAAAGCTTTGAAACGTTCAAGAAATATCTTCTGTTCAATTCCGAGTAAACAACACTAATTGCTGAATTTATTTGCCTCACAAACTGGTCCTGGAATACAGCAGAGTTGGTGTTAATTATATATATTTTTTCCATTTAGCAAATAAGCTTGAATCCCATCAGCCCTATTTTTCACACCAGAGATCCAAACTCAGTCACTGCTCCCAGAATACAGCAGAGTTGGTGTTAATTATATATATTTTTTCCATTTAGCAAATAAGCTTGAATCCCATCAGCCCTATTTTTCACACCAGAGATCCAAACTCAGTCACTGCTCCCATCTGAGGTTAATAACTAACATTTAAACCTTTGAATTAAAGCACAAAGAGGAGAATGAGAAATAAATTCTTAATGTTTTTCATTTTTACTATTTCATAAGTCATCAGTCAGAACTTTGTGTCTTATTTTTACAGTGTTGATAAAACTGAAATCTGCATCTAATAAACCATACTGGTTGATTTTGTTTTCTTAATGCTATTTGGAAATTTATTTCCATGTCTATTTCTCTCTTTCTCTTTTTTCTTCCACTGGCATTCAATGGCTTACAAATTATTGTCAATTTTAGATTCAAAATAGCTCTTGATCCTTTGCCTTTTTATTCCCACTACTACTTCTATATTTTTCAATATACTTTAATCTTAATTGATGTATAATTCATAAACAATAAAATATTCAGCTCCTAAGTGTACAGTTTGGTGAGTTGATCTATGTAAACTGAGTAATCTCCACCCCAATCAAGGTACAGAATATTCCCATCATCCAGACGTGGGGGGTGATGGGATGAATTGGGAGATTGGGATTGACATATACACACTAATTTGTATAAAATAGATAACTAATAAGAACCTGCTGTATAAAAAATTAAGTTAAATTAACAAAAAATTTTTAAAAAGAATATTCTCATCATCCCATGTAGTTCCTTTATACCCATTTCCAGATAATCTCATTCTTGGCCTCATTCTTGAGGCAACCACTGTTCTGATCTTCCTCACCATAGATTAGCTTCCAAATTATTCTAGAACTTCAAACAAATCAAATCATATAGTATTATTTCTTTCTGTCTGATTTCTTTCATTTGGCATATTGTTTTGAAATTCATTCATGCTCCGCTAGTATTATAAATTTGTTCCTTTGTATTGCTAAACAGTGCTCCGTTATGAATATACCACAGATTGTTTATCCAACCTCCTATTGGTGGACACTTAGATTGTTTTTAGTTTAGAGCTGATAAAGAAGCTGCCAAAAGTACTTTCGCAGACGTGTGTTTTTACTTCTCTTGGGTGAATATCTAGGAGTGAGGTTGCTTGGTCATGACCTCATTTTAAGTCCTCATCATCACTAACCTGGATTAGAGAAACAGTCACCTAAATGATATTTCTATTTCATTCTTCTCCTCCCAACCTGGGATAGACAATAAGGTCCCTTAAATATGTCCATGCCCAAATCTCGGGAACCTATGAATGTGTTACCTTATATAGCAAAAAGGACTTTGCAGATTTAATATAGTGAAGGCTCTTGAAATGGGGAGATTATCCTGGAGTATCCAGGTGGACTCAATGTGCTCACAAGGGTCCTTAAAAAAAGGGAAGGGTGCGTGTGTGTGTGTGTGTGTGTGGGAGAGAGAGAGAGAGAGATTGAGATTTGACGACACTGTGAAGATGCTACATTGCTGGCTTTGAACAAAGATGGAGGAAGGGGCCACGAGTCAAGGAATGCAGGCAGCTTCTAGAAGCTGGTAAAGGCAAAGAAACCAATTCTCCCATTAAGCCTCCAGAAGGAGCACAGTCCAGCTAACATTTTGATTTTAGGGCCTCTGACCTTCAGAACTGTAAGGCAATGTGTTTGTGATGTTTTAAACCACAAAAGTTTGCGGCAATCTGTTACAGCAGCAATAGGAAATAGGAAATTCATACTCCCCAGACCCTTCCTATTCATTCTTTCTGCCAGCAGAAAGATCATTTTGATTTGAAAAATTGGATTTTCTTATTATCTTGCTTAATTTTTTTCTCCAGGATTAAATAAAAACACTGGCATATTACATAAAGTTCCATACTCTCAGCCCCTACCTGTCTATCCAGACTTATCAGCCACCACTCTGCCTAAGAGGATTCTGCTCCTTATTTGGCATGCCTTTCTTGATTCCCCGACATTCCATACTCTTTCTAAAATCTGTGACGTCTGCCTCAAGGGTCCTTCCGCTAATTATTTAGCAAGCAAATGTCTATTCATTTTTAATGCTTAAAATGTTCTGCAAAGCCCTTCCTTACTTTTTCAGCCAGGGTACAGACCCTCTCTCTTTGAAGGTCATAAAACCTGTATTGTGACATTTGTCATATTACAATTGTTCCTTTGTTCCTTTGTAGTTGGATCTGCCTGCAACTAGTGTATGAGCTTCTTGAAGGCAAGGATCATATCTTTCCATGACTCCCACTACCTAGTATAGTAGGTATATGCTCAGAGTTATTGAATGAATGAGTATATATAACATTTGTATAATCATAATGCAAATAGAATTTTCTAGGTAACACATATACATTTTTATATCTTAAATCTTGTCAATATTCTCATTTATCATTTTGTGCTTCTTTAATGTATTCTCACATGTTTAAAAGCAATTATTATTGTTTTAATAATCAATAAATGCCAACAAAAGAGATTTCTCTCTTTATGAAAAAAGTATGCTTTGCAACATAAGTCTAAAAGAAAAACAGCTCTCTTAAATGAAAACTACACCAATATATAATTGTTTTTATAGTACTCTTACACACATTTTGTGCCATGGTGTGCAAGCTTCTGAAGTTTGCTCTATAATCATGAATGTTCATTTAACATCTTTTGGGAGGTTGCATTGGGTGAAAGGGACTCTAACAATAATTTTGATTCCATGAAGGATTCTTTGCTCGGTCAGTAAAATCCGTACAGTTCCAAATTTGACATAATGCAACTCTTCGGCCTCGGAAGAAGTTCAGAGCCAAGCCCCCTCCTGGAGGTTGGATTAAGTGCCATCTCTGAGGGGTGGGGCCCTGTATCTCTTGTTGATTGTACACACAGCACCAAAACACAGTGCCTGAAACTCAAATATTTGTCGATTTAATAAATGAAAGAATTCTATATGATGCCTTGGAGCTAGGTTGGGGAGAGAGAATTCTAAGGTTATTATCTGAACTAAAATTCACAGTGGGTACAATAACTAAAATGATCATTTTTAGGTCTTTACTACCTCATAAACCTTTCTAAGCGGGGTTTTCTCTCTGGCAGTCACCACCAACCTTCTATTATTTCTCTATTTCCTCCATTATATGAAAATCCCAATGAAGTTCATTATTTTCATCCACAGTGGGTAGCCTCTTTCCATTTTTGCCTGCAAGCACTACAGAGCCGGTAACTTTCTGCTTATTTTAAAGTAAGGATTACAGAAAAATATTGAAAGAAAGGAAAATGGATCAAGGAGAGTAAAAAAGGAAAATATGTGTTCATCTTTTGCCAATCCCAGTCCCGTGCCATTTGAGCCAGAAAAAGGCTTATTCTATCTCTAGTTGCATGCTCTCATCTCCCATGGACCGAGGCAGCATAAAGAGGCTCCAGTTGTTCCAAAGTTCTCTCCCCTCCATCCGCAGATCCCAACTGTGTGCTACATAAATGCTCTCTACAATTTCTCCCAGAGTAATTCCTACTCACTCTACTGTGGGCATCGCCTGCTGATGCCAATGGTTTTCTCTCTCCCTCGTGGCAGTCCTGATATTTCTCTATCCACAGTTGGGCTTCCTCCAAGAATGCTGAGTGACTGGAGAGAAGCTGGGAGGACACCAGGAAATTAGACCCCATAACTCCTCTGTCACAGAAAGCAGAATCCTCCCAGTGGCACTTGAAGACAGAGACCTACAGAGAGTGTGTAGAACTACAGGTTCCTACGCTGGCATGCCATTTGACCCTCTCAACACCAAATATCTGAAATGCCCACACATGGAGTTTGTTTGTTTGTTTTTTAATAATCCCATGCTAAATATCTCAATGCAGATTTCCTTATATTCTGCTCTCTTTTTGGCACATACAAAACAATACATTCCTTTTAAAACAGTAAATTCTTTTAAAATAGTTTTAATTGGTTATTAAGGGATACACTTGGAAGGTATTTAAGAAATAACTTACCAAAGTGTGTAACCAAAAAAAATACATGGTTTATAAATTTTAATTAGCATCCAAATGAACATCTGCTTGTGGCTGAGACTCTGCCAAGTCACCAGTTCCAGGCCACGCCTGGCCTGCTGAGCAGGTTCAGATATCTTAATAGCAGAAGGTACTGGTGGTATCAGTTTACCCTCAGTTTCCGCAGTGCAGTAATACCTGAATATCACAACACAGTGCAGAGTACCATGTGTACTCCCTCACTGGTAAACTGCTTTACCTGCAGGCATTTTAATAAACCATACAGGATGAAGATGGTGATGATTAAAGCTTATTAAACAATACAGATGCCGTCCAGAGCTCCAGCATTGACTGAATATCCCCACGGGCCAGGGGCTGCACTGGGCACCTCAGAACACACAGGAGATACAGCTTCCAGTCCTCCAAGATTGCTGCCTAGAATGAGGAAACATAAAGGGTTCTCTATACCTTTTTCATGGGGCCAGGGTTTTGTGGATATTAACAAAGCAAGAAAAAATGTGCTTCCTCCTTTCTGTGTTACAAAAAAATAGGTCTTAAAATAAATTTCCTAGGCCCACTTTCTTATTTAAACTCTCCCAGTCCATAAAACTTTTGAGTAACAGACTCCAAAAATTATGTGCTTCCACATTTGGCTAGGTGGCCACAAGTTTATCAGCTTCTCAGATCCTGGAATCTTCTTCACTTGCATGACCCAATTCCTCATTTACCCTCTTTGGAATTTAGGCCAAAATCAGACACAGAGCCAGATCTTGCTATAAAGACTTACCTTGTTTAAAAATCTGGAAAAGACTCACAGTGAAGAACGTGTTCACAGAGAAAACAACTGCCCCCTGTTCAGACCCCTTCCATCCCCCCCCTGCCCACCTCACTCCAAGCCTTCTCTCCTGACCAAGTCTGCAACCAACCAGGGGGAATGAGCCCCAGACCACCCCAAGCAGATTCCTCAGCCCCTACGTCCGTAACCTACCCAGCTGGCCTCCCTCATAAATCCAACCATCACACTTCTAGCTTTCTGAAGTTAAAAAATACATGCTTTTTGGGGATGGATCCATCCCTTTTCTTACAACTTCTCCCAGAAATGACCCTCTTAAAATATAAATCAGATCTTTTTTTTTTTTTTTTTTGCTTAAAACCAATAGCTTTTAAGTGTACCTAGAATAAAATTCAAATTCTTTCTCACAGACTGTATGAAAAGGCTCTCTCTCCTCTCTACCTCTCCAACCCCTGCCTCCCTACTAGCTTATGTGCACATAGACAGACAGACAGACACACACACACACACACACACACCTTACATGCCTAACTTCTTTCATCTTCCAGGTCTTAGTTCCTCAACATCACTACTCAGAGAACACTGTGGTAGACAGAATAATGACCCTCCAAAGATGCCTACATCTTAGTCTCTGGAACCTGTAAGCATGTTAGGTTACATGGCAAAGGAGAATTATGACTGCAGATGGATTAAGGTTGTTAATCAGCTGACTTAAAATAAGGAGATTTTCCTGGATTATCCTGGTGTTCCCAACGTAATCACAAGGGTCTGTAAAAGTGGAAAATGAAGATAGGACTATGGAAGAGAGAACCCAAGAGATGGAATGTGAGAAGGGCTCAGCATCTTTGAAGATGGAAGAAAAGGGCTGTGAGCCAGTGAATGGAGTTGCCTGGAAGCTAAAAAAGGGCAAGGAAACTGATTCTCCCCTGAAGTCTCCAGAAGGGATGCAGCCTCCTTACACCTTGATTTTAGCTGAGTGAGACCCATTTTGTACTTCTGAACAATCAAACTGTAAGATAATAAGTTTCTGTTTTTAATTAAGCCATTAGGTTTATGGTAGTTTTTTACAGCAGCAATAAGAAACTGATACATACATCTTCTCTGATTATCCCACTAATACAACCCCTTCCTGTTATTTGCCAGATTTATTCAACCAAGATTTTATTGTTGTAGGCTCTGGGTGTCAAATGCTGTTTTTGCTCCTGAAGATAGTGAACAAAATAGATGGGAATCCCTTCCATCATTTTGCTTACAATCTAATACATGAGCCCCATATTTGTTTGTTTGTTTGTTTTTCATCACAACCTGGGCTTTTTAAAAATGTACTATTTTGCATTCTGTTTGGGTTTTTGTTTGGGGATTTTTTTTTTTTACTTGACTCTCCCATGAGAGATACTATTTCTACCTAGTTTATCACTATGCAAACCCAATAGTGTCTGACACATAACATGTTCAATAAGTATTTAATTAATTAATTAATTAATTTAATTAATCAATGACTCAGATAATGAAAAATCTTCTGATAATGCATATTCCCCAGAAACTCCTCTTCTCATTATTTATTTTCTTGGGTTCATTTTGCTCTGCAGCAAAGGGTCCCAGGTCCCAGATCCCAGCCTGTACATTATTAATCAAAGACCCATGGATCAGCTACATGTAAAGGACCTATGGTCCAAAGGAATCCTAGCAGTAAGGCTGTTTTAGACAGTTAGGGCTGCTATATCAAGAATATCATAGACTGGGTGACTTAAACAATAGGAGTTTATTTCTCACAGTTCTGGAGGTAAGAAAGTCCAAGACCAAGACACCAGCAGATTCAGTATCTGGCGAGAGCCCTCTTTCTGGTTTGCAGATGGCCATTTTCTCACTGCATTCTCATATAGTAGAGAAAGAGAGAGATGATTTCTGCCCTGTCTCTTCTCATAAGGGCACTATGTCATTCATGAGGGCTTCACCCTCATGACTCAATTAACTGCCCAAACTCCCCACCTCCAAATACCATCACATGGGGGATTTAGGCTTCAGAATATGACTTGTGAGGAGATATACACATTCAGTCCAAAGTTCATAAGCAATTTGGTGTGTTTAATCCCAAATGGCTGTGATAGATGCTGTTTCTTTCCTTGATCAAGTCTGCTGTTTCCCCAGACTAATGTCTCCAAGATGGAAGAAACCACGTCTTATTCCTTAATTGTCTTATAATCCCACCACTTGTTGTTGTACCTGGAACACCCAATGTCTGATTGTTGAATTAAGGAATAAACAATGCAATACACTGGTACTTCAGTTTGCGATAGGCTGGGATCTGGGACCTGGGACCCTTTGCTGCAGTGCTTGCACCTGGACAAACGTCTCCTCAAGCAACAAAATACAAAGAAACTATAAAGGACTAAAAATAACTGCATGCTTGTGCAGTTGGAGCAAATTATGGACAGCAAGATACAAAAAGACCAAAAAAACCCAACTGCCAATTCTGAAAAGCCAGGAACAAAAACAGGCTGTCAGGAGCAAAAGCAGGGTACTGCACATGCCCCCTGCACTCAACACCACCAAAGGGTGGGCAAACCACCTAAGCCAGCTGTCCCCAACCTTTTTGGCACCAGGGACTGGTTTTGTGGAAGACAATTTTTCCACGGACCGGGGAGAGAGGATGTTTTCGGGATGATTCAAGTGCATTACATTTATTGTGAACTTTATTTCTATTATTAATAATAGAAATATAATAATATTTATAATGTAATATATTATAAGTATACAACTCACCATAATGCAGAATCAGTGGGAGTCCTGAGCTTGTTTTCACTTGCCACTCACTGATAGGGTTTTGATACGAGTCTGCAAGCAATTGATTTATTATGGTCTCTGTGCAGTCAAACCTCTCTGCTAATGATAATCTGTATTTGCAGCTGCTCCCCAGCACTAGCATCACCACCTCACCTCCACCTCAGATCATCAGGCATTAGATTCTCATAAGGAGCGCGCAACCTAGATCCCTCACATGTGCAGTTCACAGTAGGGTTCGCGCTCTCATGAGAATCTAATGCCGCCGCTGATCTGACAGGAGGCGGAGCTCAGGCGGTAATGCGAGCGATGGGGAGCAGCTATAAATACAGATGAAGCTTCCCTCGCTCGCCCTCCACTCACTTCCTGCTCTGCAGCCCGGTTGGGGACCCCTGACTTAAGCCATCCCTCCGGCCTGACCCCTACACACACCCCTACTCTCACCCATATAAGGAACCAGCTCGCCCCGCCTTGGGGAGCAAGCAAGAGAATCTGTTACCCTTTTACTTGTTTTCACTCCCCCCAGCTGCAGGGTTCTTGGTCTTCCCCAATAAAGCCTTGCCTGAATTTCTTGTCTGGCCTCTAGTCAATTTCTATTGATTGGGGAAGGCCAGGAAGCCTGGTCACTATCAAGATTACAAATGTTTGTAAATTGGGACTTCATATGAAAATCATTTGGTTTCTCTCCACTCAGAGGATGAACAGCAAAATATTGACTTGCTACAATGAGCAGCATCATCCAAGAAAGTAAATCGACTCTTGCCCAGTGGTGTTTGGCTTTTATTTGGGAGACAGGAGGTGGTGAGTGCATGGAGTGCCTTTCCATCTTTATGTAAGGGAACAGTAATTTGAGTCAAGTATTTACTGAGCAGTTAATTAATGTCTCACCATCTTCAGGTGGAAATATCCTGCTGTCTATGGAAATGCTCTTTATTAAGTTGATATCCTAGGAAAATTTTCAATCTGGCCTGTAGACTATCCTAACCCTGGTGCCAAGGACACTTAGGTAGAAACAGGGACTGAAGGACAGTCATGGTGGAAGATGGGGGTAGGGGACCATGATCAAAGGCACAGAGAAGACATTAGCAAAAGAAAGAGATGAGACAAAGATTATAATGTCTCGTAGTTTAAAAATCCCCCAAAGTGATCAAAAATGGATTCCTTCTTATAAATGCATGTCATATAAGGATATATTCAAGAATGATTTCTTTAAAATGAAAATCAGTTGTTTTCACATACGGGAAATATATTTTTAGTCTTTCTAAACTTATTAAATATTTACTTTTCATTTTAAAGACTGGAATAATATAAACATGATTGTAAAGGAAACAGTATTTAGTGGGCTATTGTTTCCTTTTATGAAACTTCCTCAGTTCATTCCTATTTTTAGAATACTATTCTTTTAACTTCTCCATTAATCTGGGTTCAAGAAAACCTTCAATTTTTATAAATTTTTCTGTTCTCTTTTAGAAAATATTTAAACTGTCTCAAACATTAACACAGGCATACTAATTATAATAAAAATCTCAAATTTGAAAGTTTTTCAGACTCACCCTAGAACTTGAATTTTCATACTACAATCTGATGATTACATTAGGATTGCAATGTCTCTGTTAGGTTAAAGGTACACTTCAAAATCCTTAACCAAAGCAAATAAAAATTAAGATGCTAAGGAAATTTAATTTACTAAGAATCAAGATTATTCTTGATCTTGTGAGATCATGAATTATATACTGGATTCAAGAAACATGGCTTTTATTTAGCAGAATTAGTGGTGCTTTGTGTCAGTGCTGTTTAAGAGATACTGCTTGATGTCTAAAGACACTTATTTCCCAAGATGCTGAACCATAAGAACACCCATTTTTCTCTTACATCGTACCACCTCATTGGAGCTCTTGATTTTCAACACACTTTGAGCAATAGTTTGGGGATAAATGTAGCTTCAGGATTCTCTATTAAGAAAAATGTCATTGCTAAATAGTGTGGCAGTGAATAGTGGTGATTGCAGAGAACAAAGGGAATGACTACTCAGTACAACGGGTCCTGTCAGTGCTCACATCTTTGAGTGGTAAAGAAGTATTTTGACAAAGGAGAATGATAAAGATCCTGTGTAATCTAGTCATGGGTGCCTCAGGTTCATGCTTCCTATAGAATGAATTGATCCAAAGCCCTTCTTGTGTAAGAAAGCCCCCTCCTCAGCTGCAAGATACATTTCTAAATTATTATTGTTTTGCTAACTAGATGTGCTTTTACAGGAGCATATGCTATTAAAATATTATGTTTACATATGTGTAAAAATATTAAATACACATCTTTAATATTTATTTTAAGAATATTAAAACTATATGATTTTTGGTCTTTGAGTTTTCAGAGTCTAATTATTAGTAGGAAGGAATACTAGAATCTGGAAGCTGATGACTGTACAAATCAAAGAGATAATGTGGGAAATAATGAGTTTATAGTGTAGTAGAGCTCAGTTGACTAAAGCTTGGCATTACTGATGCCAAGGTCACTGGCCCTACCCCCAAAGAGGAAGAGGTTGCTAATTAAGGACCCGTTGACCCTTATATTGAAATGTCTGCTGTTGGTCACAAATGGGACAGTGTGAACATTTTAATGAGTCCCATAATCCCACTGGAAAAACAATTCAAGCACATTATTGAAAATAAATAGCATTATTTTTTTCCGATAGTATACAAAGGAAAGGGAGCTGCTTTAAACAGAAAATATAAACAGGCTAACCAAGCTCACCATACGAGCCAGTAATGGATTTAAACACACAATTCTTAAGAGTGTGGCTTTGAATCTGTTATGACACTTATTAGCTAGGTATCATTGGACAAGGTATTTAAATTTTCTGTCTTAATTTTAACCATATAGTACCCTCTCCCCAAAACACACACACACACACACACACACACACACACACACACAGAGGTGCTGTCAGGTCTAAAGATGCTCTGTGTGAAAGTACTTAGCATATAGCAGTACTCAATTAAAGGGAGCATGTTGCCTTCATGTGTTGTTTACTTTCCACTGGGCAGAGGTCCATGAGCACAGGGACCTTTTAATCACTCTTATTTGCCAGCACCAGGCAACCCAATTCAGTTTAAATCATCACATGTTTATCGTGTCCTTACTCTAAGGCAAGTGTAGTATTGTATGCTAAGGATACAAAGGCATACAACAAAAAACAGGGGTCAGGCCTCAGGGAGTTCAAACTACTAAAAGATTCACAGACAATTCATAGTAAACACTCTGTAAACACTGGCTGAATTAATAGATGAATAATGGTAAATGGACAATGAATGACTGCTGTTACATCATTTCTGCCTGTCTAACGTTTCTACCTTTCTATATTGAAACACAAAGCCACAACATATTTACGCTCTTTGTCATTGATACTTCTAGCCATTACTGCTAAATTAATCAGCTGGTGAATGCTACTAATGATTTAAGATGCATATAAGTTATCTTCACGTGTTTCAGTCACTCCAAAATGACTGTAATGACAAATTCGTAAACTTGGTTTTTGCAGGAAAACCAAGGCAGGTATTTACAATGAAGGGAGTTAAATTTGCCCAAAGAATATTGAATAGTCTTTCTTACCCTCTGTTCCCAGCAGCAAGCTAAAGAAAGAGTCAACATGTACTCTAAATGATTGATCTCAAAAACACACTGAGTAAAGTTA
Organism: Eubalaena glacialis; assembly: GCF_028564815.1. Classification (NCBI taxonomy): domain Eukaryota; kingdom Metazoa; phylum Chordata; class Mammalia; order Artiodactyla; family Balaenidae; genus Eubalaena; species Eubalaena glacialis. The sequence continues at coordinate 107,499,585 of NC_083720.1, read as the reverse complement.
TTTTCTGTGATAGATACTATTTTAATAACTGGATGTGGATCTAATTTTTAATACATCACTTCATGATAAAAATAAACAGCAAAAGAGTTTTGTAAAATCTAGAAAAGTAAAAATAAAACATAATCACTAAAATATTTTGTTAATTTTTATCTTTGTACCTTTTTCCATATTCAGATATATTTTCTATAGTTTAAATACTGTTGTATTTAAAACATGGATTCTGCTTTTTTTAAACTTCACAGTTGTTTTAGATGCACTGCTTTCTTCTGACCACATACTATATATGATCAATCCTACCCCAATTAACCCTTCCACATGGTCATTGCAAAAACAGTGGTCTTCTCTTGACTCTGCTTCAAAGGCATGATTGATTGATCCAGAAGAGGGCACCAGAGTTGGAGCAATGAGGGTCTTCATAGGAATCTGAATTTGATACCAAAAGTGAAAATCAGACTAGCTTCTTTCCATTGGCTAGAGCTATACACTGTTAAAAACCAATCTGGAAAGAATCGTGTGTGTGTGTGTGTGTGTGTGCTTTCACAATCAAGATGAGGTATCCTCAGACAAGTTTCACTTGTTTCCCAGGCTCATTCTTGTTCCTGTCTTTGGGCTCCATGTATTATCACTGTACCCTTAAGGTAAATTAAGTTACTTGCTTAAATTGATTCAGTTTGGGTTTCTGTCACTTCCAATCAAACAAGTTCTAATACAACATTATATAAGTGCTTTTCCAGTTAAAACATAGACAGATCAAATTTAAGTTAAAAAATATAAAGATTCAGTCTTAGGACAGAAGAAAGACTAAATTAAAAAATAAATGTCAAAGCAATGAAGATGTCCTTCAACAGGTGAATGGATAAACAAAATGTGTTACATCCATACAATAGAATATTATTCAGCAATAAAAAGAAATGAGCTATCAAACCATGAAAAGACTTGGAGAAAACTTAAATGCATATTACTAAGTGAAAGAAGCTAATTTGAAAAGTCTATACAGTGTATGATTCCAACTATATGACTTTGTAGAAAAGGCAAAACTATGGAGACAGTAAAAAGATCAGTGGTTGCCAGGGGATGGGGGAAGGAGGGATGAATAGGCAGAGCACAGAGAATTTTTAGGGCAGGGAAACTACTCTGTATGATAGTATAATGGTGGATACTTGCCATTATACATTTGTCAAAACCCATAGAATGTGTAAAACATAAAGTGAACCTTAAGGGACTCTATAGTTCATTATAATGTAACAACACTGGCTCATCAATTGTAACAAATACACCGCACTAATGCAAGAAGTTAATAATAGGGGAGGGGCTTCCCTGGTGGCACAGTGGTTAAGAATCCCCCTGCCAATGCAGGGGACACGGGTTCGAGCCCTGGTCCGGGAGGATCCCACATGCCGTGGAGCAACTAAGCCCGTGCGCCTAGAGCCCATGCTCCGCAACAAGAGAAGCCCCCCACTCGCCGCAACTAGAGGAAGCCCACGGGCAGCAACGAAGACCCAACGCAGCCAAAATTAAAATTTAAAATAATAATAATAAATAAATAATTTTTAAAAATAATAATAATAATAATAGGGGAAATTGGCGGATTAAGTGAGGGGATTTATGGGAACTCTAGGTACTTTCACTCAATTTTTCTGTAATTTGCTCAAAAAATAATTTTCACTTTCTAATCTATCTCTGCCCCTCTGGAAGCAAATTCTCAAAGACCACTTAATATGTTTCCAATAACAAAAAATTTTATATTTATATTTTTCTATTATACATTGTCAGCCACTTGAGGACAGGATTAGTGTCTTGCAAAGCTTCATAATTTGCTTGTAATTTAAGGCAGAGTGATTATGTGTGGGAGGTACACAGTAAATATTTGATAAATAGCAGAAGTACAAACAAATATTCTGTCAACAAGCTGATGTGTAACCTTCAATGATTAAATATCAAAATAACATTTTTGATTAACTCTTGGTTTCTTTTTTCTTCATCTATAAACCATACATGTGGCAAGTATAATATTTCTCATGTGTCTAAAAATATAACTCAGTTTAAGTTGACTTTCAAGTTACAATTTTGTTTAAGAATAAAAAAGCAAACAAACATAATGTTTCCAATTTGAGAGAACTCCGTTTCCCTTTAATTTAGAATTCAGTCTCCTAGGGCAAATACTCACTAAATTCAGAGTTCCCCTTTTATTCCCTTGTTTCTTAAGATAATTTAAATTACTAAAAGGCTTACATGTCATCCTCTGAAGAAAACCGTGGTCTGGGCGCTGACCTTTCCCTTCCCTGGACCACAATGAGGCTTAGCTACCCTCACCTCCAACCATGGCTGCAAGACTCTGTCCCCTCTGACTCTGCACCACTATCCTCGGCAGGACCTCTAATTGGTAGGCATATACCTCTATGGTCTCTTATTTTCAACCTCTAGCTCTCTTCTGGCCCACCAGCCCACTGCCAGCTTACCTTGCCTTTTGGGGATATGTGGGCACTTCAGATGATTTTCTGTGATACTTGCAGGTGCCCTGGACCCTGTGATGCTGTCTGTAGTTTTATTTTCCAACCACTGAAAGCCTTAGACCTAAGACATTTGCACTGGATCTTCTCTCTGTCTGGAGTACACCCCTCCAAGATATCCATGTGGCTCACCTGGTCCTTTGTTAAAATGTTGCCTTCTTAATGAGCCAATTCCAATCACCCTTTATATTTTAACATACTCCTGCACTCTTGATTCCCCTTGCTATTTTTTCATACTAATTTTCCCATAGTAATTATCACCTTTTAAGCTATTTTCACTTTTTTATTATGTTAATTGTTTATGGTCTGTTCCCATCCCCCATCCCCAATGTAAACTTTTTAATAACACATACTTTTTACCTCTTTTTTTGCTGAAAAATCCCAAGTGCATAGAACAGAGCCTGGAATATAGTAAATGCTTAATAAATATATTTTGAATCAATATATCTCTGGCCTTTTAAATAAAACTTGTCCTCCATGCAATACAGAACAAGTTTACCCATACAAGCCACATGGAACAATGCTTATCCCTGTTGTTCACACACATTCTACACCCTCCACCCCATCCTACTTCCCTGCTTGCCTGTTCTCGCCCTTCTTATTTATCCCTACCTCTCTGATCTCAGGCTCTATTCTCATATGTTCAAGATTTTTCTTTGGTCTTCCTCTTTCACTGGGTGACCCCTTTAGCTTATCCACCTTGCTTCCTCCTTAAATTATGGCTCTGTAAACTGTCTTAGGTAAGGCATAATTTTTCGATCAGTCTTCATAATGCAACTAGAACTTGTACTCTTCCCCACTCTGCTTCGGACAATACAGCTGGCAACTAACACCATGGGAGTGAACACAACTGTTTAGAGAGAGGATAGAGTGAGACAAGTTCTGAGTATAGACTCCTGGGAAGAACTAGTATGTAAGGGATGAGAAAAGTAGAATAAGTGAGAGGAAACTAAAAAAAATAAAAATTAAAGAAGTAAAGAACTCTTGGAAGCCAATGGGGAAGAAATTATTTCACAAAGATAGTGACCATCATTAGTACCAATGCTGAAGGACAGTCAAGTAAGATTAGACCTGAAATCCTCCATCGGTTTGAGTAATTAAGCAGGTTGTTTTGTTCTTAGTAGGATCAGTTTCTGTGGAACCGGGGAAAGGTGGAGCCCAGACACCAGACAATAGTGAGTTGAGCCTTAAGTGATGTCATTCCCCCAGTCCATCACCAGGCAGGGAGCTCATCTAAGACCAGAGAACTGCTCAGCCAAACCCAACCTAGATCACCCACCTAAGGCTCATGTGCTAAATAAATGGTGCTGTTTTTAAGTCACTGAATTATGGGTGGGTTTTTTTGTGCAGCAAAATTGATATATGAGCAAACCTGCATCATGTAAAAAAATGGATGAGAAGTTGCTTAGGAAGAGAAAGAGTCTGAGAATTTGGAAAAGAGATAATAAAGCAAATCACATAAGGGGGTGCGAAAGAGTGGAATTCCAGGCAAATGTGGAGGAAGAGTTGTAGATAGAATGAGCTTATAGGTGAGGAGATAGGAGACTGAGGGAGAGAACTCGCAGCCTGAAGACTCAGATTCACGACGTAGAGATGAGTCGGAGGCTTGAGGAGAGTGGCAAAGCTCTCTCACACCTCTTTCACCACTACACTCTTCCCTCTCCAGCCATTTCTGAATTACCTAGAAATAAATATCACACATAAATTACATCACTGCTTCCTCAGTAATTTTGCTGTGCAATGATAATCCAGTTGTAATGATTCTGGAAATTCTTCAAAATAAGTAAGCAGGAGACTACATCCATCATTGGAAATTCAAATGATTAGCATCTCCTTATCAGTATCCTGAAGAATTAAAGATAAAACTACGTCACATGACCATTATTTGAAGTTGAAGCAAAACACTTCAAAATAAACCTGATTTAATCAAATACCAAAAAATAAAAATTATTTTTATTTGGAAAATGGGTGTATGGGCTGAATTGTGCTTCTCACAATTCATATGTTGAAGCCCTAACCCCTGTACCTCAGAATGTGACTGTTTGGCGATAGGACCTTTAAAGAGGCAATTAAGTTAAAACAAAGTCAATAGGGTAGGTCTTAATTTAATATGACTATAAGTGTCCTTATAAGAATGGGAAATGAGAACACAGACAACACAGACAGAGGGACAAATGTGTGAGGACACAGCAAGAAGGGGGCCATCTGCAAACAAGGAAGAGAGACCTCAGAAGAAACCAACCATACCGACACCTTGATCTTGAACTTCTAGCGTCCAGAACTGTGAGAAAATAAGTTTCTACTGTTTAAGTCTCTCCATTTGTGTTATTTTGTTATGGTAGCCCTAGCAAAGTAATACATGAGGGGATTTTTTAATTAAAAATAGATCAAGGAAACTAAAGTCATATTTTATAAACATGCATCAAGAGGAATGCCAGCAATATGGATTGGTGAGTGAGAGAATGAAGCTGGAACCTAGAGGAAACAGACTAGGTGTGGCACTAGTAATAACCAAGCCTGGTGAAGGACTGACATCTCACTGTAGCAATCAGTAATCCACATAGGATATCTAATGTGTGACCAAGAGACTCACTTCAAGAATGAAGAGGTCCAGTCTGAAATGTAGGGAACCTCAGCATACGCACAGGCACAATCACGGGATGATGCTAAGAGTCAGGCGCATGGGATCCTATTTATGTTGCTAGATCTAGAGTGGACTTTGTCGATCTGTAGGTATGGAGAAAAGTCCAGTTCCCAGGCAGAAGAGGATTTGAAAAGCCAGGGAGGATAACAAAGTTCCAACCAAGCTGACCAGTGTCACAGTAGGTGGTCAAATCCCATACGGAAACCATATGGGATTTGCCACACAAACAGCTTGAGCACTGTGCCAGCAGAGTTGAGCCAGCTGAATGGCGGTTGTGGGAAAACAGTCATTTGGTAGCAAATGCAGGCTGATTGACCTTGCTGGGACAGGACTAACTCTATAGCCCCGCCTGCTGGTCAAAGCATGAGGTTGTAAACGTACGGCCTATATTGCCAGGGCTGTCCCAGGAGCTGCATTGAGCCAAGTCGGCCAGCGGCAGAAAGTGTCAATGTCTTTGGCTAAAAAGATTAGCAATGTCTACTGGAGGGATACAGACATGGCATAGAAGCAGCAAGGTATTCTAAAATGAGAAATCTCATTATACTGTTCAAATTGTCCTTTTTACATCCTGAAAAAGAATTTAAAATGTTAATGCCACATTTCTGCATTTTTTAGTGCTCCCGTATCTAAAGTAACAAATCTTAGACTGGATTTCTAAGTCAATATATCAGGCACTACCTTGATACTGAAAATACTATTAAAAAATGTTGTATGTGTGAGGACGAAGAAAAATCGTTCAAATAAGCTCTCTTGCTTTTTCTGTAAAGCTCATCTCAATACAGGGACACTTCCAAAAAAGCACAAACCCTACCTCCAAAAACCTTTATTAAGATCTTGCATGGGCTTCCCTGGTGGCGCAGTGGTTGAGAATCTGCCTGCTAATGCAGGGGACACGGGTTCGTGCCCTGGTCTGGGAAGATCCCACATGCCGCGGAGCAACTAGGCCCGTGAGCCACAACTACTGAGCCTGCGCGTCTGGAGCCTGTGCTCCGCAACAAGAGAGGCCACAATAGTGAGAGGCCCGCGCACCGCGATGAAGAGTGGCCCCCGCTTGCCACAACTAGAGAAAGCCCTAGCACAGAAACGAAGACCCAACATAGCAATCAATCAATCAATTAAAAAAAAAAAAAAAAGACTCCTCATTTCCTCCTCTTCCCCTTTAAAAAAAAAAAAAAAAGAAAAAAATCTTGCAGAGGTAACCTCACCACATATCTTTAGATATGCCCATTATTATTTATAAACCTAATAGAAAAATTAGTTCAGAAAGGAAAATGATGTTCTAGATATATTAGCCATGGTTCTGCTATGAAAATGTTAACTAAATCATAACCCCAAAAACCTCAGTGGCTAACAACAACAGACATTTATTTCTCTCTTGTTCGTCATCAAATTGGCCAGGATGGGTCTGCTTCAAGCTGTGGTTCAAGTTCAGTTTCAGGTCTGCTCCACATGCCTCTCGTCCTGGTACCATCTAGATGGCAGAAGGATAAGAAACCACACCTAACCATGCAAACATATTTGGAACTTCAGTTCATGTAACATCTGCTAACATTTCATCAGCCAAAAAGTCACATCACCAAACCTGAAGTCAGTGGGGTGGGGATGTACACCCCTCCTACTCTAAGGGGAGGTACTGCAAAGGCTGTGAATAATCCAATCCATCAGAATAGTTTGTCAGTAGTTGTAGTTACAGAATCTTCAAGAGTACTGGAGATTAGTGGTGAATTTCCTGCCTTGTCGCTCCAGTTTCTAGGAACATGCAGCAATACGTGACTTCTACAAATATGGATTTGTACCTGCTGGCCAATTCTGTCTTTGTAACAAGGAATATGATTCATCAAAGGCAACATGTCTACCTCCTTTTTCTTTTAGGTGGTTGAACTATAATATAAAATGATTCCTTTGACTTTTATTCAGAGTTTTTATTGAGTTAATAAAAATAATCACGTATGTCAGCAGGGCAGTTAAAATATCACCAACTGGCCAATGTAACATAACAGAAATTCACAAAACTATCTTTGGGGGCCATTACCATATGTTAGGTCACAGTTTAATTTGCTTTGACCAGCGATCTGTAAGAAAGAGATCTCAGATATAGAATTAATGGCACAGCAAAGAATCTAAGGCTTAGACAGGAAAAACAAGCCTTCAAGTACTGATACAGTGTTGTGCCCTGCTTAGTTTTTAAACCAGGCTCTGAGCTCCATCAAAATGAACATCTCCCACTAGTTTAAGCAGAAGTGACCACTGAAATTTGCAGTCTTTTGTGAAGAAGTAGAAGACAGAACACTGTGTCTACTCACTTATCTTCTCTGGTCGATATTCTTTGCTTAACTAGTCGCCTAGTCTAGTGGTTTTCTGATGTGTTAGCAACCTTGACCCATCTCTGGACTCAGTCATTTTCACTGTCAGTCTTCACACCTGGACCAATTCCCTAACCCATGTCATTTGAAAGAAGGAGGTCTTTCATCAAGAGATTAATGAAAATTAATGTATCAGAATATATTAGAAAAAATAAGAAAAATAAAAACTAAAAACTACCAGAAGCTACTTAAGACTCTAGAAATTGGGAGTTTGCAATTTGCACACTTGGATTATGAACATCAGTATCAGTAACGGGGCAAGAATAGAGACACCTGCACATTACAGGAACATGGGTTCTTCAGTAACCCACTTTCTGATATTGTATAAATGTCAGCTCAGTATTACTGATCTTATTTCTTCTGAGAACCTGTTACCATTTTTATTTCTTTGTAGTTCTTACAGTTGTATAATGCAGAGACTCTGATTGGGATATTCCATGGAATTTTGGAACAATAAAATTCTTGCCTCATTGAAGGCCCCTTAATTAACAGACTTGTCCTTCACCATGCACATTCAGACAAAAATAAGGAATTCAAAATACTTGTCTTTCCTATGATCCCTGAGAGTCCTGACTTAAAAACACCCTAGGCAAATGGGAGTTGAAATGTGAACATCGTTAGGATGCCTGGAGAGTGACTTCTGGGAATACCAGACTCCATCATGATGGATAAAATTCTGTAGACTTACTACATTTACAGAGTCAGAGACAGAGAAAAGAACCTCCGTTTTTCACTCTGTATAAATACAGCAGGAACCGCCTAGCAGAAGGAGGGAACTCTTGGCACAGAGGGGCCCCAGTGCAGGGTCTGGATGAGCCAACGGTGCGGGACAAGGGAACGCCTCTTCTTCCCCTTTGATTATTTTCTCCTTTCCCTTGGCATCAGTCCCTCCACCCTCAACTTCCCTCTGTCCTTCCTCAAGCAATCTCCAATTATCTACTTAAACCTTCTTGTTTCTTCCACTTTTCCTCTAACAGCAAGTGTCTGACTTGCTAACTGAGATTGTGCAAAATGAAGGAAAGTAATACACCATGAGAGTCTTTCATCCTCAGATCGACACCTCCACTGACCAATAGAAGAGCTACAGTGCTTATTCACCACCTCTCCTCCCACTGTTGGCTTGTTTTATCTTGTATTTTCCTTCCTCTCGTTGATCTGATCTTGCCTTTGCTTTCTTTCTTCTCTCTCTGATCTCCATACTTCCCTTTGCTTTCAGATTCTCTCATTCCTTTTCTTTTCCTTATTTCCATTCTACTTTCCCATGTGCCTGGATAGGATTACTTCTATTCAAATCATCAAATTATGGTCATGAAGAAACCTTAGAGACCACGCAGTTAGAAGCATTCATTCTACACGTGAGGAAGCTGAGGTCCAGAAGACTGCAACCCTCTCAACATCACCTTGCTTGTATCTGAACTCAGTTTAGGAAGGCAGAAGCACTGACACCAGCTCATATTCTCTTCCCACAATGGCTAGCAGAATTGTCAGCACCTGAGTGACAGCTTTCGTCCATTATTCTCACAACAGCACCTATTTATTGACAGCCAGCAATGTGATATTGGTCATCTTTGAACATGATGCAAGTCCAGATTTCTGCTGGCTCCAAATCAGAATCAAACAACATCTTAAGTCACCAAAAATTCATCCCATTGATGCCCTTCTCCCACCAGTCCCATATATTTCAGTGTCTAATCTCAGAGACATTGTTCATGTTCTTTCCTAGGTGACAGGACTACCCCTTCCCACACTCTGAGTACAGGGAATAGAATCATGGTGTGAAAATGGGCAAGGCAGACATAGTGACAAACCTCGAACCATATATTTCAGAAGTACAGGATGTCCTGCAGTGGGCAAAGCCTTCCACTATTAGAGATCCTAGCTCCCAGGTGGATGGGCTGTGGTCTGTCTAGCCTTTAAGCTTTTAAATAACTTGTTTCTGCTGCTGCTTTTTGTTTGTTTGCTTGCTTGCCTGCTTGCTTACTTGGTCGTTTCTTTAATCTCAGAGACTGATGAGGGCAAATTTTCTAAAATAAAATTAGAACTAAAAATATTTCCCAAGTTTCCTTCCATTGCATGAGTTGCACTTTCATATTTTCTAATTCTAATAATTAAAAGCAAGAACAATGATGACTAACATTTACTGAGGGCTTATTCTGAGGCACTGTGCTTATTCTTTACATGGACTACCTCATCCCATCCTCACAGAAGTTCCATAAATCAGGCACTATTATTAGTCTGCATTGCAGATAAGTTAGCAATTAGAGGTAGCCAGGATTGGAATCCAGGCAGCAGACTTGGGAGCTGGCACTCTGGAGGTATTTCCATAAGGAAGGGGCTACAGCCACTGCAGCTGTTTCCGGTTCAATTCACCCTTTGCCACAAGGAATTCATCTGCTGAAGCACTTTGAGTCTGAGTCCTTGGGCTGCAGCAAAGCAGTGGATCTCTTTTCTGACATCCAGCACCCACTACCAAGCTACACTTGAACCCTAGTAATGCCTTATAAATTATAATTAACAACAACAAAGGACAACAAAGGATTGTCCTTTCTGCCATTAGCATTATTAATCTGATCCTGAATTGGCCCAGCAAGTGTACTCAAAATCTGCTTAGCCATTTCTTCTACTGGCAAAGAACAGAGGAATTACCCCTGCACTCATCATGTCCTCATTTGCATTTCATCTCATACAGATGATCTATTAAACAAGTCATTTGTAACTTATCCTTGTCAAACAGATTAAATGTAGCTGGTCTCACACAAATGCATAAATTGCTTTCAAAATTTTCCGAATTTCAACAACCAACAAAGAGCTAACGTTTTGGCAATGCAGCATGTCCTCATCTAATACAGAAACCAAGAGCCTTTCCATAGAGGTTTTATTGTCATGCACAGAATTTAAAAACTGAAACATAAATTCACAAGCCAGCTTTTGTTTTGTAGACGGTACAGCATCTCCTTCTGCAGATTAGGGCTGTGTCCTTTCTAAAAGGAAATCTGTAATTTAGAAATAGAACCTTTGAAAATAGTGCCAGCCTAAAAACCAAAGACAAATAGCAGGTGTTGATGGCTGATGCTGAATAGTCCCTAATTGCAAGTGGCACGTGCAGAAGAATGAATCAATTTAACTCAAGCCATTCCAAGCTTAAAACACATAAATAAAATGGAGGAATTTATGCACTACACTTCTGCTAGAATTTTCATTTACTTTCAAAAGACTTTGCTTTCTCCCATTGATAATTTTTATTCAGAAAAGGAAAGGAAAAGGTCACCTCAAAAATTCCTTTGCAAAGATAATCCTCCTAACTGGGAACTTTATCACGTTCCTCTGAAACCGGACTCCTTCAAGTAAGTATTTCATTATCTTCTATAATATCTCTCTCTCTACTAGCTCCCACTTTTTTCAACTAATTTGAACATATCCAGATTTCCTCTTTTGTGTAAAGAAATAAAACCACTTTTAACAATGCTTTCTTTCATATTTATTAGAAAAACAGTCTATTCTTGGGGCCTTCACTTCTCCTATTCATTCTTTAATCTATTCATGCATTCATCCATCTGTTCATTAATTCAACAAATTCTTATTAAACATCTACTATACATAAAGCATTGTATTAAGTGCTGTTGGGAAAAATACATAAATAATCATGCTCTGTGCTTATCCCATCATCTATTTGCCACAAAGGTATATACATTAAAACTAAATCATTAAAATTTTCAGTAATCAATAGCATGCATTTTGTTTCCAGAAATTTTCATGTTTAAAGTTTGTTAAAATCTATGCTTTAACTTCTATTGGTGGAATTTTAGGCACCAGGAAACAATGTGTTTTGAAAGGGACCCCTGCTTCTGTCTGTGTTAGGGGTTAAATGGGAGGCTAGCTGAGAGGCTAAATAATAGGAGGAAATTAGATGGAGGTGATTGAAAAGGGGGAGACAGAAAGAGATATAACAGATTAAAGCAGGTTTCAACCAGGGGTGATTTCGCTTCTCAGACATTTGGCAATGTCTGGAGACATTTCTGGTTATCAAACAGAGTGGCATCTAGTAGGTAGAGGGCAAGGATGTTGTTAAACATTCTTCGATGCATGGGATGGTCCGCATAACAAAGAATTATCCAGCTTCATATGTCAATACTGCCAAGATTGAGAAACCCATACCACAGCAGTGATGACCAGATAGCAACTTGTAATCGACTGGGGTGGGCCAACTTAAGTGTATAAGACAAGTCTTATTTATTTATTTATTTATTTATTTATTTTTTTTGTGATTACATGGTGTTTATTTGGTTGTAAATTATCATTTTACATCCTTAGTTTGTGTACTTTTCTTCTCTTTTTTTTTCTATTTTTTCACACATACACACTGTATTTTATTTTTACAAGAGATAAATAGACTGACACCAAGCGTTGTAAATGGATGACCACAACAAAAGCAACAATGATTGCAATTACCAAACATGAAACACACTCATACTATGTCATAATATTGACACTCAGTCCAGTAATCCTACACTGTAACAGCTCCTTTACTTTGCAGTGAAAATTGATTTGTATATTCTTTACCTCTGAGTCTTTGTGGGATTTTTTTTTTTTAATTCAAACAGAAAGTCACAAAAATTATAATCATCCTCGTCAGTTCACTCAGTCCCATGTAATTAATTTTTTTTTATCTTGATCTTTTGTTAGCACTTTTATGAGTTCATCAGTTTTTCATTAGAGTTCTGAAAATGCTTATTCATTCAGTTCAGCAGTACAGTCTCAGTTACCAGAAACCTGTCCTTGTCAGAGTCTTTTCCATGAATTCCTTGAAGATGAAACCCTTTTATAGGAACATATTTGCAAAAGCATCAGAGTACACCCAGAACTGTCTGTAAATGACAAAAGACTTAGAAATGACCACGGTTAAAGATTTGATGAAAGTTCATAATAATGCAATTGACAAAGAAATTTAGTTATTTCTGAGATATACATTTTAAAGTAATAACTAGGATTATGACTTATAACATTATACCAGAACATATAAGATTTTTAGAAATTTCATGTAATGTCTGAAACATTTATATTAACATATTTCCATACAAATAACCCAATGAAACTTTAGTATTAGTTGTTTTGTTTGTTTGTTTTTTCATACTGCAGGTTCTTATTAGTCATCAATTTTATACACATCAGTGTATACATGTCAATCCCAATCGCCCAATTCAGCACACCACCATCCCCACCCCACCGTAGTTTTCCCCCCTTTGGTGTCCATATGTTTGTTCTCTACGTCTGTGTCTCAACTTCTGCCCTGCAAACGGGCTCATCTGTACCATTTTTCTAGGTTCCACATACATGCGTTAATATACGATATTTGTTTTTCTCTTTCTGACTTACTTCACTCTGTATGACAGTCTCTAGATCCATCCACGTCTCAACAAATGACTCAATTTCATTCCTTTTAATGGCTGAGTAATATTCCATTGTATATATGTACCACATCTTCTTTATCCATTCGTCTGTTGATGGGCATTTAGGTTGCTTCCATGACCTGGCTATTGTAAATAGTGCTGCAATGAACATTGGGGGGCATGTGTCTTTTTGAATTATGGTTTTCTCTGGGTATATGCCCAGTAGTGGGATTGCTGGATCATATGGTAAATTTATTTTTAGTTTTTTAAGGAACCTCCATACTGTTCTCCATAGTGGCTGTATCAATTTACATTCCCACCAAGAGTGCAAGAGGGTTCCCTTTTATCCACACCCTCTCCAGCATTTTTTGTTTGTAGATTTTCTGATGATGCCCATTCTAAGTGGTGTGAGGTGATACCTCATTGTAGTTTTGATTTGCATTTCTCTAATAATTAGTGATGTTGAGCAGCTTTTCATGTGCTTCTTGGCCATCTGTATGTCTTCTTTGGAGAGATGTCTATTTAGGTCTTCTGCCCATTTTTGGATTGGGTTGTTTGTTTCTTTAATATTGAGCTGAATGAGCTGTTTATACATTTTGGAGATTAATCCTTTGTCCGTTGATTCGTTTGCAAATATTTTCTCCCATTCTGAGGGTTCTCTTTTCGTCTTGTTTATGGTTTCCTTTGCTGTGCAAAAGCTTTGAAGTTTCATTAGGCCCCATTTGTTTATTTTTGTTTTTATTTCCATTACTCTAGGAGGTGGATCAAAAAAGATCTTGCTGTGATTTATGTCAAAGAGTGTTCTTCCTATGTTTTCCTCTAAGAGCTTTATAGTATCTGGTCTTACATTTAGGTCTCTAATCCATTTTGAGTTTATTTTTGTGTATGGTGTTAGGGAGTGTTCTAATTTCATTCTTTTACATGTAGCTGTCCAGTTTTCCCAGCATCACTTATTGAAGAGACTGTCTTTTCTCCACTGTATATCTTTGCCTCCTTTGTCATAGATTAGTTGACCATAGGTGCGTGGGTTTATCTCTGGGCTTTCTATCTTGTTCCATTGATCTATGTTTCTGTTTTTGTGCCAGTACCATATTGTCTTGATTACTGTAACTTTGTAGTATAGTCTGAAGTCAGGGAGTCTGATTCCTCCACCTCCGTTTTTTTCCCTCAAGACTGCTTTGGCTATTCGGGGCTTTTGTGGCTCCATACAAATGTTAAGATATTTTGTTCTACTTCTGTAAAAAAATGCCATTGGTAATTTGGTAGGGATTGCATTGAATCTGTAGATTGCTTTGGGTAGTATAGTCGTTTTCACAATATTGATTCTTCCAATCCATGAACATGGTATATCTCTCCATCTGTTGGTATCATCTTTAATTTCTTTCATCAGTGTGTTATAGTTTTCTGCATACAGGTCTTTTATCTCCCTAGGTAGGTTTATTCCTAGATATTTTATTCTTTTTGTTGCAATGGTAAATGGGAGTGTTTCCATAATTTCTCTTTCAGATTTTTCATCATTAGTGTATAGGAATGCAAGAGATTTCTGTGCATTAATTTTGTATCCTGCAACTTTACCAAATTCATTGATTAGCTCTAGTAGTTTTCTGGTGGCATTTTTAGGATTCTCTATGTATAGTATCATGTCATCTGCAAACAGTGACAGTTTTACTTCTTCTTTTCCAATTTGGATTCCTTTTATTTCTTTTTCTTCTCTGATTGCCGTGGCTAGGACCTCCAAAACTATGTTGAATAATAGTGGTGAGAGTGGACATCCTTGTCTCATTCCTAATCTTAGAGGAAATGTTTTCAGTTTTTCACCGTTGACAATGATGTTTGCTGTGGGTTTGTCGTACATGGCCTTTATTATGTTGAGGTAGGTTCCCTCCATGCCCACTTTCTGGAGAGTTTTTATCATAAATGGGTGTTGAATTTTGTCAAAAGCTTTTTCTGCATCTATTGAGATGATCATATGGTTTTTATTCTTCCATTTGTTAATATGGTGTATCACATTGATTGATTTGCGTATATTGAAGAATCCTTGCATCCCTGGGATAAATCCTACTTGATCATGGTGTATGATCCTTTTAATGTGCTGTTGGATTCTGTTTGCTAGTATTTTGTTGAGGATTTTTGCATCTATATTCATCAGTGATATTGGTCTGTAATTTTCTCTTTTTGTAGTATCTTTGTCTGGTTTTCGTATCAGGGTGATGGTGGCCTCATAGAATGAGTTTGGGAGTGTTCCTTCCTCTGCAATTTTTTGGAAGAGTTTGAGAAGGATGGGTGTTAGCTCTTCTCTAAATGTTTGATAGAATTCACCTGTGAAGCCATCTGGTCCTGGACTTTTGTTTGTTGGAAGATTTTTAATCACAGTTTCAATTTCATTACTTGTGATTGGTCTGTTCATATTTTCTGTTTCTTCCTGGTTCAGTCTTGGAAGGTTATACCTTTCTAAGAATTTGTCCATTTCTTCCAGGTTGTCCATTTTATTGGCATAAAGTTGCTTGTAGTAGTCTCTTAGGATGCTTTGTATTTCCGCCGTGTCTGTTGTAACTTCTGCATTTTCATTTCTAATTTTATTGATTTGAGTCCTCTCCCTCTTTTTCTTGATGAGTCTGGCTAATGGCTTATCAATTTTGTTTATCTTCTCAAAGAACCAGCTTTTAGTTTTATTGATCTTTGCTATTGTTTTCTTTGTTTCTATTTCATTTATTTCCGCTCTGATCTTTATGATTTCTTTCCTTCTGCTAACTTTGGGTTTTGTTTGTTCTTTCTCTAGTTCCTTTAGGTGTAAGGTTAGATTGTTTACTTGAGATTTTTCTTGTTTCTTTAGGTAGGCTTGTATAGCTATAAACTTCCCTCTTAGAACTGCTTTTGCTGCATCCCATAGGTTTTGGATCATCGTGTTTTCATTGTCATTTGTCTCTAGGTATTTTTTGATTTCCTCTTTGATTTCTTCAGTGATCTCTTGGTTATTTAGTAACCTATTGTTTAGCCTCCATGTGTTTGTGTTTTTTACGTTTTTTTCCCTGTAATTCATTTCTAATCTCATAGCATTGTGGTCAGAAAAGATGCTTGATATGATTTCAATTTTCTTAAATTTACTGAGGCTTGATTTGTGACCCAAGATGTGATCTATCCTGGAGAATGTTCCATGCACGCTTGAGAAGAAAGTGTAATCTGCTGTTTTTGGATGGAATGCCCTATAAATATCAATTAAATCTATCTAGTCTATTGTGTCATTTAAAGCTTCTGTTTCCTTATTTATTTTCATTTTGGATGATCTGTCCATTGGTGTAAGTGAGGTGTTAAAGTCCCCCACTATTATTGTGTTACTGTCAATTTCCTCTTTTATAGCTGTTAGCAGTTGCCTTATGTCTTGAGGTGCTCCTATGTTGGGTGCATTATATATTTATAATTGTTATATCTTCTTCTTGGATTGATCCCTTGATCATTATGTAGTGTCCTTCCTTGTCTCTTGTAGCATTCTTTATTTTAAAGTCTATTTTATCTGATATGAGTATAGTTACTCCAGCTTTCTTTTGATTTACATTTGCATGGAATGTCTTTTTCCTTCCCCTCACTTTCAGTCTATATGTGTCCCTAGGTCTGAAGTGGGTCTCTTGTAGACAGCATATAGATGGGTCTTGTTTTTGTATCCATTCAGCAAGCCTGTGTCTTTTCGTTGGAGCATTTAATCCATTCACGTTTAAGGTGATTATCGATATGTATATTCCTATGACCATTTTCTTAATTGTTTTGGGTTTGTTTTTGTAGGTTCTTTCCTTCTCTTGTGTTTCCCACTTAGAGAAGTTTCTTTAGCATTTGTTGTACAGCTGGTTTGGTGGTGCTGAATTCTCTTAGCTTTTGCTTGTCTGTAAAGCTTTTGATTTCTCCGTCAAATCTAAATGAGATCCTTGCTGGGTAGAGTAATCTTGGTTGTAGGTTCTTCCCTTTCATCACTTTAAGTATATCATGCCACTCCCTTCTGGCTTGTAGAGTTTCTGCTGAGAAATCAGCTGTTAACCTTATGGGAGTTCCCTTGTATGTTATTTGTCGTTTTTCCCTTGCTGCTTTCAATAATTTTTCTTGGTCTTTAATTTTTGCCAATTTGATTACTATGTGTCTCGGTGTGTTTCTCCTTGGATTTATCCTGTATGGGACTCGCTGTGTTTCCTGGACTTGGGTGGCTATTTCCTTTCCCATGTTAGGGAAATTTTTGACTATAATCTCTTCAAATGTTTTCTCAGTCCTTTCTCTCTCTCTTCTCCTTCTGGGACCCATATAATGCAAATGTTGTTGTGTTTAATGTTGTCCCAGAGGTCTCTTAGGCTGTCTTCATTTCTTTTCATTCTTTTTTCTTTAGTCTGTTCCGCAGCAGTGAATTCCACCATTCTGTCTTCCAGGTCACTTATCCGTTCTTCTGCCTCAGTTATTCTGCTATTGATTCCTTCTAGTGTAGTTTTCATTTCAGTTATTGTATTGGTCATCTCTGTTTGTTTGTTCTTTAATTCTTCTAGGTCTTTGTTAAACATTTCTTGCATCTTCTCAATCTTTGCCTCCATTCTTATTCTGAGGTCCTGGATCATCTTCACTATCATTATTCTGAATTCTTTTTCTGGAAGGTTGCCTATCTCCACTTCATTTAGTTGTTTTTCTGGGGTTTTATCTTGTTCCTTCATCTGGTATATAGCCCTCTGCCTTTTCATCTTGTCTGTCTTTCTGTGAATGTGGTTTTTGTTCCACAGGCTGCAGGATTATAGTTTTTCTTGATTCTGCTGTCTGCCCTCTGGTGGTTGAGGCTATCTAAGAGGCTTGATGGGAGGCTCTGGTGGTGGGTAGAGCTGGCTGTTGCTGTGGTGGTCAGAGCTCAGTAAAACTTTAATCCACTTGACTGTTGATGGGTGGGGCTGGGTTCCCTCCCTGTTGGTTGTTTTGCCTGAGGCAACCCAACACTGGAGCCTACCTGGGCTCTTTGGTGGAGCTAATGACAGACTCTGGGAGGGCTCACGCCAAGGAGCACTTCCCAGAACTTCTGCCGCCAGTGTCCTTGTCCCCACGGTGAAACAGAGCCACCCCCCGCCTCTGCAGGAGACCCTCCATCGCTAGCAGGTAGGTCTGGTTCAGTCTCCCCTGGGGTCACTGCTCCTTCCCCTGGGTCCTGATGCGCACACTATTTTGTGTGCGCCCTCCAAGAGTGGGGTCTCTGTTTCCCCCAGTCCTGTCAAAGTCCTGCAATCAATTCCCACTAGGCTTCAAAGTCTGATTCTCTATGAATTCCTCCTTCTGTTGCCGGAACCCCAGGTTGGGAAGCCTGACGTGGGGCTCAGAACCTTCACTCCAGTGGGTGGACTTCTGTGGTATAAGTGTTTGCCAGTCTGTGAGTCACCCACCCACCAGTTATGGGATTTGATTTTACTCTGATTGCGCCCCTCCTACTGTCTCATTGTGGCTTCTCCTTTGTCTTTGGATGTGGGGTATCTTTTTTTGGTGAGTTCCAGTGTCTTCCTGTCGATGATTGTCCAGCAGCTAGCTGTGATTCTGGTTTTCTCGCAAGAGGGAGTGAGAGCACGTCCTTCTACTCCGCCATCTTGGTTCCTCTCCAAGACAAGTCTTGAAAACATTTTGTTAATGTTCAGGAAACAGTGCAATTATTTCCATACAAGGGAGGTGGCATTAGAACTAGCGGGAAGGGGACCAAGCAGCTGTGCTGTTAGGGAAAGAGCACTGGGATGTTCCTCAGAATTCCTAGGTTTGAATCCAGGCTCATGTATACAGGAGTCTGTGACTTGGCCAAGTCACTAAAACATCACTAAGTTAGTTTCCTCGTCTGTGAAAACAATGTGACAGGGTGGTTAAAGGACTAGAAGAGATAATGCCCAAGAATGTACTTAACGCATACTAACAGTTACTCGGCTTATATTTCAGGAGCTCTTATTATCTGTCTGGTGTTCTAAGCACTTTTTGTATTAACTCAGTTAATCCTCATAGCCAAATTCCAGGTAGGTAGTAGTGTCATCTCTATTTTATCAGATAAGGATTTTTAGGCTAAGAAAGGTTAAGCAACTTGCTCAAGGTTGAACAACTGGTAAATGGTGGAAGCAGACAGTCTCCAGAACCTACATGCTGTCGCACTAAGCTTTTCTGAAATGTTGGTGAGTCAGTTGCCTCAGACATTGGAGATAATGAAGTATGAGGTAGGATATTCAGTTAACAAATAATTCTTGTGTCTATAGTGCCACTTAATAGAGACGGAATGGTAAGTAAAACAGAAATCACGACTGCCAACATGGAACTCACATCAGCCAGTGTGCACAAAGGAAAAGCCTGTCAAAGATATGGATTCCCAGGTTCATCCCTGAGAGTCCAGTTTGGTTGATCTGAGGCAGGGTTCAGAATTCTGCATTTCCAATAAACATACCAAGTACCTGATACTAATGGTCTGGTGACAACCCTTTGCAGAATACTTGGTCAGCCATTGGTTTTATAATGTGTGCCACTGGGTTGAAATGGGAGCACATGAGTTCATTACAATTCAATACCACCTATTGGGAAAGCAATTCAAAATATATGCCACATGCTAGATACAAAGTCAACTCACTGAGGGCAGAAAGAGTGTCAGGGCAGCATTTAAGGAAGAGAGGTTGTCTGATGGGCGCTAACTCCTAACAAGAGACCAGTTAGAAGTCAAGAATGTTCAAAGCCTCTTTCCAAAGGGCAGGCCTTTTGCTATTCACATAAAAGGTATCCTCTAGTTAATTCCTCTCAAGGCCATGCAAGGCAGTGACTCACTGTAGAGTAGGCTGAGAATCAAGGAAGTCTGACTATAGTGATAAACAAAGAAGCCAAAATTCTAGTTCTCAAGAGCAGCTCCCCAATTCATTCCTCTTATTGAGCTTCTGCCTGTTCCTTCTTTGCATGCATACTAAGAGTGAATGATTTTCCATATATAATTATCTAAACAATGCAATTTTAATATATTCAAAACTGTTATATAGTCACAGTTATAATCCTTAAGCAGCCCAACATGTAACTGTCTAACAGAAACATTAAAAATTAATGCCCTACACTACTAATTATATACCGGTTTTGAGAATAGATCACATTCGGAAGAATCAAAAGACCTGGGTTCTAGACCTAGACCTACCTAGCGATAGAGATTGTGAGATTCACTTAGTTGCTAGGGTTATCCAATTCTTCTATAAAATGAAAGGCGGGTCAGGGTGATCTATAATAATACTTTACAATTTCTGTTCATAACCACATATGGAATATAAAACTAATTTAGTGTGTCAAAGATAAAATAGGAAATAAGTGTTTCCCTATGGTAAATGTAACAATTATTATTTCTCTGTCTGTGTATGTGTAGGTGCATGAAACTTTTGTTTCAGACATACCTATGTAGATACTGAGTCATGATGTAAAATGTATTTCTTATTGCAGGTTTTAGTCAACACAGCTGGAAAGCCACTGATTTAAAAAAATCCCTTCTAGCTCCAAAGTTCTCTAAAATTTCACCTCACCTGTTATTGACCTTGAAAATTACCACATGATGCTAACTAATTCAAATTTGTTCCTGCTTTACTAAAGCTTCAAGCACAAAATATGTTCATTATCAGCATATTCTGAAGAATATTTATGCTTCTAGAAGGTCACTGCCTAATCTCCTGTGGCTTCTTCTCTTGTGAGCTGATTCTGGTATTTTCCACTGACCAATTTAGCTAAGGTAACACTGGATTACATATATAGCTACAGCTATATTCTCTAAAATATTAGAAGAAAAACTTAAGAGGTTAAAAAATCATCACACCAACTACTCCTACAGAGTGAGAAAAATATAAAAGCCCACCTGAGACATGAGCTCAGAAAATTGACAGGTGTATAATTAAAGCATGATGTTTGGAGGGGCCAGAATAGAGAACACAATAAAACTAGGATAAACTAAAACCCTGGAGAAACTATAAGCAGAGGTTTCCCAGCCTCTTACTTCTCAAATCTCTCACACCCATTCTGAGAATTCCATTGTACCAACTCTAACCACAGCCTGAGTAATTAAGTTAGGCACATTACTTTATAAATTACTTTAAACTTGAGATTTATAATATATCCTTTTAGTGACAGTGATTTTTTTGGCATAGATACAGGGGAGACACGCTTCCCCCAAAACCCACACATCCTCTTTATTTCCACTCTCTCTGACTTCATAGAAAAGTTATCAGAATCACATGAGGAATCTTTTCAATTATACCTGTCCACCCACAGATTCGAACACTCAAAGAGTATAAATGCTCACTTTTTCACATATAAAGGCCATTCCAGCTGAATTGTGTAAACTGGAATTTTTGAGTTATATGACACCTTTGCATCATTTCTCCCCGACCGCATATCTAGTTGTGTCAGCTGATTTACACAAATGCTGAGGAGCTCCCAAACTATGATTGTATATAAACATATCTAGAAAACTGAGGATTAGGCAAACAGAAGTCAAATTTCAAGCAGGGTCAGTAGGGGTTTGAGAGAGAATTTATCGCAAAGAAAAGATATGAAAAGGTTGAGGAGAATTTGCACAGAGTTTGAGGGTCAGAGAGGAGGTGTGGTTCCAGATACACAGCTAATACTGGAACCTCTCCCCAACAGATTCTGGGTTGGTTTGTATACACCCGGAAGAGAAATGGGCCAATTTTGCTAACTAAAGGAAGTTTTTCACTAAACTCTTAACATCTTGAGGTCCTTGCTAAGGAATCCCTATAATCAATTATATTCTAGAGGAAGGATGCCATTCCCATGTTCACTCTGTGGTGGAAGAACTGGGACTGGAACAGATGAGAGCACTGGTGACCTGAGCCATCAGCCTGGCTGCTCACACTGGCAATGGGTCCTGTTCAGTGGAGGTGAGGGTTACAGCACTGCCCAGCAACCTCAGCAGTGGATGTACACCTCCAGTTCACATAGCACCAGTGATTGCAGATCCCTGGCCTTGGCAATAGAAGCAAGGGCTTTATTTATTAAATCCTAAATCAATGGCATGGATGGTGTGTGTCTGTGTCTACAGACCAGCCACAGAAAGCCGTCAGCAGCGAGCCATCAACAAGCAGGGCTAATTTTGGTAGACATGGAAAAGGCCTTTGAAAAGTCTTGGGTATATTTGGGAAGAACTTGGCAGGCTTGGAGTGCCTGGTACACAGTGTAAACTTTTAGTCAGTAAAATTTGAATTCAACTGCTATCAAGACATTATCACAAACTAGTGATGGGTATAGGTGTTTGCATTGAGTACGAAAGGGAGTAACTTCATCTTAAACAACCCTGAACAGAAAACACAAGAGCATTAAACATTTATGGTCTTCTTTGTAGGCAGAATAATTACAAAGAAACATTACCCTTAGTTACAGGACCAATAATTAAGAATGATAACTGTGGGGTGCCCCACCAGTCAGGTGATATTTATCCATCACTTACAGGGTACACTGCACCATGCGAAGTATGGGAGGAGAGCAGAAATTCACCCATTAGGCTTTATGTGCTTATTAATATCTCCTGGTCTATCTGACTTAAATTCCTCTAAGAGTAAAAAGCATAGTTGTTCATAGTGAATTCACTAAGGATCAGAATTTTCTCTAAACTTGAGAGGTGGAAATAATCAATTATCTCAACAAGCTTTTCGAAGTGCTTTTTAAAATAAGTAAAATTAGCATTGATTAATCTTGAAACATATTTACTTTGTGAACCTCAAAATGAATTTAATTTCTCAGTTTTTGTAAAATATCAACTCCAGACTTAGTCCTTCATTTAATGAGACTATATTGAATCTGGTACTGCCTCAGGCATTTGGGCACTGCATTAAGCATTGCTCTGGATAATACAGGGATGAAAAGGCACCACCTATTTCTTTGAGAATCTCAAGTCTGGCTGAGAAGGTAAATTATACAAAAATGAAACAAATCAATATTATAATTTCCAGAATATTCCTTTGCTTTTTCTGTGGAAGCTCTATGAAATCCCATAAATGCTTCATTCCCACACAATATTATGTGAGTGAGTGTTCTTGAAAGAATTATTTGATATACCCAGGAACATAGAAAAGATGAATAGATGATTGATATAAACAGTGTCTGTGATTGAGGGAGACTACTTTTTGGATAAATAACTTCAGAGTTGGTTGATTTTTGTAGTTCAAAATCAATAATCTGCTCATGATCTTGTTGAAGACCGCATATGATAATAAAATAAAGATAGTAAAACTTATTCATAGAAAAGACAGTTAGAGAAAGGAAGTGGGAAATTAGGCAACAATTATTAAAATAAGCCCAAATAAGGCTGTTATCTTTTGGGTAACAAAGAACTGGTGAATAACATCAGCTTTATATAGAGAGTTATAGGCAAAATATTATAAAACACAATCAGTTGTTAAATTTAAAAAATAAAACTCCTTTTTCCAAATAATTAGTTTGCATCTCAAGAAATCATAAATTAATAAAACCTCTGGATTAGGAGAACAATCTATCTGATAAAGAGTTCAAAGTAATGGTAATAAGGATGTTCACTAAACATGGGAGAATGAATGACACAGTGAGAGATTTCACAAAGAGATAGAAAATATAAGAAAATACAAAACAGAAGTTATAATTGAACTGAAAAATACACTGGCGTGGGTGAACAGACTGAGTGAGATAGAAAAATTAATCAGCAGGATGGAAGATAAAGGAAGGGAACTCAGAGAGAACAGCAAAATGAAAAAAAAAATTTAAAAATTGAAGACAGCTTAAGGAACTTTTAAGAATCATCAAGCAGAATAACATTCACATAATAAAGGTTCCAGAAGGAGAAGAGAGAGGGAAATGGCCAGAAAAATTACTTGAAGAAATAGTGGCTGAAAACATCTCTAATCTGGGGAAAGAAACAGATATCCAGGTCCAGAAAGTCCAGAGAGTTCTAAGTAAGAAGAACTCAAAGGGACACACTTGAAGACATTATAATTAACATGGTAAAGGTTAAGGATAAAGAGAGAATTCTAAAGGCAGCAATAGAAAAACAATTTGTTATGTACAAGGGAAACTTCATAAGGCATCAGCAGATTTTCAGCAGAAACTTTATCAGCCAAAAGGGAGTGGTATGACATATTTAAAATGCTGAAAGAAAAAACCTTCCAAACAAGAATTCTTTAACCAGTAAGGTTATCATTCAGATTGTAGAAAAGATCAAGAGTTTCCTAGATAAGCAAAAGCTAAACGAGTTAATCACCACTAAACCAACCTGACAAGAAATGTTAAAGTGACTTCTTTAACTGAAATGGTTGAATTAATAATAAGAAAACATATGAAAGTAAAAATTACACTGGAAAAGGTAAATATATAATAAAGGTAGTGCATCAATCACATAGAGCAAGCATGAAGGTTAAAAGACAAAAGTAGTAAAATTTCCTAAAATTGCAATAATTAGTTAAGGGATGCATAAAATAAAAAGATGCAACATGTATCATCAAAAGTATAAAACATGGATGGGGTAGGATTAAAAAGTTAAAGATTTAAAATGTGTTCAAGTTTAAATTGCTTCTAACTTAAAACAGGCTACTATTTACATAGGATGTTATATGTGAACCTCATGGTAACCACAAGGAAAAAACTTACAGTGAACACACAAAAGAAAATAAGAAAGGAACCTAAACATCACACTAAAGAAAATCACCAAAATACAAGAAGAAAGAAAAGAAGAAAGGAACAGAGAGGAACTGCAAAAACAGCCTGAAACTTTAAAAATGACAATATGTATATACCTATCAATAATTTCTTTAAATGTAAATGGACTAAATTTGCCAATCAAAAGACATAGAGTGACTAGATGGATATAAAAACAAGACCTATCTATATGCTGCTTATAAGAAAGTCACTTCAGAAGAAAGGACACACACAGACTAAAAGTGAAAGGATGGAAAAGATATTCCATGAAAATGGAAATAATAAGAAAGCTGAAGTAGCTATACTCATATCAGACAAAATAGACTTTAAAACAAAGATTATAATAAAAGACAAAAAGGGCATTACATACTGATAAAGGGGTCAAGCCAGCAGGAAAATATAACATTTATAAATGTATATGCACCCAACATAGGTGCACCAAGATATATAAAGCATGTATTAATTTTCTTTATAAATGGAGAAATTGACAGGAATACAATAATAGTAGGGGACTTTAACACCCCACTTACATCAGCGGATAGATAATCCAGACAGAAAATCAATGAGGAAATAGTGGACTTAAATGACACATTAGACCAGATGGATTAATGGATATATAAGAACATTCCTCCAAAAGCAGCAGAATACACATTCTTCTCAAGTGCATGTGGAACATTCTCTAGGATAACTCACATATTAGATCACAAAACAAATCTAAATAAATTCAAGAAGATAAAAATTGTATCAAACATCTTCTCTAACCACAATGGTATGAAACTAGAAATCAATCACAAAAAAGGGGGGAAAACACAAAAACATGGAGGTTAAACAACATGTTACTGAACAACCAATGGATCATGTAAGAATTTAAAGGAGAAATCAAAAAATGCCTACAGACAAATGAAAGTAGAAACACCACATACCAAAATCTATGGGATGCAGCAAAAGTATTTGTAAGAGCAATACAGGCCAACTTCAAGAAACAAGAAAAATCCCAAATAAACAATCTAACTACAAAAAGAAGAACAAACAAACCCAAAATTAATAGAAGGAAGGAATTAAAGATCAGAGTGGAAATAAATGAAAGAGACTAAAAAAAGTTTTTAGAGACTAAAAAAACAATAGAAAAGATCAATGAAACTAAGAGCTGGTTCTTTAAAAAGATAAACAAAACTGGCAAACCTTTAACTAGACTAACCAAGAAAAAGAGAGAACTCAAATAAAATAAGAAATGAAAGAAGAGAAATTGCAAATGATACCACAGATATACAAAGGATCATACAATGCTACTATGAACAATTATACACCAACAGATTGGACAACCTAGAAGAAATGGATAAATTCCTAGATTTTACATACAATCTTCCAAGACTCAATCATGAAGAAATAGAAATAAAACTCACCAACAAAAAAACAAACAACTTGATTGAAAAATGGGCAAAGAAACTAAATAGACAGTTTGCCAACAGAGACATACAGGTGGCCAACAGGCACATGAAAAGATGTTTAACATCACTAATTTATTAGGAAAATGTAAATCAAAACCACAATGAGAAATCACCTTACATTTGTTAGAATGGTTAATATCAAAAAGACAAGAAATAACAAATGTTGGTGAGAACAGGGAGAAAAGTGAATCCTTGTGCACTGTTGGTGGGACTCTAAGTTGGCACAGCTATTACGGAAAACAATATGGAGATTCTCAAAATATTAAAACCAGAACTACCATATGATCCAGCTATTCCACTTCTTGGTGTGTATCCAAAAAACACAAAAACACTAATTTGAAAAGATATATTCACCCCTGTGTTCCTTGCAGCATTATTTACAATAGCCAAGATATGGAAACAACCTAAGTGTCCATCTATGGACGAATGGATAAAGAAAATGTGGTATATATATATATATATATATATACACACACACACACAATGGAATACTACCTGGTATTCCATTGAAAAGAATGAAATCCTGCCATTTGCGACATGTATGGATGTTGCAGGTATTACACTAGGTGAAATAAGTCAGAGAGAGAAAGACAAATATCATATGGTTCATTCATATGTTGAATCTAAAAAAACAAAACCAACCAACAAACAAAATAAAAGAAAAACAAACTCATAGATACAGAGAACAGATTAATGGGGAAAGAGGGTTGGAGTGAGCAAAACGGGTGAAGGAGGTCAACTGTATGGTGATGAATGGTAACTAGCCTAGAGGTGGTGATCACTTTGTAGTTTATAAAGATGTCAAATTATAATACTGTACACCTGAAACTTATATAATAAAAAATATTTTTAAAAAATAAGTATTGCCCATTATTCCAGTGACATTTAATTTATGATAGTGTTTACTATCATAAAGCCTATATGTTGTTATTCCTCTTCATCCAACAGCATCACTAAAAGATACCCCTTATAAACATAGACAGGTTGGTTTTTCCCTATGTCATCCGTAATATTTGACTTTTAAAAGATTTCTAGGCATAAAGAATATTGTTTAAAATTCAAACTAAGTACTACTGTGAAATTAAAAGTATTACAACATTTTTAGATTTGACCAGGGTCTCAGACCCCAGGTACAGTAGGGGACAGCAGAGTTACTTCAGGGACTCATGTCCAGATGAGCTAGAGTAGCACAAGGGCACCAATCTCTGGGATACCGGATAGCAGCCAGATGCTGGGAACCCAGAAACACTGGCCCATGACTTACTGCTTTGATAGAAGAACAAACTAGTATCAGGATGGCTGAGATCAGCCTGAGGAGTAGAAAGCTAGAATGAAAGCACAGATTGGGTATGTAAGCAGAAATAAAAGCCCTGTTTTAAACAGAGCTTAAGATAAGAAGAAAGCTCCTCCAGCTGTAATGTAAGCTCCATGAGTGCAAGGACTATGCCTATATATACATAATTATTAGCACCCATCAGAGTGGTTATTCAATTAGTGCTTGACAAAGAATGAATGATTTGCACTAATGGTATACTTGAGAAAGCATACCTCAACCTCCAGTGTTCTTCCACTTGATTTTATTTTTACTCTATTTTAATTTTACATTTTTAAATTGAGACATACTTCACATATAGATCTTAAGGGTTCAGTTCAATGACTTGACAAATGCATACACCTGTATAACTAGAGCCAGACTCTGAGGTGTGTGACCTGTGCAGTCACACAGGGACCCGTGCTAGAAGAGCTCTGTGCTTAGCTTAATGCTCTGCTTTGGCCAAAAGTATTAATAACTTCTCAACAAGGAGCCCCATGTTTTCTTTTTGAACTGGGCCCTGCAAATTATGTAGCAAACCTGTGTGTAACCCACACTTCTATTTAGATAGAGATCATTTTAATCACCCCAGAAGGCTCCCTCATGCCCTTTCACCATAGATTATTTTCACCTACTCTAGAACTTCTAGAACAAATCGTGCATTCTCTTTTTTTAAGGGGCTTCACCTACAAAGAATCCAGCAGCAGAGGAAGTCTTAATATATGGTTTCTATATAATAGATAAATGACCAATCTTTGGTAATATATTTTCATAATCTCTGGTCTCCCTGGCATATAATGGGAGCTTAGTAACTTTGTGTGGCTAAGTAAATGAATAAATGATCTTTAGTGTTTTCCCAGACTCTAAACCTACATCTTCAAGGTCAGTGCTTTTTTCTGGAATCTGGTGTGTTTTGAAACATTCCTCTTTTAAGGATATAAACTCTAGGGAACAAATCAGAAAAATATATATAACGTGTCCCTTCATGCATTAAATTACTCTAAATAAGTAAATGTGTGACATCTTTGAAAATTTCAGAATAATTACAGTTTTAAAAGAACAATTACCATACGTTTTACTTTAATGGGGGCCTGTAATATCATCACATATATAAAATCAAATTAGCCACATTTGCTGTATTCCAAAGGCACTTTATTTCCCTGTTATTCTTAAGGGAAAAGTTAACAAGTAATATTAACAGTAATACTAATAAAAAATACTTTCAGCATCTAGCATTTATCAAGCACTTATTATCAAGCAGTATGCCTAGGGTTTACATGTGTTAGTGTAACCTTGAGCAATTGATTCAACTTCTGTATTTGAAAATTAGAATAATAAATGTATCTTCCCTAAGTTTATTATAAGAATTATTGAGATAATGCACAATCTAATGCCTGGCATAAAATAAGAACTTGGCGAACATTAGCTTCTATTTATAATTTAACTAAAATAATGCCTACAAAGACTGATGAATTTGCCAGGCAGGTACCGCCATGTAAGTGAGGAAAACAGGACTCTAACCCAAGTTTCTCTGACTCTAAATTCTCAAGCTTATTCGGAAATACTGCCTACCCGCCTGGAATGGCAAATAAGTACTTTACTGTTCAAAACAGAAACTCCATGCATAATATCTCTAAATAGATGAATGAATTGTTCTTTATCAAAATATTTGCCTGCAACTTCAAGCTTGTTCATTGTATTTTGTCTTCTAATGCGATGATTTACTCTGAAGTCTAGTCAAGCAGCTTTTTTCATACTTTTCAGCAATCACTGAACCAAAAATAGCAATATTTTCTGATCTTTTTGCTGAGAAGTACTCGCGTGAAACAGAACTTGACACTAATTTTGCTGCATGCATTAACCAAGTTGGTCAACAGCTTTATTTGATTCAAAATCTACCAGAAGCCATCCTTACTGTATTACATGGCAATACAGAGCTGTATTACATGGCAATGCAAGGATGAGCAACACTGCACTGATCCATCCAAATATTTCTGTTCTTTAAGTTCTGGAGAGATCTCGTTGCTTGTCTACTTATTACACAAATTTCACAGATTATTTACCTTTAACTTAGGAAGTTTCTACTTGATAGTAGGGGAGGTGATGTCGAGAGTCTTCTCTTTTCCCTCACAGCCATCCCCCCTCCCCTTCTCCATCCTGGGCCACTGACCTGCACATTTTTCCCTGGGAGCTATCTTGCCCTCCAGCTTACAGTGAGGCAGCCACTGGCATACAGAAGAGGCAACAGCAGATGCAAAGGAAGGGAAGATAGGAAGGTCAGGTGTTTATGTCTCAGGTTGGCTGCATCTTTCTCCCAGAGGCCACCTCTTGCCTTACAGCTGTCTGTCTCTGCAGTTTCAGCATCCGGGGAACAGTAATGGCTCTCTGCTGTCACTGCCCAGGTTCCAGGTTTATTAAACTCTCCTTATATTACCTAATATTACCTAATTCTGATTGATACAGGTGACTCCAGAATGCACCTGTGTCTCGTCTAGAGTGACTATAGCAGCATTTCCCAAAGGTTGTTCTTGAAACAGAAATAAAAAGGTTTCAATGTTAAATTATTTTGACAGACTGGATTTATCAAAATTAAATGGCATTCTTACTTTAGACTCTCACATGTTTTGGGGGTGTAAATAAATGTTCACTCAGAATCACTAAGAGGGGAAAATTATGATCAGCATTTCCTACATTTCCTTTTCCCTCTGGAGCAGCTTCTAAGACTACAAGGACAGAATCAAGACAAGGCTGTAGTAGAGTAATAAAGGAGGTGGTGATGCAGAAGGCTTTGCTGGGAATTGAAGCAGTTAGGTGATCACAGCCTCCTGTCCTGTGCCTGGAATGAGCTATGCTTGCCAGCACAGTGAGTGATCTCTGGCTGCTGGATTCAGCAAATTGGTATTTCTTCTGCCTCCCCTAGTGAGGATTTCTGATACTGGCTGTCACTTCTCATCACAGTTCCTCACGACTGTTCATTGTTTTCTTCTCTCTTCTGGCCACGTGGCATTTGCAAAGAGACTAGCCAGTTGTCTCTCTGAGACAAACTTGTATGTGGATATTTCCAAATTCTCTTTCATCAGTCTTTTCACTGTTTACTCTGTTATTTCTCCAGGGCTTCTGGGCTTTGGTGCCAATGAGAAATGAGTTTTATTGTAATTGTTAGTCAAAGAAATAATGCTTTTCCTTTTAGCCATTCAATGTTCTGAAATATGTTATGGGCTATTTTTATTGTTTCGGATTATTAGCCTTTTTGCTTATTTTCATGTTCATGCTTGTTTTGGAAAGTTAACCGTGCCAGACATCTGAAAGTCAGATGGCCACTCAACTGTACATGCTGTTTTTATTTTATTCATTCTGTTTGACTAAGTTCAATTCATTTTACTAATATATAGCTCTCTTTTGAAATATTTTGACATTCTAGTTGGTTTTGAATGGCACTAACTGCTGTCTGCATTCAGTAGTATATTTTATCAATACCATTCTTACATGGATATATCTATTTACAAAGGACATAGATCTTTACAGCTTGAAACCTAGACATGGCAATGACCCCCCACCCCTGTCCTTGACTTCTTGTCCCTATAGCCCTTCATCCCTCCCACAGCTAGGGAATCTTAACCTCAAAAAACTGGATTCGGTCTAGGCCTATGATGCAGGGCCAGTCCTAGACTAAAGCACTAGTTATTCAGCAGCAGGACAGCTTGCTCCTGATCCCACACTAATCCTGAAAACCAGTTGTTATCATCTTGCTCTTGCCTTATGCCTCCTTAGAGGTCACCTGCCTCCTCCTCAGATTATGATGACTAAGCCTCTGCCTTGTAGAGGAGCATATGGCAGTGTCTGACTTTGGCCATGTGACTTGTAGTGTGTAGTGTTACCAGTGAGGGCTTTAGAGTCCAACTGCTTGGGTTTAAGTCTCTGTTCCCCCAACTGCTAGATTTCTGTACCCCAGTTTCTTTATTTGTCTAGTGGAGCTACTAATAGTTTCCACCTCCTAGGTTTGCTGTGAGGTTTAAACCAACACACAGTAATGGCTTAATAAATGCTGATTATTATCTTAGGTCCTTTGAGACTAGGGTCCCATTTTTTTTCTCTAGTTCTATCAGTCAGAGTCTCAGTAGGAAACAGAAACCAACTCAAAATATTTAAGAGACCTGAATGAAGTTCAACTTATAGAAGGGTGGGCACAAGTTAAGAGAATTGCTAAGGGATTTTGAGGTACCTTAAGACAAACAGCAGTGGGAAGCCAATGGGAAGCCTAGTCCTGAAACACTGGAATCCAGTGAGAACCGGAGCTGTGGAAGAAGGGCTGCCTGAAAGGAGCTGGAGCTGCACTTATGGAAGGTCTGAGTCACTTCCAGAAACATGGCCCAAGAAGGGCCTAGGAAAAAAATCCAATACCTTTCCCTCTTCCCCACCTTCAATCACACTACTGGTGCCTCCCAGTGGAAGCCAGTTGGCAAGGGATTCTGGGTAATGCAGTGCCTAAGCACAGGCCTCTTACAGCAGACAGAATGGTCACAAGGATGGAAAATGGGTGTAGGAGCAAAGCCAAGCAGAAGATAACTAGGAAGCCAGTTCTTAAGACATTTTTCTTCTAATCCAGTTCCCTAGATTAGTTATAGCTGCCACACTTGCCAATCCTCAGCTAACTCTTTTGACTCAGTGTTTGTTCTAGAACTGGGCCCTGAGGTCTCAGATCCTGACTATCCTAGTCAGGTTTTACCCTAGTCAGGTTTTACTCTTCACCCTCAAGCCTTGGTTCTGAGGGAAAACATTTTCTAGTAGAAGTTTCTTATGACGGTTATTTTTGACCAATGTCTGTACAAATGATCAGATAAGCTATAAAATGGATCCAAATAGACTATTCAACTAACGCATTGAACATTTACCTCTCTGTTGGTTTTGGTCATAAATTCAAGGTGATAGTATGGCATGGGTATTGGAAAGGAAAAAAATAGATACCAAGAAAAGGAAAGCCGAGAAATAAACTGTTGAGAGATAATCCTGCATGAGTCTCTTGCATTTCTGCATGTCTTAAAAGCAAAGGCACTGATTGTCCTTTGTAGCAGACTATATTTTCAAGGATAATTGTATATTAAGCAGCCTTGGAAGATAGAGATAGTGTTTTCCTCCAAAGCAGAGGACAGGTTTGCTTTCTGCTCATTATAAGTGGTTCCTGGTTCCTAAATTCTGCATTCTTCTTCTGTAACTCACCGCACTGTGTGTGTGGGTATTGGTGGCCTCTCTACATCATCTTGTGGGAATTGGAGCTCAGGGAACAGCACAAAAATGCTGATTA
Source organism: Eubalaena glacialis (assembly GCF_028564815.1). Taxonomy (NCBI): domain Eukaryota; kingdom Metazoa; phylum Chordata; class Mammalia; order Artiodactyla; family Balaenidae; genus Eubalaena; species Eubalaena glacialis. Next base: position 107,466,946 of record NC_083720.1, on the reverse strand, counting down.
TCTGGCTGCAGGTATTGGTTGTGAGTTATAAACTGTGCTATGTCTCTAACCCAGGATGCTTGTATCCCTACCATCTATGAAATTGGGGGGATTAATGTGTTATGTTGCAACTAAGGTAAAGTCTCCAACCTTTCACAGTTTTTGACAAGCCCTTATACTTAGGTTAACAATATAGACTCTTTTAGATAATGACTTGTGTGGGTACCATGCCAAGTGAGGGTTCTGTCACTTTTAGAAATTTTGTTGGCTATTTCCAAATTTTTGTCAGTTCTCACTCTAAGACATAAATTCAAACTTTTAAAAAGATACAAAATATTTCTACTTAAATGGTATAGGAAGTCTAGAGATTGTTTCACCATTGAGAAATAATACGTCAGTTTTACACACTGCAACATTTCTGTTAAGCTAAGGAAGAGTCATGCCCATTCCTGAAACACACACACACATGCACATAGGTGCATATACACACACATATACCCAGATGTATGCACCACATAAACACACGTAGTCTATAGGACTAGAATACGTTCTGGGTTTAGTTATCCAAAGATATACAATCTGTTTAAAAAACAAGGTAGCCTCAAATGGCAGCAACAGATGTGGCATATCACAGCAAAATTCCCCCACTATAAGAAATCATAATAGGAAACACAAGCCAAAAGTCATATTCATGCAAAGAATGGTCCCATTGCATCCAGAAGACTTAATTCTTACTCTGCTACAACTCTTATTTTTCTAACTCACATCACCATTACAGAAGCACTTGCAGCATAAACTCATGCTCTATACTATGAAAGGAATATTCACAAGCACAGGGCTTTCTGGATCTTGAACCACAGTGGGATTCAGCAAAGCTTCATCCTGACCTGGGGGCAGTGGGTTGTGCGGGTGTGGCAAGGAAGGAGACTTGCCTAGCTTTAACTTTCCAAATAAGCCCATTCCTCCACAGTCAACCTTGTGTGGAGGAAATTAGCCAAAAGACAACACTTAGAGGGTTTCAGGAAAGTCTCCAGTTCTCCTAAAACCTGAACCAACAGTGGAAATTCTGTAATTTATGATTCATTCATTTGTAGTAAGTATTGCCTGCTGCCTATATACTTTTTATAAAATTGTTGTAAATGTTTCCATCTCCAAGAAAAATAGCCTAATAACTTTAAACATGGGATGGCCTAGAGCAGCATGAGAGAACTGGATACCTGTGGTAGAAGGGAGGGAGATTAAAAAGATATGAATGTAAAATGAAGAAAAGAAACCACAGGGTACTGAAGACATTATCTATGAAATCAAAATGGTTCATGCCTCCCCATTGTTCCTAGGGAGATCCTAGTCAAGAGGGCAGCATGATGTAATGAAAACAGCAAAGGCTTTGGATCTGGAGTTAGGCAACACAGGCTTCCAATCCTAGTTTCCCTCTATTATCTATGTGACCTTAAGAAAGATACTTAATCTGTCTAGGCTCTAGTTTCCCGATCCATAAAAAAACAGTTGTTAAAAAATATGTGCTATACCACCAAACCAGCTTTACAACAAATGCTAAAGGAACTTCTCTAGGCAGGAAAGACAAGAGAAGGAAAAGACCTACAATAACAAACCAAAAACAATTAAGAAAATGGTAATAGGAACATACATATCCATAATTATCTTAAATGTAAATGGATTAAATGTTCCAACCAAAACACATAGACTGGCTGAACGGATACAAAAACAAGACCCATATATGTGCTGTCTGCAAGAGACCCACTTCAGACCTAGGGACACATACAGACTGAAAGTGAGGGGATGGAAAAAGATATTCCATGCAAATGGAAATCAAAAGAAAGCTGGAGTAGCAATACTCATACCAGATAAAATAGACTTTAAAATAAAGAATGTTACAAGAGACAAGGAAGGACACTACATAATGATCAAGGGATCAATCCAAAAAGAAGATATAACAATTGTAAATATTTATGCACCCAACATAGGAGCACCTCAATACATAAGGCAACTGCTAACAGTTATGAAAGAGGAAATCGACAGTAACTCAATAATAGTGGGAGACTTTAACACCACACTTTCACCAATGGACAGATCATCCAAACAGAAAATTAATAAGGAAACAGAAGCTTTAAATGACACAATAGACTAGAAAGATTTAATTGATATTTATAGGACATTCCATCCAAAAACAGCAGATTACACTTTCTTCTCAAGTGTGCATGGGACATTCTCCAGGATAGATCACATCTTGGGTCACAAATCAAGCCTCAGTAAACTTAAGAAAATTGAAATCATATCAAGCATCTTTTCTGACCACAACATTATGAGATTAGAAATCAATTACAGGGAAAAAAATGTAAAAAATACAAACACATGGAGACTAAACAATACGTTAGTAAATAACCAAGAGATCACTGAAGAAATCAAAGAGGAAATCAAAAAATACCTAGAGACAAATGACAACGAAAAAACGATGATCCAAAACCTATGGAATGCAGCAAAAGCAGTTCTAAGAGGGAAATTTAAAGCAATACAAGCCTACCTCAAGAAACAAGAAAAATCTCAAATAAACAGTTTAACCTTACACCTAAAGGAACTAGAGAAAGAAGAACGAACAAAACCCAAAGTTAGTAGAAGGAAAGGAATCATAAATATCAGTGCAGAAATAAATGAAATAGAAACAAAGTAAACAATAGCAAAGATCAAGAAAACTAAAAGCTGGTTCTTTGAGAAGATAAACAAAACTGATAAACCATTAGCCAGACTCATCAAGAAAAAAAGGGAGAAGACTCAAATCAGTAGAATTAGAAGTGAAAAGGAGAAGTTACAACAGACACGGCGGAAATACAAAGCATCCTAAGAGACTACTACAAGCAACTCTATGCCAATAAAAAGGACAACCTGGAAGAAATGGACAAATTCTTAGAAAGGTATAACCTTCAAAGACTGAACCAGGAAGAAATAGAAAATATGAACAGACCAATCACAAGTCATGAAACTGAAACTGTGATTAAAAATCTTCCAACAAACAAAAGCCCAGGACCAGATGGCTTCACAGGCGAATTCTATCAAACATTTAGAGAAGAGCTAACACCTATCCTTCTCAAACTCTTCCAAAATATAGCAGAGGGAGGGACACTCCCAAACTCATTCTACGAGGCCACCATCACCCTGATACCATAGCCAGACAAAGATGTCACAAAGAAAGAAAACTACAGGCCATTATCAATGATGAACATAGATGCAAAAATCCTCAAAAAAATACTAGCAAACAGAATCCAACAGCACATTAAAAGGGTCATACACCATGATCAAGTGGGGTTTATCCCAGGAATGCAAGGATTCTTCAATGTATGCAACTCAATCAATGTGATAAACCATATTAACAAACTGAAGAATAAAAACCATATGATCACCTCAATAGATGTAGAAAAAGCTTTTGACAAAATTCAACACCCATTTATGATAAAAACCCTCCAGAACATAGGCATAAAGAGAACTTACCTCAACATAATAAAGGTCATTTATGACAAACCCACAGCCAACATTGTCCTCAATGGTGAAAAACTGAAACCATTTCCACTAAGATCAGGAACAAGACAAGGTTGCCCACTATCACCACTAATATTCAACATTGTTTCAGTAGTTTTAGCCACAGCAATCAGAGAAGAAAAAGGAATAAAAGGAGCCCAAATTGGAAAAGAAGAAGTAAAGCTGTCACTGTTTGCAGATGACATGATACTATACATAGAGAATCCTAAAGATGCTACCAGAAAACTACTAGAGCTAATCAATGAATTTGGTAAAGTAGCAGGATACAAAATTAATGCACAGAAATCTCTTGCATTCCTATACACTGATGATGAAAAATCTGAAAGTGAAATTAAGGAAACACTCCCATTTACCATTGCAACAAAAAGAATAAAATACTTAGGAATAAACCTACCTAGGGAGACAAAAGACCTGTATGCAGAAAACTATAAGACACTGATGAAAGAAATTAAAGATGATACAAATAGATGGAGAGATATACCATGTTCCTGGATTGGAAGAATCAACATTGTGAAAATGACTATACTACCCAAAGCAATCTACAGATTCAATGCAATCCCTATCAAACTACCACTGGCATTTTTCACAGAACTAGAACAAAAAATTTCACAATTTGTATGGAGACACAAAAGACCCCGAATAGCCAAAGCAGTCTTGAGAACGAAAAATGGAGCTGGAGGAATCAGGCTCCCTGACTTCAGACTATACTACAAAGCTACAGTAATCAAGACAGTATGGTACTGGCAGTAAAACAGAAATATAGATCAATGGAATAGGATAGACAGCCCAGAGATAAACCCACGCACATATGGTCACCTTAGTTTTGAGAAAGGAGGCAAGAATATACAATGGAGAAAAGACAGCCTCTTCAATAAGTGGTGCTGGGAAAACTGGGCAGCTACGTGTAAAAGAATGAAATTAGAACACTCCCTAACACTATATACAAAAATAAACTCAAAATGGATTAAAGACCTAAATGTAAGGCCAGACACTATAAAACTCTTAAAGGAAAACATAGGCAGAACACTCTATTACATAAATCACAGCAAGTTCCTGTTTGACTCACCTCCTAGAGAAATGGAAATAAAAGCCAAAATAAACAGATGGGACCTAATGAAACTTAAAAGCTTTTGCACAGCAAAGGAAACCATAAACAAGATGAAAAGACAGCCCTCAGAAAGGGAGAAAATATTTGCAAATGAAGCAACTGACAAAGGATTAATATCCAAAATATACAAGAAGCTCATGCAGTTCAATATCAAAAAAACAAACAACCCAATCCAAAAATGAGCATAAGACCTAAGTAGTCATTTCTCCAAAGAAGATACACAGGTTGCCAACAGACACATGAAAGGATGCTCAACATCACTAATCATTAGAGAAATGCAAATCAAAACTACATTGAGGTATCACCTCACACTAGTCAGAATGGCCATCACCAAAAAATCTACAAACAATAAATGCTGGAGAGGGTGTGGAGAAGAGGAAACCCTCTTGCACTGTTGGTGGGAATGTAAATTGATACAGCTACTATGGAAAACAGTATGGAGGTTCCTTGAAACACTAAAAATAGAACTACCATATGACCCAGCATTCCCACTACTGTGCATACCCTGAGAAAACCATAATTCAAAAAGTGTCATGTACCACAATGTTCATTGCAGCTCTATTTACAATAGCCAGGACATGGAAGCAACTTAAGTGTCCATCGACAATGAATGGATAAAGAAGATGTGGCCCATATATACAATGGAATATTACTCAGCCATAAAAAGAAACAAAACTGAGTTATTTGTAGTGAGGTGGATGGACCTAGAGGCTGTCACACAGAGTGAAGTAAGTCAGAAAGAGAAAAAGAAATACTGTATGCTAACATATATATATGCAACCTAAAAAAAAAAAAAAAAGAAATGGTTCTGAAGAAGCTAGGGGCAGGACAGGAATAAAGACGCAGACGTAGAGAATGGACATGAGGACACAGGGAGGGGGAAGGGTAAGCTGGGACGAAGTGAGAGAGTGGCATTGACATACATACACTACCAAATGTAAAATAGATAGCTAGTGGGAAGCAGCCGCATAGCACAGGGAGATCAGCTCGGTGCTTTGTGTCCATCTAGAGGGGTGGGATTGGGAGGGTGGGAGGGAGATGCAAGAGGGAGGAGTTATGGGGATATATGTATATGTATAGCTGATTTACTTTGTTATACAGCAGAAACTAAGACACCATTGAAAAGCAATTATACTCCAATAAAGATGCTAAAAAAAAAAACATGTGCTATAAGAGATTACTGAAAACATAGAATGACAGAATACATCAGCAACTGGAACTTGTTAGCATTCTCTAAATGTCAGCTGATATCGTTATTATTTTTTAATTATTATCACTAATCATTATACTATGTTGTCCAGAACACAATTAATAGGTGTCAGTTTACCCAAATTAAATCAGATTTAAGTGATGTGTTTGACTACATAAACAGACAGATCCTTTACACTTGGATGTTGATTATCAAATAACCAGAGTGAAACAATAGTGAAGGAAGTTCCTCAGTGTGTATATAAATATCAGAGAGGAAAGGAACATGTATGTTTTTACAAAAATATGATTACCTACTCTATTTACAACGCAAACAATAGAAATTAAAATATAACAAAATTATCTTGCAGGTTGACAGTCTGAAGAAGATAAAGGCAATACAGGAATAGCATGGGCTAAAAATGGTGGCTTAGAGGACAAATACGAGCCTTACTAATAAAGATGCAATTCCCTTTTTTTTTCCTGTGCTAAATTTCCTTCTTTAACCCAAACAACTAGTTCAGGTTATCCACTCATCGAACTTAAAGGAACATACACATTTCTTAGGTCCAAGATCACGTACAATTTCCCCATGGAGAGGTCACCTCCAGGCCCAGCCCCACCAGAAAATTTTGTCTCATGTCCTCCCACATGGATCCATTCCCAGCCTACTTCACGAACATTGTCTGGACCTGACCAAAGGACTGCAATTTCTTTCTTGCCACTAATAAACTTGAGAGACTCTACAAGTTAATGAAAGACCATTGCTATAGATGTGAGAAATTGTGGTTGATTTCTAAGCCAGGCTCTTCTAGCTGATTCACAGGTTGTACGCCATTAAGTATCTCAGCAAGGGGTTTCTTGGGGGAGAAGTTTCTGTTTGTTCTTCTTTATATAGTCTAAATGTTAGTATTCATAAAACAGATGTCTTCAAAGCAGTGCCAGTTAGCTTAAACACAAATATGAAATTAGTCATTTGTAAAGCAGATTCACATATTTCTATAATGGGCTGCAAGACCCTGATTTTGAATACTAATTTATGTTTTAATACACTACTAGTTGCTCTTGAATTAACTTTTCAGCCAAGCATCAGGGACTATTTTGGGCTCATTGGACTATTAATTCTAAGTACAAAACAAAACCCTATGGGAGACTGAATGAAAAAATTTGTCCTTTAAGTTACACAAAGAAGCAAAAATTCCCTCCAGGAAATTAATACTCTAATTATAAACTTTCTGGTTGAGAAAGTCTTGAAAAGCTTTGTCTCTTTTATGAAGTCAGAAGTCTTTGGTTTGGCTTCATTTAACTTTTCCCATTCAGAACATATGGGAATATTCCCAAAACATCAGAGCAGCTGGTCCTTTTGAAATCAGAAAAACTTTTCTTTCTAATGCTACTTACATTATAGAAAAAGGAATCCACACTGCTGGCAAAACAGCTGTTCTTATTTCTGAAGGATATAGCAATGGCTAAGGCAACATGTTTTCCTGCTTAAATTACAGTTTTGGAAAAGAGAAGGATCAATCATTGTTTAGAAATTGAGTTGTAATAATATCAGTTCCCTTCTTTCAACTTATCCCATTTAGAATGGTTCCAAATATGGGGAGGATTATCACACAGCCCAAATGTTTGCATTTTTGACTGACTTTCTCAGTTTACATTGAATAGTTGACATCTTATACTAAATACAGCTTTTCTGAAAGTTACGACACTGAACTGCATTTTCTCCTAATATTTACAGTGGTGCCTGCAAAACATCAAGAAATTAGATAAAGGAAAAAGAGGCAATCTAATAAATCAAAAAAGTATGTTTAGAGTTTAAACAATAGCCTAAGTCATATATGCCCTCAGTAACAAAATATAATTTAATAATCTGGTCTGTGCTCTCTTGGTCCAGTGGACACAAGATTATATCAAACCTAAAATGTTGTCTTAATAACTCTCAGCTTTCTTGCACAAAAGTGAAAAACTTACTGTGTAAATTGTTCACAATTCAAAACTGAATCTACAGAAGTATTTGCCCACCCTTTTTTGGATAGAAATTTATACTTCTTAGCAGAAATGAGTAAAGATTGAAAGAAAAATTGTTTTCCTGGATTTAAAAAGGTGTATTAGAACAGAAGTTTGACAAATGTTTGATTAAAAAAAAATTTAAATATTCAAGACCAGAGCAATCCCTTAATTGATATGATGTGTAGGGTAAAAAAATGTTTGCTACTGATCAGTAAATTCCTAGATCAGATTTCCTACTTATTGGTTTAGCAACAAAATGGAGGCTATTTTCCTTGTAGAACAACTTAATTCATGTCATCTTTCAGGGAAAATAACCAACTACTTTTAAGTTCCAACTATATGCCAGAAATGAAGCTCAGTGCTTTACTGACATGATTTACTTTAATCCTTGCATTATGAATGTGATGTTGGTAAAATTAATCCATTTTACAGAAGGGCAAGTCAACTTAGGGAGTTTTATATTATGTCTCATTTATCTTAAAATTCTTTGGATTGGACAATGTGACGTATAGCTTTGATATATAGTTTTATTTTATTCCCTACAGTCATTAGTAAACACCTGAAGTACCTAACTGGGAAAACACTGCAGGGTTACTCAGCACTTTGCAAGACTGATCAAAAGCCATAATCTAAAGGCTGATACTCTAAATTCTTCATCTATCTTTGAAAAAAATAAACAGAGCTTTTGTTAATTTGTTTTATGGAGGATATAAACACTTACCGAAGAATTGCAAGTAACCAAATTGGTTTACTTCAGTTCACAAGACTGATTACATAACTTGCTCAAAATGGTATAGCTAGGATTTGAACACAAGTTCTACTGACTCAAAGACCCTTGCTTTGAACCATAATGTGTAATGCCCTCTGATCTTATCTTTCCTCAACATAGAACAGTATATTAGTTTGGATGAACCCTTGATTTGTAAGTGAACAATATACAAGAAAAGTAAGGACAGAAGGGGAAAGGCAAGAGTTCTCCTCCCAAGACTCACACAAGTGACCCCACCACGTAACTCTTATCTTGGTGAATCAAGGTCCTAGTCGCTTCTTCACTCTCCTATATTGGTCATCTGTTTTAGACTGATAGGGTTCCATAACAAAATATCACAGACTGGGTGGATTAAACAACAGAAATTTATTTTCTCACAGTTCTGGAAACTGAAAGTCTAAGATCAAGGTGTCAGCAGAGTTTGCTTCTCCTGAGGCACCCTCCTTGGTTTGCAGGTGGCTGCCTTCTCTCTGTGTGCTCATGTGGCATTTTCTCTGTGTGCTTGCATCTTTGGTGTCTCTCATGTGTCCTAATCTCCTCTTCTTATTGGGACATCAGTCAGATTGGATTAGGACCCATCATAATTGCCCCCATTTTAACTTATCTCTTTAAAGATCCTATCTCCGTATAGAGTCACATTCTGAGCTACTGGGGGTCAGGGCTTCAACATATAAATTTTGAGAGGAACACAATTCAGTCCATAATAGTGTCTTTTTAAAATTAATTATTTAATTTATTTATTATTGGCTACGTTGGGTATTCTTTGCTGCTCACGGTCTTTCTCTAGTTGCGGCGAGCAGGGGCTACTCTTCGTTGTGGTGTGCAGGCTTCTCACTGCAGTGGCTTCTCTTGTTGTGGAGCACGGGCTGTAGGCATGTGGGCTTCAGTAGTTGTGGCATGCGGGCTCAGTAGTTGTGGCTTGTGGGCTCTAGAGCGCAGGATCAGTAGTTGTGGTGCATGGGCTTAGCTCCTCCACGGCATGTGGGATCTTCCCAGACCTGGGGTTGAACCCGTGTCCCCTGCATTGGCAGGTGGATTCTTAACCACTGGGCCACCAGGGAAGTCCCCATAATAATGTCAATCTCCCAGTCCAGGATATTCTGCTGTCCCTTCCTCTCCACTGGCAATTTTGCTCCCTTGGTTTAGGTCCTCAACACATTTCACCCACCCCATATAATAGTCTCCCCACATCCTGTCAAACACATCAAAGGTGTTCTTTATACCAGTGTCATGCTAACTTTTGATCAAGCCTCTCTTCTGAGAATCTATCCTTGATATATAGATATATTTATATACCTATAAAATATTTTTAGGATCTTCATCTATGTACTAAATATTTCTACATCATAATTTAATTCTTGGTTTAACAGGGATAATAAGTGTAATTCTCTTTATTTATTCTCGGCTCCAAATGTTGAGAACCACTGCAAAAGGAAACCCATACCTAAATCCCACAGAAAGTTGATAAATCACATATAAGAATGTGATGAGATAATAAAACCTATTCTTCAAGAATTAGAGATCACTCACCTCCAGCTACAGAAAGGCTGGAATTCATCTGGAGTTTGGAGAGTGCTGTGAGCTCCCCCTACCTTTCAAGGAGGTTTTTCTCTCTCTCCCAAGCAAATCAAGGGATGCTTTAAGGATATCAATCAGATAGCTAAGCAGGTATTTAGGAATTTAGAAAGATTAAGAACTACGATTATATACTGAAGTCATATTAACCCAAGACAGAAGAAGAGAGATGGAGAAAGAATGTGTGTGTGTGTGTGTGTGTGTGTGTGAAAGAGAGAGACAGAGACACAGAGAGATAAAGAGAAAGAGTGAGCTGGAGAGAGGATTGCCCTAGGGGTGACCTGCATTTTCACTTATGATGGGAATGAAAGTGAACAGACATATGAACCAGATGGGAGAAAGCTGGCCTGGAAATACCTTGAAATGGTCTCTGTCCCAAAGAGGAAAGTAACCCTGAAAAAGGGTGAATTTCTAGGAATCTGAAGGACTAAGGAAGGGTGTAGCAAGTGGTCTGCTGAAGGAAGAGACAGAAGTATTCTCATGTGGTAGGAATTGCAGACAAAGGTTCTGAGAGGATGAATCCCCAAGAAAACCTCAAGAGCACCTCATGACTTGAGTCCACATGGTCCCGGAGGGTCCCAAAGCCAGATCACAAGCATACTCCTCACACCGCCATCTTGGTCCACCCCAACCCTGGTGCATGGAGAGGCAGAAAAGAAGAAAATGAAGAACAAGGACAGAATAGAAAAGAAGCTTCTGCCCTCCAGCCTCCTATCCCAAAGAAGATCCAACGTACAGGAGAAGAAAGTTTTAATTTCACATGAAGGTATCATTTTGATTATTTCAGGGACTTGGCATTTTACCTCCTAAAATGATACTCTACTTGTCCCTAAAAGTGATCAGAAAAGCAATGAGATTTCATCCAGTGGCAGGAAAGGAGCCAGCCTACAGAGTGGGTTAAAAGTTAGAGGAACAGTAAAGTTTCTTTCTAGTGCATCCCATCAAACTGAGCACAATCTCATAGTTTTATTATTTTTAAGATACATAGTAAGCGAAAACATAAGCTTTAGTACTTCCTTCTCAATGGACCCTTCCTCCATCAGAGACCACTCTTCCACTACTAAGAAGTTGATTTTCTAGGCTGCACTGATCAAGTTACTGCCCAACTTAAAATCCTGGATGCATTCCCATTGCCTGTGCTTGAAATTTAAATTTACGGTAGGCACGTGCAAACTCTGCATGCTTTTCTGGCCTCCTTTGCCTATCCACTTACACTTGGGATTTACCCAGTGTGTGCAGTTCCCTGCACATGACATGAAAGACACCCTTCTACATCTCTGCTCATGTCATTCCACTCAACTTCTCTTCTTTTTCCCATTCCACACTCAGTTTTTATTTCTATTTATAACTTAGCTCAGATGTTTCTTTCTCCAGCCTCTTGGCTTGCCCTTTGCCCATCTACCTCACTTCAACAGAGTGGGATTTGCTCCCGTTACTCTCATGGTTCTCCAACATTCTTCAATAGCAGTTGTCTTATAGTTATGACTCTTCATTTATCTACCTTTCCCACCAGATTGTGAATTCCTGGCAGCAGGATTTATTCTTGTTCATTGTCATGTCCCCAGAATCATTACAGAACCCGGCTCTAGTAGGACCTTAATAGATAACTATTAACTGAATGAAAGTTACAAGGATAAAATGAGGACTATAATCATTTCTCCTTATATTACAGCTTCTACAAAATTCTTCGGCTTCTACCACAAAGATAAGTAGTATGGATTTGGGACTTGTCTGTTTGTTTTTTGTCATTTTATCATTTTTCAGGAGACTGAATAAAGTATTAAATTTTTTTTGGAACTCAATACATGCATGATGATTGCCCTGAGTCTGGGCTGACAGAATTTGATGCCTGAAATATACCAAAGAATTTTTCATATGATCTAGAAAATCCAATAAAGCTGTTCCTGAACTCCTAAATCTAGGCATGTTACACATAAGTAACTAAAATTCACAAGGGGTTTCTTCTTTGGTCTTTGTTTTAGTTATTTTTTTAAACTCCTGAGTTAAAAAAAAATAAGGCTCCCTTTGGCACTGAATTGTCAGCGCCTTTTAAGACAAATTTTTACCCAGCAAGATCGTCTTGAGGACAAAGGCTGGTTTTGAGACATACTTCCTGTGAGATTGTTTATTTTAAGCCATGATATTATGATATTAGCAGATTTTTATTCGTAGAGGCATTGATTAATATGCTTTTGCTCCTGACAGCAACAAAGCACCAGCCCGCTCATTTCTCCCCACCTCCTATCTCAGCCTCATTTCACATACGAGTCCTTGGCACATCGCATATTATAAAGACCTAATGCAGTGTTCTTTCAGTCTCTGTAAGGTTGTACTCAGCACAAGCCTTTTTTATTCAGTGAATGGATGACATGTCACTTTAAAATATTTGTAGATTGTTTTAGCAATTTATCTAGAATGAGGAGAAGCTCGCAGGCTATCAGTGATAAAAAATGAATTTTATTAGCAAAGAGTTGATAAAGTCCAATGTCTCATAGGGGATAAGAGCAGGTTGAAGTGAATGACTTCGAGATGCTCGACTTTTCCTCTCTAAAGAGATAGGCTTTAATGTATTTCCCATAAGAACCACATTTCTTTTTCATCAACCAAATACTCATCACTCAACTGCTAGCATTCAAAAATTAATAAATTTTATTCAATCTTACTACCATACAAGTAACAAAAAGAAAGCAAATACAATAATTTTATGAAATGAGCAATATTTTTAGTTAACTGTAATGCCTAATGGTAGTCAAGATACAATGAGGGGATTCCTTTAAAACACAGTTGTTCAAAGTAGGAATTTTTAAACATATAGTATCCAGAAACTTAAGACTAACATTCTCTGACCAAGGTTTGCACATATAGTGTCTGGCCTAATGGAAAAAAATATTTATTTATAACTGTCTTCATTGTAGTAGTATTTATAATATTTTAAAGAATAGAAAATGATTAGATAAGTTAAGGTACATATGTAGAATATAATATCCAGTTACTAACGTTTTGAAGAGTAATAAATGAGAAGTAAATGACTACTATAAGCTGAATACCACTTTAAGGGCTTTGTATCTATGGACCTAGTCAATCCTTATAACAAACCTATTAGGTCTGAAGCATCATTGTTCCCCATTTTATAGGCTAGTAAACTGAGACACTGAAAGGTTAACATGTACAATGGCACAGCTTGTTAGAGGTAGAGCTGAGTTTAAGACCCAGACCTCCTAGCTCTATTGTTCATGTACTTCACCACCACACCATATGTATTAGTTTGCTAAAGCTGCCATAACAAACCACCACAAACTGGATGGCTTAATAGAAATTTATGGTCTCAGAGTGCTTGAGGCTACAAGTGCAAAATCATAGTGGTGGCAGAATTGGTTCCTTCCGAGGGCTGTGCAGGAGAATCTGTTCCATGCCTCTCCCCTAGTTTCTGGTGGTTTGCTGGCAATCTTTGGTGTTCCTTGTATTGTAGAAGCTTAAGCCCAAACTCTGTCTTCATCTTCCATGGAATTTTCCCTGTGTAAATATCTGTGTCTAATTTCCCTTTTTTTTTTATAAGGACACCAGTCATATTGGACTAAGGACACTTCCTACTCCAGTATGACTTCATCTTAACCATATACCTGAAAGGACCCTATTTCCAAATAAGGTCACATTCCGAGGTACTGGGGGTTAGGACTTAAACATATCAATTTTGGTGGGACATTATTCAACCTATAACACCATAGTTTCCAATCATATTATTATTTGTGCTACATTATTTGTGCTATATTATTTGTGCATACAATAAAATGCTAAGTGAACAAAAGCAGAAAATAAAAATCTATACTGTGATTCCAATTTAAAAATATACACACTGGGTGGTGGGAGTGGGGGGTGGGAGAAATATACCAAGTAATAGCATCATAGGTCTTACATTTTTGTTTATCCTTGTATTCTACAATAAGCACTTGATACTATTTTAATCATTTTTAAATGCAATAATGACATAATTGCATGCAAAAAGAAGTAGAAATATTGTTCCAAATTTATTAAGTTTATTCATATTTTGTGACCCTAAAGAGCTATGTTAGCACTTTATGTGCTCAGGCCAGGGCTACATCCTGGATCAGAATTCTAACTTCACTGTCCATCCTCCCTACTCTACATCCTCCAAATACTATGTTTTGGTCCCATGTCCTTTCTCTTACTCTATTTCCTCAGCTCTTCAAAGAATGAAACCTTGCTGCTCTGTGGCCTTGAATATTGTCTGATAAGACTCTTAAGATATGACTCAAACAATTAAACAGATACATCTTGAAATATAAAAAGTCTCTCCCCAGTGGTCTCCAAAGTGGGGTGAATGTTCTTCAGGTGTTGTATAAGATGATGCATCTACTTAGGGTGTGAGAATAATACAAAGGCTTCTCTTAATATTGAGATATTGATATTTAATTCATGGGTTTGTACTCTTACCTCACTCAGTTTACAGTCAGGTGTGTGTGCATGAGTCAGGTATATTATTTAAGTTTCCTCTGGAAAGAGTGAGACAGTCACAGGGCAGAAGAGTGGACAATGGAACCTGTATTTGTTTCCTAGGGCTGTCATAACAAATTGCCACAAAATTAGCAGTTTAAAACAACTGAAATTTATTCTTTCACAGTTCTGGAGTCCAAAATCAAGATGTCGATGTGTCTGTAGGTGAGGATCCTTCATTGCTTCTTCCACCTTCTGGAGGCTACTGGCAATTTTTGACGTTCCTTGGCTTGTAGAAAAGTCACTCCAATCTTTGCTTCTGACTTCCCATGGCCTTCTCCCCTGTGTCTTCTCCTTTTCAGTCTCTTACAAGATACCCATTATTGGATTTAGGGCCCACCTAAACCAAGATGATCTCATCTCTAGATCCTTATCTCAATAACATCTACAAAGACCCAATTCTGAAGTTCTGGGTTGACATACATTTTGGGGGCCACCATTTAACCCACTATATGGCCCTAAAGTGTTATTTTGCTTTCAGAGTAATGAAGCACATTTCAGAATGCATGTGGTTAGGTGGATTTATAGATCATATTATCTAGTTTTAAACAAGTTAATCTTCACAAATTGACCAGTGGATCAAACTTTTTCAGGTAAAGTAAACCAACAGATTGAGCGTGATAAGAATCGTGCAAGCCCACGAAAAACATCAAGAAAATAGAAAGGCTGACACTTCTTCTATCCTTTGTATGCAGCCTTAGAAAACTGCAATAACATAATCATACCTAACACGACCAAAGTAGACCAAAAATTTTTAAATTATCAGGAAGTTAATGGATTGACATCTGCTACCATTAACAACAAATCTTTGAGATTTTCTTCAGTGATGGTATGAAGTCATCACAATTAGTAACTCATATTAAAATTACATACTGAGAACATGAAGACACAGCTCCATAATTTTTTCAGTCATGTTTAAAATCATCTTAATTTTACAACATTACTAAATTGCATGGTAGACATATCACCTCTAGAAGTTTCTCACTATGAGAAAAAATTTTAAAAGCCACATATTATCTAGGAAACCCTTGTTCTTTTTCTTAGTAAAAATTAGCAGAAGACACACACACACACACACACACACACACACAATACAGAGACAAAATAATATGCTTTTTTATGAGTAAATCATTTTGGAAGATGTATAGAACACGTAACAGAAGACTGGAAGAAACAAGAACTGGAACAACAATCTACACGTGGTGATATGTTTTCTCTAAAGTTGGAGGAAAATACCAATATTTCTGATATAACTTAGTATATTAGTATATAACAGCTAAATTCTGTTTCAAAAATAAGATACATCAAAACTAACTTTTTGTGTACCATGAAATTAAAGATGTATCATAAAAGACATATTGTTGACAGAAAGTGAGCTCTTTAATTTTTAAAAAATAGTGTTTTTTCCTGACAAAATTTACATTACAACATTAATGGAGTAAATATTTTGGCCAGACTAAAGAAAAGATTATAAGGAAAAATTACAGGGATAGGGCCACACATTTACTCCATTCACTTCATCATTCACAGGCAAGCTATTGCAGCAAAATAAAAGATAGAAGTACACAGAGTACTGCAGGAAATCATTGATACAATTCACCTTTAAAAGACCTTTAAGATACAAGAGAGTTCAGGAGAAACTAACACAAATTGTAAAGCAACTATACTCCAATCAAAATTAGTTTAAAAAATGCAATAGAGTTCTTACAAAATCTCAGTAATGAGGTGGGGAGTGAGCAAGAGAATCTGCTGCACAGCCCAGACATGTATTTGTTATCTTGCATCAAAATCTTTAAAAAGTTGTTGAACTGAAGATGAGTGGTGCATTTTTCTGTTAAAAGAAGACAAGTTGTTCTAAATCTGCTGACCTGTTCTATGGAAAATGTAGCACTTGGTAGTTTGCCCCTAGCAGAAAATTTCAAAAATAGTGATAACTGTGTATAATCTGCCCACTCAATATAAAGGTGAGGTTTTAATAACGAAAAATAAAAAGGTGCTTTTTAAGAGTGATGAGTTGTTTAAAATGACTGTTTTTAAATGTTTCTACATCTATATGCATTTGTTACAAAAAGCAATATGATTTGTACCATCTATAAAAACTCATATCTGCACACTTAAAAATTTGGGAACGTTCTGTAACTGACCAGTACTCCTCAAATCTGTCAAGGTCACCAAAAACAAGGAAAGTCTGAGAAAACAGGGAAAGTTAACTGTCACAGTCTGGAGAGCCTAAGGAGTCATGTCCTATTCTGGAACAGAAAAGGGCCGTTAGGTAAAGACAAAGGAAATCTGAAAGAAGTACGGACTATAGTTAATAGTAATATATTAACATTGGTTCATTAGTTGTGACTAATGTACTGTCCTAGTGTAAGATGATAACAGTAGGGAAACTAGAGGTGGGCCTCATGGGAACTCAGTGTACTCTCTGCAACATTTCTGTAATTCAAAACTATTCTAAAATTAAAGTTTATTTTAAAAAAAAACTTGTAATCAGAATTTTCTAACCTGTTTATAAGTCTTCCAAACAAAAGATTGCAGTGAGTTTTGGACTCATATACTAAATATATAAAAATGCAACATCCTTCAAGTAATTTGAAAGCAAATTTAATAATAAATATCGGGAAATTTACTAGCCATACTTTAATAAAAACATTTGCATGATTAATATCTGGGATGAAAATGAAAGTCGTGGTTTAGTAAGTATAACTACACTGTACTCCCTCCAATTGTATCTGGTTATCTTGGTAAGGTTTCTCTAACCTATGATAGAAATTAAAAACAAATATTCAAATAAAAGGAACCAGATCTTCAAATCTCTGTATGAAAAATTGTAAGCCGAAAGTTTTTAAATACTGGGATATTCAATCACATTGCTCACACTAAATTATTATTATATTAGTGAGAGTAAGGAGCTCTCTATAATCACTCCATTAACAAATTACAAATAAAAAGTTGTTTATAGTCATTATATTTGACTTCATCACATCCATTTTCTTTTCTATTTTTATATATGTTTTAGAATACATATACAATTACTTGAATTTATTGGTGGCTTATGCTCAAAAATTTTTAAAGATAGAGTATTCAACCACAAGATTTGGAGACCACTGTAGCTTATGGACGGCTAGCTGAGACATCATCCTTTGCTACAGTGGTATCTTCATCATCAGGACCATGTTCATCTCTAGTCCTTACCTTGGCCCCTTATTCGCTTTGAGCTCCTCCAAAAACATACATTTAAAAAGCAGAAAGTTTAGTTGTGTACACAGATTATATATTCAGTCTTAATTATTTTTTTAATAAAAACTAAAATTATTTAATTCTAAGAAAGGCAAAGCACAGGTGAAAAGGTATATTTACTCTAAAAGGACCCACTTTAAAACACAACACAAACAGTTGTTTGATGGTGTGCTAGACTCTGTGCTCTAGCCTTTCCCAGAGTTCCTTCTACACATCCACAACCATCTCCTCCTGTGTGACCTATGAGAAGGGCAACTTGAGTTTTCATCCAAACCGAAACACTTCAGAGAGTGAAAGTGAACTCTATTAATAATTACACCCGGACAACAAGTGTAAACTGGGATTGTCTCATGCAAACACTGAATTTATAAGTATGAAATTCATAAGAGGGGTCCAAGCTTAAATTATAAATGTGAGAGAAAGCTGCAAACATAATGTGCCTAAAATCATAAAACTGGATGAGCTTACCAAGGCGGGAGAGCATAGACAAAGAAAAGAAAACCCATTACTGCTTCATAAAGTACCCCAACATGGAGGAGTGAGGGAAATGGGGAGGAAATCACAAAAAGCCTGAGAAGTTGTGGTCAAAAAGGTAGAATGAAAACCAGATATGTGTAGTGTTCTGAATGGCAAGTGGATAAATTATTTCCAGGATGTTGATAGGTCAAGGAAGATGAGAACTGAGAATTGACTACTGGCTTAACAAAAATGAGGTCATTGAGACCTTGATACCGTTCAGGAGGAATGAGAAGAGAGAATATAGTGATAGCATGCATAAGCGGCTCTTTCAAAGATGAGAAATATAAATAGAAGAATATCATGAGGGTTAATGAGTACAAGGGGGTTTTGTGTTGTGTTTTATTTTGTTTTGTTTTTTAAGATAGGAAAAATAACATATTGGCATGCCTGTGGGAGTAATCTAGTACAGAGTAGAAACTGACAATATAGAAGTGAGTTAAGAGTTGCTGGGGCAATACATTTGAGTAGGTGTAGGCAATACTGTCTAGTAGACAAATGGAGGCGTCAGCCCCAAGTGGGATTATGGAAAGTTAATACAAAGGAAGGTGGCATATATGGCTACAAATGCAGGTAGGTGGGTAGGTAGGAATTTATCTTCTGATTGTCTTGATTTTTTCAGTGAAATGGGAAGCATGATCATCAACAGAGAGTAAGGATATGAGAAGAGGTATTGGAGGCTTAAGGGAGTGGAGAAAGCATTAAATACTCATTTGTGGGAATGGAAAAGTAATTGAATGAGAAATTGTAGCACTGGATAGTTGTTGGATAGGTGATATTAATGTAAAAACATTCATTGCCCCTTCCGACTAGTTCCTCCTTACCATGCTTAGCACTGCAGGAGGATTATAATTCTCACCCCACTGATATTAAGCTTAGCCAGATGACTTCCTTTGACCAATGAAATAGAAGTGGAAGTAGCATGTACCACTTCAGAAGAGAAGCTTTAAGAAACATCATATGCTTCTACTATCTCTTCTTTCCTTCTGCCATGAGTACAGCAGCACCCCCAGGAAGGAGCAGTTCCATTAGCCTAGTTCCCAGAGTCAAGAGTCAAAGGTGGCTCACAGTGTACATTTAAATGAGAAACAAAGCTTTATTGCATTCCCTTTGAGACGCTGAGATTATTTGGTATCACAGCACAACTAGACAAAATTGGCTGTCATGGGCAGAATTAAGGGCCTACTTGAAGTTACCATCATGAATATAAAGTAAGAAGTATTGGCATGGCTACGGGTTTATTCCCAGCCACATTCATCTGCAGGGAGGCAGGCACGGCATGTGTGTAGAGTTGGATTTAAACAGGGTTGTGAGTCATTAACTTGTGTATAAAGAAGTGAGAAATTGAAAGGGGTTTCGAGTGTTGCAAAGAAGTATTTATCATAATTAACCATGAAATTTAAGGGAGAAATAAGGAATTGAGGGCACTGAGGAAGAGTGAAAAGGTGTTAGGGAAACAGATTGAAAGTCTTGGTTGGGAGTCAAAGGATTTTTGGAGTTGAATTACTGGAGAGAATAAAGCGAAAAGATAAGATGTTGTGATCAGAGCATGGGATGTTACCTCTGCGGAAGAATGGCTGTTTGTGGTGACAAGATCTAGAGCAGTGCTGCTCAAAGCAGTATCAAAGCCAATCCTTGAGCCTCATATGGGTCCACAATGAGATAAATTGCAGAAATTGGGAATAAAAAGAAAATTTAACAACAACTTGACAGTGTCATGACACCCAAGCATTTGATCGTGGGTTTGCATCTTTTGCATCTACATTTTTTTAACCAATTTATTTTTATTTCATTTTCCAAAAGCATTTTTTATTTATGATCAATTAGATGTTACAAAACAACAATATAGAAAGGGGGTTTCATCTTCCTAGACAGTTTGAGAAATTTGGTCAGCACAGTACTTGTCATTTTTTTGATTTCTGGACCCCTTTACACTCTTAAAAATTATTGATGGCAAAGAATATTTTATATAGATTACATCTATTAATATTTACTATATTAGAAATTAAAACAGGAGCTTTAAAGATATTTATTTAATTCAATTAAAATATAATAAACCCATTAAATGTAACATGACTATTTTTATTAAAAAAAAAATGTTTTCCAAAACAAAAAAAATTAATGAGAAGAGTGGCATTATTTTACATTTATGCAAATCTCTCTAATGTCTGCCTGAATAGAAGACAGATGGATTTTGAATCTGCTTCTGTATTCAACCTATTTTGATATTACAGGTCATGTAGTCTCTGGAAGACATTGTATATTCATGAGAAAATGAGAGTGAAAAAGGTAAGTAACATCTTAGCAATATGATGAAAATCATTCTTAACCCATTGGCCCCCAGAAAGTGTCTTGGGAACCTCAGAGTACATTGGACCACACTTTGAGAACTGCTGATCTAGAGTAAAGACAATGGAATGTGTCTAAGGCAGGATGTAAGGCAAAATCATTGGAGGACAGAAGTTGAAAAAACTGAGAGACCAGAGTATTGGGAATGACCAAATCATAGCAGGAATTGTGTTAAAGAGAATGGCAGTGTGTAGAAGAGCTAAAAATATACAAGGCACAGGTGGGAGTGAAGCAGAGAAGGGGCAAGATTTCCTGGATGACAGCACACATGAGTAATGATTTGGAGAGTCTTCCTTTGGAAGTTACAAAATATGAAGAAAACTGTTAAGAGGAAGTGTTCAGCTTAATAAAAATCAGGAAAACTAGTTAATTCAACTATTTGCAGAGCATTAAATATGATAACACCAGAAGAGATCTAAGGATTAAAATGCTTTTGTTTCTCTCCTTGGTGTGATTTCTGCTCATTTATATTTGATAGTTATTAATTGCAATGACTTTATTACCAGCAGATCTGGATGATGCTAGCTAGCCATGGTTTTTATTTTTTGGCACTCTATAAATCTCCTCCTATGGTACAACAGGCCAATAAAATAAGCATTACAATCCTTCAAGAAACAGTCAATAGTTTTTAAAATCTAGACAGTGACTGACATGTCTGGATTTATTCTCTGCCAGCTATTAGTAGCAAAGGTCAAAAAAGAACAATAAGTCAACTGAAACTTCAAATGAGCTTACATCTCTCTTTTTCAGACAAATGAGATCCATGCTCCCAGGAATGTGCAGCTCAGAAATCAAAATGACATCTTTGGCTGAGCTACAAGAGTAGAGAATTGGGAATTTCAAGTAGACTTAAATGCCACATTTGGGAAGGTTTTAAAATAAATCACATCTAAATACCAGACCTAAATTAAAAGGCTATTACTCTTGTTGAGTTTTAGCATTTCTAAAAAGATTTTAGGGCAAAGGAAGGAGGAATGAATAGGGGACTAGGACAAGAGAACAGAGTTCAGGGACCTCCTAGGGTCACCAATGAAAACGTTATTGAACAGAATAGGAATGATTTGCCAAGGAGACATTCACATTCCCAGTGTAATTAATTTTCATTCCCATCATTGAGCATGAAAAATTAGGAAGTACATGAAGCAGAGAATTATAAATGTTCCTGGGTGAAAAATAAGAAGCACTTGACAATATTGGTATTATTTAACACTCACTGAGCACCAGAAATGGGCCAGGCATCGTCCTGAACAAGGCAGTAACATACCATAAAGTCCTGTGAATGGCTGTGATGAACCGAAGCCCTTATGTTTCATCAGTAGTACTATCTGTCAATCTGGATTAAGTAGCAATTTAAATTCTGGCCATTGTTTAGTAATGCTTTGTTATACTTCTTCTAGAACTACACCACTGTCATAAAGCAAATTCAGCAATTGCTTGATTGACTATGTACCTGTTCAGGATATCTTCACTTCGATTCATGATACCTGCATCCTGTGTACCGGAAGAAGTAGAAGAGCTCAAGTCACAGTTTACAAATTTACAAGCCAGTTTACCACCTATTCCCATCTGCCCAAACTGCAGTATTTTGAAGGAGTGTAAAAAAGGTGTTTCTTTTATTAAAAGAAGTGGCAGAAAAGAAAGCAGATGCATAAATGTTTGTTAGTGAATAACTCAAAAGACATTAACCTTTTTTTGTGTATATATACCTCAGATGTTACTACCCTTACTTTTTATTTTTTTATTGAAGTACAGTTGATTTACAATGTTGTGTTAATTTCAGGTGTACAGCAAAGTGATTCAGATATTTTTTTTTGAGATTCTTTTCCATTATAGGTTATTATAAGATAGTGAATATAGTTCCCTGTGCTATATAATAGATCCTTGTTGTTTATCTAGTTAATATATAGTAGTGTGTATCTGTTAATCCCAAACTCTTAATTTATGCTACCCCTGCCCTTTCCCCTTTTGTAACTGTTTGTTATCTATGAAAAGACATTTACCTTTATTCAATTCCCATTCCTTACATACTCATCTGTACTCCAAATATGCCATGCAATGTTGACTCTTCTTTCCCTGGCAAAATCAAGAGGGCATTTAAAGCATCGGAGGCTCTTTCTTTCTCTATACATTAGAATTCAGCCAATGTGAGAATGGCAAGACACAATTTAGAGAGCTTAGCACAAGGAGGATCAAATTATAGAATACTAAAACCTTAAAGGAAATCATGGATTTAAGCATAACCATAGCTAGTATCACAGTCTTAATGAAGGAAAAAAAAGAGAGTAATGATACATGCTTAAGATTCCTTTCTAGAAATCCAGAGAAACACAAAGAATGTCAGATGTGTCATTTCTGTGTGATCATGGAATGATCAAAAAGGAGTTGGGAGTTTTCTTTCACTTGTGCTACCTCTTCCCCCAAAACTAACATGTTTCTTCTACAACATAGCTATATGACACCTTGACACGATCTAAACAGGCATGCCCCTTTTAAACCGTGTTTCAAAAGGAGCAAACTAAAAGCTTTCTATCCAATATGTTCTTCTCAGTCTGTAATACATTATTTTTTAAATGTATAATCCTAATAGCTTTTTCCAGTTTATCCCTCTCAACTCTTAAGATGAAGTTTTGCAACTGGATTGCTGACTAAAGATTCACTCTAAAAAGGTATCATGCTGTTTTGGTAAATGGTCAACTGTTGATAATAAGTTTACATTAAGCCCCATTCACATTACTTTTAGCACTTCTTTGGTAGGGGTCTAACTATGGAAACATTTTCATATGTACATAGATTTTTTTATAATGTTTCATTCCATTTAATGTGTTTATATCTGTTAATGATTGTGCATGCCCAAGGTCAACATGTTTATTTCATTTACGTCACGTTCAAAATGATACAGATTTAGTTCAGACTCTAATCATAAATTTTAGGTGATGCTACTAATTTAGGTATTTTAATAATTCAAAAACTAGCCCAACTTTAAATTATTTTTTTCAGGAATGTAGATAATATATATGCAACTTGGACCCCCAAGAAAAGTGATGACAAAGGAACTAATAGAGTATAAGAACAAATGAATACCAAAGACAATCACTTCAAGCAAATTATCTCATCTAGATAACCTATCCATGTTTAAACAAGTGGCATATTTTTTAAATGAACTGCAAGGGGATAAAGCAGAGTAATTCAGCCCTATAGTCAGCAGAATGCTTTTGTGCTTAGAAAGCTCTCAATGTGGCAGAAATAATGAGTTTTGTGGCTTTTGAAAGTTTTTCAAAGAACATTCATATCTATTATTTCATTCTCATTACCATCTTAGAAAGTTAGTACAACAGATACTTTTATCACATTTGATAGAAGAAATTGAAGCAAAGATTTGTCCAGAGTCAAAGTTAAGTGAAAAATCAAAAGTAAGAACTTAGTTCTCCTGGTCCCTTGATGTGAGAAGTTGAGATAAGGTCATTTCCTGACCCTTAGCAATGTGGGGAACAAGATGCTTGGCAGTGTTCCAGGGCAGGGTCTGTCAGCCTCAACACTACTGACATCTTGGACAGGATTATTCTTTGCTGTGGGCGGGGCAGAGGGGACTGTAGGATGTACACCCTGTACATTGTAGGATGTTTAGCAGGTATCCCTGTCCTCTACCCACTAGATAGGAGCAACTCCTGCCTCCTAGTCGTGACAACCAAAAATGATTCCAGACATTGCCAAATGTCCCCTGAGGAGCAAAATTTCCCCAGTTTAGAACCACTGATCTAGAGATGACTTCAAAGAAGTCACATAACTCCTCTGCTCTCAGTAGCCAAGGAAGATAACTGGTTTGGAGAGTTTTACCATCTAGAGCTATAAAAGAGGGTCTGCAAGAGATTGCTTTCAGCATAATGCAGAGTTTTTGGAGCAGTAATATGTCTTCCACTCTTTTTCCCTCATGTCAGAAGCAAGGAATTCAACATCACTTACTATAAGGTTGTTGGTACACTAACAGTCCTCACCCAATGTTACCTTGTTGGTGAGAGAAATCAGCTTGTATCTTGAGAGTGCTAGCAAAATGAGCACCAAAACTCAGGACTTCCTTATGTGAGCATAAAGGCCATGCCCTGCACAAGAACACCTAGATGAGATTACAAACAAGGACTGAAATAAGGACTGAAATACAAACCATGCTCCAAAGTCAAGCTGTGAGATCTGGCACAGTGATACATCTCTGTATACACAGATGAAAGAGATACATAGTTTTATTTTTTCCAATTCAATTGGAAAATTTTTTTTCCAATTCATTTGGAAAACTTTTTTTTCTAATGCAATTGGAAATTTTTTTTTTCCAATTCACTTAAAGGCACCATTTGGGCTAATAGTTCTACTGGGACATGGTCAAAGGATGAGGAAAGAGAGGGAGTGAGAAAAGGGGAATCCAGGAAGATGTCAACACTATCATCAGTTGGCATGAATAATGCTGTGGATTCAATGGTCTCTTGGCAAAGTCAACTTCAGGTACAACTGGTATATGGGTCAATTGCTAGGCACTGGGACTCCTGCAGCAAGAGGCTATGTGGTGAACAGACTGGGGTAAAGGGGTATAAATGAAAGGGGTCTAGTATAAATTGAAGAGAATTATGAGTAAACTCCCCACCTTGACCTACTTGAAGAACTAACAAATGTTAGACAGAGATGCATCACTAGCAGACAAAAATGAGGTAGCAACTTTACCATCACTGACAGCCAACCTACCATACAGTCTTTAAGGAAATGTCTTCTTCTATCTCCTCCCTGCCCCCAAACTAAAGATTACACATACAGAGAATAAGAAGAGGGGTGTGAGAAGTCCCCTCTACTCCAATGCTAGATACAGAAGTCTACCTGTGCTTGGGCCTAAAAACATTTTGAATTAAATATAAGATAGGAATTTGTAAATAAGCAGGACTACATTTCAAAACTAGGATAAGACTGGTTTAATAGTTAAGTGTAACCCAAAATGGTAGAGTTAGAATAAGATGCCACTGGGGAGGCTGCCACCCAGACGAAAAGAGGGTTTGATAGAACACTGTTCTTAAGTCTTTTGGGAAAAATACAGTCTTTTCGTGTGAGTCTCTGAAACCAACCAGGTGCAATGATGGACTAATTCTTAAACACATAAGCATTTATTTCTTCTAAAAAACTAATCTTTCTACTCCCACTTTTATCCTGAAGGACAGTTAGTCAGAATCACCTAAATAGGCACAGGGCTTTTAATTGTCACTGTGTGTTCTCATAGAGATTTTCAGTAGTTAACATTTATTATTATGTCAGAATTTGGCGAAGGGGGGCAACACTTCATTATTAGGATAAGATACCCAACAGTTTAAAAAATAAATATTACTAAAATTAAAACTATATTCAAGCTTAATTTAAGGATAATGACAATTACATGTTCCTTAAAAATCACCTTCATGTTTTAGATCTATGCATTGTATTCTGTACTCTAGGTAGAAACCCAGATATTTTTATACATGGGCAATCAAGCCAGATTTAAAGTTTTCTTTCCAAAAGGCTCCTCCATAGCCCACAAACAAGATATGAGCTCACATAAGACGCATAGTTCCTATTTTTTAACAAGGCAAGGCCTTAGCAACCACCGACAGAGAAATTCATTCCTTAAGCACCTCTAGCCTCTCTTCGATTCCCTGTAATACTATCCCATAAAGTAACCCCTAACAACCAGCATTGCAACTCTCAGGATTTTACTCACCCTGCCTTTCCCTGCCATCCCCACCATGGAAGGTATTTGCCATACAGACGTAAAGGTTCTTCCAATTTCAAGAAAAATTTTGACATATTCCTAAAAATTCTAAGATAGAATTTAAGAATTTTTATGTTCTTCTACCTCTCAGCTTATTTACTTATGTGTAGATGTCCAGAGACAAAGGTATTTACTTACCTGAATGAAAGAAAACAGACAGGAGGAGCTTAGGGGTCCAATCAAAGACTTTGAGGGTATAAATAAAACAGTGGTCTCTGTATTGGCCCCAGAAACACAATCAGTCTGCAAATTTCTCCCTTCTCATCCAGGGCTCCCAAATGCAAGTTTCTCTATAATCCATACTCCTTCCACTGTTCTTTTCTTTGCAAAATCCCAGCTCTGGACAAATCTAAACATTCAACTTCTCTCTTTCATATCCATGTTCTTAAGCACTAGTGAGACCAAAATTCTATGATGATAAAAAAATGATGAACCAATCTTCAAAGCAGTTGTTGTTGCCTAGTTGCCTTCTTCCAGTGGCAGTAAAACAGATTTTATTAACTCCTGCATTCCAATTCTAATCACTATTAAGTTTATTTGACATCACTACTGAGATTGCCCTTGCATATTTAATCTTCATCTAATCTTCTAGGCTTTAGGAGTCAGTGTAGTCCCCTCACCTCCAAGAAGTTTCGCTTGACTTCTTCAGCCATGTTAGGTTACTTGCCTCTGGGTTCGCATGCAGACTTTGAATACATTTATCACAACACTTTCCCTACTGTTCTATAATTGATGATTTTACATTTCTGACTTCCACAATAGAAAGTAAAACACTTAAAGGGAATGATTTTGTATTACTAATACCTAGCACCACGTCTAGCAAATACATATTCAATAAACAGCATTAAAAAAGAGATGGAAAGATGAAAGGAAGGAATAAAAGAAGGAGGGAAGGGAGGGAGGGAGGAATGAATGAAGGAAGGAGGGAAGGAAGGAAGGAAGGAAGGAAAGAACAGAGAAAAACATGAAGGCACCTAAAATTTTTCTCAGAAGACAGATTCAGGCATCCATTTTTTAAGCTTTCCCAAACACAATCCTCTACTTCTCAATTTGCTACTGACCTTTTTATCCATACAAGCTCCTCCTGTCACATTACTTTAGTACCAGTTTCTCCTTTGCTATGCTCTAAAGAACAATTGCAGAAGGATGTGAATGTGTATGAAATATATAAAACCTAAAGCCTAGAAGCCTTGTGTTCTCTGTTTCTAACATGTTCTTAATGATACACCACTTTCATTTGACTCTTTAGTGTGCCTCACCATGCCTTTCTCTAGGATTCTGTCACTGATTCCCTGGGACAGAGCCAGAGGTTAATTTTAGTGATGCCTCATTGCTATGTCTAAAATTATCTCTCCTCATTGATCCCCAACCAGAATAGCCCCAAAAGCTCGAGTGAGCTAACTCTTTACGTCCAGATAAACATAACACTGTTAGAGATAATAAGGGGCAGCTCTTGTGATCTGATCACTTAAGAGTCTTAGTGTAGGGTCACCAGAGGCAACAACTGTCAGGCTCCAGTGTGTCCAGTCTTCCTCTTTCACACAATCTTCTGAACACAGTCAAATAGAACTCCAGATAACTAGGTCATCAGCTCCTCCAATAAGCTAGGACATGGGTGTTTTCAAGTTTAGACCCTTGCCTTGTACCTCATTCTATCAAGAACCTGGAAGAGGCTGAAGCTGATAAACACTTTTGTAAAGGTTTCCCTAGTGAAGAGGTGCTTGAAGTTTTTATGTCAGAATAAAAGGTAAAGGTTAACAAATGTAAAATAGATAGCTAGTGGGAAGCAGTAGCATAGCAGAGGGAGATCAGCTCGGTGCTTTATGACCACCTAGAGGGGTGGGATAGGGAGGGTGGGAGGGAGGGAGATGCAAGAGGGAAGAGATATGGAGATATATGTATATGTATAACTGATTCACTTTGTTATAAAGCAGAAACTAACACACCATTGTAAAGCAATTATACTCCAATAAAGATGTTAAAAAAAAAAAGGTAAAGGTTAAAAACCTTCAAACTGCTGTAGCTACAACTCTTCTCAGAGTTTATAGTTCATTGTTAATTTATTTATGTGAAAGAGACACAAAAACAAATTCATTTTGACTCAAACACAGTTGACATGCATTTTGCATTTTCTTTTAGGAAAAAAAATTATTGCTAGAAACAATATAAGCTAATGATGAGAATTAGTTTGGTGGTCATTAAATTAATAGTTATCTTACTATAGAAAACTTAACTTTAATCATAATTTAAACTTCTTTTTGTTATGCTATTATATTGCCTTCTAGTTGAGCTTAAAATGATGTGGACATCCAAGTGAAAATGTCCTATAAATAATTGGAATAAAAAACTAGAATATAGTTAAGAGGCCATGACCAGAGAAATGGATTTAGAAATTATTCATAGAGGTGATAATTGAGTAAAAGTATTGATTATAGAGAATAAGAGGACAAGGCCTTGAAAAGATTGCTGTTGATAAACAAGAAAAAAAGAATGAAAAGCCATGAAAAGAGAAATTCATCATGAGGAAGATTTCTGGAGAACAAGGTAGCTCACTGTCATTGAGGCAGAAAAGTCTCTGTCTTCTTTTCCAAGAAGTGGAAACTTAGTGCCTGACACTGAGTTCTCTGTAAATATGGTGTGTGTGTGTGTGTGTGTGTGTGTGTGTGTGTGTAATAAGTTCTCCGTAAATATTTCATGTCTGAATATGTAACAGGATGATAAATCAGATACTAAAGTTGAAGTATATTCCAAATTTAGGTGCTAACTACAGATAAAATTAAGTTAAAAGTTATAATGTTCAAACACAGTAGAAGTTTACTTCTCTCTTATTTAAAATCTCAACTGTGTATCCCTGATCAGTTTTTCTCTTCTAAGTGCTAATTTAAGAACTCAAACTCTTTGCATCTCATGGCTCTGCCATCTTCAATACCTGGCTTCCAATATGGGGACACCTGGCTGTGCTTATCTGCAGAAAGCTGCCAAAAGAAGAAATGGGCAGATTTCATTCCCCCTCATATTCCATTGGCAAGAACCACTTTCCTGAACCCACTTAGATATAAGAGGGCTGAGAAATATAGCTCCTGGCTGGGCATTTCTCTCAGACAACTACAATATAAAAGAAAGTACATCTTTTTTGTAGGATGATTAATCACCGCTGAAGTGAGTTAGACTTCTTTTGTTTTGTTTGTTTGTACAATCATTCAGTTTAGAAGAACTAACTTGATTTAAAGTGTTGTCAGAAGAGATAGAAGAAGAGATACTATAGAATACTATAGATGCTAAGACTTCAAATGAAGTCTTAAATGATAACTACATTCTGGGACAAGCCATACCAATTAAATGGCATAAAATCAAACAATTCCTTAGTCTTGAGTGGAGTAAAACTTCTGTGTCTTGACCCTGATACTACTAATAAAAGTGAAATAAATGTTCACCTTCTGAAGTAGAATTAGCAATTTCAGTTCATTGCAGCTATTAAGCTGCTAAAAGTGGTTATTCTCTTCAAATTGGGTAGGGATGTTTGCCCTGAGTGGAGTAGAGTAGGGTGAGGAAGAGGTAGCTACAGGCCTATAATTAAAATGCTTTGTTGTTCAGGCAGAAGGAAGATGGGAGTGAAAAATGGAGTACTATAGTGTAAGTGCCTGGCCTTAAGCTGTTGATTGCCAAGTCATTCAACTCAAAAGACAGTCATATGAATAAACATGTTTCCAGTGAAATGACACAGCTACTAGCAAACAAACTGGATAAAGAGCTAGGCTGGAGAGAGGAGAAGACGGTGGAAGAGTAAGACGCAGAGATCACCTTCCTTCCCACAGATACATCAGAAATACATCTACACGTGGAACTGCTCCTATAGAACACCTACTGAACGCTGGCAGAAGACGTCAGACCTCCCAAAAGGCAAGAAACTCCCCACGTACCTGGGTAGGGCAAAAGAAAAAAGAAATAACAGAGACAAAAGAATAGGGATGGGATCTGCACCAGTGGGAGGGAGCTGTGAAGGAGGAAAGGTTTCCACACACTAGGAAGCCCCTTCGCAGGCGGAGACTGCGGGGGGCGGAGTGGGGAGCTTCGGAACCACGGAGGAGAGCGCAGCCACAGGGGTGCAGAGGGCAAAGCGGAGCGATTCCCGCACAGAGGATCAGTGCCGAGCAGCACTCACCAGCCCGAGAGGCTTGTCTGCTCACCTGCCGGGGCGGGCGGGGGCTGGGAGCTGAGGCTCGGGCTTCGGTCGGATCGCAGGGAGAGGACTGGGGTTGGCGGCGTGAACACAGCCTGAAGGGGTTAGTGCGCCACAGCTAGCCAGGAGGGAGTCCGGGAAAAAGTCTGCAGCTGCCGAAGAGGCAAGAGACTTTTTCTTCCCTCTTTGTTTCCTGGTGCGCGAGGAGAGGGGATTCAGAGCGCCGCCTAAACGAGCTCCAGAGACGGGCGCGAGCCGCGGTTATCAGCGCGGACCCCAGAGATGGGCATGAGACGCTAAGGCTGCTGCTGCTGCCACCAAGAAGCCTGTGTGCAAGCACAGGTCACTATCCACACTGCCCCTCCCAGGAGCCTGTGCAGCCCGCCACTGCCAGGCTCCCGTGATCCAGGGACAGCTTCCCTGGGAGAACACACGGTGCGCCTCAGGCTGCTGCAACGTCACGCTGGCCTCTGCCGCCGCAGGCTCGCCCCGCACCCGTACCCTTCCCTCTCCCGGGCCAGAGTGAGCCAGAGCCCCGGAAGCAGCTGCTCCTTTAACCCCGTCTTGTTTGAGCGAAGAACAGACGCCCTCAGGCGACCTACAAGCAGAGGCGGGGCCAAATCCAAAACTGAACCCCCGGAGCTGTACGAACAAAGAAGAGAAAGGGAAATTTCTCCCAGCAGCCTCAGAAGCAGGGGATTAAAGCTCCACAAACAACCTGATGTACCTGCATCTGTGGAATACCTGAATAGACAACGAATCATCCCAAATTTAGGAGGTGGACTTTGGGAGCAAGATATATTATTTTTTCCCCTTTTTCTCTTTTTGTGAGTGTGTATGTGTATGCTTCTGTGTGAGATTTTGTCTGTATAGCTTTGCTTTCACCATTTGTCCTAGGGCTCTGTCCGTCCTCTTTTTTTTTTTTTAACTTAAAAAAATTTTTTTTCATAATAATTATTTTTTATTTTAATAACTTTTTTATTTTATCTTACTTGTATTTTATTTTATCCTCTTTCTTTCTTTCTTTCTTTCTTTCTTTCTTTCTTTCTTTCTTTCTTTCTTTCTTTCTATTTTTTCTCCCTTTTATTCTGAGCCATGTGGATGAAAGGCTCTTGGTGCTCCAGCCAGGCATCAGGGCTGTGCCTCTGAGGTGGGAGAGCCAACTTCAGGACACTGGTCCACAAGAGACCTCCCAGCTCCACGTAATACCAAACGGCAAAAATCTCCCAGAGATCTCCATCTCAACACCAAGACCCAGCTTCACTCAACGACCAGCAAGCTACAGTGCTGGACACCCTATGCCAAACAACTAGCAAGACAGGAACACAGCCCCATCCATTAGCAGAGAGGCTGCCTAAAATCATAATATGGCCACAGACACCCTAAAACACACCACCAGACATGGACCTGCCCACCAGAAAGGCAAGATCCAGCCTCATCCACCAGAACACAGGCACTAGTCCCCTCCACCAGGAAGCCTACACAACCCACTGAACCAACCTTAGCCACTGGGGACAGATACCAGAAACAACGGAAACTATGAACCTGCAGCCTGCGAAAAGGAGACCCCAAACAGAGTAAGATAAGCAAAATGAGAAGACAGAAAAACACACAGCAGATGAAGGAGCAAGGTCAAAACACACCAGACCTAACAAATGAAGAGGAAATAGGCAGTTTACCGGAAAAAGAATTCAGAATAATGATAGTAAAGATGATCCAAAATCTTGGAAATAGAATAGACAAAATGCAAGAAACATTTAACAAGGATGTAGAAGAACTAAAGAGGAACCAAGCAATGATGAACAACACAATAAATGAAATTAAAAATACTCTAGAAGGGATCAATAGCAGAATAACTGAGGCAGAAGAACGGATAAGTGACCTGGAAGATAAAATGGTGGAAATAACTACTGCAGAGCAGAATAAAGAAAAAAGAATGAAAAGAACTGAGGACAGGCTCAGAGACCTATGGGACAACATTAAACACACCATCTTTCGAATTATAGGGTTCTCAGAAGAAGAAGAGAAAAAAGAAAGGGACTGAGAAAATATTTGAAGAGATTATAGTTGAAAACTTCCCTAATATGGGAAAGGAAATAGTTAATCAAGTCCTGGAAGCACAGAGAGTCCCATACAGGATAAATCCAAGGAGAAACATGCCAAGACACATATTAATCAAACTATCAAAAACTAAATATAAAGGAAACATATTAAAAGCAGCAAGGGAAAAACAACAAATAACACACAAGGGAACCCCCATAAGGTTAACAGCTGATCTTTCAGCAGAAACTCTGCAAGCCAGAAGGGAGTGGCAGGACATATTTAAAGTGACGAAGGAGAAAAACCTACAACCAAGGTTACTTTACCCAGCAAGGATCGCATTCAGATTTGATGGAGAAATTAAAACATTTACAGACAAACAAAAGCTGAGAGAGTTCAGCACCACCAAACCAGCTTTACAACAAATGCTAAAGGAACTTCTCTAGGCAAGAAACACAAGAGAAGGAAAACACCTACAATAACAAACCCAAAACAATTAAGAAAATGGGAATAGGAACATACATATCGATAATTACCTTAAATGTAAATGGATTAAATGCTCCAACCAACAGACACAGACTGGCTGAATGGATACAAAAACAAGACCCATATATATGCTGTCTACAAGAGACCCACTTCAGACCTAGGGACACATACAGACTGAAAGTGAGGGAATGGAAAAAGATATTCCATGCAAATGGAAATCAAAAGAAAGCTGGAGTAGCAATTCTCATATCAGACAAAATAGACTTTAAAATAAAGACTATTACAAGAGACAAAGAAGGACACTACATAATGATCAAGGGATCAATCCAAGAAGAAGATATAACAATTGTAAATATTTATGCACCTCAATACATAAGGCAAATACTAACAGCCATAAAAGGGGAAATTGACAGTAACACAGTCATAGTAGGGGACTTTAACACCCCACTTTCACCAATGGACAGATCATCCACAATGAAAATAAATAAGGAAACACAAGCTTTAAATGATACATTAAACAAGGTGGACTTAATTGATATTTTTAGGACATTCCACCCCAAAACAACAGAATACACATCTTTCTCAAGTGCTCATGGAACATTCTCCAGGATAGATCGTATCTTGGGTCACAAATCAAGCCTTGGTAAATTTAAGAAAATTGAAATCATATCAAGTATCTTTTCTGACCACAACGCTATGAGACTAGATATCAATTACAGGAAAAGATCTGTAAAAAATACAAACACATGGAAGCTAAACAATACACTACTTAATAACGAAGTGATCACTGAAGAAATCAAAGGGGGAAATCAAAAAATACCTAGAAACAAATGACAACGGAGACACGATGATCCAAAACCTATGGGATGCAGCAAAAGCAGTTCTAACAGGGAAGTTTATAGCAATACAAGCCTACCTCAAGAAACAGGAAACATCTCAAATAAACAATCTAACCTTGCACCTAAAGCAATTAGAGAAAGAAGAACAAAAAAACCCCAAAGTTAGCAGAAGGAAAGAAATCATAAAGATCAGATCAGAAATAAATGAAAAAGAAATGAAGGAGCCAATAGCAAATATCAATAAAACTAAAAGCTGATTCTTTGAGAAGATAAACAAAATTGATAAACCATTAGCCAGACTCATCAAGAGAAAAAGGGAGAAGACTCAAATTAATAGAATTAGAAATGAAAAAGGAGAAGTAACCACTGACACTGCAGAAATACAAATGATCATGAGAGATTACTACAAGCAACTCTATGCCAATAAAATGGACAACTTGGAAGAAATGGACAGATTCTTAGAAATGCACAACCTGCCAAGACTGAACCAGGAAGAAATAGAAAATATGAACAGACCAATCACAAGCACTGAAATTGAAACTGTGATTAAAAATCTTCCAACAAACAAAAGCCCAGGACCAGATGGCTTCACAGGCAAACTCTATCAGACATTTAGAGAAGAGCTAATACCTATCCTTCTCAAACTCTTCCAAATATAGCAGAGGGAGGAACACTCCCAAACTCATCCTAGGAGGCCACCATCACCCTGATACCAAAACCAGACAAAGATGTCACAAAGAAAGAAAACTACAGGCCAATATCTCTGATGAACATAGATGCAAAAATCCGCAACAAAATACTAGCTAACAGAATCCAATAGCACATTAAAAGGATCATACACCATGATCAAGTGGGGTTTGTCCCAGGAATGCAAGGATTCTTCAATATATGCAAATCAATCAACATGATACACCATATTAACAAATTGAAGGAGAAAAACCATATGATCATCTCAATAGATGCAGAAAAAGCTTTTGACAAAATTCAACACCCATTTATGATAAAAGTCCTGCAGAAAGTACGCATAAAGGGAACTTTCCTCAACATAATAAAGGCCATATATGACAAACCCACAGCCAACATCATCCTCAATCGTGAAAAACTGAAATCATTTCCACTAAGATCAGGAACAAGATAAGGTTGCCCACTCTCACCACTATTATTCAACATAGTTTTGGAAGTTTTAGCCACAGCAATCTGAGAAGAAAAAGAAATAAAAGGAATCCAAATCGGAAAAGAAGAAGTAAAGCTGTCACTGTTTGCAGATGACATGATACTATACATAGAGAATCCTAAAGATGCTACCAGAAAACTACTAGAGCTAATCAATGGATTTGGTAAAGTAGCAGGATACAAAATTAATGCACAGAAATCTCTTGCATTCCTATACACTAAAGATGAAAAATCTGAAAGTGAAATTAAGAAAACACTCCCATTTACCATTGCAACAAAAAGAATAAAATATGTAGGAATAAACCTACCTAGGGAGACAAAAGACCTGTATGCAGAAAATTATAAGACACTGATGAAAGAAATTAAAGATGATACAAATAGATGGAGAGATATACCATGTTCTTGGATTGGAAGAATCAACATTGTGAAAATGACTCTACTACCCAAAGCAATCTACAGATTCAATGCAATCCCTATCAAATTACTAATGGCATTTTTCACAGAACTAGAACAAAAAATTTCACAATTTGTATGGAAACACAAAAGACCCCGAATAGCCAAAGCAATCTTGAGAACGAAAAATGGAGCGGAGGAATCAGGCTCCCTGACTTCAGACTATACTACAAAGCTACAGTAATCAAGACAGTTTGGTACTGGCACAAAAACAGAAACATAGATCAATGGAACAGGATAGAAATTCCAGAGATAAACTCACGCACATATGGTCACCCTATCTTTGATAAAGGAGGCAAGCATATACAGTGGAGAAAAGACAGCCTCTTCAATAAGTGGTGCTGGGAAAACTGGACAGGTACATGTAAAAGTATGAAATTAGAACACTCCCTAACACCATACACAAAAATAAACTCAAAATGGATTAGAGACCTAAATGTAAGGTCAGACACTATCAAACTCTTAGAGGAAAACATAGGCAGAACACTGTATGACATAAATCACAGCAAGATCCTTTTTGACCCAGCTCCTAGAGAAATGGAAATAAAAACAAAAATAAACAAATGGGACCTAATGAAATTTAAAAGCTTTTTCACAGCAAAGGAAACCATAAACAAGACCAAAAGACAACCCTCAGAATGGGAGAAAATATTTGCAAATGAAGTAACTGACAAACGATTAATCTCCAAGATTTACAAGCAGCTCATGCAGCTCAATAACAAAAAAACAAACAACCCAATCCAAAAATGGGCAGAAGACCTGAATAGACATTTCTCCAAAGAAGGTATACAGATTGCCAACAAACACATGAAAGAATGCTCAACATCATTAATCATTAGAGAAATGCAAATCAAAACTACAATGAGATATCATCTCACACCAGTCAGAGTGGCCATCATCAAAAAATCTAGAAACAATAAATGCTGGAGAGGGGGTGTGGAGAAAAGTGAACACTCTTGCACTGTTGGTGGGAATGTAAATTGATACAGTCACTATGGAGAACAGTATGGAGGTTCCTTAAAAAACTAAAACTAGAACTACCATACGACCCAGCAATCTCACTACTGGGCATATACCCTGAGAAAACCATAATTTAAAAAGAGTCATGTACCAAAATGTTTATTGCAGCTCTATTTACAATAGTCAGGACATGGAAGCAACCTAAGTGTCCATCAACAGATGAATGGATAAAGAAGATGTGACACATATATACAATGGAACATTACCCAGCCATAAAAAGAAACGAAATTGAGTTATTTGTAGTGAGGTGGATGGACCTAGAGTCTGTCATACAGAGTGAAGTAAGTCAGAAAGAGAAAAACAAATACAGTATGCTCACACTTATATATGGAATCTAAGGAAGAGAAAAAAAAAGGTCATGAAGAACCTAGTGGCAAGAAGGGAATAAAGACACAGACCTACTAGAGAATGGACTTGAGGACATGGGGAGGGGGAAGGGTAAAATGTGACAACGTGAGAGAGTGGCATGGACATATATACACTACCAAACGTAAAATAGATAGCCAGTGGGAAGCAACCGCATAGCACAGGGAGATCAGCTCTGTGCTTTCTGACCACCTAGAGGGGTGGGATAGGGAGGGTGGGAGGGAGGGAGATGCAAGAGGGAAGAGATATGGGAACATATGTATATGTATAACTGATTCACTTTGTTATAAAGCAGAAACTAACACACCATTGTAAAGCAATTATACTCCAATAAAGATGTTTAAAAAAAAAAAAAAAAGAGCTAGGCTGCCCACACCCGTAATGTTGCCCTTTCAGAAAACCCTGGGAAACCTAGATAAGTGACTGTCTGAGTGACCCTGCCTCCACTCTCCTGTACCCAATAGCAAATAATGAATGACCCTGCAAAACCCTAGATGCCCCACCCTCACACCCTGATAAAAGCAGAGCCCCAAGTCCTCTCTCTCTATATATACCTGTGACCTTATTGCATGGCCCCTGAGTGTGCCATGTACCCTCCAGGACATGAGTATTTAATCTTGTTCCTCAAAGTTCTCTGATGGTTCTTTGCTGAAGTGTACCCTGAGAACATGATTAGAAACTATTTTTAAATTTTTTCTAATAATAAAGTAAACCTTATATAACATGAACAAATAAAACTTCATTATTTTTTTCTGTTCGGATTAAATTTTGCTATAACATCCATCAGAGATTACTGATCAATCTAAAAAAAATTCAATACTTCGATATTAATAAGTCTTTTGTCCCAAAATCAAGGGAGAAAAAAAACCTCTGGAACATAAGGTACTGTGTTCTAGGGGCCAACAAGATAAACTAAGAAAAAAAAGACAATTATTCAACTAAATACAACAGAGAGAGAATTATATTTGGATTTTTTTAATAAAATGAGAAGCAAGATAGCAGAAGTTTTTTTTTAGTTTTAATGATTTTATTGAAATTTAGTGAAAATTTTAAAATAAGATTTAGAAATTTTAGAAATTTAGAAATTAAATTTAGAAAAATTAAATGAAATTTAGAGTTAAATGCTCCTTTCATCCTATGCTGGGAAACAAATTTCCATTTAAAAGAAAATTTGGTGGAACAGTATATGTAGGAAGATGGAAGTAGTCTTTAATGAATAATACAATGTTTACTCTGGAGAGAAAATTCTCCACTTGGTCATCAAAACCGTGGGATGGTGATGATGATGATGGTGATGGCAGGGATGATGAAATACTAGGGGAGGAACAACACACATGCCTTGTCAGAAACTCATTTCTGTAGTACAGCAGTTTTGTATCTTTCAGTCTACTGTTTTCCTCTCTTCAAATTAGGTCCTTCCTGATACTGAGATTGTCATACTGAGTAAAGGAAGTCAGACAGAGAAAGACAAATATCATATGATATCACTTATATGTGGAATCTAAAAATAAAATGGTACAAATGAACTTATTTACAAAACAAAATAGAGTCACAGATGCAGAAAACAAACTTATGGTTACCAGGGGGGTAAGGGGGCAGGGATAAATTGGGAGATTGGGATTGATATATACATACTACTATGTATAAAATAAATAACTTATAAGGACCTGCTGTATAGCACAGGGAACTCTATTCAATATTCGGTAATGACCTATATGGGAAAAGAATCTAAAATTTAGTGAAAATTTTAAAATTTTTTTAAATTTAAAAATCAATTGAAAGAACAAGCAAATCAATAATAAATAAAATTTGTACCCTTTGTTTTATTGTATCTTAGAAAGGTAATAATGGCCACAAATCTGCCCTTCTATGTGATGGTTGCATGATTGTCATCAACAACCAACTCAACAGGTTCAGTATTTGCAGTCAGCAGTCAAAGAACTTGGCTCCACCACTCACTGCCATTCTGGACAATTATTTAACCTCTTCTATGCCTCAGTTTACACATCTGTAAAATGGGGATAATAATAATAGTAGTAGCCATCTCACAGAGTCTTTAAAAGGTTTACACGAAGTGAAATATATAATGCACTTAGTGTCTTGCAAATACAGTAGTACAGAGTATACAGAGTATAGTTATTTGCCCCTACTGTTACATTCATTGAGATTTAGGCACTGTGGTTCATAAATCTCAAGCTACCTAAAAGCATCACCTG
The DNA here is from genome assembly GCF_028564815.1 of Eubalaena glacialis. Classification (NCBI taxonomy): domain Eukaryota; kingdom Metazoa; phylum Chordata; class Mammalia; order Artiodactyla; family Balaenidae; genus Eubalaena; species Eubalaena glacialis. The sequence goes on along the minus strand of NC_083720.1, from coordinate 107,427,596 downwards.
GTATTAGTCATTATAAGGACAAAAAATATAAAGCCAAATAATTACTTACTTAGCTCTGAGGGATATTTCCTGCCTGAGATGCAACTTGGTCTAAGATGATACCATTATTATACTCACCCAACTAAGGAGGCTTAACTGAACAATATATTGGTGAATGATTTATCAATAGTGAGTTGCTTTACTTGAGAAGGCCTTGAAACTAGGCACTAAGTAATTGTCACCTGGATATGTAGGATAACCTATAACAAACACAACAACAGAAAAACAAGTAAAGAGCTTTTACCTGGGACTTTGAAGTTCAGAATCACAGGCCTGTGCTAAATGGAAAACCATAGATTCTTTGGCTCTTAGTCATGTCCAGTGAGCATATCCAGGTCTATCACACTAGGGAAATAATAAGCAGTCACCACACACAGGTTGATGTGTAACAGAGTAAGTGAATCAAAAGCAACATAGAGATGACAGAATTCTCAGTAAATGTTATGCCCTCAACACATGCTGACTGATGAGTCAATGATGACAGAGAAATACCTGAATCTGTCAATTAATTACTCTGAGGAGAGTGATGTCAGCATCATGGTGGTTTGAGTCGTTCCTTTTTTCTCTCCTCTTTGCTTTACAACTAATCAGACAGCCACAAACGGAGGTGAGGGTTAAAGGGGGAAGAAACTGCACAACACACCAGGACACCCAAGAGATGGATATTCATCTGTCTGAAAGTGGGGGATTGGACGATGGAGGAAGTGGAGCCTGCAGCAACAGAGGCTGTGAAGTGGAGCCTGCAGCAACAGAGGCTGTGATAGCAGAGAAAGCAGTACAACATTTCTGGCAGAGGAAGCAGAAGGTGAAGGTGGTGAGGGAGGGTTTGCCTGGCCACATGTGCTACAGATGGAGGGACCAGTTTCTCTCTCAAAAGGGAGACTGGAGTGACTGGGGGAAGGGAAAGAAGAGGGAAGTATGCAGACACAGAGAGCTGATAGAAAGTGTCTCCTGCTGTATGTCCCCTGGAGGCAACAGGACTGCCCACAGTCCTCTGGGAGCCCCTCACTTGAGGATTCCCCTACCAGGACATGGGTACATCCAAAGCCATAAGTGCTAAGTACACATCTCCTCACACCTCCTCCCCCCACTCTGCTGCCACCCTTAGTTTTGTTTTTTTATGTTCAGGCTCCCAACCTTAGTCAGCACTTATAAGAGAAACCAAAAACTTGTGCTATATCACCACCTTCTGGAAAACAAAAGGCCTCTAACTATCAACCTAATGAATTACTAGAATCAAAGTAAACAAAGCCTTGCCTAAATAAGAAAGGTGTTCACTACTTCCAATGTGGTGGCAGAGGTACTTTTCATCAAACACCATAAAAAATCACAATAATAAGTTATCACAAAAAGAAAATAACAATTTCTTAGCAGTAGAATCCAAAGACATCGAATATTGTGATCTAACTGATGAGGAATTTTAAAGTGGCTATTATGAAGAAATTCGATGAGCTACAAGAAAACTCAGAAAGGCAATCTTAGGAATAAAATTAATGAACAGAAGGAGTACTTAACCAAAGAAATTGGAATCCTAAAAAAGAACCAAACAGAAATTCTGCAGCTGAAGAACTCAAAAAATGAGATGAAGAATGCATTATGATGCACTGGAAATAAAGCAGGTCATATGGAAGAGAGAATTAGTGAGCTCAAGGATAAACATATAGAAATAGTACAGGTGGAAGAGGAGAGAGAACTAAGTTTTTTTTTTAAGCGAATAAACCCTATGAAATCTATCTGATTCCATTAGGAAAGGCAACAGAAGAATAATCAGTATCCCAGAAGGAGAAGAGAGGAAGGGAGCTGAGAGCTTATTTAAAGACATAATAGCTGAGAACTTCCCAAAGCTGGGGAAGGAACTGCATATACAAGTCCATGAGGATAATAGAACACCATATTATCTCAAGGCAAAAAGACCTTCTCCAAGACATATTATATTAAAACTGTCAAAGGTCAGTAATAATTTTAAAAAAAAGAATTTTAAAGCAGCCAGGGGGAAAAAACAATAACCTACAAAGATACTCCCATTAGCAAAAACTCTACAAGCCAGGAGAGAATGGAATAACATACTCAAAATGTTGAAAGATAAAAACTGCCTACTAAGAATACTCTATCCAGCAGAGTTACCTTTCAGATATGAAGGAGAAATAAAGGCTTTTCCAGACAAACAAAAGCTGAGTGAGTTCACAAATACTAGACCAGCCTTATAAGAAATGTTAAAAGGAGCTCTTCAACTACAACTACTATAGCTACTACAACTTGGTAATGAAATCACAGTATAAAAAGAGATAATTTGTGACATCAAAAATATAAAAGGGGAAGAGCAAAAGGATAAAACCTGTATAGATGAATAAAAATATATTGCTATTGGCAGGAAAAGTGCTATTTTATCTATGAGATATTTTATGTAAACTTCATAGCAACCACAAAGCAAAAATCTAGAGCAGAGACACGAAACATAGAAAAGGAAAGATGGTTTTTCATCATAGAAAACCACCAACTTACAAAGGTAGACAGAAACAGAAGGAAAAAGAAAACAATGAAGAGACAAGATAACTAGAACACAAAAGATAAAATGACAGTAGTAAATCCTTATATATCAATAATCACCCTAAATATAAATAGATTGAACTCACCAATCAAAGACACCATGACTGGACAGATTAAAAAACAAACAAACAAACAAACAAACAAGGCCCAACTATATGCTGCCTACAGGAGACTTATTTCAGCTCTAAAGAAACACACAGGCTCGAAGTGAAAAGATGAAAGAAGATATTCTCAGCAAACAGAAATAAAAGGAAGGTGGGCATAGCCATGCTTATATCAGACAAAATAGACTTCAAGCCAAAAAAGCTAACAGGAGACAAAGAAGGTCATTACATAATGATAAAGGAGTCAATACATCAAGAAGGTATAACAATCATAAATACATATGCTCCCAACACCCAGGCACTGAAATATATCAAGCAATTAGTAACAGATCTTAAGGGAGAAGTAGAAAACAATACAATAATTGTAAGGAACTTCAATACCCAACTATCAGCAATGGACAGATAATCCAGACAGAAAAGCAACAAGGAAACATTGGAATTGAACTACGTTTTAGAACAAATAAATATAATAGACAAATACAGAACACTCCATCCAACAGAAGCAGAACACACATTCTTCTCAAGTGAACTTGGAATATTCTCCAGGATAGATCATATGACAGGCCATGAAACAAATATTAGCAAATTTAAGAAAACTGAAATCATACCATCTTCTCTGACCACAATGGTATGAAATTAGAAATCAACAAGAGTAAAATGAGATGATTTACAAATATACGGAAACTAAACAACATACTTCTAAAGAACCTTTGGTTCAAAGAAGAAATCAAAAGTGAAATAAAAAATTATCTTGATACAAATGAAAATGAAAACACATCATGTCAAATATTGTGGAATGCAGCAGAAACAGTTCTGAGAGGAAAGTTTATAGCAATAATGCATATATTAAGAAATTAGAAAGATTTCAAATAACCTAACTTTACAACTCAAGGAACTAGAAAAAGAAGACCTAATTAAGCCCAAAGTTGGTAAAAGGAAGGAAATAATAAGAATCAAAGCAGAAATAAATGAATGAGGCTGGAAAAACAATACAAAGGATCAAAAAATCTAAGAGCTAGTTATTCAAAAAGAGAAGCAGAATTGATAAACCTTTAGCTAGATTAAGAAAAAAAGAAGAAAAAACATTTGGCAAAATACAACATTCTTTCATGATAAAAACCCTTAACAGACTGGGTATAGAAGGAACATACTTCAACATAATAAAAGCCGTATATGACAAACTCACAGCTAACATTATACTCAATGGAGAAAAATTGAAAATGTCTCCTCTAAGATCAGGAAAAGTCAAAGATGCCCACTCTCAACCACACCCATTCAAATAATATAGTACTAGCTAGAGCAGTTAGACAGGACAAAGAAATAAAGGCATCCAAATTGAAAATGAAGAACTAAAATTGTAATTTTTTGATGATATGATCCTATATATAGAAAAACCCAAAGAATAAGTTTTTAAACTTTGGAAGTAGTCAACAATATCAGTAAAGTGGCATGTTACAAAATCAACAGACAAAAATCAGTTTCATTCCTTAACACTAATGATGAAGCATCTGACAAAGAAATAAAGAAAACAATCTAATTTATAATAGCACCAAAAACAAATATTTAGGAAAAAATTTAACCAAGGAAGTGAAATATATGTACAATGAAAACCACTAAACTTTGCTGAAAGAAGTTGAAGAAGACACAAATAAATGTAAATGCATCCATGTTCATGGATAGGAAGAATTAACATTGTTAAATTGGCCATGTTACCCAAAGCAATCTACAGATTCAATGCAATCCCTATCAAAATACCAAAGGCTTTCTTCATAGAAATAAGAGAAACGATCCTAAAATTTATGCGGAACCACAAGAGATCCTGAATAGTCAAAGAAATCTTGAGGAAAAAGAACAAAGCTGGAGGTATCACTAGTCAACTAATATTCAACAAGGGAGCCAAGAATATCTAGTTGGGAAAAGATAGTCTCTTTAACTCATAATGCTGGGGAAACTGGAGAAACACATGTAGAACAATTAAATTGGACCCCTATCTCATACCACTTACAAAAATTAACTTGAAATGGATCAAAGACTTAAACATAAAACCTGATCCCATAAAACTCTTAGAAGAAAATGTCAAGAAGAAGTTAATCAATATTGGTCTTGGCAATAATTTTGGGGGCATAACAACAAAAGCAGAAACAACAAAAGAAAAAAAATCAACAAATAAGATTACATCAAACTCATAAGCTTCTGCACAGCAAAAGAAACAATTAACAAAATGAAAAAACTTACATAATGGTAAAAATTTGCAAACAATATATCGGTAATTGATTGATATCCAAAATATAGAGAACTCAGTCAACTCAATAACAAAAAAACAAACAATTCAATTCTAAAAATGGGCATAAGAACTAAATAGACACTTTTCCAAAGAGGACATCAAAGTGGTCAACAGATACATGAAAAATACTCAACTTTAATTATTAGCGAAATGCAAAACCACAATGAGAAATCACCTCACACCTGTTAGAATGGCTATTATCAAGATGACAAGAGACAACAGGTGCTGATAAAGATGTGGTAAATAGGGAAATTTTATACATTGTTGATGGGAATATAAATTGGTCCAACCACTATGGAAAAAAATATGGAGTTTCCTCAAAAAAGTTAAAAATAGGTGTACCATACAATCCAGCAATTCCACTTCTGAGTATATATCCAAAGCAAATGAAAATAGGATTCGAGGAGAATACACACTCCCATGTTGATGGCAGCATTATTCACAATAACCAAGATATGGAAACAACCCAAATGCCCATCAACAGGTGAATGGACAAAAAAGATGTGATATATACACTCAGTGGAATATTATTCAGTCATGAGAAAGGAATATATCTTCCCATTTGTGACAATGTGGATGGACCTTGAGCACATTATGCTAAGTGAGATGAGTCAGACAGAGAAAGACAAGTACTGTATAATATCATTTACATGTGGAATCTAAAAAAGTTAAATGTGTAAAAAACAGAGAGTAAAATGGTGGTTACCAGAGGATGGGATGGTGGGGTAAAACTGATGGTGTTAAAGGTACACACGTAACAAGTAGTAAATAAGCCATCAAGATCTATGCACAGTACAATGAATATAGGAAATCACATTGTACTATAATTATATAATGTGATAAATATTGCTACCTCAGCCATTATATTACAATATATAAATGTATCAAATTAAAAAAAAAAACTACTGCCATAAATCCCTCCCCAGATTTCACCTCCCCTAGGTAAATTTCTCAATCAATTTCTCTAAATAGAGTTATCCATGGCCACTTATCTCTATTTTTATATAAACAAAATATAAAATATGATCTAATTTACCTTCCATCTTATTTTCTACCTGACAGTGACCAATGTTGCTGGTCAATATTTGACATTCTAATACTTATAGAATATCTTACTTGCTTACTCTGTGCTAAGGAAAGAACAGAGTAGCTGCTGATTTTAGAATTTGCCCTAATTATTTTTTTCAGCTACTGATATAGGTGAGTTAAAATGCTGTTGGATCCTTTTAATCTTTTTATTCATTTGTCCTAGTATAGGATAGGACAATAATTTCCTAACTTTCAGATTTCATAGACCCCTAAAGATTTTCCCCATAAATTTGGGAAACCAACATTTTTTCCATTTTACTTTGGAACGGTGGAACCCTTGTTAAGACAGGCACTGTCTTTAGACCAGCACTTGGGAGCCACTGTTCCAGTGAATACTACTAAAACTATAACCATCCTGAGCATGTGATGAACTTGAAATCATTCCAGGAATAAGGTCTTGGTCTAACTGATACCAAGAGAAAAAAACCCAAACTGCATGTGAGCCCAGAGACCAAAATGTCTATACCTCTCTGAGCATTTGATCTCAAAAGACAGCTAACATTTACCAATTGACAAACTACAAATTCTTAGTGGTGCTCATAACTTGCACCATCCTCTCAGTAGGCCAGCCTCATCCTTCCATTCCTAGGAAGCCCCAGACATTGATAAAAGAGAAAAGTGTCTAATATGGTTTGGGCAGACAGATATTCTGGGACATTTGGAAGCCACATGCAGAGATATTTTTAAGAGACATTCAGGCATTGACTCCATTTTCCACCTCTAGTTGCTAGCTCTGAATTTGGTTAATGAACCAGAAGAACCTGATGTATTTAAACAATCCCTTAAACAGGAGCATATAGATTACTTTTGTCAATAGAAAAGAGCAAGGAAGTAGCAAATTCAGCCTCTTTCCCAACCCTAGCAGGATCCCAAAAGTCCAAGAATGTCAGAAGCATAAAGAGTCCAGGGGCAAGAGGAAAATCTTACTAAAAATATTGCACTTGTTTTTGCTCTATGTAGCTACCTCATTTCCTTTAGGGTCCATATCCTTGGCAGGGATTAGAGACACAGAAGGAGACAGGGAGAGAAAGAGATAGAGAGACAGAGAGATAGAGATATAGAGAAGTTCTCTCCTTATCGATCCATAACCCAATCTGAACATAATACCTATTTAGCTATAAACTGATACCTACATTTCTTGGCAAGTCACCGAATCCTGTGACCATTCTTTAAAACACATAGTATACACGGTATTATCATTTAAGGATACAGGTGTTCAGAATGCAGGTAGACCCTTATTTCCAGCAGAAAATTTGATAATGTGGAATTACATCATCCAATTAATAGTAATCTGATCTCAACACATTTTATTAATTCCACATGTGCATAACTCCTCACCTCCACTTTAGCCTGAGGCCTAGGAAGAAGTAAAACAAACACTGGAACAGCTGAGCTCAGGTTTCTCTGCCCAGACAGTGTAATGATAAGAGCCATGTGGCTCTTATAAATTACCCTGTATCTAAATCTTCATACACTACACGGTGCATTTTGAACTGAAAATAGCCAACAAAATATAATGACCATATTCAAAGGTGATAAGAAAATGTAATGTCCTTAACACAAAGTCTCTAGTACACGCAACCATTTTAACTATTCTACTCATGAGAAAGTTTATTGTACTTGGGGTTTAAGGTCGAGCTTGTGAAATGTGAATATTTAAATCTGTGGCAGTTAAATTAAAGACTCTTGGTTTTGTGGTTCCTTTAGGAAGCATTTATTTTAAATGACCCTTTCTGAAGTTTCAACATAATAGGAATTAGAAAGGTGTCATACAAAGAAATAATGGAATAGGAAGACTCTATGTGGAACAAAATCTTCCATAAGAGAAACTTGCTGAGTCAAAGGAGATGAAAGGCAATGATGAACAGGAAGGAAATAGAGTTAAATAACATTGTTGAGCTATGCACCAGGTACTTAACTCGGTGCCTTCTAAGTTATTTCATTTAATCCTCAAAAATACTAATATTTGGTTATTATCATCCACATTGTCACAGATGAGGAAACGGATTCAAAGAGCCAAGGTCACCCATCCAAGTTCACAAGTTGGTAAGTGGTAGAGTGAGGTTTTGAACCCAAACTTTTACATACTTTTTTATAATGCATACTTGGCTTATTCTAGTATACTTGGGAATTTGAGGGCTACTCACAATATCAGTAAATTCCCTCCTTTATTTTCTCCATCTCTCCAAATTGCTTTTATGGTGTACCTGAAGAACTACATTTCTGATGAACATTTCTTCATGTTTTCTCTTCCCAACCTCCAGTTTTCTCTTCCTTGTGTGAAATTCTGTAGCATTCATTTACTCCACACTTATACATCCTACATCATATACTACCTAGTTTACTAGTCAACTTCTACACATGATTTACGTTCTTGATTATTCAATTGAAAGCAGAGACCATATCTTAAAGATCTTTGGGTTCCTCTTTGTACAGAGCTGCAAAATAAATTTCTTCTCTCCTACCAACTTTGAGCAATTAGTAGTTGCTGCCTAGAGTGCCATGTTGAAAAACTTGTACAGCCTGTTTCCTGTCTCAGTAAAAAAAAAAAAAAGACAATTTTTTTGACTAATTAGTGATGGTATGGTGGGTATGATTGGGGAATTAAAGGAACAGAGGGTAGAGGAGGGGCAATGATAGCACTCATGCATGTGTGTGCTGAACCTGCCATAGTACTTCAAATAGAACTTTGTACATTTTAGATTTCCATTTTCAATGAAACTAATTCAGATAAATGAAAATAATTTGTGTAAAATTTACATCAACATTACAAACCATTAATTAAAGTGATTTTTAAATTCAGGTTAAACATGCAGAGGAAATGAAGCTTTTTTATTTTGTTTTAACAAATTCCTATCCCCAAATAATCTCTGTGGTTGACCCCCTAGTGAGGGCAAAAAATGATTAACTCACCAATTCTGGTTAAAGCTACAGATTAAGGATTAAATTGTATTGGGTTCATTTTCTCTGGATAAAAATTCTCAGTGTCTCTAATATTCTATTCCTCCCCCTAACTTCTTCTCTAATGAATCTGCATGAGTAGAGAAGGGTAGAGTGTCGAGCACAGGTGTCCTTGGGAGTATTGTGGTCCCCCTGGAATTGATAGAAATAACTACATGCTAATCCTCAGATATGTGCTCCCTGCTGTCCACTGTCCTAAAGGGCTATAACCTTTGTTCACCTTGCCACTATGAGCCCTGCTGGCCTCCTTTGTTGCAGTTTAGAGTCAGTAATTCATGATTCAGTGTTTCAGCTCTAGAAGCACTCACAGGGAGCAACAGCCATCTGTTACCAACTCAATCTGTTTTTAGTCCTTGATGGCTGCAACTCCTGAGTCTAAAGCTCCACCTCCACCGGCCCCAGGCTGAGATGTCCACTCCATCCTGTGTTGTTGGGATCACCTTGCCTCCTGAAATAGTCCTGATTCTCAGCCCAGGATTTATAAACTTCAAAGTATCCATCCGATCAATAGTATTCCCCAACTTTAATGTGTGTAGCCTCATTTCAGAGACCCATACAAGTACTAGGTCAAGAGCCCTAACTTTCTTGAGCCCCCTAAACTTAGTGAGCCTGTGAGCTTAACCACAACCAAAGCCCCAAAAGGAAATTGGGACAAACACATCTAAATGCTTTGGTATCTTCTTTTCTTTCCAACCTTCATCATGCAAATACCTGGACCAGCCTTGAGGGGAAAGAGCTTTCTTCTATTTCCCTTATGTCACATCTTCCTTCTATCAGAGAAGGCCTGTCAAGAAGGAAGGAGTGTATTCTTTACACTGTTAGAGAAAACTGTGAACAGTGTCCTTCAAACTTAGTCTATGGTAAGATCTGAAAGGCTAACATGTGGCATAATTTTATTTTGCATATCAGAAGGTGAATATTAACTAGGTCTTTCTCTTTGTATTCTACACCATCAGTTCCTAATATAGTCCCAGGCAATGTCTACCCCTGGGGAACTAGGGCAAAAGTCTTATATTCAAAAAGGTGAAAGAAGAAAGCACATTAATAATTTTTAAACTACGTTCTCATTATACCTCAATGTCATTAATACATAAAATAACTAGTGGTTGGTATACTCTGTTGATCAGAGGCCAAGGTCAACTGTCTGACTCCCTAAAAGGCCAGGTTGCTTCAGGAGTCTAGGGTTAAGTGCTAAACTCTAACTTCAAGCTATCATTCTATAACTGCTTATTACTAGTCATGAAAGGGAACAGACAAACTGGTATGGATAAATAGTACAAATTTTCATCATAATTCAAAATCATGATTGAAAAATATATGCCCTCATGATGTTAATCTTTAGTTTCATCTTTATAATATTTCATTGAATCAATTGAAATGTTGATACTCAGAGCCCATAAAATAATGTGGCAGTGTTTCTCTGTCAGAGCATACTGACCTCAGTTCTTCTCTCCACTCCTAACTTAAGCCTACTGTTAAAATTATATAAAATCGTGTTGCATAAATCCAAATAGATTAAGGGTGTTCCTGGTTTTTATTCATGTACTATTTCTGAAGGTGGAAAAAAATGGTGTTCAAATAAAGCTAACTAGATTTTTTAAATATATATGAGCCAAAAACTCTTCCATTATTTTGTTAAAAAAAAATCTGGATCTTTAAATAAATAGCCAGTTCTTAAGGGATCTCAGTCATGTTTCTAAGCCTTGTCATTTGACCAAACTGGTTTTGGATTCAGTGAATGTCCAGTTGATGAATGGATGCCTATTTATGGCCTCTTTCAAATAAGAAGGCACATATTGCGCCTCAATTTGAAAAAATACCCAGTGCTTTATTCATTCATGCAGTGTTTCATTCACTCCATCCAAAGAGTGCAGGATCAGACACTGTGCTTAACTCAATTGGTTTTAAACAACAACAAAAAGTAGGGCACTGGATTTCTGCCTGTGAGCATGATAGAGTAAAGGGAAATGGACTTACCCCCTCACAAGTAAACAACTAGAAAACTGGACAAAATACATTCAAAAGTGTGTTCAGACATTAGACGACAGGCAGTATAGGATGTTGATCCCTGAAGAAAGGGAAACAAATGGGGTGGTCCCTACAACTTTCCCAGCTTTCCTCCTGGAGACACTATCCAGGCCATGGTGCAGGGAGGGGGATCCTAAGCAAAACATAGACATGTCACTGCATTAAGAAGACAGAGATCTGAGTGCAGTGAGATGGGTGCCTGGAATTTGAAGGGCAGAGTTTTAAGAGATGAAAGCACTACAGAGCTAGAGCTCCAGAAATACACACAGAGGGCTCCTCCACTCTTGCCGAATACAAAGTCATGATAAATAGTTTAGAAACCCACAAGTCAGGACAAAAAGCAACTTGGGGGCTGAGATCTGAACAAGAGCTCATATGGGCCTGGGAGATATTTGAGTTCATACTAGCCAAAGAGTAGAGTCCTTCTTAAATACCTGGGCATTCAACAGAAACTCTGGAAGGAAAATGCCTTAGTAGTAGGTCTAAACTAGGCATCGATTAAAAGCTGTTCTAAACTCAAAAGCCAGTATTACTACAATAACAAAATCAGAAGACATTATACGAAAAGAAAACTTCAGATTATTAGTTCTCATAAACATAGAAGAACATATTTTTTTAAAATATATGCAAATAAAATTATAATAATTAAAAAGGATAAAATCATAACTAAATGGGGTTAATCCCGGGAATGTACATGTGGGTTAATATTGGAAAATCAATGGATGTAGTTCAATATATTAGCAGGAAGACATATATTTACACATATATATGTATATATATATATGTGTATGTGTATATATATACATATATATGTATATATATAAAGACAAACTACCTAACTGAAAAGCAGGCAAATATAAATGACCAGTAAGCATTTTAAAACATGCTCAATATTATTTGCCTTCAGAGAAATGCAAATTTAAAAATACAATATCATTACATATTAGAATAACTAACATTAAAAATATTGATAATGGCAAATATTGTGAAGGATGTGGAGCAACTGGAACTCTCACACATTTCTGGAAGCATAAAATGGTACAACTACTTTAGAAAATAATTTGGCGGTTTTTCACAAAATTAAACAAACACCGGATGATACAGCAATTCCACTAGTAGGTATTCACTCAAGACAAATGAAACCTTGTGCCCACACAAAGAATTATACGTGCATGTTCATAGAGGATTTATTTGTAATGGTAAACTTGAAGTAACCCAAATATCTATTAATAAGTGAATAGGTAAACATATTTTTGTATATCCATAAAATTGAATACTACCCAGCAATAAATAAGAAGAAGCTATTGATTCACATGTGGATGAATCTCAAAAACAGACCAAGTAAAAGAAGCTGGACTCAAAAGAGTATGCATCCTATGGTTCCACTTAAAGGGAATTCTAGAAAAGGTAAATTTAATCTATAATGATTAGTTATAGTGGTTGACTAGAACTGAAAGTAGACATATAAGTGAAAAGACGCATGAAAGAATGCCTTGAGGTGAGGTAAATGTTCTCTAGGTTGATTTTGGTGGCGCTTACACAAGCATATGCATTTTTCAACTCATCTAACCATGAACTTAAAATTAGTGAATTTTATTGTGTATGTAAATTATATCTTGAAAAAGTTGATTAAAAAATTTTCAGGGGAAAAAGTAATTCACTAATTACCTTTTCTTTTGCATTTTTTTCTGAGTCATATTGTGCAGTCATATCATGAGATATTTGCTCAACCTTGAATACAATACCTTGATAGTCTATAATTAACAGAAATCTACATATAGCACTACTGTTCCTTTAAATCATTGTCCTGTGAACTCTAGATAGTCAGGTGATATCTTCTAATAGGATCACCAGCTTCTAGATTGCTTTGGAACTGCCTTAAAATGATGACGTAAGCATCATCAAATGAGAGCCATTGGCAGATCAGAAAAAGACTTGAACTTAGCTATGAGCTCAATTGCACAGCTATGGAGAATTACTTAGGATACAATAAAGGATACAATAAGGGACGTATGATTTGCCATAAGTAAAACTCAGGAAAATGGAGACAGGATGAAAACATAAGTCTAACTCCCTACCTACTCACTCCTGAAATGAATCAAAACTTATAATTTCATCTTGGCAAAGAAGTTTGTAGGATTCTTATTAACCACGGATTGCTAAAACCAAATGATGCAAGAAGAAATGTCAGGATGTTAGTACAATAGTCAGTAGGAAGGAGATGAATTACCATTTTTCTTGTCTTAGAGTTCTAAGAGATTTGGCAAAGATAGATAAACAATATTTTCTTCTAGAAAAAAAAAGCAAATGTTTTAAAAAGTAGAGAAAAAGTTCCTTGAATATATCTGAACTTATTTATAATGTACCTTTTTAAATTAGAAAATTTTAGAAAACTACCAATATCATTTTTCTTAGTATTTTTTTAATAAATTTATTTATTTACTTATTTATTTATTTTTGGCTGCATTGGGTCTTCACCGCTGGGAGCTGGTTTTCTCCAGTTGCAGAGAGCAGGGGCTACTCTTGGTTGCGGTGCATGGGCTCCTTATTGCGGTGGCTTCTCTTGTTGCGGAGCACAGGCTCTAAGCGCACGGGCTTCAGTAGTTGTGGCACACAGGCTCAGTAGTTGTGGTGCACGGGCTTAGTTACTCTGAGGCATGTGGGATCTTCCCGAACCAGGGCTCGAACCCATGTCTCCTGCATTGGCAGGTAGATTCTTAACCACTGTGCTGCCAGGGAAGTCCCATTTTTCTTAGTATTGAGCAGAGAAAAAAAAATCTATATTTACACATGTGTAAAATTATCTTAAATGATCTTTTCAAATGCAGCCTGCAAAAAATACCCTATTATGCTCTTTGGCAGTTTAAGTATGAAAAACATTTTTTCAAACAAGCATGGCCACCTTAAAAGTCTGAGAGGCATTATAGGGAAAATACCAGTTAATTCTCTACAACTTGAACTTTCTTTCTACCACATAATTATGTGATAAGAAACTTTTATGGCCTTCCCACTGCCTCTAGGATAAGTTTTAAATTTTTTAGTATGGCAATACATAACCATTTATACTCTACCCCCATCCTACCTTACCAGCCACATATTCCATTACCCTCCCAGCCTCTGCCTTCCTTAAAAACTGAGCCAATCCTCATTCACATATATCCAGCGCTCCTTGCATCTTTATCCTGAGTACATATCCTTCCCTTTTTCTACCTATTCCTGATATACGTCATCTTATAAGGTCCAGCTCAAATACTTCCTCCCCTGTAAAGCCTAGCTTGGTTCTCTGTGGTTATCCTGGTCCCTGTTATGTAGCTTTATTGCAGAATGTATCACAAGGCACTCTTAATTTTGTATGCCAGCCTCCTTGACTACATTAGAAGATTTTTTTTTTTCAGGGCCAGGACTATATTCTACTAATTCTTATTAGTTTGTTTCTTAATTATCACATATCCCATTCCTTGTATGGTCACTGTGAAGAGTAGAAACACAAAGTCTAATGAATCGAATTTTATTGGTCTCTTGTGTTTGTTTTGTTTTTGGTATAAGTGTAGTTATTTTGTTGTGTTTCTTTTTTCTTTTTTTTTACCCCCTCTCTGACCTCACTCATTTCTCTTGAGTGTAGTGTTTTTCAAGGCTGATGAAGCATGTTTAATTTAAAAAGTGAGGCTCTGTAGACCTTATGAGAAAGAAAAAAATTCCTTACTTGCAAAGTAAAAAGAAGCTTAGATCATCACTACTATGGACCACTCCTCAAAGTACACATACCTTTGAGAGAAGGTCAATATAATTTAAAGGCAATGTTTTATGTAGAAAATGCCAAGTATACAAGCTCTCCAATAGCTTTTCCTCATGCCTCAGACTTGCAGCACACATTTCCCCCCACTTTCTATCCATATCTTTCTAAAAGGTTGTATTTATATTTTTATTGCAGATCTAAATAATTATAAATGACAAAACCTTGAAATGGAAACCACTACTCTAGATATTCAAGACAGAATTTGATTTTAATATTTCTTATATCTATTTCCAACCCTGCTGTTGGACTGGCTGATTATAACTCATTTTCTGAGATTAGTTATCTACATATCCCCCAAATAACCAAGTCAATTTAGTTACTTAGTTTATTCAGATAACCAGTTAAAAATAATCAGATTGGATATTGGCACCATAAAATCTCCTGCCCCCTCAAAAAATACTCAATATATATTAGTCTTTAATTTTCAAACACGTATACTGGTGTCTCTAAGCCAAACCTCAGCTCTCTTGAACACTGTCTGTTGAATCCCTTCTCTGTCAGTTTCTTCCTTGATGTAATAATGAGACAAAGAGAAGAACTTTTTCCTAGTGGCTATAACTCAGTGGGAGAGATTTAAGTTATAATACAAAATCGCACTTGCCAACTTAAACACAAAACTAGAGAAAACGTCTTTCTGATAGCATACGGAAGCAACAGGTCATCACACTCATGGCTTTTTCAGACAAAAAGTTTCTCATTTTATTTTATTTTGTAAATGTCTATATAGCACTAACTACAGGCAATATTGTACGTAATTTACAAATATCAACCCATCAACTTCTCATAACAAAACCCTGTGAGATAGGGACTATTATTAGCACTATCTTTAAATGAATGTGAGGCTAAGTTAGGTGTCCAAAGACTTGCAACTAATGTGTAACTGAACCAGTATTTGAATCCAGTCTGGCTCCATGATCTGTGATCTTAACTTCTTTTCAACGCAGCCTCTCCCATGACTGCCAGACTTCTAGGAGCAGGACCAAGAAATCTTGAGGACTACCTTCACGGTTCCCATGAGTGAAGAGAATTAGCTTACCACTAAAAACCATACATCCAAGAGTCAGTAAGGAAGTTGCCATTGGTGCTACAAGGTTGCCATTGATACATCCTTACATAAGTGTCCTTTTTTTCTTTTAAGTTGGGATACATATTCAGCCTTCTCAATATTTTGTACATAGAGTAACTTATAAGATTACAGTAGAGTGATAACTGCAATCACATAAAATTGGCCCAAACACCTTGATTCTCTAAATTCCATTTCTCAAAATGTCAATATGTCTTCTCTTGGTAATTTCTTAATAATTTTTAAATTCACTGGTGTTAGAGCTATCACTGACCTCTACATCTGATGCAAATGAGCTCTTCCTTTTGAATATTTCTACATAAATTATTCAAAAACAATCTCTGTGCCTTACATGTATTATTTAACTTCAAAAAGGTGTTAGGAGCTAAAATTTCCTTCAAAAACTACCTGTCTTAAAGATCCACACCAGTTGCAGTCTTATGAAATCCAGAGATGTCTGAAAATTGTGAATGAGTTTAGTACAAGAAAATGGGAGCAGTGGGTAGGGGAGAGGAGAGTTGATCCCTACTTGATAGGGCTGGGCCTCCCCAAAATGATAATTATTACCTGAGTCTCTGAGAACTGAATTGCCCACATATGTAGAAGGATTTACAAAGAAGCGTGTCTTGCTTTATATCTCTATGCTGGGTATTCAGGCATTTCTAAAAATAGGTAAATCCAACAGAGGCGATAATGGTGTTGGATCCTGCCAGTTCTCAAATACAAGAAGAGGACCTCATGAGTCAAGACGCTTGTCAGGACTGAGGAGGAGAGTTAACAGTTTGGTTTCCATGGGCCATCAGAGAAAAAGGGCCTTTAGGAGAATTTCTATTCCAGATTCCTATAACTACACCTTGACTCTCAGCAGTGGGTGGAAACATGTAAATACATCTATGTCCTCCTAATTACTGAGAAGGGCCAAAAGAGAAAAGGGAAGATTTGACCAAGGCTTAAAAATTATTTCCAAGAATAATTACTTAAAAATGATATCATTTGGCTAAAAGCATGCAGTACTGAGAGTGTATACAAATATACACGACAAATTTTATATGTATGTGTACATGATATTGCAAGAAATATGTGAATGCAAATGTGAATGGACAACACTAGGCACTCTTGGAAATAATGATGGCTGTTCTAATAGATGAAGGGCTATTATTGGGAGATGAATTAGACCAATTCCATGGAGCTCCAAAAAGCAGATATAGGATCAAGAGTAAAAATTAAAGGGAAACGAATCTCATTCCTGTGAAGAGAAGAACCTTCTAAAATTTTGAGCATAATTCCCTTTCCTGTATTTTTTCTCTGAGAACTTTCCATCATCTCTACTATAGTTTTCCCTTTTATGGCACTTCTATTCACCTCCTTGTTATTCCCTGATGCCTGAGCTTCCTAGAAATTAATTTGCATTGCAAAAAAAATTTTTTTTCAGGTTCTACAGCTAATGTAAATGTATCTTTAATAAGTAAGAAGTATGGCTGGTTAAAACAAAGATCTGATTAATTTTATGGTGTTTTTTAATAATGAGTATAATATTAAATTATTTAGTGAATAGTCATCTTTTCCTTTGAGGAAGTATAAAACAATATGAGTCACAAGTATTCAATAGGTTTTCTCGGTAAATAATTATATGTCCTTCATTTCTCGGCAGCCACCATGAATGTAAAATTTTCGTAAATAACCAAGAACAATGCCTCCAACTGGTCCCCTGAGGAAAGAAATAAGAATATCATAGCTGCCAACAGCCACTTTTTCTAACCATTGAACTATAATAGAGACCTAAGTATGCTCACATCAAAATATGTACAACTGCATCATTTCAGAGAAACAAAAAGAGGTAAAAATATTATTAAATGACAAAAAAACTTCTCTAATTAACAGACAGCATCCTTGATCTTCTCTCCTATCTGCATAGAATGAAAATCCCTTCTACTATGTGGGAAAACATAATTGTGAAACCACTGATTAATATCTGTTTTACTTTAGGTGGAGTTGTGGTTCTTTCCTAGTTAATACGTGAAAAGGAATATGGAGAAAACACCTTGAGAGTCTCTGTATCTCAACAAAAGCCCCAGGCCTTTGGAATTGGAGCCAGTTAATCTCAGTAGGCCACATTCCCTTCTGTGACACAAAAGGGTTACAGGAGCCTTCACACACATTTGTCTTCATCCCATGTCTCTGTCCACACAAGATGAGGCAGAGAGCATTAAAACTTTTGTTTGCCATCAGACTTTCTATAGACTCTGAAAAAGGTTCCGTATTTGAAAGGCAGAATTGCCAGGCCCGTGGCACAGTTGTTTGCTGGTACTAAGCCAGAGAATCTGACTGTTTCAGTTCCATATAATTCACTGATGCTCATTTGGGGCTGGTATTAGTCATGGGTGAGTAGTTTGGTGGAGAAAATGTAAAGAGCAGTGAGAACAGTACTCATGCATTATTTGAGCATAAGCCATTTTTGCCCCTCAGCACATGCTTTAACACCTCACAGAACTAATGTTTCATGAAAAACAGTTTCACAAACACTGGCTCAGTCATTACATGTACACATACATCCACATTCAGGCACATGCACACACATATCTCTAAATAGTACCAATGAACTGCCTAATATATGGAAGTCTAATGACATTTTAGGGACATACAAATCTTTCTAATAATAAATGCTAAATCATAGGACAAGTTAGAAAGTTGAAATGAATGTCTGTCAAGACTGAATAATAAATATTTGCCAGAATGGCTTAAAATATTTATACTCCTTGAACCAGTAAATCCAAAATCTGCCTCCAGGAAAAAAATACAAAATTCAGGCAAGTATTTATGTCCCCCAATTTTTTATTGCAATGTTATTTATAATAACAAAAAAACTTGAAGTAATATAAATATCCAACAATAAGGGAATCAAATACCTTTATGATATCTCCAGTTATTCAGAATATTACTCAGTGATTAAAAATTATGTTTCCTAAAAATACGTAATGTGGGAAGACATTTCTGATATAATGTTTGGTGGAAAAGCCAATAGAATTCAAAATTGTACAAACAGTATAATCTCAATGTAAAAGACATATGCACATACAAAAAGGCTGAGCAGAAACATATCAAAATGATAAGTATTTCTAAAGAATGAGATAATGCATAAGTGTTCTTTTCTTCTTTACACATTCTGGTATTGACAAATTTTTCCCCAATTGCCAAAATATTGTTTTTATTGGCAGGAAACAAAAATAAATTTGTCTTCCTTATAAAGCTGCCAATAACTGTTTCCTGGAGAAGTCACTCTCTAGGCTTTTTATCCAGCAATGCTGCTTCTCTAGTGACATTTTCCCAAAATTTAATTAGTAATTGTGGAAATGAGAGAAAAGAAAGTTTGCCTGAAGAATATGATCTCCTCAAACAACTTCTTTTAAAGGGAGTTTTGATTGTCATGACAACTCAGGAATAACTTGACCATTCAGGAGGAGAAATTTTCCTGCCAGAGCAGTGAAAGACAATCCCAGTCTTTACCTCTTGGGATCTTTGGCTTCCTCTCACTTCCTTCAAGATGTCAATCAAGTTCCTGATGGTCTCTGAATCTAAAGCAGACCATTATTAGTTTGTCTTGCCAGCTCTGAGAATGTTAGGCTCTCTGGGAATTAAGAGCAATGTGGTTGCTAGGCACTGCTGGTCTCAGATGTGTGACTTCATTAACTACAAGTTACACAAGACTAGAAATCAAGCCCTGGGAAGGGGGACTAGGCATCCAAGTCACAATCTCTCTTCAGTCAGTGTGAAAGGTTTTTTCCTAAACTGAATGGAGGAAAAGAAGCCTCTATGCAGCAACTTGGAGAAATATGCATCTATAAATTGTGTAACAATTAGAAAATACGTTGATATCTCCCCCAACTGCCACTATTTCTTCCATCCGACCTTCCTGTGATCCATGATACAATTGTTTTGTGATTGTGTGTGTATGTTTGAAAAGAATGGTTAAGAGCAATGTAAGTAATATCTAATCTTCTTTAGTCTTATCAGTTTCCAAAAAATGTTTATTTCATAAAGTATTTGAAGGTCTTTTATGTAGACAACACTGCACTGTAGGTGAAACCAAGGAGACAGAAAAGAGATCAATGAGCCATGAGTCACACTCACACAGTCAGGGAAACAACTTCCCCTTCTGGTCAAAGAACAGTACAACAAAAGGCTCACTTCTAAATGCATGTGTCTCTCCAGCAGCCTCTTCCTCTATAGCTTCCTTCATTATTTTTTCAGCAGATAACTGGTCTCATCAAAAATGAGTAATAAACAGAAATGAATTCTTCTAGGACTTATACACAAAAGCTACAAAAATGACTAAGAGAAAGAGAGAGATGAAAAATCCATATAGAAATGACGAGTTTAGACAAATCATTCAATAATTTTTTTTTAATTCTAAAAATTCTAAAATAAAACATGATATTTTAAGATGAAAAACTGAGCTGATGGTGCTCAAAAAATGGGGGGGGGGGAAGCTAGGGACAAAAAACTAAGCATAAAAATCACACAAAATAAAATAAAAATTATAAAGAAGATGACAGAGAGGAAAGGAGATAAAGTTCTCTGATATATACCTAGTGTTCATAATGCAGAGAACAGAACAAGTGGAACAGGGGAAAACAGTCAAATATATCATAGAGGAAAACATTACTGAGATAAAAATTAAAACTGAAGGTTGAAATGGCTCACCATGTACCAAGGGAAAAAAGTAGATGGTTGTCAAAATTAGGATGAGTCCTTGGGAAATTTGACAAAAATATTTTATGCAAAATGAGCAACATCAAGATATATTTAGAGGAAGTTACACAGTTACAAGGATTATAAAACAAATCCTAAGGGATTCAGGAAGAAAAGGTAAGGTACATGTAAGCCAAGGAAAGAAGTAGGAGAAATTGTCTAAAGTGGAAATATGTAATTAAATATAAATAAACAAAGAAAGAAATGAGTGCTCTAACTTTTTTTTCTTTAGCTTTAGGGAGATTTTTAAAGACCCAATCAATCTTTCTTGTGGTAGAGAAACATTTATCTGAAGTCTTTTTCTTCAGATAATTTCACAATTCCTTTTATTTCAGAGGATTGTACTTTTGTTAAATGTAATTAAAATTAAATTTAATGCTTAAAAATTGAATGTAGTCTACTGTCATCCATTTATTTTCCTAAAATTACCTTTTAAAAAATCTCTCTCTACATATGGATAGAAAGATGTTTGCAATGATGTTATCAAATTTGGTTATTTCTTGGCTGTGAAATTTGAGAATGTTGTTTTTAACTTTACTTTCTTCTTTATACTTTTCTACATTGCTTAAATTTGTAAATAGAATATTTTTAGGAAAACAGCACTTATGCATTAACAAATACAATAATTTGAAATGCTTTCTCTAGGAAAAATAATTTGTTTAATGTGTCCATCAATGTCTGCTGATAGGTGTCATGATTGCAGGCAATAACTAAATTGAGGGCTCTATACAAAACACATCACTCTAAGAATCACATCAGATGAGACAACACAGGAAATTCATGTGTCAACTGTCTACACCTGTCAAAGCAAGGATTAAAAATATTTGCTACATCAATGCTTCTTAGTCACCCACTTATACAGTACTCTGAAGTACACTGGATCATTTTTCTTTCTTTAGCTACTTTTATTCAGGGAACCGAAGCTGCCATAGAAATAGTCACGCTTTAATATTAATCTATACCGACAACAAAAGACTGAGAGCATAGGTTAAAAAATCACAATGAATTGTGTGAGTTGATTTTGATGAGTGCCATTATCCTATAGTTACATTGTGGATGCCCAAATAGGCATACTTTTCTTAATCTTTTAGCAATTTTATTGGTTGAGACCCTCACAATTCTAACATTGGGAGAACCCTCCTAAATGACTTTCCTGCTTTTCATCTCTGTTCTGTTCCCCCAAACCCCATCCCCATTCATCCTCTATGGCGTATGCCATTCAGAATGATCTTTCTAAAAGTCAAATCTGTTTTTCTTACCTCTACACTTAAAAATTCTTTAATAAATACCCAACGCTTTTCCTATAAAATCAAACCCTGTTATGTCATAGAAGGTCTGTTATATCCTCCTTTTATAAATAAATTTTAGAAGAGAAGAATGTCTCCCCAACAGGAATTTTTTTTTTTCTTTTCCATCATGGTTTATCACAGGACACTGAATATAGTTCCCTGCGCTATACAGTAGGAGTTTGTTGTTTATCCATCCTAATGTAATAGATTGCATCTCCTAATTCCAAACACCCAATCCTTCCCTCCCCCTACAGGAATTGACAAGCAGTTTACTTTGAGTCACAAATGATGGCTCTACTTGAAGTATTCAACATTGTAAGAGCTGAGCATTGCATTTTCTGTGGTTTTAGTCATTACATGACCTAATTTCCATGGCATGAATTTTCAATGAGGACAGATTGTTCTTTAGCACAGGCCTGGCCACTCTCTACCTTTGATTCAATCTACCCTGAGGAGATGGAGATAGATCTGTTTGGTAAATTTGGGTAAAACAAACTGGAGTATGCAACTGTGAGTGTCGTCCTTCTTCCTCTAGGAAGTAAGCTGCTCACGGGGAGCATGATTTCTGCTCCTCTTCTGAGTCTCTGAGTCTCTGTCTGCCCTGGTCCTCTGATTGGGCGAAGAAATCTAATCCATCTGAACTTCAGAATTATTGAACTGATTTCGTTACCAAAACTAAAGTCACATGCTCAAGCTAGCCACTATCAGTAAAAAAAGAGACATTAAACTTCTTTGCTACTTTTCTTCCCTCAACTTTTTCAGAATCCTGGTGAGGGAGAAGGGTACTATTTACTGAATGCTTCCCCAGAGACCCCAGTAAAATCTCATTTAGGCATTGAATAAAAGTTCATTGAAGCATTACACTTTGCCAAATATTGTTGATGAGTGCTGTGATATAGGTTATATCATTTGGTCATACAGCTCTCCACCTCTCCACAGCCGCCGTCACTCAGCCTTTGGCTCCTCAAACCCCTTCTCCACCGCACATCCTCAACCTCCATGTGACTCCACTGAGCTTGGTAAGGAAGGGAAGAGTCCCTGCTCCAATTTGTAAAACAATAATGAGATGGTAATTTCAGGATAATCAAAAGATAAAACTGGTAAAGTGTTTTGCATATGCTGACTTTCTTATGAAATGGAGCATTCAAACAATATTGAGTTTTCACACATACACACTGTTTTGAATTTTCTGCCTAGACATGGGAAACATTAGTGATGCAAATGGTTCTGAGCCCTGAAGCTGATGCTTCTAGCTTGATGATTAAGGATAGATGACAGAGGGGATTTCCTGACTATAGCTGAGCTACTCTGGGGAATTTTTAACCAATAGTTCCTGCTTAGGAACAAAAGAATAAGTTGAATCTTTTATTTTCCCTGGTATATGATTTAGGGTCCTTGTTAAAAATTAATTACATACTCCACCATGATAAAATCTCACTGGAACTTGACCCATGGAAAACTAACATCACATTTTTCTTTTGAACTATTTTTGCAAAGGACCTAATCTCTCCCTAAACAAATTAGAGGAACATACTTATCGAAAGGGTAAACCAGTGGGATTATTTGAAAAGGAGCTTCATTATTTACAATTGCAAGGACATGGAAGCAACCTAAGTGTCCATCGACAGATGAATGGATAAAGAAGATGTGGCACATATATACAATGGAATATTACTCAGCCATAAAAAGAAACAAAATTGATTTATTTGTAGTGAGGTGTATGGACCTAGAGTCTGTCATACAGAGTGAAGTAAGTCAGAAAAAGAAAAACAAATACTGTAAGCTAACACATATATATGGAATCTAAAAAAAAAAAAAATGGTTCTGAAGAACCTAGGGGCAGGACAGGAATAAAGACGCAGACGTAGAGAATGGACTTGAGGACACGGGGAGGGGGAAGGGTGAGCTGGGACGAAGTGAGAAAGTGGCATGGACATATATACGCTACCAAATGTAAAATAGATAGCTAGTGGGAAGCAGCCACATAGCACAGGGAGATCAGCTCAGTGCTTTGTGACCACCTAGAGCAACGGGATAGGGAGGGTGGGAGGGAAACACAAGAGGGAGGGGATATGGGGATATATGTATATGTATAGCTGATTCACTTTGTTATAAAGCAGAAACTAACACACCATTGTAAAACAATTATACGCCAATAAAGATGTTTAAAAAAAAGGAGTTTCATAAAAGGATTTCTTATCCTTTAATGTATATTTGGAGACATATCATAGGAAAGGAAGGAGTTATGTCGGCCTACCTTGCTTAAGAATAATTGTCCCATATTATTATCCTTTGTTTCCATGAAAAGAAATGTCACTGAATCATTATATAGTCAGTGCCTGAAGGTTCAGTCCATGGCAAGAGTTCTCCAAAATCTAATATAATACCATATTGCTCTCTTTTCTGATTCTTAGTCCCACTTTTCTTTTTTAGGTTCTATTTCTGATATAGAATTAGTGCCAAAAAATGACTCCTATTAGCCCTTAGAAATCAATAATGCCATTACTTAATATATTTATAAAGCGATAAACATAGAGCCAAGTAAGAATAAAGATATTTGTTTTTGCATTTTTCACATTTTTGAAGCAATATTGAGTATTAAGATCAATGGTAATGTAATAAAAAATAAGGCAAGAATAAGAGGAAAATGACATATACGTATTTTCAAAATAAAATATTAAAAATATAATTGCATTAATATTAAAAAATTTTAGATATGTGTCAGTTTTTTCATTTTCTTGTTTACAGTAGTAAGAACCTCAAATAAAAGATATATTTAATGACTCTATTAAAGTGTATAACAAACTTGAAACTTAACATTCTTATTTGATTAATTTTTCTGAAACATTAGAGAGGAAATTGATAGGTGTAGCAGCCAGAGAAATAACTTCTAATTTGTGATAAATGAGACAAATCTCTTCCAAGGAAATATAGTTTCCAAATCAAATCAATATCCCATTTTAGTTAAATTTTTTTCCATCAAAATTGAAATTAGTAGTGAGTGTCAGCCAGCATGCCAATATTTCAACTTTATCTGAAAGTGGTACTTTCTGAATGTATAATGTCTGCCAGTAGAATGGACTGGGAACTTTCTATTATGTTAGCCATCAAGTCAGGGATTGAAGAGATCTTTCATTTCTTCCAGAAGAAATTATAGTTCTCTAGTGAGAACACAATTTATCAAGAAGCATCTAACAAAAGTAATCAGATATATCTTTCTTGGCTTTAGTCAAATTTCTGAGAAGTTAAATATGTAAAACCTAAATTTAGTGCTTAAACATATGTACACAACCATGCTTTTACAGAAATGTGCTTCTATACTAGACAAAAATAATAGGTCTGAGACGTGACCAAACACATTACCTAAGTCACCTCAATAGATGCAGCAGCAAATACGAAATCGCAGAGCTATCAGTCTCCATGTGGCTGAATAAGCGTCAAATAGACCACATCCCAAGCTAAGCAAATCCATGACATTTAGATCAGTGCTCTACTCAATGACTGTGCAAAGTATTTGATGATGATTATGCCAACTTTTAACCTATTTGGTATGAACTATAATTTGCATAAAATAATGTATGATATTGTGTTGATAACAACACATCTACATAGTGAATCTAAATTTCTGGGGTTAGACCGAAAAACTTGAGGTTTCTTTTCATTCTTGTTATTGATCTGCAGCCCTCCAAGTTTCAGGTTTATTTTCTGCCAATATGTTGCCAAACACTGGGCAGGTTAGGAAGATGATATTTTTCAAACATTGAGCTTCATAGAGAAAAGGGGCCTATAAAATTCCCAAGTAACAGTATTACTATTCATAATGTATCATAACAGAAGAGAAAAAATATTCACTGAAATTAAAAGGAGATGGTCTAAATTTGATAGCAGAAAATGATTTTCAATAGATTAACTAATAAACCCTTGAATGTTTCTGAGCATATTGTAGCAAATGCTCCATAAACAATACCAAAAATTAAAAGATAATAATTTACTCTTACAAGTAATGATTTATTTTATTTTACTTGGTTTTGTAGGCTGTGAACTTATGTTCAGCTTTTTACTCTCATGGATTTGGAAGGAAAAGAACTACTGATTGCCCTTTTCTCACTCTTTCTGCCTC
Organism: Eubalaena glacialis; assembly: GCF_028564815.1. Taxonomy (NCBI): domain Eukaryota; kingdom Metazoa; phylum Chordata; class Mammalia; order Artiodactyla; family Balaenidae; genus Eubalaena; species Eubalaena glacialis. The sequence continues at coordinate 107,401,527 of NC_083720.1, read as the reverse complement.
CATTTTCTAGTTTGAATAAGAAACTCTTCTGCTTAAGAGTTAGATACAAGTATTTGTATTTTTATGATATGCTATCAAAATGTTTTAATTCGCTAATATATTCACTCAAAAAAACAATTTTTTTATTGGGCACCTGTTCTGTGTCAGGAGTGTCCTGTTATCTATAAGGTGTGTATTAGAAGATGCCACATGATCAGGTCCAGTACATAATTTGTGGGTGCACTGCAAATTGAAAAATGTGAGGACCTTTGTACAAAATTTATTAAGAATTTTAGAAGAACTAACCAAGGGTAGGGAACCTGTTCAGACTGCATGCCCATGAAGCCAGTCCCACATATGACTTTAGCACTGAAACTTCATTACTCTTTTCAGTGTGGAAAAAAAAATGATTAATGTGCATTTAGAATGCTTTTGAACTATGAAATAATAGAATAAGGCAACCAAACCCTTCACTGGCAGTATGAGTGTTTGCATTTTTTTGCACATTTCTTTATTTATTTAATTCAGAAGCACAAGTTTCTAGGAAGAGCCAGTAATGCATTTTTATAATGTTGTTACCCAAATACTTTATTTTTCTGCTTACAGAACTGAATACTTCAGAGATTAAGAAGCACAAGCGGTAGCCTCTGTAATATGATTCTAGAGCCCATTCCATGTTAAGAATAACACCTTCCTCTGATATGGGTAAACAGCTAATGAAACAGGCTGCCTACAAGACCTGTAGTGTCAAGTACCGAAGTACTGTCAGCTATAAGCACAGTAGGGGAAGGACTTCGTCGCTGGAAAACAAATCAGAGCCAGAATAAGATTAATATAAACTGCATTTGATTGGTTCAACAAATATTTAATTGAACACCTCCAATGTATCGGGTACTCTTCCATGGGTCAGGTGTACATCTGTGACCAAAACAGACAAAGGCCTTCACCTTCATGGAGCTCACATCTTAATAATTGATAGCACGTCAGAAAGTTGACACCCGCATGTGAATGTGTAATCTTTCTTTGCAACTTACTTCAAAAGAATTTTCTCTTGATAGTCAAACACCTTTAGTTTTTATTTGTTTATTCATTTGACAAAAGTTTACCAAAATAGCCTTTAAGATCCAGGCACTATGCTAGGATTTAGAGTTGAATCTATACCTAAACAGTTGTAGTTGTAAATTATGTCATTTTTATAAGAAAAGTAACTTTGCACCTGGGCTTATCTCACGATTCTCCATTATCTGTGCCTTCAAAAGGCTTAATTCTCTTACCCAGTGATTTCAAATACATGGCATCTGTACCACTATTCTCTCTTTTGCCCAAGACAAAAATCACTAGTGAATTTGGGTTCTTTTTTCCACTGAACTTAAATGTAGCCTCAAAATTCTGCTAAGGTTAACCCTTCAGCTTTCCACAGTCAATCCTATAATTGTCTAATGAGGTGAAACCATTTACCGCTTTTGCCTAAGCCTGGACTTCAAAATCTACAGTTGATTTCTGAATGGTAGGCATACTATTTAGGAAGATTTGTATATCTATTGAGCAAGCTGTATTGCTCAAAGTAAGCTAACTACTATAAAAAACAGTTCAAAAATCTCTTTGGCTTAATACCATAAAATTAATTTTTCATTCTCTTCACAGTCCTAAGCAGAGGAGATCTAGGGCTCCACCCCATGCAGTTATTCAAGGAATCAGTTTTTTTCAGTCTAGTGTCTCAACCGTTTCCTGCAGCCTTGAAGTCATCTACTGAATCCTCCTTCAACAGCCACTTGTATGGGGAAAGAAAGAGTGTGATGGATAAGAGAACTTTATGTATCAGGCCTATAAGTAGCATATTTTATTTTTGCCCACATTCCATTGGTCAGAACTCAATCATGTGACCATGCTCCCCAGCTGCAAGGGAGGCTTGGAAGTGTAGTCTACCTATGTGCCTAAGAGAGAAATAAAATGAGGTGTGGGGAATACTGGCATACCTCAGAGATATTCAGTCCCAGACCACCACTATAAAGCAAATATAGCAATAAAACGAATCACGTGAATTTTTGGTTTCCTAGTGCATATAAAAGTTATGTTAACACTATACTGTAGTCTATTAAGTGGCAATAGTATTATGTCTAAAAAAAAAAAAAACCAATATAAATACCTTAATTTAAAAATACTTACCAGGGGTAAGAGTGGGGGAAGGGATAGTTAGGGAGTTTGGGATTGACAGGTACACACTGCTATATTTAAAATGGATAAGCAACAAGGACCTACTGTATAGCATAAGGAACTCTGCTCAATATTATATAACAATCTAAATGGGAAAAGAATTTAAAAAAAGAATAGATACATGTATATGTATAACTGAATCACTTTGCTGTACACCTGAAACTATCACAACATTGTTAATCAACTATACACCAATATAAAATAAAAAGTTAAAAAAAATAAAAATACTTTATTGCTAAAAAATGCTAACCATCATCTGAGCCGTCAGCAAGTTGTAGTGGTAACATCAAAGATCATCGTGGTGATCAGAGATCATCACAACAAATATAATAATTATTGAAAAAGCTTGAAATATTGTGAGAATTACCAAAATGTGACTCAGAGACATGAAGTGAGAAAATGCTGTTGGAAAATTGAGCAATCAACTTGCTCAGTGCAGGGTTGTCACAAACCATCAATTTATTAAAAAACGCAATAAATTAGAATGCAATAAAATGAGGTACACCTGTAAATAACGTGTCTGTACCACATCAGCCTCAAGCAGGGTGAGATGGTGATGCATTTTGAAAATGTGAGCTTTATTTACTGCCAATAAATAATTCTCAGCTTATAGAACTCAGACAGTTAAAAATACTTTGAATTTGGTGTCAGTGACCAGTACCTCTAAATACTGCTAAATCTGTGTAAGACTGTCCATTGTCATGAAAATACTATTATTGTTTGGACCAATAGTTACTGTTAGAAATGTTTTGTTTGTAGTTTTATTATAGTTATAAAATTTGTGTACTTTTTTTTTTCTTTTTTTTTCCTATATGAACCCATTGAAGCCCTATATAAATGTAAGTCTAAATCTAAGGAAGCTGCATCCTTTTTAGGTCAACTTGGGTCTCCAAAATCAATTAGGACTGGGAGTCTGGTTTCATATTCTATTTCTGGGGCTAGTTAGGCCTGTCAACCAGTAATAGACTTCTTGGAAGTCCTGAAATAATATTTCCCATTTTTCTCAAAAATGATAGAATTTTTCAGAACCATTAAGACAATACCCAATGAGAGTGAATTTGATTCCCATAGGTTTATTTCACAGGATTTTGGTGGAAATAAAGGGTCTAGATCTAAAGAACAAAACAACAATAAAAACCCTGTCTCTAGTATTTCATAATGAAATAAGATATTTTCAAGCTGGAAGGAATCCTAGAGATGATAAAGTGTGTTGATGTGCATTCTGGAATCCACAGATGACGTTTGTCCCTTCTAACTCTCTGGTGTGGCTCAGGAATGAGGCTTGGACAGTGCCAAATTCTGCTTACTGTTTTCCAGCCCTTAGAAATCAGTTGTTGATCAATGTTCTGCATCTCTGCTCCTTGGGTCTGACTATCAGGGAAGAATAAGTTGATTGAAATCACTGGGCAAAAAATGTAAAAAATGATCTGCTCAGTGTAGTATACAGGAGGAAAAAGACAACAGGTGGCAGTGTGTGTGTGACAGGCTGTTTTCTAAATAAAACACAAACTACATCTATGGCCACTGCCAAGAGGAGAAAGTGGCTGTTGAAAATTATCTACTCCAACATAAAAGGCTCGGGGAACAATGTTTTTAAGATTAAAAACATCACTGATTTTTTTTTTTTTCGTTTGCAATGGGAAAATCTTGTTTTGAAGAATACAATATTGAGAGTCCCTATGTGATAAACCACATTTTCAGTTAAGTTGTTTAGAAGGCTGGAAAGGAGGCAAAGTATACCAATTTCAAACAAAAATTTCAATTTAGTCTCGACATTCCATCATGATAGTGCTTTATTGCATTTTCTGAAATTTAATTCAAAAAGGAAACTCTTTATTCACAGAGAAAGAATAAAAGAAATCTTACACAAATATTGTATTTTCTGGTAAAAATACATAACTAATAAAATTTCTATTTTATTTGTTTCAAAGGATAATTTTTCCTGCATTAATATTCATGCAAAATAGCAAGCCCACCACTGATCCAATCCAATGTCCCCACCATAAAGGCAAGAAAACAGGTATCTGAAAAGTAACCCAGCAGGACCCGATGGGGCCTTCCCAGCACAGACCCCTCCCCCATATCCTCTCCGGTAGCTCCTCTCTGAACTACCTAGATAATAGTATCTGATGCACACTTCCTGAGTTGTTTTATAGATGCTAAAACCCCCATCAAATGGAAGAAATTAGCTACTTGACGACCATGAGCACATAGCCCCCAGGCATACTGGTGCTTAAGGATTGATAATGTTAACCTCTGTGATACTGCCCTATGACCTCACCATCAACCAATCAGAGAACTGTGCACTAGCTGATCACATACCCTGGGATGTCCTCCCTCACCTTGCCTTTAAAAATGCTTTGCTAAGATGGGAATAAAGACACAGACCTACTAGAGAATGGACTTGAGGATATGGGAAGGGGGAGGGGTGAGATGTGACAGGGTGAGAGAGTGGCATGGACATATATACACTACCAAATGTAAAATAGATAGCTAGTGGGAAGCAGCCGCATAGCACAGGGAGATCAGCTCAGTGCTTTGTGACCACCTAGAGGGGTGGGATACGGAGGGTGGGAGGGAGGGAGATGCAAGAGGGAAGAGATATGGGAACATATGTATATGCATAATTGATTCACTTTGTTATAAAGCAGAAACTAACACACCATTGTAAAGCAATTATACTCCAATAAAGATGTTTAAAAAAAAAAAATGCTTTGCTAAAATTCATCGGGGAGTTTGGGCTTTGTGAGCACTAGCTGTCCCAAACTCCTTGCTTCGCCCTGCGATAAACACTACACTTTCCTTCACCACAACCCAGTGTCAGTAGATGGGCTTTACTGTGTGCAAGTGGACACAGTTTGGTTCGGAAACAGGAGGAGTCAAATATTTTCTCAAAGCCACAAAATGAACTTATACAACTGAAATTAGTAAGTGAGTCTCCAGAATGTGAATCCACAATTCTTACTACTGAAATATATAAGCAAGATTTTTTTGAGTGTTGCTTTGTGTCTGTAGCCAGCAGATGATGGCTACTCATTATAATTTTCATATATTCTAATTTGTACATTATTTACATAAATTACATTTTAGATATGAACTGTAAGTCCAGGTATACAAGATAAAATGAATACCAACTCATTAAATCTTCTCCAGTAGTGTTTTAAATAATACCTCTGGAAATATGGAATAGATATTTTTAACACAAGAAAAGTGTGATGATCCTGGTACCTAACAGTAAAGAATGAGATAGGTTACCCACTTCTCAAAATTCAGATGTATGATTCTAAGAGGCTTGCCCAATGAGACAATATAAATATTTATAAGCTACAATCAAGGTTAAAGGGGAAAATTCAAAATACCAGTTCCTAAAATTAGGGAAACTAATATTAGCCTTACAAAATAAATCATCTCTGTAGCACAGAAGTGAATTATTATATTAGTCCAGTACACAATTTTCAGGGATAAAAGTGTGCAGAATGCATGAATAGAATAGAGTTTCCTCTAGCATAGTAGCAACTACTGAGAAATGGAAAGAACTGACCATTTATCTTGAGTAAACCTGTATGGCACTCAAATCCATCCCCTTTGTTTGTAAAAACATACTCCTTACCCTTGAGGATTAATTCCTTGTGGCATTCATGGTCTAGCTGGGGAGACAGATATATTTGAAATAATAACTGATATCTTCCCCCTTTTCCAGTATTTCTGGCTCTCCCCTCTATTTGCACAATAATCTGATCTTGTAGCATACAAGCTTCAAGGAAGATTGATTACCATAGAAAATATAAGTTTGTTTTAGTTTCAAAAGTCTACCCTCTGACAGGACTCAGGGCAAGGAAAAAACCCAGTGAGTTAGAATTAAATTCCCTGTCCTCAAGACAGACAGAATAAAAGTTCCCCAGCGTAGGAGGAGAAATCAGGCAAACAGGAAGGGAGGAAGTTGGTTATGGAGAGTTGATACCTTGGTAAAGTCTAAGATAGTGTAACCAGACCTCAAGAAATCCTGCTGCAATGAGAAAAATTAGTAAGCAGAGGCCACTCTGCTTTCAGCTGAGTTCCAATTTAAATCATCTTATTCTGTAATCTACCTGGTAGCATCAAAGGGCAGCTGCATGCCCTTCTGATGGTTGTAAACGCCACAGTTCTAGGGGTTACTACTCACATAGATACTGATAAGAATCGCACCCTCTGTGGTTGTGTCTCAATATGCAACAACTCTAGAAACTTCATGGAGCCAAGGTAGCCCTTGAAGACTGCCCAGTCCCCATCATGGTACAATCCCTGTGCTGCGAAGTCATGATAGTGTATATGTCCTTCCTCCTGGTATCTGGTAAGCTTCTTCTCTGATAGTTGTCAGCAGCACCTCACCCACTGACCATCAAGCAGGATGTCTGTACCCTAAAACTCTACTTGGTCCACCATCCGACCTACCTTCCATTCATTATTCAAGGACACATACAGTTACAAAATTCTATTATAGAAGGAAGAACAAAGAGGAGGGAAATGCCTATGTTCATGATGAAGGATCAGGAAAGTTTTTAAGAATTGTAATCTGAGTTTTCTATCTTGAGGAAGTTTTGTAGCTTGTCAACAGTTTACTACAACAGCAACGATGAACATTTTTTGTATCCTTTTACCCACCAAGCATTTTTCTAAATGCTTTAGAAAAGATTAGTATGGGATAGTGGTACACCATTTAAACTAAGAATACAAGTGTTGATTAAAAGTGAAGTCTCTGGGATCAGGCTGCCTGGATTTGTATCCTGGCATCCACTTCTTAATAGCTCTGAAATCTCTGGCAAATTTCTTATCTTCTGTGTGTCTCAGTTTCCTCATCTGTAAAATGTAGTGGCATGAGAGGTATTAATAATATACAAATCAAACTTCTAGTGATGAAAACACTATATCCAGGGTAAAAAAATACACTAGTATGGGGTAAACAATGAATCGGAATTACAAAATAAAAGGTTAGTGAACTTGAAGACATAGCAATAGAAAACCATCAAAAGTGAATCAGAGAGAAAAAGAGACTAAAAACAAATTCACAGAGCATCAGTGAGCTGTAAGACAACATATGAAGTATATACATGTAACTGTAATTAGAGTCCTTGAAGAAGAAGGATGGGGTGAGAAAAAATATTTGGTGAACTAATGACTCAAAAATATCCAAATTTGATGAAAATTATAAGCCCATAAATCCAAGGAGCTCTATTAATCCCAAACACAAGAAACAAAGAAAATTACTAGTGAGGCACATCAAAATCAAATTGCTTAAAATAGTGATAAAGAAAAATCTTAAAAGTAATCAGAGAAAAAAAACAAAATATGTACAGAAAAACAAAGATAAAAATGACTATAGGTTAGATAGAAGGCAAGTCAGAAGACAGTGGAATGACATGTTTAAAGTACTGTCAAACTAGAATGAAAGTACCTTTAGACCTGAAAGTGAAATAAAATGAATGCTTTTCTCCTCAGACCAGAAGCAGGCAAGCATGACCGCTCTCAGCACTTCAATTGAAATTTGTATTAGAGGTTCTAGGCTGTTTAGGAAGGCAAGAAAAATAAATAAAAGGTATACAGATTTTAAAAGGAAGAAGTAAACTATCCTTATCTGCAGATGATATAATGACTATATAGAAAACCCTATGGAATCTAAAAGAAAACTACTAGGAAGGCTGAAGGATACAAGAAATATACAAATATCAATTACATTTCTATATACAATCAGATATTGAATTTTAATGCCATTTACAATAACACTAAAAATAAGGGATGCTTAGGGGTAAATCTTAAAAGATGTAAAAGACCTGTACATTGAAAACTAGAAAACACTGCTGAGAGAAATTAAAGAAGACCTAAGCAAATGGGGGAATTTACTATGCTCATGGAATGAAAGATGTCAATTCCTCCAAGTTGATTTATAGTTTCAATGTAATCCCAATCAAAATCATAGCATGCCTTGATATGGAGATTGAGAAAATGATTCTAATGTTTGTGTACAAATGTAAAGGACCTAAATTAGCTAAAACAATTTTGAAAAAGAAAAAGTTGGCTTAGATTTGGGGTTTCAATAATTGTTATAAAGCCACATTAATCAAGACAGGGTAGTACTGGAGGCAAAATGATAAACTTTGTTCAATACCTCACCCCACATATAAAAATTAACTCAAAAGGTATTATAGAACTAAATGTAAATCCTAAAATTATAAAACTTCTAGAAGAAAACATCAGAGATAATATTTGTGACCTTGAATTAGGCAGAGTTCTAAGATATGACATGAGCAGCGCAATCCATAACATTTTTTTAAATTGATAAATTGGACTTCATCAAAATTAAGAATGTTTGCTCTTCAGAATACATTATTAAAAAAATGAAAACATAACTACAGAATGAAACTATATTTGCCCAGAGAAAATATTTGCTAATCACAGATCTGATTAAAGACCTGTATCTGGAATATCTAAAGACCTCTCAAAGCCTAATAATAAAAAAACTGAATTAATTAATTAAAGTGATAGTTTGAACAGACACTTCGCCAAGGAAGAAATACAAATGGCAAACAAGTGCATGAAAGGGTGTTCCACATCAAATCTCATTAGAGAAAAGCAAATTTTTAAAAAATGAGATATTACTAGTATATGCCTACTAAAAGTACTAAAAATAAAACACTGACGATACCAAAGACTGGCAAGCTGTTGTGCTACTAGAACTCATATATTGTTGGTGGGGATGTAAAAAGGTACAATCACTTTGAAAAACAGTTTGGCAGGCTCTTAAAAAATAAAATACACACCTATCGTATGATTCATTCATCCTACTCCTTGGTATTTACCCAAGAGAAATGAAAGTGCATCCATACACAGACTTGAACATGAATGTTCACAGAAGCTTTATTTGTAGGAGCTAAAAACTGGAACAAACTCAAATGTCTCTAAACAAATGAATGGGTAAACAAACTGTAGTGCATCTATACAATGGATTACTGCGCAGCAAGAAAAAGATATGATCCATGCAGCAACATAGGTGAATCTCAGAATAATTATGCTGAGTGAAAGAAGCCAGATGGAAAAGAATATATAGTATGATTCCATTTATGTATAATTCTTTAAAAAGGCAGCTAATTTACAGTGCCAGAAAACAGATTAGTGATTAGGTACAGGCTGGGGAAGGCAGGAGGGAGGGACTACAAAGGAGCATTAGAAATCTTTTGGGGGGTGACAGATATGTTCACAATCTTGATTGTGGTGATGGTTTCACTGTTTATATTTATGTTAAAACTTATCAAATTGTGCACTTTACATATGTGGACTTTATTGCATGTCGATTACTCCTCAATAAAGTTGTTTAAGAAAATAAGAATTTATAGTACCACCAAGATGACTTAGAAAGGCACAGAGAGACAGACCTGCTTCCCAGGGAACCTAAATACAAGATTTTTTTCTCCATTCATGAAATAAACGCCCTCAATCATACGTGACAAATATGTAAGGAGATGCAAATACACAAAATTTTCTTTCTGAAACACCTAGCTGCCAGAAAGGTAATACAATGCCGGGATAAGCAAATTGAGCCTTTATCAAGTACAAAGATTTATTCTTTTTCTCATGTTAGCTCACTGAGTTAATTAAACACCCGCTACTAGATCTGGCCTGTCATTCATTCCGCTGCTAGTATGGGAGTTCTCAGGCAGCTGAGGCCACATAGGGCAGAGATGCTAACAATTTACATGTCATATTAAGCATGTGATGACAGAATTGCTGGGCAAGTTTAATTCGTCATTCCACATGTACTCCAAAGGTGCAGAATAGAACAGGAAAGTGCATTTAATATGCTCCGTGGGGAAATATACTTTACAGAGCACTCCAGAAATTCCCTTATTTAAAATAAACACATAATCTGGGGAGAGACTCAAAATCTGTAATGGTGTTGCCTCTGGGGAATAGAAACAAGAGAATAGGAGGAAGGTTTACTTTGGCATATGGCTTTTTATATCCTTGGAACTTGTTGTGAACAATTTACATTTTCAAGAGAAAAATAAGTAATAAAAAATTTTAAATGAAGTACAGCTCTGCCACTGGGATTATTACCGTTGCTGGATCAATCCTGAAGAATGGGTCTAGTACTAGGTCTCCCTTCTTCAGATCAAAAGAGTTTCATTTAAATTTTTATTTTTTTTTAAATTTACTACTGCTTCTACAAATCCTATTTGACATATTCAATTGGTGTACCACTTGCAGGGATAATTGAGGGATGGTGGCTGGTAACCTTGTAATTGCAAATGGGGGTGAGATGTAAATTATTAATGCTTAGTGTGACTCCCTCCCCCTGGCTTCAATAGCTGTGGAAACATGGGTTAATCCAACAGATTGTTTTCCATCTATAACTTGAGGACTACCTTTACCCTTTTATGTAGTCATAGCTAATTTACATTCACTTAGCATCTTTCGAAAATATTCATTATATACAGCATTAATGTTAACTGCTTTCCATAGAGAAACAAAATGTGCACTGTTATCCATCCTCAGACATTTCATTGAAAGATATTTTTCCCTATCATTTAGTAACTTTACATCCTATTAGAAAAGCTTCCAAAATGTTAGCAGGAATACATTATCTGATCAAATATCTCTTACTTTCAATTTTTCATATGTATCAAGTGAAGAATGGTATAAATGTTCTTTGCATATTATCTCATGATAAATTTTATTGGAGGAAAAACTTATATTCAAAACACCTAATTAGAGACTTCAATTTATCCACGTACAAACACCAACAAGAGAAGCAGTATTTGTGCTTAACTTAGCAATTTTCTTTAGAAAACATAAAGAAAAAAGAATTTAAAAACATGAAAGAAATATGTTAAATTATTCTTTACAAACCTTCACAAACCCAGGTTATACATAATAATGGTATAATCTCCCTTAAAGTACTTGTGAACTCTTTTAACAATAATGTATTACTTTTCTTTACAAGATCATCAAAAGGAATTTTAGTATATAAATTAAACTGGTCAGTGGCTAAAGTTCCAAGTGCAATTATTGTACCAAATCTATTACCAATTATTCTCAGGCATACCTGGTTTCAAAATCAGACTTTATCACTGACTAACTCTTCAACTGTGAACAAGAAATGTAACCTTTATGATGCTCAATTTTCTCAACTATAAAATGGGGACAGTAATCTATGCATAGGTTTACTGTAAGATTGAAATTAGATGATATATGTAAGATGCTTGATATGGTAAGTATTCAACTAATGTTCTTATCTTACCCTTCAGTGTTATAAGCAGCAGACCCAGCTCAGCCAGTACTTTTTTTTTCCTTATTGGAGTATAATTGCTTTACGATGGTGTGTTAGTTTCTGCTTTATAACAAAATGAATCAGTTATACATATACATATGTTCCCATATCTCTTCCCTCTTGCATCTCCCTCCCTCCCACCCTCCCTATCCCACCCATCTAGGTGGTCACAAAGCACTGAGCTGATCTCCCTGTGCTATGTGGCTGCTTCCCACTAGCTATCTATTTTACATTTGGTAGTGTATATATGTCCATGCCACTCTCTCACTTTGTCACAGCTTACCCTTCCCCCTCCCCCTATCCTCAAGTCCATTCTCTAGTAGGTCTGTGTATTTATTCCCGTCTTGCCACTAGGTTTTTCATGACTTTTTTTTTTTCCTTAGATGCCATATATATGTTAGCATACTGTATTTGTTTTTCTCTTTCTGACTTACTTCACTCTGTATGACAGACTGTAACTCCATCCACCTCACTACAAATACCTCCATTTCATTTCTTTTTATGGCTGAGTAATGTTCCATTGTATATATGTGCCACATCCTCTTTATCCATTCATCCGATGATGGACACTTAGGTTGCTTCCATGTCCTGGCTATTGTAAATAGAGCTGCAATGAACATTTTGGTACATGAGTCTTTTTGAATTATGTTTTTCTCAGGGTATATGCCCAGTAGTGGGATTGCTGGGTCATATGGTAGTTCTATTTGTAGTTTTTTAAGGAACCTCCATACTGTTCTCCATAGTGGCTCTATCAATTTACATTCCCACCAACAGTGCAAGAGTGTTCCCTTTTCTCCACACCCTCTCCAACATTTATTGTTTCTAGATTTTTTGATGATGGCCATTCTGACTGGTGTGAGATGATATCTCATTGTAGTTTTGATTTGCATTTCTCTAATGATTAATGATGTTGAGCATTCTTTCATGTGTTTGTTGGCAATCTGTATAACTTCTTTGGAGAAATGTCTATTTAGGTCTTCTGCCCATTTTTGGATTGGGTTGTTTGTTTTTTTGTTATTGAGCTGCATGAGCTGTTTGTAAATTTTGGAGATTAATCCTTTGTCAGTTGCTTCGTTTGCAAATATTTTCTCCCATTCTGAGGGTTGTCTTTTGATCTTGTTTATGGTTTCCTTTGCTGTGCAAAAGCTTTTAAGTTTCATTAGGTCCCATTTATTTATTTTTGTTTTTATTTCCATTTCTCTAGGAGCTGGGTCAAAAAGGATCTGGCTGTGATTTATGTCATAGAGTGTTCTGCCTATGTTTTCCTCTAAGAGTTTGATAGTTTCTGGCCTGACATTTAGGTCTTTAATCCATTTTGAGTTTATTTTTGTGTATGGTGTTAGGGAGTGTTCTAATTTCGTTCTTCTACATGTACCTGTCCAGATTTCCCAGCACCACTTATTGAAGAGGCTGTCTTTTCTCCACTGTATATGCTTGCCTCCTTTATCAAAGATAAGGTGACCATATGTGCATGGGTTTATCTCTGGGCTTTGTATCCTGTTCCATTGATCTATATTTCTGTTTTTGTGCCAGTACCATACTGTCTTGATTACTGTAGCTTTGTAGTATAGTCTGAAGTCAGGGAGCCTGATTCCACCAGCTCCATTTTTCGTTCTCAAGATTGCTTTGGCTATTCGGGGTCTTTTGTGTTTCCATACAAATTGTGAAATTTTTGTTCTAGTTCTGTGAAAAATGCCATTGGTAGTTTGATAGGGATTGCATTGAATCTGTAGATTGCTTTGGGTAGTAGAGTCATTTTCACAATGTTGATTCTTCCAATCCAAGAACATGGTATATCTCTCCATCTATTTGTATCATCTTTAATTTCTTTCATCAGTGTCTTATAATTTTCTGCATATAGGTCTTTTGTCTCCTTAGGTAGGTTTATTCTTAGATATTTTATTCTTTTTGTTGCAATGGTAAGTGGGAATGTTTCCTTAATTTGTCTTTCTGATTTTCCATTGTTAGTGTATAGGAATGCAAGAGATTTCTGTGCATTAATTTTGTATCCTGCTACTTTACCAAATTCATTGATTAGCTCTAGTAGTTTTCTGGTAGCATCTTTAGGATTCTCTATGTATAGTATCATGTCATCTGCCAACAGTGACAGCTTTACTTCTTCTTTTCCAATTTGGATTCCTTTTATTTCTTTTTCTTCTCTGATTGCTGTGGCTAAAACTTCCAAAACTATGTTGAATAATAGTGGTGAGAGTGGGCAACCTTGTCTTGTTCCTGATCTTAGTGGAAATGGTTTCCATTTTTCACCATTGAGAATGATGTTGGCTGTGGGTTTGTCATATATGGCCTTTATTATGTTGAGGTAAGTTCCCTCTATGCCTATGTTCTGGACTGTTTTTATCATAAATGGGTGTTGAATTTTGTCAAAAGCTTTTTCTACATCTATTGAGATGATCATATGGTTTTTATCCTTCAATTTGCTAATATGGTGTATCACATTGATTGATTTACGTATATTGAAGAATCCTTGCATTCCTGGGATAAACTCTACTTGATCATGGTTTATGATCCTTTAATGTGCTGCTGGATTCTGTTTGCAAGTATTTTGTTGAGGATTTTTGCATCTATGTTCAGCAGTGATATTGGCCTGTAGTTATTTTTTTTGTGTGTGACATCTTTGTTTGGTTTTGGTATCAGGGTGATGGTGGCTTCGTAGAATGAGTTGGGGAGTGTTCCTCCCTCTGCTATATTTTGGAAGAGTTTGAGAAGGATAGGTGTTAGCTCTTCTCTAAATGTTTGATAGAAGTTGCCTGTGAAGCCATCTGGACCTGGACTTTTGTTTGTTGGAAGATTTTTAATCACAGTCTCAATTTCAGTGCTTGTGATTGGTCTGTTTATATTTTCTAATTCTTCCTGGTTCAGTCTTGGAACATTATACTTTCCTAAGAATGTGTCCATTTATTCCAGGTTGTCCATTTTTTTGGCATATAGTTGCTTCTAGTAATCTCTCATGATCCTTTGCATTGCTGCAGTGTCACTCGTTACTTCTCCTTTTTCATTTCTATTTCTGTTGATTTGACTCTTCTCCCTTTTTTTCTTTATGAGTCTGGCTAATGGTTTATCAATTTTGTTTATCTTCTCAAAGAACCAGCTTTTAGTTTTATTGACCTTTGGTACTGTTTCCTTCATTTCTCTTATTTCTGATCCGATCTTTATGATTTCTTTCCTTCTGCTAACTTTGGGGGGGGGTTGTTCTTCTTTCTCTAATTGCTTTAGGTATAAGGTTAGGTTGTTTATTTGAGATGTTTCTTATTTCTTAAGGTAGGATTGTATTGCTATAAACTTCCCTCTTAGAACTGCTTTTGCTGCATCCCATAGGTTTAGGGTCATCGTGTTTTCATTGTCATTTGTTTCTAGGTACTTTTTGATTTCCTCTTTGATTTCTTCAGTGATCTCCTGGTTATTAAGTAGTGTATTGTTTAGCCTCTATGTGTTTGTATTTTTTACAGATTTTTTCCTGTAATTGATATCTAGTCTCATAGCGTTGTGGTCAGAAAAGATACTTGATACGATTTCAATTTTCTTAAATTTACCAAGGCTTGATTTGTGACCCAAGATACGACCTATCCTGGAGAATGTTCCTTGAGCACTTGAGAAGAATGTGTATTCTGTTGTTTTTGGATGGAATGTCCTATAAATATCAATTAAGTCCATCTTGTTTAATGTATCATTTAAAGCTTGTGTTTCCTTATTTATTTTCATTGTGGATGATCTGTCCATTGGTGAAAGTGGGGTGTTAAAGTCCCCTACTATGACTGTGTTACTGTTGATTTCCCCTTTTATGGCTGTTAGTATTTGCTTTATGTATTGAGGTGCTCCTATGTTGGGTGCATAAATATTTACAATTGTTATATCTTCTTCTTGGATTGATCCCTTGATCATTATGTAGTGTCCTTCTTTGTCTCTTATAATATTCTTTGTTTTAAAGTCTATTTTTTCAGATATGAGAATTGCTACTCCAGCTTTCTTTTGATTTCCATTTGCATGGAATATCTTTTTCCATCCCCTCACTTTCAGTCTGTATGTGTCCCTAGGTCTGAAGTGGGTCTCTTGTAGACAGCATATATATGGGTCTTGTTTTTGTATCCATCAGCCAGTCTATGTCTTTTGGTTGAAGCATTTAATCCATTTACAATTAAGGTAATTATCGATATGTATGTTCCTATTACCATTTTCTTAATTGTTTTGGGTTTGTTATTGTAAGTCTTTTCCTTCTCTTGTGTTTCCTGCCTAAAGAAGTTCCTTTAGCATTTGTTGTAAAGCTGGTTTGGTGGTGCTGAATTCTCTTAGCTTTTGCTTGTCTGTAAAGGTTTTAATTTCTCCATCAAATCTGAATGAGATCCTTGCTAGGTAGAGTAATCTTGGTTGTAGGTTTTTCTCCTTCATCTCTTTAAGTATGTCCTGCCACTCCCTTCTGGTTTGCAGAGTTTCTGCTGAAAGATCAGCTGTTAACCTTATGGGGATTCCCTTGTATGTTATGTAGGTAACTTATCTGTTCTTCTGCCTCAGTTATTCTGCTATTGATTCTTTCTAAAGAATTTTTAATTTTATTTATTGTGTTGTTCATTATTGTTTGTTTGCTCTTTAGTTCTTCTAGATCCTTGTTAAACGTTTCTTGTATTTTCTCCATTCTATTTCCAAGATTTTGGATCATTTTTACTATCATTACTCTGAATTCTTTTTCAGGTAGACTGCCTATTTTCTCTTCATCTGTTTGATCTGGTGGGTTTTTACTTTGCTCTTTCATCTGCTGTGTATTTCTCTGTCTTCTCATTTTGCTTAACTTACTGTGTTTGAAGTCCCCTTTTCGCAGGCTGCAGGTTCGTAGTTCCCATTATTTTTGGTGTCTGCCCCCAGTGGGAAAGGTTGGTTCAGTGTGTTGTGTAGGCTTCCTGGTGGAGGGGACTGGTGGTTGTGTTCTGGTGGGTGGGGCTGGATCTTGTCTTTCTGGTGGGCAGGACTGCATCTGGTGGTGAGTTTTGGGGTGTCTGTGAACTTATTATGATTTTAGGCAGCCTCTCTGCTAACAGGTGGGGTTGTGTTCCTGTCTTGCTAGTTGTTTGGCATGGCGTGTCCAGCACTGGAGCATGCTGGTCGTTGAGTGTAGCTGGGTCTTAGCATTGAGATGGAGGTCTCTGGGAGAGCTCTAGCCAATTGATATTACGTGGGGTCGGGAGGTCTCTGGTGGTCTTATGTCCTGAATTTGGCTCTCTTGCCTTGGAGACTCAGGCCTGACACCTAGCCAGAGCACCAAGACCCTGTCAGCCAAATGGCTCAGAAGAGAAAGAAAAGAAAGAAAGAAAGAAAGAAAGAAAGAAAGAAAGAAAGAAAGAAAGAAAGAAAGAAAGAAAGAAAGAAAGAAAGAAGAAAGGAAGGAAGGAAGGAAGGAAAGAATGAAAGAAGGAAAGAAAGAAAGAAGGAAAGAAAGAAAGAGAAAGGAAGGAAGGAAGGGGGGAGGGAGGAAGGAAGAAAGAAAGAATAAAATAAAGTTATTAAAATTAAAAAAAATTTTAAATATATTATTAAAATAAAAAAAGTAATAAAAAAGAAAAAGAGAGCAACCAAACCAATAAACAAATCCACCAATGATAACAAGCACTAAAAACTAAACTAAGATAAACATATAAATCAGAAACTAGTCAGTTGCATGCAGCAAACCCCAAGTCTACAGTTGCTCGCAAAGTCCACTGCCTCAATTTTGGGATGATTTGTTGTCTATTCAGGTATTCCACAGATGCAGGGTACATCAAGTTGATTGTGGAGATTTAATCCGCTGCTCCTGAGGCTTCACGGAGAAATTTCCCTTTCTCTTCTTTGTTCGCACAGCTCCTGGGTTTCAGCTTTGGATTGGCCCCGCCTCTGCATGTAGGTTGCCCTCTGGTTTCTGTTCTTCACCCAGACAGGAGGGGGTTAAAGGAGCGGCTGATTAGAGGGCTCTGGCTCACTCAGGCTGGGGCAGGGAGGGGTATGGAATGCAGGGCAAGCCTGTGGCGGCAGAGGCCAGCATGACATTGCAATAGCCTGAGGCATGACATGTGTTCTCCCAGGGAAGTTTTCCCTGGATCACAGGACCCTGGCAGTGGCGGGCTGCACAGGGTCCCGGGAGGGGAGGTGTGGATAGTGACCTGTGCTTGCAACAGGATTCTTGGTGGCTGCAGCAGCAGCCTTAGCGTTTCATGCCCGTCTCTGGTGTCCGCGCTGATAGCCGTGGCTCGCGCCCATCTCTGGAGCTCGTTTAGGCGGTGCTCTGAATCCCCCCTCCTTGTGCCCCCTGAAACAATGGTCTCTTGCCTCTTAGGCAGGTCCAGACTTTTTCCCAGACTCCCTCCCGGCTTGCTGTGGTGCACTAGCCCCCTTCAGGCTGTGTTCACGCAGCTGACCCCAGTCCTCTCCCTGGGATCTGACCTCCGAAGCCTGAGCCTCAGCTCCCAGCCCCCACCCATCCCAGCGGTTGAGCAGACAAGCCTCTCGGGCTGGTGAGTGCTGGTCAGCGCCAATCCTCTGTGCGGGAATCTCTCCACTTTGCCCTCCGCACCCCTGTTGCTGCGCTCTCCTCCATGGCTCCAAAGCTTTCCCCCGGCCCACCCCCTGTCTCTGCCAGTGAAGGGGTTTCCTAGTGTGTGGAAACTTTTCTTCCTTCACAGCTCCCTCCCAGAGGTGCAGGTCATGTCCCTAATCTTGTCTCTGTTTTTCCTTTTTTCTTTTGCCCTACCCGGGTACATGGGGAGTTTCTTGTCTTTTAGGAAGTCTGAGGTGTTCTGCCAGCGTTCAGTAGGTGTTCTGTAGGAGTTGTTCCACATGTAGATGTATTTCTGATATATTTGTGGGGAGGAAGGTGGTTTCCACATCTTCCTCCTCTGCCATCTTGTAGGTCCGAGCCTCCTCATTATGTTTTATAATGCATATTCTGAACATGTTTTGCCATATCAAATATCAATATCAAATTTGTATATTTTTCTTCAGTACAAGAGTATTCATTATATTTGCCACCATGCAGGAAAAAATTTAACCATAAAATCCAATATTGCTTTCTTTATTCCCCCAATATGCTTTCATATTCATTGTTCAAAGCATTATAAGGATAATTTCTGTTCACATTTGCCTTCATTTAACATTTAAGGCTTTATAAAGCCTACACTTGCTTATATATTATAAGCAAAACAAAATTTCTTGGAAAGGTTAGGCATATGTTAAAAATTAGCATTTGACCTAATTGCTTTCTACAAGTTTGAGAGAGAAAAGTACAAGTCAGTTCAAGATAGAGCATAAAAAGATCCTGAACTCACCACACTCCCATCAACACACACAGACACAATAAATCTACAATTACATATGGAATAATCCCCTTGGAAAGATACTTGTAATTGGATGAACAGAATCTCCACAGCAAAGTGCAAAAAGATAGCATTGAGATGGGTAGGAGAGGCAGAGATACAGGCTCACCAAGGAAAAACTCACACCCAGACCACAGTAATCAACAATCAGGAGAGAACACAAAGGAACAGATCTTCTCCCTGAGAAGAGAGGGATTCAAGAACTCCACATCAAGTACTCCAAACCCTGTATCCTTCACAGGAGAAATGAGCCCCCAAAACACTTGGTTTTGAAAACCAACAGGAATGCATGCAAGAAAACTATAGAGCTGCAAGTAACAGAAAACCTGCTCTTAAAGGACACACACAAACTTGCTTGACCCAAAAACCAGCACAAAAACACCAGACTGAAAAGTGTATAGACAATAGGTGAAGGGGACCCACTTACCAATCCTGAAGTGTCTACTGTAGAGGCAGGAACCAGTTGGGGTGCTCCCTAGGGACTGAGTCACTGACAGGAGCAATTTATGTGATCTTAGGCAACCTTGTTAATACCAATGCTGGCAGGCACGATTTTGGAATTCTCCACATTACCTATTAGTGGCACAGAGCAGGCCCCACTGAAAAAACCACCACCCCTGAACCTAGGCTAGGCTCACAGCTGGCCAAGCAATAGTTCACACCACTAGCACCCCATGGCAGCAGCCACCAAGTCCCACATCCAGTCCAGGGGCCAGTACTGCCCACCACTGCCCCATCACAGCCTCAATACCACCACAACAAAAGAGTGTACACAATCCACATAGGGGACACCTCTTGAGCATCTGGCTAGGCTGGACAGGCAAGATTGTGCTTCTAAGCCCCACAGGACACCTTCTAAATAAGGCCAGTCCTTCAAGACTGGTAGAGATAGCTAATACACCTAATAATACATAGAAACAGAGAGAAATAGGCAAAATGAGGAGATAGAGGAATATGTTCCAATGAAAAGAACAAAGCAAAACCTAAAAAAAGAACTAAATAAAATGGTTTACCTTATAAAGAGTTCCAAACAATGGTCATAAAGATGCTCACTGAACACACAAAAAGAATGGATGAATACAGTTACAACTGCAACAAAAAGAAAATATAAGAAAGTACCAAACAGAAACTATAACAAAACTGAAAAATACACTAGAGGGGTTAGCCAGATGAATGGATGAAGCAGAAGAACAAATCAGTGAGCCAGAAGACAGAACAATGGAACTCGTCCAGACCAGCAAAAGGAAAAAGAATTTTAAAAAATGAAGATACCTTAACGGACCTTTGGAACAACATGAAGCGGAATAACATTCACATTATAGGGGTCACAGAGAGAAAAGAGAGAGAAATGTCCAGAAAAATTATCTGAAGAAATAGTCGCTGAAAGTTTCCCTTATCTGAGGAAGGAAGCAAACATCCAGGTCCAGGAAGCCCAAAGTACCAAATAAGATAAACCCAAAGAGACACAGAGCAGGACACATTATAATTAAAATGGTAAAAATTAAGAATAAAGAGAGACTCCTAAAAGCAGCAAGAGGAAAATAATTTGTTATGTGCAAGGAAAACCCATTAGGCTAACACCACATTTTTCGACAAAAATTTTACATGCCAGAAGAGTGGCATGACATATTCAAGGTGCTGAAAGGAAAAAACTTGCAACCAGGAATTGTCTAACCTGTAAGGTTATCATTCAGATTGAAGAAGAAAGGAGAGATCAGGGGTTTCTCAGATAAGCCAAAGCTAAAGAAGTTCATCACCACTAAACCAGCCCTACAAGAAATGTTAAAGGAACTTCTTTAAGCTGAAAAGAAACGGGACTAATTAAATAAGAAGAAAACAACTGTTTTGCTTTAAGCTAGTCATCCTTGAATGACTTACTTTGGAAGTACTTGTGATTTGGGAATTTCAGACAAATCTTAGGGTATCTCCTGCTTCATTTCTTGCCACCCTCTTCTAAGCCTCACCCACAACTACTACAACACATACACACAATTTATTCTCAGTCATACATTCCAAATTAGAGACTTCAACCTTTCTCCACCCCCTCATGGCTGCATTTTTTTATAATGGAGAGTCATTTGAAAGGTTTAAACAGAGAAATAGCATGAACAGAACTATGTTTCATAAAGGGCACTCTGAAAAGTTAGTTTCTAATTAGGCTTAATGAAGTACCTCTCTTCTATGCTCTCATTGTTCCATGAGCATATTTGCCAAAAATTTCAGGGACAACAAAACCCACATCTTCTCCCTCCAAATCTTGAGCTCTTTTTCTATTTAGCCTCTCCAAGATGCTTTACCCAAAATTGCATGACTCTAGTATTTTCAATAACATCATTAGAAACTTCCTTTTCCAGGAAAGATGGGAATAAATTTATCTTTTTTCTGAAAAAAAAAAAAAACTTTAAATGGACAAAATATATAACATGACAATTCTCAAGACATTGGACATCAGACAAATGAGAAAAAAAAAACAGTGATTTCTAAGAGACAAGAAATAAAGTGAACCCTACAACTGCCTCAGCTTAGTGCCTAGAGAGTTTTATAGACCATGAGTCAGGAAGGGAGAACTTACGCCTGATAGACTCATAAGATAAGACACCGGGAGTTCAGGGAACCCAAGGCAGCGAGAGTTCATAGAGAGGAAAAAAGAGGAGACAGCTGCAGAAAGAGAGTACCAAAACCTGAGGACCCCCCTCATCTCTTCAGTTGAGCATTAAGTGTGAGGTATATACCCAAGGCCAAGGAAAGAAACATCCAAAAAGATTAGAGGGAAACTGAAAACCTCATAAATCACAGGACATTCCTATAATATTCAGAAGGATTTTACCTCAATAAAGGGGAAAACCAGCCCTAGAATAAGTATAGCTCTCGTTCTACCTAACAAAGCTTAAGAGCAAGACTCAAAAAGATCAAATGGTTTCCAAGTAACTTAACTGTGTCCCAGAATAAAACTCAACAGTAATTTTAGGAATACAAAATATTCAGCATCCAACAAGGTAAAATTCACAATGTATGGCATCCAATTAAAAAATTAGTAATCATGTAAAAAGAAACAAGCAGATTTCATCCATAATGAGTAGGAAAAAAGTCAATCAATTGGAATTGACCTAGAAATTACAGACATGATAGAAATGGTAGACAAGGACAATAAAAGTTATAACTGTATTCCTTATGTTCAAGAAGTTGGAAGAAGTGAGCATGATAAGAGAGCACATGGAAGATATAAAAATACATTCAAATCAAACTTCTGAAGACGAAAATTACTTTGCTTGCAAAGAAAAATACAGAAACCAAAGTAAAAAGAGCAAATGAAATTAAGGCATTCATCATTTTTATAACTGTTTTTGCTTTGATCAATAAATCATTTCTTAAAAAGTATGTAACTCTTCAAAATTTCACAGAATAGTAAGTTTTTGCTTCTACTATTTCTCATTTATTTTTCAGTGTTTCAAAACCAATAAAATAATGGAGGCAAACTCATCACCTCATAATCTTAGTTTTCTTTGTGATAGATTAACAAATTAGGCATCTGTTCACATCCTATGAAAACTTTCAATAAAAGAATTCAGTGGAACTAGGAAACCTAATATCTATTCAGAAGTACACCTTGAGCGACATTTTGGTAGATGCTTTGCGAGCTGAATGTACACATGTGAATCAATTTCCCTTTATTATTCATAAACATTGTATAAAACTAGACATTTCACTGTTTACCAATCTTGATTTATAATTTTTATGCAAAGTATATGGATTTACATAACCCTGAACTACTCAATTATAAAATATTAAGTAGGCAAAAATATCAAATGTAATTGTAAGGAAAAATATATTTAATAGCAGTCTCTCCAACAAGCAATATTCAAGCTTATAACAAAGATGTTGTAAGAAAAGAGTATTCTATTTTATCAAATAATGATTTACAAAGATCTAGGATGACAGACATAGTACTATAATTTATAAGTATGAATATAATTATATACACATTCTAGGCTATTTTAAAATTTGTTTCTTTAGACAGTTTTTCTCTAAATAAAATGCTTTGTAGAACATGATTAAATAATATTTTCTCAGTACAATCACCATAGTTTTGAAGTGATTGGAAACTTTTCATATTAGAGGATCTAAGGTACCAAAAGACTAAGAACTCAGTCCCAAAGTCCCATGAAGAGTCAATTAATTCATTTGTTTGTTCATTTATTCACTCATTCATTCATTCAAATATTTATTAAAACCTACCACATACAAGGCATTCTGCTAAGAACTAGAGCAACATAACATATAAAAGACCTTCCCATCAGTGAGTTGACATCTGCTATGGATTGAATGTTTGTGTCTCCCAAAATTTATATGTTGAAACCTTAATCTTCAATGTGATGGTATTTGAAGATGGGGCCCTTGGTGGGGGCAGGTAATAGTTTGTGAGGGTGAAGTCCTTATGATGAGATTAGTGCCCTTATAAGAAGAAACTCAAGAGAGCTTACTTCCTCTTTCTGCTCTCCATGTGAGGATGCAATGAAAAGAGGGCCATCTACAAACCAGGAAGAGTGTCCTCACCAAATCTGTTGGTGCCTTGATCTTGGATTTCCCAGTCTCCAGATCTGTGAGAAATATGTTTTGTTTAAGCCACCCAGTCTATAGCAATTTCTTATAGCTGACCAAACTGACTAAGACAACATCCCACTGGTTAAATTAGATGTAAATAAAAATTAAATCTCATAGATTTTATATTTTGGTCTTGTGTTTATCATCCTAATTGATATACCCTTCAAAAAAGCTTATAATCTTATTTTCTCCACTGGTACTCATTATAATTTTGATTAAAAGAACTACATAGAATAAAATATCTAATAATAGGTAAAATACCAGTAATTATTATTGGTGTTATTATTTTAACTATATTAGTTAGAGTGGACTAAGTTCTATTCTAAAAAGACCATAAATTTGTATTGGCTCAAACACAATAGTAGTGCATTTCTTGATCATGAGATAGTATTGGATGAGTGAATGAGTAGGTAAGACAATCTTATTCTACAGTCATTCATAGATGCATGATGACAGAGGTTCTGCTACCCTGGTGGCTTCCGAGGTCTCCTTAGACATTATCTCTATTCTCGACAGCTAAAGGAAAACAATAGACAGAAGATACTGATAGGAGGATTTTAGAGACCGACCAATACATATTACTTCTTACAATCTATTGACTGGAAATCAATCACATGACTACTCCTAATCACAAAGGAGGCTGGGAAGTATCATCTAGTGCACACAGGAAGAAGAGAACACACATTTGGGTGAGCATCTGGGAGCCTCTGCCACATCAATCAAGAGGTAAATTCCCATTAAGTAAAAATCATATTGTGAATTAGTCTTGAGTAAAGTCAATTTTATTAATAAATTATTTTCCCTTCTGAAAATAAATTGGAATATTTCATAATAATAATTATTTCATATGCAAACATTTAGAATTACTAATCACATGCTGTTACTTTGTTTCTAAACATTTCCAATAGCATATTAATTTCATAGTTTATCATAAATTTCCTAAACATGCCCCATCCCTCAATTTCTGTCTTTTTTCAATGAAGTTTCAGGGGCAATGGGTTTTTACTCAGACCAATGGAAAGTTAAATCCCTTTTTTTTTTCCACTATCCTGCATTGTCTTTGGGAAAAATATTTAACTTTTTGAGACTTGATTTACTGATCTTTTTCCCATGATAAAGCATTTACCAGATGTAATTATTAAATTGAATGAGTTGTATGTATGTAAAGTAGTATGAAAAGTATGAAGCCACTGGCATTCATAATAAATATTCCAGAAATAATGGCTCTTATTTTTAGATCTCTCATTTCATGTCTTTTGTTTAGTTTAACTATGGTAAAATACACATAACATAAGATTTAGCATTTTAACCATATTTAAGTGTAAAATTCAGTGGCATTAAGGACATTCAGATTGTTGTGCAACCATCCCAACTATCTATCTCCAGAACTTTTTCATAATCCCAAACTGAAACTCCATACCCATTAAATAATATTAATATAACCCCCTTTTCCCCTCCTTGTAACCACTATTCTACCTCTGTCTCTATGGATTTGACTATTTTCGGTATCTCATATAAGTGAAATCATGACACCTTTTGATTCCCTTCTCATTTCCTTTTGTATATATCCCTTAGATATTTTCTTAGTCATTACAGTGAGGATTATATATAATATCCTAAAGTTATAGCATTCTATTTGAAAGGTTACCAACTTAACTTCAATTGCACACAAAAACTCTACTCTTACATAGCTCCACCCCAACTTTAGATCATTGATGCACAAATTACATCTTCATACATTGTGTATGCATTAACAAAGATTAATAATTACTTTAATGCATTTGTCTTTTAAATCCTCTAGAAAATAAAAAGTGGGTTATAAACCAAAATTACAATAACACTGGTTTTTACATTTATTCATACAGTTAACTTTTATTGGAAATCTTTGTATTTCATATGGCTTTGAGATACTGCATGGTATTCTTTAGCATTTCTTGTAAGGCAGATCTAGTGGTAATAAACTACCCTTAGCTTTTGTTTATCTAGCAATGTCTTAATTTTCCCCTCATTTTTGAAGGAAAGTTTTGCCAGATATAGAATTCTTGATTGAAATTATTTTCTTTCAGCACCTTTAGTGTATCGTCTCACTGTTTTCTGTCCTTCAAGGCTTCTACTAAGAAATTTACTGATAATCTTATTGAGGATTTTTTTGTAAGTGACAAGTTGCTTTTTTCTTTCTGCTTACAACAGTCTCTCTTTGTTTTGGCTTTTGACAGTTTGATTATAATGTGTCTCAATGTGGGTCTCTTTAAGTTGTCCTACTTGGTGTTCATTTAACTTTTTGGATTTGTAGATTCACGTCCTTCCTCAATTTGGGGAAATTTTCAGCCATTATTTTTCAAATAACCTCTTTGCCCTTTTCTCTCTTTTCCTTAATTCACTTGATGGTATCTCACAAATCCCTTAGACTCTGTTTACCTTTCTTCAATCTCTTTTCTTTCTGTTCTTCGGACTCAATAATTTCAGTTGTTCTGTTTTCAAGTTGGCTAATTCTTTCTTCTGCCTACTCAAATTTGCTGCTGTACCCCTACAATGAATTATTAAATTCAATTATACTATTTTTATTTATACCTTTGTTTTTTGGACTCCTATAAGGTTAGTTCAGCCAATTTCTAGTTGTTTATTGATGTTTCCATGGAGGAACAAGGACTAGGAGTTTCCTAGCCTGTCATTTTGTTGACATCCAGCCTCAAATATTTTTAAATAAAACTTTATTTAGTCATCACTATTACTGTATGTAGATAAATCAAAAGATATTCTCTAAATTAAATATTCATAATAAGCAAGATACACTGTTTTATTTCCAAATATTTTGTCAGGATGCAGTAGCTATCAAATACATCATCTCACTCTTCTGGAAGAGAACTATTTACTATTACTAAATTAAACTCTTATAGTAAAGTTTGTCATTTTACAATTACTTTTTTAATAAATTCAATTATAGAATCACCTCAAAGCCATATGCCTAAAAATAGAATCAATACACAACAACAAACACTCATTTCTTTCCCTTCATTCTACTGCCTATGAAAGCTTTCTGATTTTCTCTCAAAAGTTTATAATTAGCCTCTACCAGCAGAATCTCTCTGCTTATTTTCTTGCCTTTATGTCACCCATTGGCATTGCAATTTGAGCTTAATTTTAATTAAATACTACATGTTTTCTAAATTAGGATGTAATTCAGCTTGAAATATATTGTTACCTAGACTCATAAAAATATTTGTACTGATCATGGCTTTAGTGATCATTCCTTCATGACCCAGATGTGGACATGATACAGCAGATTAATGTTATTCAGGTGGTTAGTTCTAAAGTCATAACATAACAAACCCCTTTACTGATAGTCTCATGCTCTTTTTATTACTTCATACTTTCTTTTATCTATTTCCCAATTATTCTGATAAAAACTAAATTGAACTATATAATATGATCATTTCCGGGGTGATGTTAAAAGTGTAACAACAAGAATGGCTGAAGCAGAGTTCTGGAGGAGAGCCTTATGGTTCCAGATCTTAACCCTTTGGAAGTAGAGGGCAGAGGTTAGTTCAGAAGAAGGAATGAGTTGGTTGGGGATGGGAAACACTCATCTGAATCAGAGCAGTGGCTATTTACCAACCATATGGGTGTATTTCAACAAGGTAATAGCAGAACTAGGGCAACCTGGCTTTTTCTTTGTTTTCCTGATGCGTCCAGGATAATTTTCCAAACCTAGAATATGTTTGGATAAGTCTAACCTTTTCTGAAAAAACTGTAAAGCGGTTTATCTAGCAACCCCTCCTGCTTTAGGAAGCTGATGGGAAAACTGGTTGCTAGGCAACAATTAATTTCTTGTAGTAACAACAGAAATAAACAGGTCACCATTTTTCAGAAAAAAAAAAAAAAAAGCCATAGGTTTGTAGAGAACTGACCAAAACCAAGTCTGGAGGCTGTCGGTGGGGTCTCTTATGAACACTGACCATAATTAGACAACTAAGACTCAATTGTATTCAAGGATACAAAGGAGAAACTGCAGGAGAGCTTGTCACATCACAAATGATGAAAGAAACAACATTCAGGCAAAATTACAAGGGATAGACAATTAAAATCACCTTCTTTTCCAATACTTTACATTACAATAGCTATATGTTAGAAATACTATACTATTCAAACTGAGATACAGAGACATATGCCAGGGGTTATGTTGCCACAGGATAAATAAAGCATATCTTTCTTGAGCATCCATTATAATTAGTGGTAGAAAAATTCTTAAATTTATTTCTAGGTTGAAATAAACATAGCACTGAACAGAATTCAAAATTACATAAATTTTTGCAGGAACATGAGACAAAGAAATTTTACAACTATGGAGGAGCAATTTGAATTTTGTCTCAGTTTTAGACTCCTTGGAGGTGGGAGCCATACTCCTTGATTGTTCTCTGTCCTAGATTATTTCAGTTATCTATTGCTGTATAAAAACCACCCCAAAGCTTGGCAGTTTAAAATAACAAAGCTTTATTACTTCTCACAATTATATGGGTTGTCAAATTGAGTAGTGCTTTTAGTCTCATTTGGGATCTCTCACATAGCTGCAGTCATCTGATGGCTCAGCTGGGGCTGAAGAGCCCAAGATGGCCTCATTCACATGTGGCAGATGGTGCTGGCTATCTACTGGGAAGCTTTGGTTTTCTGGCACTTGACTTCTCATTCTCAATAGGCTGGTCTTATTTCTTGGCAGGATGGCTCCAATAAGTAAGAATAAAAGCTACAAGACATTTTAAAGCCTAAGCTCCAGAACTTGCACTGTCACTTGTGCCACACTCTATTAATCAAAGCAAGTCACAAGGCCAGCCCAGACTTAAAGAGTGTAGAAACAGATTTCACTTCTTACTTAAAAGAGCAACCAAGTCACAATGCAAAGGTGTATGGATGCTGAGAGTTGTGATTCACTGTGTTTATAATTGTAACAATCTACCATGGGGTATTTCAGTGAACTGAGCAGACTCTAGTGAACTGAGTGTCTTTCACTTCACAAGTCCTTAGGAATGCAAATCCTTCACTTAAGCAAAAAGAACACTAATTATTTGGCATGGAATATACTCTAAAGCCTGATTTTGTTTTCAGTTTGGGAGGGAAAGCCAACACAGGAAAGGTTTGTATTACCAAAGATATTGTCTTTAATAAAGGCAAAGTCAGAAAGAATGTGGGTGGTTGCTAAGCTCTCTAAAGAGAATATAAGTAGAAGCCAAAAGCCCCACATCTAATGAATACTAAACAAGAAGGGACCAACACCGTGACTGATAGAATTCTCAAAGATTATGAAACATGTAAATTATTCAATATGCTATTTTGTTATCCTTGTCCTCCAAATTTACTAAAAGTAAAAACAAACAAACAAACAACAAACTATCTCTGGTTTACCCAGATGGGAGAATAAATGTGGGTGTGGGTGGCAGGATAGATCTTTACTCACTGATAATCACACTTATTATTATCTTCCGCTCTGGTGCTGTCTCTTTTCATTCTTTTTTTTTTTTTTTTTTTTTCTTTTCATTCTTCTTTCTCATAACTCTGAGGTGAGAAAAGAGAAGAGCATGAACGGATGGCCTATGCCTTAAATGGGAGCTTAGGGAAAAACCTTCAGTAAGGAGTCTATGTCAACTAAACCTTACCAACCCTAGTTTTCATGGCGTTTCTCACCAACTCTTCTTTCTTGCCCCCTCAGCAAAGCTACATCACCAAGAAAACATGACCTTAAGCATTTTGAAAACTAGGAAGGTAACTTTTAGAACTTCATTACTGGCTGATTGAATCCAAATTATATTAGCTTAAACACACATAGAGAATAAGTTATGCCAATTGAAAAGGACCAGAGAGAAAGCTTTAAATAGGAAAATTCATTAAGTAAAAAAATTAATTTAGCAATATGAGTGTCAGTGGGAATCATTAACACAAGAATGACATATTTTCCTAACCCCAAGTTCTTACAAGGCTTCATTCCATATACAGTTTAAGAATTTTCACATTACAGCATTGGAATCAATAAATTAAAAAATCAGTAGAAGTTCATTTGCTTTCAGTATTACTCAAGGCAATTTTGGGTATTATTGTGCCAGATTGGTTACTCTTTGTGTCTGAGAAACTACATTTTCCTATTATTCTTCCCATGTAGTATGATAAAAGGAGATGGAGCAAGAAAAGGTGATAACCTTTAAAGTAAAACTTATTAGAACTTTCTCTTTTGACATTGTGGTTTTATTTATTAATATTTAAGTAACTTGCATAAATATTTTATTATAATAGCCATCAAAATGATATGTGAGAATTAACTGACACAACTAAGTTATACATTTATCATGAAACCTTTGTGATGAGTCAGCTGTAAAGAATAGTGTTCTCCCCTCACTGTACATTATAAAAGTCTGAGTCTGCTTTTATAGGAAAATGTAAGCCTGGAAAGTATATCTTATGAGGGGATACATAAAAAGAGGTGTGCATATACAAAATACTATACAGAATGTCTTGGTATTGGAGTGAAAACTGTTAAAAAAGAAACAGGAAGGGAAGTTTTGGTCCTTCTTAAATAATACTGGATAATGAGTTGCGAAATGGAAAACCACTTAATATGGGAATTGCCTATATACATACAGGAAACTAAAGCTAAAACTCTTGACAATCCTGAGTAGGTGTTAAACTCAAACTGGTTCCTAACCTCCACATCCATTCTCCTCTTCCCAGGGTGGATCACTTCATTCCCCTTTATAGAATCAATTCCATCTCCAGCGTCTAAAACTAATTTAAGTCAGAGTCATAGTTTTATGGCTTGGGAGTGAGCATCAGGTCACTTTTATGAAATACACTGAGGTGGTCATAAGGATGCACTTCTTAGTCCTCCAACTACAGACAGAGTAATTGATCAAGAGCTCTAAAATCCATTGCCACACTGGCACCAAGGCCTTGCTTTCCCCCAGGCTCCTTTGAACCAATGACTGAGCATGGTAGGCATACTGGGGCAGGCCCCCTCTTATGAGAAATAAGAGGTTTCTTTTTGTTGACACTGACTTGATGATTCTCAAACAGCCTTGCAAAACTTTTATTAGGTTGCATGGTAGTTTAAGGCACTTCTACCCTACCTTTTCTCCCTTTCCCCTTCAGGGCCAGATCTGCATCTAATCTAATGGCTATGCCATGCTCCCTGTTCCATTTTCTCTCACACAGCCGTTTCTAATAAAATTCTTGAACTTTTAGTTTTGCCTTGATGTCTGTCTCATAGAGGTCCTGAACTAGCACATGATCTATAAATGTGAAAAATGAATTCCTGCCCTTTCTCAATTCCTAACTTCCTCTCATCTATAGCCCCATAAACTTCAGTTCTCATACTTGAACTTCTTCTATCTTAGTCTTTCCTTGTGAGCTCCCAGGTGATAACCTACAATGTGCCAATAATAACTAGGGCTTTTATGTTCAAGTACAGACTTTCAAACCCAACTGATTGCTAAATTCATCTTCAATCTAAGTATAACTACCTTTCCACAGAACTCCGTCTGACTGAACTGGATTCTCTTGTTGCAACAATATGCCATTTCCCCACTGCCAAGTGGATTGTGACAGAGATTGCTGAAACCCTTGGATATTCTGCCTGGTCACCAAATTGATCCCCCTAACCAATGACCTCTGTAGGTTATCAACTACCTCGGTGCTTGTCCAACTTCAGTGAGTAGATCCAATAGTTCTAAATCCTGCTCTATCCACATGTCTCACCAAATCCTAAGATATGACAATAGGTATTCAGTTAAAATTCTTAAATAAGATATTTATTGGCTAAATATAAAGCACTTATCTAAGAAGGAACAAGTAATAGTACAGATGAGAGTGAATATACCTCCTTAGAAGGAAACTTGTGCAAGGAGGAAATCAAAGTTATTGGACATGTGTGTTCATTGAATTGAAAATAAAATGGTTCAAGGGTCCTGAAATATACTGTATTTGAAGACATGATTTCTTAGGTTTCTTTGTATCAATTTGTTTGTGTAAATGTAAAGTTTAGATTTACGTATCATAGAACAATTATTAAGTTAAAATAAAGTAGGAGTTTACATCTTATAAAATATTAGCTGGCATTACACTCTTATTACTCAATTATTGCTAAATTGAACTGAATCTTACTCTGAACCACATGTGAACAAAACATGACCTACTGACTGATTCTGACTCAGGACTTTGCTTTATCTAGTCCTTAGTCTCATTAAAGAAATCAGTGGTGCCTTTGTCTGGGGAAACTGCCATCTTATCACCAATGTAGTGTTTCTGAATCAATGACTGGTTTTCATGTTAATAATAATGTTGCCCATCTGCAACAGGGTGGGGTGGAGGAAGGAAACTAACTGCTTGCTGTTCAACTTCATGAAAAAAGTCACATATCTTTGGAAACTGTAGTTTGAGAAATAATAGTGGTGATGGTCTTTTAACCTTAGATATCCTTAACGGTTCAATAAAGACATCCTCATGAAAGAAAGAGAATCACTGGTTCAAGTTCCCCATCTAGCATATCATGTGTGGGCTGTGATGACTGGCTTATAATATGCCAAATACAAGCCAAAATACAGAGGAGCCTATTGAAGCCATTTATGAAAATACCATAGCTCTATGTATAAATATCACCACATGTCCCCTTAATGTTTTACTAACTGGAGTCAGGCAGTATCTGAGCAGATCTCTGGACAATTTCAAACTGATTGACACCAACCTTTCATTGGGAATGGGAATTTATCTCCACACTCAAATTCTTTTTGACAGCTCTTTACAATACTTTTTTGTTCACTATTTTCTGGGGTAGACTTTAACAATTGTCAATTTTTTTTTTCAGGAGACAGTTGCTTTTCTCTCTGAAGAGAAATTCTTTTGGTCCACAACTTTAAACAGAAGACAGCTTCCCACTATTTCATAGTGTGCAAATTATTAAACACTACTGAGTGGGGAGGAGAATTTGCATGGCTGAGAATGAAATAATGAAGACACCAAAAAAAATAAATAACTAAAACAAAAAAAACAAATTACATTGATCTGAGTGAGTACAAAGGAATTTGGATCTAATAGGGAGAGACAAAGGTTTGAAAATCAAAAACAAAGAAAAAAATCTTCTTTGAATATTTGGTAAATAAAAAGCTGGTAGGCCAACTAAATATAGTACATAATAAATTCCATTAGAGAGTCAAGAGTATGAAAAACAGTCACAGACCAAAGAAGGCTAAGGAAACATAATGACTAAGTACAATGTGGTATCCTTGAATGGATCCTGGAAAAGAAAAAGGATATTAGTGGAAAAACTGGAACTTCCAAATAAACTCTGCAGTTTAGTTATAGTAATGTACCAATGTTAATCTCCTAGTCTTGACAAATGTACCATAGTTTTATAAAATATTAACATTAGAGGAAGCTGGGTGAAAGGTATACTGGAACTCTCTATTTATTTCTGTAACTTCTCTATAAATATAAAACTATCCCAAAATAAAAAGCTTGTAAACAAGAACATAAGACTGTCAACAATTTTATTTTTACACAGGAGACAGAGGACACTTTTAAATCTCAAGTTGGATGATGTATAGGTGATGATCATGTGCTTAGGAGTTATAATTCATATAGTTTGAGGCAGACCTTTTGTTTCCATTATCACTTTTTTTAATCAGTATTTCCTAATTTTAAGCTTAGAGTTAAATTTATAAAGATGGCCACTGTTTCAGAGCCCTAATGAAAGAGACAGGCATATAAGGAGTTAAGCTTCGGGATTCTTACCACATTATTTACATTGAATAAAGAAATGTAATTTTCCAAAATGTTTGTTTTATA
Organism: Eubalaena glacialis; assembly: GCF_028564815.1. Taxonomy (NCBI): domain Eukaryota; kingdom Metazoa; phylum Chordata; class Mammalia; order Artiodactyla; family Balaenidae; genus Eubalaena; species Eubalaena glacialis. The sequence continues at coordinate 107,368,257 of NC_083720.1, read as the reverse complement.
CTAATATGCCATCCCTCTTTATTAATAAAAGGAGGCAAGGCAAAAAATGTCTTAGTAAGAGTGTAAGACTATATAAAAGTGTAAAAGTTCCCTGAACAGAAGGAATTCTTTTTTATTTTTATATCTCCATTCATGTTCCAAAATAATATGGGAGCAAAGCATCCCATCCATTACTGTGGGGCAATAGTTTCCCCAATCAATGTCTAATGAACCACGATTACACTTTATCTGAAATAGGCTTCAATGAAAGGATGGTTTTTCTTCAAAATAATAAATCAGATCATCATTATGCCATTTTCTTAGATCCATCTACATTTTTAACACGGAATAGTGATTTTGAGAAATATTTTTTGGAAAACCATCTGCCCATGAGCATCTGAGTAAGGAATCAAGGGAGAAAACCAATGCCCACAGAATAGCCCACATTCAAAGTCATTGCCCCTGCTTCTGGGAGGCTAAGACAAATAAAAGCTCTCTAGAACATTGGTTTTCAATGTTCTATGGCCTCAGAATACTCTCCTTAACATTTACACAAGTTCGTACTAAGTATGCATTTTCCCATTTTTCTTATGCACAACCTAATCAACTAAATATGCAATAAGATATTCCCAAAATTCATACGTTTGGAGCTTGTGATCCATATGAGATTGTTCGTGTTACCACAAAGAATTAATATATCTCTAGTCAACAATAAATTATGCTTTAGTTGGCCTGTACAGTCTTATAATAGGAAAGTGTGCTGCTTCAGATAAACATTTTGAATTATAAATAGCTATTCTGTGCACAATGTTATTTTTAGTGTTACCTATAGACCCAAGACTCAAGTTTGGGAATCAGTGCTTTAGGGACAGGCACTAATAGGTTTCCAGTAGTTGCTCGATTAATAGGAGTTGGTTGATTCATTTATGTCAACTAGATATTTTTGGTTTCAGGTCTGGATGCCTGCACCATGCAGTCAAATGCTCTACTCCTGAGCTATACCCGCTGGATACCTGCACCATGAATGAAGCAAGACTGGCTTATGGTATAGAAAAGAAAAAGGATAAAAAGACAGAGAAAGAAAGATTGGTGAGGGAAACTCAGAGTGTATCAAAGAAGTTGGGCTCCTACATTGGGGATGATAGTCACAGATGTCCTATCTCTAGATGAGAAGCCATAATTAATTTGGGAATGAGAGGGGGCTGAGAAAGGGGATGCTAGAGAACCATTCTAGTACCAAACGAAAAACTCTTGGTTGTTCAAATAGGGTTAACTTGGCAAATTTTCACATTAATTTACTCTATTTCCTAAATATCTTTCTCCAACATGTGAAGGAAATAAGGAACTGAAATAGTGATATTTATAAAGCAATATTTTTCTTTACAGTAGTTCTTGAATTCTCAAAAGATCTTGCATTCAGTATTAATTTTGATTAGATTATGTAACTCTACCTACAACACATATATCACCATGAAGTAAAATCAATGTTAACACGCTTGCCTATCCAAACAGCCTTCTTTTCCATATTCAATTTCACCTTGTCCTTTAAAATAAGAAAGGGCACAAAAATTTAGCTACAGGAGTGAAGACATTCTAAGGAGAATTTTGGGGAGTAAAATGATTAATATCATGAGGAAGTAATACCATGCACAGTAACATATGGCATACATAATTGTTGACTGTGTTCATGAAGGCTACTCAACACTACATTTTTATAGTAAAAAGTTAGATTTTATTATTTCTATTTGTAATGATCTTTTCACCCCAAATCTCACAGACTTTTGCTACAGGGGACTCAATAGCACCCTCGAAAATGGCTTAAACACAACGGGGATTTTCTAACACCTGACTCTCTGGGATCAGGGCTAATGGAATGGTGGCTGGATGCAAGAAAACTAAACATCTGTGTAAGAGCTGTAAGATGAAGCAATGCCTACTAGGGCTGGCAGAATCAAGGGTACAAGATAAGGTCATAATAAATCCCTTTCTTGTGCAACTTGGCATGTTGACCAACAAGTCTTGGGATCTAAGGTGGAACATTCTTAACAGATATATCCTTACAGTGACAGCAATTGTCACACCTTCCTCAGCCCCATATAACCATTGCTTTATAGCACTTGGATACAACGTGACTTAATAGGAGAAGCAATGTAATTTTAAAAATCTCTAACTATAGAACAGTCCATTTAATTAGGAAGAATGAACAATTAACTCTTTCAGAGTAGTTTTCTTGATAAGGTTCATTAGAGGGTCTGATCATATATATGCCTTATAAATTCAAATTCCTAGGGTGAGCATGGCACTGGGATTTTCCTGAGGTTTTTGTTTGTTCTTACTGAAATAAATTATGTGCTTCCTGGATGCTTAAAATGGATAAGAAGTCCCCCAGATAACCTGCATTCCTGTATCTCCACTAGATATTATGGCTTGACTTAGGTAGTACCAGGAATCCAACACTTGAGGACTTACAGATTCAAAAGGGAGTTAGTTGCCACAGCTTTTACATGACCTCTAGGACAACAATCATTCTGGACTTGAGTACAGAAGTACCACATCAGAAATATACATATTAACAGCCCACTGCCCATTTTTATAGCATTTCAATTTCCATTGATGCATCCTAGTCTAATGCTTACTGATATATTGCTAACTCATATTTTTTCTGACAGTTTCATACTGATCTTTTTATTCAAATCTGCCATATTACTATGCTAAATGTGATGTATAGTGCTTAATGACATGGCAAAAACACCCTGAAATCTGTATTTCCTCAGGTTCAACTCTCTTGTATATCACATCTTCTTTATCCATTCACCTAACAATGGACATTTAGGTTGCTTCCATATCTTGGCTATTGTAAATTATGCTACAATGAACATTGGAGTGAATATATCTTTTCCAGTTAGTGTTTTCTATTTCTTCAGATAAATGTCCGGAAGTGAAATTGCTGGGTTGTATAATAGTTCAATTATTAATCTTTTGAGGAAACTCTACACAGTTTTCCATAGTGGCTGCACCAATTTACATTCCCACCAACAGTGCACAAGGGTTAAAATGTCCATACCACCCAAAGTAATCTACAGATTCAATGAAATCCATATCAAAATACCCATGGCATTTTTCACAGAACTAGAACAAATAATCTTAAAATTTGTATGGAAACACGAAAGACCACGAATAGCCAAAACAATCTTAAGAAAGAAGAAAAAAGCTGGAGGTATCATACGTCCTGAATTAAAACTGTACTACAAAGCTATAATAATCCAAACAGTATGGTGTTGACATAATAAAGCACACTTAGGTCAATAGAACAGAATAGAGAGCCCAAAAGTAAACTCATATTTATATGTTCAATTAATCTACAACAAAGGAGGCAAGAATATATAATGGGAAAATGATAGGCTCTTCAATAAGTGGTGTTGGGAAAACTGGACAACTACATGCAAAAAAATGAAACTATACCACTTTTTTACACCTATACAAAAATAAACACAAAATAGATTAAAGACTTAAATGTAAGACATGAAACCATAAAACTCCTAGAAGAAAACATAGGCAGTATGCTTTTTGACATCTTGTGACTAGTTGTGTGACATTTTTACTAAAACTTTGGAAACAATATTTCAAAAATGTCAGGAATAAAATGTATAATTTCAAAATATATATTTCTTTAGGCACAGTATTTTACTATTTTTATAAAGTAATGCATGCAGAGTAGAAAGTAACATTATAATGGCATACAAGTCTAGTCTCTCCATCTAAATCCCTTTTTGAGTCCCATGCTTTAGAAGTTTTTGTTTCAGTTTTTAGATCTTCTGGTGGTATTACCATAAGTCTAAAGGATATATAAATACCTATATTTCTTGATGTATTGGTTGGGGTTCCTGAGAGGAAACAATAGACTGGATGGATAGAAAGATAGATAGATGGAGGTTTATTATAAGGAATTAGCTCACATGATTATGGAGGTTGACAAGTCCCAAGATCTGCAGGGTGAGTCAACAAGTGATGGTTTAATTTCAGTCTAAAGGTTGGCAGGGGGACTTCTCTGGTGGTCCAGTGGCAAAGAATCCACCTTACAATGCAAGGGACGTGGGTTCGATCCTTGGTCAGGGAACTAAGATCCCACATGCCGCAGGGCAACTAAGCATGCGTGCCACAACTACTGAGCTCGCGTGCCTCAGCTACAGAGCCTGTGTGCCATGAACTAAAGAGCCCACGCACTTTGGAGCCTGCACACCACAGCTACAGAGCCCACGCGCCCTGGAGCCTGCATGCCACAACCAGAAAGGAGAAAACCTGCACGCCACAACTAGAGGGAAGCCTGTGCGCTGCAAAGAAAGATCCCGCATGCCTCAACGAAGATCCCGCGTGCCGCATCTAAGATCCGATGCAGCCAAAAATGAATAAATAAAGGCAGGCACAAGACCAGGATGAGCTGATGTCTCAGTTGGAGTACAAGGCAAAAAGAAAAAAAAGCCAACATCTTATTTCAAGCAGCCAGGCAGAAGTAATTCTCTCTTATTCAGGGAACGATCAGCATTTTTGTTCTATTCAGGCCTTCAACTAATAGGATGAGGCGCACCTACATTAGAGAAGGCAATCTTCTTTACTCCATCTACCAATTTAAGTGTTAATCTCATCCCAAAACACCCTCACAGAAACACCCAGAAAAATGTTTGGACAAATATCTGAGCACTCCATGGACAGTCAAGTTGACACATAAAATTAGTCATACACTTGAATTATCAACTTTATCCATGTACTTTCTTTATGGATTGGGTATGGCACCAATTGCCTCTACTAAGAACTAGCTCCCATATATCACTCCTCTTTTTCTCCTCCCCACCCCCACTCCTCATTATCTAGATGTATTGGTTATATTTTTAATTTTTAGTTTTTCCACTGACTAGTCCTATAAAGTTACACACTTAATTTTTTTCTTGCTCTTTTAACCTTAAGTACTGTTTCTTAAACATCTTTCTAAGTACCATTAATCCTCTCTCTCCATCTCCTGACACCTGTCAGCTTTACCATCACATACATATTGTCAAGGTTTACAACTTTACATCCCATTCTGTAAGCATAATTAAAATTTCAGTGCTTCATTTGTAAAAATTAGAACCTAAGAAACAGTATTTACTATATGATAATTATATAATTACTATTAATTCTAAAACTAATTAATTGAATAGACCCCTAGAAAAAGGAAAATGCACTAAACCCCTGCTGTTATTAGAATATTACACACATCAAGATCAAATGAATTCTCTTTCCTTTTACTCCTCCAAGTGCTCAGAATCACTCACAGTTTTTATTTGCATCGTATTTGGGCCATGACCTTCTTGTATATTTCTTTCTTTTATTTTAATTTCAATTTGCTCTCCTCTTTTGCAATACATATTTCTATTCACTATATTATTAAGAACTTCCAGTTTTTAATCATATTATCCATAGAGCAAACTGTATCCTATTCTTCTAAAAGATAGTCTTAAAGGAGCCTTCTGACCTCCTCTTCTAATTTGGACTGATTGCTTTCTATAACTAGGTCTGTTACCCTGGGATTTCTTTTTATTATTCTCTTGAATAGTTTTTGTTTCCTGGCACATACTCTTTCTTTTTCCTGTTTTTTTTTTTTAAGTTTCCTGCTCCTGGAATAACACGCAAGTAGTTCCTCCCTTACCCACCCCTGAGAAAAGATTAGTGGTGGAAAGAGTATCTGAATCCTTCCAGATTGTAGAATGGAATTCTATGTGCAAAATCACTTTCCAACAGAACTCTCAGTACATTAGCTATTGAAGAGAAAGAAATCTGGTGTGAATCTGATTATCATTACTTTGTACATATTTTTTTAATTTCTGAAAGTTATAAGGAATTTTTATTGATCCCTGTTGAGAAATTTCACAGAAATATGCCTAAGTGTGTTCCTTAAAATATATTCAATTTGATTAACTTCAGTAGACACTTTCAAACTGAAGACACATGTCTTTCTTCAGATCCAAGATATGCTCTCATATTTCTTATTTTTATGTCTCTTTCTTCTTTTAGATGAATATTAGACTTTCTAGAGTAATACTTCTTGTCCCTTAAATCTGCCATCATATTTTCTATTTATTCTTTACTTTCTGAAAAATTCAATCATTTTATTTTTTAAGATTTTCTATTGTTTTTTTTATTTTGGCAATCATATTTTTTTTAACTTCCAAGAAGATTTGTTAATCTCTAATGATCATTTTTCATAAAAGCTAGTTTTGCTTTATGGATGTACTGCCTTCACAGTTTTATCTAAGGATATAAATTACAATTCATGAAGTGTTCATTTGGTTGGTTGATTGGTTGTTGGTTGGTTGGTTGGTTTTCAGCTGCCTATATTACCTCTCTTTCTGTTTTCATTTTTCTGTTTTTTCATCTTGGTCATTCACTTTTGTGTTGTTTGCATTTCTTAAATATTTAGTGAAACAGGTATTGGTTCAAATTTTAAAATGAAAATTTTAAATTGGTTTAATAATAGGCGGATAGCCTAGGTTCCTTCTATTGATACTTTGGGGAAATTTATTTTTCCAAACATACTTCCCCCACCAATGGAAAGTTGACTATATCCTCTAACTTGTGAGCTGTCAACTGGAGAATTCACCCCATGGTCTAAGATTTGGGAGCAGATGTATTGACGAGAGCTCACCAAAAATGTGAAAATAGAGAAGATTTTACTCTGGTGACAGCAACTTCAACACTTGCAGCCCTGGCTCCACCAAGGCAGATCACTGGATCTCTTTTGAAAGCAGTCTTTTGGGGGAGTAAACTTTGTTTCTCTCAAGCTCACACTTTGCTAAACTAAAGCATATAATATTTGGTATCTATGAGCCTCCTATTCATTTAGAGTATTTATGTTGTTATGATTCCAAATAAGTCTTTCTTTCTCTTTTAAAGGTTGCCCCTTCTTGGGATATACACACAAAGCCCACAAATTCTAACTGGTACCTGCACATACAATGACACAAAGGGCTTTAACAGTCAGTTCAAAAGAATGTAATATCGTAATCTCATTTCCCACTAACTTACACCTGCCAAGAATGCAATCCTTAACTTGTATGTTATGCAACTATTCAAAAGAATCCCAAGGCCTAAATCCTCAAAAACCCTTAGCAAGGTAAGCAATAAACACACATGTGTGTGTAAATACACACACACAAACAGGATGTAAAGGAGTTTGAAAAAGAATATAAAACCAAATTATGAAAAAATTATACAATCTAGTCCATAATTTTGTCTTATACCTAGAAAAATATCAAAAAATTGCTTACCCACTGACATGAGAACAGTAATTTGTTTAGTCACTTGATTAGTTTTCATTATTGTTGTGATCACTTTTGGCTATAATCTTCTCTCCATTCCACTTAATTTACCTGTCATTATAGATATTGCTGTTGAGATACAAAGCTGGCTAAAATCAGCAAGAGTTTCAAGCATTTTTATTATGAAACCTGACAAATTGACACTATCCATCTTGCCAGAGAACTACTCAGTATTACTAAAATGAGCAGGTGCAGCTTGACCGCAGGAGCAGCAAGGACAAGCACTATCTGCAATGTGCATGGGCCTGCCGTGGGACTCCTTTGAAGACGACTTTGGAAGTCACCTGACATTTCCCTAATAGCCCTCAGCAAACTTTCCAGGACAGCCTGTCACAATCTGCCTCAGTCTTAGCATATAAGAAGTACAAAGGAAATGATATTCCAAGGATGGATTTTTCCTATCTGGTGCTTGAAAGATGAGGCATAAAACAATTTTTCTCAGCCCTGAAAGTTTGTGTATTTATATTGAAAAGCTCTAGGTCAAAACGAAGTATTTGTTAACTGGAAAAAAAAAAGAGTAAAGGAAAGAAGAGTAACGAATAAAACAATTCCATGCTATACACAATAAACTTCTTCAAATCTGAGTCAATCATAAATCGGTTCTATTCATTCATTAGACATTTATTTAACACCTATTTTTTTAACACCTTTATTGGAGTATAATTGCTTTACAATGGTGTGTTAGTTTCTGCTTTATAGCAAAGTGAATCAGCCATACATACACATATATCCCCATATCTCCTCCTTCTTGCGTCCCTCTCCCATCCTCCCTATCCCACCCCTCTAGGTGGTCACAAAGCACCGAGCTGATCTCCCTGTGCTATGTGCCTGCTTCCCACTAGCTATCTATTTTACATTTGTTAGTATATATAAGTCCATGCCACTCTCTCACTTTGTCCCAGCTTACCCTTCCCCCTCCCCGTGTCCTCAAGTCCATTCTCTACATCTGCGTCTTTATTCCTGTCCTGCCCTAGGTTCTTCAGAACCTTTTTTTTTTTTTTTTTAGATTCCATATATATGTGTTAGCATACGGTATTTATTTTTCTCTTTCTGACTTACTTCACTCTGTATGACAGACTCTAGCTCCATCCACCTCACTACCAATAACTCAATTTCGTTTCTTTTTATGGCTGAGTAATATTCCATTGTATATATGTGCCACATCTTCTTTATCCATTCATCTGTCGATGGACACTTAGGTTGCTTCCATGTCCTGGCTACTGTAAATAGAGCTGTAATGAACATTGTGGTACATGACTCTTTTTGAATTATGGTTTTCTCAGGGTATATGCCCAGTAGTGGGATTGCTGGGTGGTGTGGTAGTTCTATTTTTAGTTTTTTAAGGAACCTCCATACTGTTCTCCATAGTGGCTGTATCAATTTACATTCCCACCAACAGTGCAAGAGGGTTCCCTTTTCTCCACACCCTCTCCAGCATTTATTGTTTCTAGATTTTTTGATGATGGCCATTCTGACTAGTGTGAGGTGATACCTCATTGTAGTTTTGATTTGCATTTCTCTAATGATTAGTGATGTTGAGTATCCTTCCATGTGTTTGTTGGCAATCTGTATATCTTCTTTGGAGAAATGTCTATTTAAGTCTTCTGCCCATTTTTGGATTGGGTTGTTTGTTTCTTTGATATTGAGCTGCATGAGCTGCTTGTAAATTTTGGAGATTAATCCTTTGTCTGTTGCTTCATTTGCAAATATTTTCTCCCATTCTGAGGGTTGTCTTTTGGTCTTGTTTATGGTTTCCTTTGCTGTGCAAAAGCTTTTAAGCTCATTAGGTCCCATTTGTTCATTTTTGTTTTTATTTCCATCTCTCTAGGAGGTGGGTCAAAAAGGATCTTGCTGTGATTTATGTCATAGAGTGTTCTGCCTATGTTTTCCTCTAAGAGTTTTATAGTGTCCTGCCTTACATTTAGGTCTTTAATCCATTTTGAGCTTATTTTTGTGTATGGTGTTAGGGAGTGTTCTAATTTCATTCTTTTACATGTAGCTGTCCAGTTTTCCCAGGACCACTTATTTAAGAGGCTGTCTTTTCTCCATTGTGTATTCTTGCCTCCTTTATCAAAACTAAGGTGACCATATGTGCGTGGGTTTATCTCTGAGCTTTCTATCCTGTTCCATTAATCTATATTTCTGTTTTTGTGCCAGTACCATAATGTATTGATTACTGTTGCTTTGTAGTATAGACTGAAGTCTGGGAGCCTAATTCTTCCAGCTTTATTTTCTTTTCTCAAGATTGCTTTGGCTATTCGGGGTCTTTTGTGTTTCCATACAAATTGTGAAATTTTTTGTTCTAGTTCTGTATTTAACAGATTATTTGCAAAGCACTAAGGAGGATAGTTTGGAAAATAAAGGTATTTAATATACTGTCCCTATCTTCAAAGAATTTATAATAAATAAGAGTTATTTAAAAAGACATTACTATCCATAATTAGGGATTGAATATGATAAATATCAGGTACATGAAAAGTGCAACATATAAAGATTGCTTATTCCCAAACCTTTGGTATAGAATTCCTACTTGAATGGGAATAATGGGATTAAAGAAGTAGATGAGGCCTGGAGAGAGGAAAAGTCTAGTTCTATTGAGGAGTAATTAGTAGAAGGAGAGGAAAGGTAAACCTCTGGGAGAAAATTAGGTAGCCCAAGGACAAGAAAAAACAACTAACAGTATTAAAGATTCAGCTAAATGCTAGGGGTTATGTGCATTACTCCTTTAGACGGAAATTGTAACTGATGAAGTCAATAGAGGTTCAATAATAGAAAGCACTTGCTATTATTAATTACTGACCCAGTAGTTTGGTCTAAATGGGAATAGAAAGAGCAGGGGGAAAAAGATAGTCTCACTTAAGGTGAGACCAGAAAGAAACCTAGGGAGCTGTTGAAAGAATAGTTGATAGGGCACCAAGGGAGTAACAGATGAAATTAGACGTGGACAGAGAAAGCTCTAGACAATACGCTGGCAGTCATCACAGAATAATGTCTTGGAAGTGCATGGCCTCTCCATCCTTAAGCAAAGGGTGGTCTATTTTTATTTCTACTTCAAGATAAAGGCTCTAAAAGTATTCCTCTGTTACCCTCTAATTTGTTGGAGGAAGAGAAAAGAGTCTGCAGGCAACTTAGGGGACATTCAGAATAGCTAGGATGGGGACAGTCTGGGGAGAAGATAAGCCTGACTGTGAGAGTACAGAGAAAGGAAAATTTACTTCCAATTGTTAGGATCAGTGGAGGCTGTGGGTTCAGGGGGCATATGAGCTGGGCTTCAAATCCTGAGCTGGATTTCAGCAGACAGGGAGAAAACTGGCAGCAGGTAAGCATCGGGCATATTTAGGGAATAATGAGGAGTCTGGTTTGACTTCTGCAGAGACTACATTTGGGAGCTTTGTATGATTGTGCCCATTTTGCAAAAGTGCAAACTGAATCTCAGAAAGACTTGGTAACTTGCCCCAGGTTATCCACCTAGTAAGGACTCAGCTCAAAAACAAAATCAAGGAAAGAAACAAATCAAGGAAAAGAGTTTGAAATTTTTGCAACAATCCAAGAAAGAGATCATCAAGGAGGGCTTGAATTAATACTGCAGAGATGCAAATATGAAAGGTTTGTCTGGGAGACTTGGCAGAGGTAAAATGGATAGGTCTTGATGACTTATTAAATGAAGGAATTAAGAAGGGAAGCAAAGGAAGATAAAGGAAAAATAATAACTAAACAAGACCAGCATTATCAAATAATACTGTACTGTGTGTGTGTTTATACACACACGCAACACATGATTCTGCAAGTAAACATAACCTATAGAGTGCCAATTAATAAGGAAAAAGTGGAACCTAGTCTTTATAGAAAGACTCTTTAGTCTATGGATACAGCTTTACCATGTATTGTCTCTGGAAATAAATACATATATTGAAAGTCTTACTCTGTAACATACATGGAAGTTCTACCTCCACCACTAACAATATTGTTAACCAAATTCCCACCAACCTAAGCAGTATAATATATACTGACAAATAAGAAATTGTTTCTTAAAGAAATCTACAGACTAACAGTTTTCTTCTGTGGTTTTATTTGTGCTTGCTTCCATAAAATGGAAGGTAAATGAAATAGACTATTATAGCTATGATCTTAGTCAATGTAGTCTGGTGGACTGGACAGGGGCATAAAAGGACGATGACAACCACCAACTACTTGCCATGTAAATTCAATACCAAAGAGGTTTGTGAGCTTGAAATTTTGGAGAGCTACGAGATACACATAAAATATTTGTGAAATGAACTAACAAACAAATTAGCAACTGAAGAACTTTGACCAAATGGTCATTGACATATCCAAATGTACCAGGTTTTATGACAGTTACCTGAAACTCCAAACTGAGAACACGGTAACAATACACACATACGTATGAAGCGCAGATGATGTTTATCCATATAGTTATCTGTGTTTTATAAGCAGAGTAGCAACTATTAAAATGTTATGATTTGCTGGATCCTGGAAAGTCAAATGATTCAAACAGCTCCCCTACTGGCCTGATAACCACGAATAAATTTCTTCCTTAAGTGCTGTTTTGTTTATTTGTATTCTATTTAATGACAAACTCATTTAAAGAAACAATTTAAATAAAGTGATTGTTATTGTGCTAGAAGTCCTGAAGGAAATAATCAAGGCACTGTGATAGGGTGTAGAAACGCTTTAGTTGTAATATTGATAGCATGCGACTGTCTCTCTGAAAGAAAAGCTTCTGCTCCAGGATCTAAAAAATAAGATCGTGGCTGCCATACAATAGGATGAGGGGAAAGCATCCTAGGCAAAAGGAACATCAAGCTTAACATTTGGAGGAACAAAAGAAGGCCTTGAACACAGAGTGTTTAGAGTAGGTCATGGAGCCAAGAATGGAAAAATAGCTCTGGAACATATCATGGAGGGCCCACATGGCCAATTATTACTCATTTTGCCTTTTGCCTGGCTTGAACTTCAACACACAGCCATGTCTTTAGGCCATAACATTTCCCCAAGTCTTTTTGCTTGCTTTCAGACTCTTACTGTTGACTCCAATATATCTTCTCAACCTCTGAATCTTACCAGATCTCCCAGTATGAGCCAACACCTCATGCCTGTGCTGACTTACTTAAGGTCAGCTCAGTATCAGCATCTCCCTCTTTTACAATTTTCTTTGATTGCAGCAGGATAAGTTTCCCAGAATCCTCTTCCTTTTATGTTTCCCAGTTAGACCTTGTCACTCACTGAAACTTGGAGAAAAGAGAGGCCATTATTCTGCAAAGGCAGATTTGGCCAGATGTTGTGATTCACATGCGGGTTCCTGGTGAACTCTTAATATGTTTTTTTTTTTTTTAATTAATTAATTAATTTATTTATTTTTGGTTGTGTTGGGTCTTCGTTTCTGTGCGAGGGCTTTCTCTAGTTGCGGTGAGCAGGGGTCACTCTTCATCGCGGTGCGCGGGCCTCTCACTGTCGCGGCCTCTCTTGTTGCGGAGTGCAGGCTCCAGAAGCGCAGGCTCAGTAGTTGTGGCTCACGGGCTTTGTCGCTCCGCGGCATGTGGGATCCTCCCAGACCAGGGCTCGAACCCGCGTCCCCTGCATTGGCAGGCAGACTCCCAACCACTGCGCCACCAGGGAAGCCCCCTGGTGAACTCTTGAGATGTATTCACATTCTTGCTTCGTGCCAAGATTGTCAGTGGCAGCTTCCCTGACTTTGCTCCCCTGCTCTTCCAACAGTTGTAGGATCCTCAGGTTCCTTATCCTAAAACCTTTCAAATCTGGGCCATAGAGAGTGGCTTTTATATTTGACACCAGAAAACAGAACTTCAAAAGATAGGAATGTGGAATCAGATCTATAGGCTGATTAGATTTGAAGGAAGTAATAACCTCACTGCCAGTAAAAAGTGGAATAATGACAGTTCATGGCATGCAGTGGCAAAAGTCACTGCACATATCAAGTCTCACTGCATGGAATCAAGTGCTTTAAAATGTCAGCATTTTGGGAAAACAAATATATTGATATGAGCCCCTAAATAAATAACTCTGGAGTCAATGTTTTAGCTTGAGTGGCTAGAAGTGTTTCTACCAGTTCACGTAGTTTACTAGAATATAGACTCAACATTGGCCTACATTAAATGAAATTAAGGTACTAAAACTTCTTTGTATAGTATAGAGGAAGAAATCCAGTGGCTTAGGGGATCTTGCAGGGAATTTATTACCTATGACCTCACCACCCTCTAAATATGTCACAGTGAGGATCTAAGGGATATTTACTTCACTAAGGTGTTGATTGATCCAGTTAAGCCATCCCTTTCTTCTCAAACTCTACTCTTTTGACCACTATGACACTATATTCTCCTGAAAATTCCTTCACAGTATTCCATGCTTATTCCTCTTCCTCCCCTGAGTCATAATAATGGTGTTCCCCAGGGTCTATTTTGGTTCTTTTTTTTTTCTCATTCTATACCTACAGTGTCCTCTACAAACCATGCACTATTGATTCCCAAACAATGTCTCTGCCTCATATCTCTCTCCTAGTTCCAGACCCATGTATACTTTTGCTGCTAAATTTATCTAGCTCAGTGGTTCTCAAATATTTTCATCCCAGGAACTTAACCCTTTACACTCTCAAAAATTATTAAGAATCCCAAAGAGCTATTGTTTACGTGTGTTGTAGCTATAGACATTTACCATATTAAAGATTAAAAAATGAGAAAATTTTATGAAATATATATTATTTTAAAATATTAATTTATTTTACTAAATATTAAATATCAATTCATTTGAAAATAGTAATAATAAATCTATTGTATGCTAGCATAAATAGTGTTTTCATTTTTTAAAACTATATTTTTCAGAATAAAAATAGTGAGAAGAGTGGCACTGTTTTACTTTTTTGTACATTCTTTAATGTCTGGCTTAATAGAAGACAGCTGTATTCTCATATCTGCTTCATTCAATTTGCTGCAATATATTTGGTTGTTTTGGTTAAAGTACGTGAAGAAATTCAGCCTCGCACAGATTAGTTGGAAAAGGGAAGAGCATTTAAACTGTTATCTCAGATAATTGTGCATATTCTTCTCCAATACTACACCAGAACTCAACAAGTAGTAGGTTCTTAAAGATAAATTGCAATCTGAAATCATACTAATAAATTTTCATAATTTTAATTTTCATTAAAATCCATTGGCCTGAGAATGTAGAAAGCTGGAGAGAAAGCCACTCTCATCTTAACAATGAGACACTAAGATAAGTACAAAATCAGAACTTTTTTTGATCCCATTATATAGCTAAGTTCACAGGCAACAAAGTAACCTGAATTCTAAGTAGAAACTAGTTTCTCTAAGACAGAATACACAAAGTGTCTTATCTGTGGCAGAGCATAGCAAGAAGTGGCCACTAAATAAATGGATAAGAAGAAACCAACTATAATTTTAATTAATTATTAAGGGTCAAGTGTGGACTGGCATATCAGTCTGAAATAGCTGGAGGCCTCAGACACAAGGAGAGTTTGCAGTCACTTGCAAGCTCTTTTTCTCAGACTCCCTTTAAGTGCTCACATGAAATAATGGGGCAAGGCAGGAAACCAAAAAGAACATACCTCAATGGTGCCAGACTGCTGGGGGGAAAAACATGAGTTCTTGCTTATTTAAACAGACTCTTCTTTCCTAAGAAGCGAAAGCCTTAAGCTTCTGGAGATGGGGCGGCAATCACTGTAGCTCCCAGAGCACAGGCAATGATCCATTGCATCTAGGGGATGGGTAAAAGAAAAGGCTCTCTCCCCTGGAGAAGGGCAAGAAACCACTCTGGCTCCAGGAACCAGGTACTGTAGGTTTGATATTGCTGGGGTTAGGAGAGAAACTCCTATGCAAGACAAGCCACAGATACAAGACTGAATTTAGCTGCTTCGGGGAGGAGAGGCAGGAATGCTAAGAATGCCCCATGTCTGAGATCTAGGTATACAATCCCTTCATAAAATGGAGGCTGGATTAGAACAACAAATAACTCATCGCCACCACTATCAGCCTAGCATGGAGTAACCAGCAAGAGCGTGGAGAGATCCCTTCTGCGGTGCATGCAGAGACATCTGAAAGCTGAAGGTAGAGCACAAACACAGAAAATCTGCTGGCACCCCAGACCCCACACTAAGCTGAAGGCAAAAGCAGCCCAATACCAGAGAAATTTGATGACTGTGGTGCACTGACAATAATAACAGCAACGGCAAACACCAAATCCAGATCAACTCCTTACTAAATTGAGTCAAGTCCCCAGGGTCCTGGGGGAAAAAACGACATGCTTATCTTCTGGCAAAAATACTGTTTATCTCAGTCTCTACTGTTCTATACATAATGTCCAGCATTTAATACAAAAAAAAAAAAAAAAAAAATCATCGGGCACACAAAAAGAGAAAACAAAGAATTGTTTTCAAAAGATAAAAGAAAAATCATTCATTTTCAAAACTTAAAATAATTAACAGAAACAGAATCTGATGACCCAGATAGTGGAACTATCAGACTTTAAAATAACTGTGGTAAACATGTTAAAACATCTAGTGAAAAGGTAACCAGCATGCATGAATATGTGAACTTCAGCAGAGAGATGAAAACTGTAAGAAAGAATCAAATGGAAATATTTGAATTTATTAAAAAACACAATATTAGAAATAAAGAATTCCATTGAAAGTCTCATCAGTAGACTTGACAGAGCTAATGAACTGAAAATCTGAAACTGAAAGTCTATCGGTCTTTCTTGTATAATTTTGTAACACTATAGATTGGTCTTTTTAAAATATTGGTTCACTTAGTTATACAGATCTTCCAAATGTTGGCACATTTTATCACACAATATTTTTTTAAACTACAGTTTTAATGTTACTACCAGTCTCATTAGAAAAGCCGCCATGGTGATGAATACCAGTTTTCCCAAACTCTCATTTTTGCTTGAAAGCTCAAATTTTATCATTAGCAACAAATACTACCAGTTATTTTTCTTGAAATGACAGCTCACTTCATTCATTTTCAAGAATATAACTGCCAAAGAGTCAATTTTGAATAATTAATATTTTTCTGTCAGTTTTATTTTTAAGTAAAAATATTTCTTTTAAAAAAAATGGCAATTCAAACACAAGTGATTCTTCCCCAGACAAACTTTGTAATTCAATAAGCATATTTCCTCATTTTGCTAAATGGAATATTAAAAGATGTGCACCAAAGGGTAAAAATTAAATTAAACTAATAGTTTTTAGAGTTTAATCAAGGACATTCTTAAATGAAACTGGGCATTTTTTAAGCTGCAAACGCATGGCAATAAAGACTATAATGACAACAGTCCTACGATTTGGCACCACTGCTTTAGTAAGCACCCATTATTCATGCTATAGCACCAGCAATTTAAACCACAATTGCTTTTCACTAGCAGTGCAAATGTCAACACATTTTAAAAGGCAATAATATCTTAGTATTATTATGAAATACTAATGATTTTTACCTCATGGGTCCTATGAAAGGGTCTTAGAGACTCCAGGCATCAACAGACCATGTTTTGAAAATCACTAATCTATCTCAATTTTTCACAGCACCTTAAACTCAAATGGTACCTATCTTGATTGAAAACCCTTCCCCTAAAATTCAGTAACTCTCCTGCATTTCTCACTCTGAATGATTACACTACAATCCAGTTACTCATCAAAGTCTAGAAACAACATCAGAAATAGAAATAACACCAGAAATAATACTAGAAAATAATCTCTTTTGTCTTCCATTTTCTCCCACTAACACCCATAGACATCCTATCAACTTATCTCAGTGAAATTACTTGTACAGTTGACCCTTAAACACCATGGGTGTTAGGGGAACCAATCCTCCATGCAGTTGAAAATCGGGGTAAAACTTACTGTAGGTCCTCCCTGTCCTCAGTTCCTTCATATCTGCAGTTCCACATATACTAATTCAACCAACTGTGGATCATGTAGTATTGTAGCATTTACTATTGAAAAAAACCCATATATAAGTGGACTCACACAGTTCAAACCCATGTTGCTCAAAAGTCAACTGTATCTATTTCATCTGTCATCCCACTCTACTTTCTCCACTTTTACTGTCATAATATCGTTCCCTATAATTTCTTCTCCATAACTACATCATAGCTGCCTCGATGTGCTATAATATCTTGAAATACATGAATAATCTGAATCAAAGGAAGGTTGTATTTTATTCCTTCCTAAAATATATAGGTTAGATTTGATCATGCCATTGCCCGACTTAAACACTTTTTATTCTAATCCGTTGCTTACAGCAAAGGCTAAAGATTTTCCCAAACTGTGTTCCATGAAACATAGGAATCCTTCAATGTATTAATAAAGATTCCAGAAGCAAAGTTTTCATGGTTAAGTACGTTTCAGAAACATTATATTAAACAAGTTAAAATAAGTCTTTATTGCAGGATATTCCTGAAACTTTAATGTGCCACTATGTACTGTGAACTCCTGAGAGAAGGATGTATGCAGGATTTTCCAAACTTTGTTTGTTTATAGTCTTTTGGGGGTAAGTTTTAAAGTCTACCAAACACCTGTATTCAGTGAAACACTGGCTTTCACAATAAAATGTCAACTATTTAACATTGTCTTTAAAAGCCTCCTTACCTTGCAAATGGGACTTAGTCTACCTTTCCTGCCTTAAATCCCACCACCAGCCCCAGCATAACTACACTCCAGCCACACTAGGCTACTAGCTCATTTCTAAACATACTCTCCTAAACATTTCTCACCTCCATTCTACCTACCATGCCTGTTTTTTCTCTCTGCCAACCAAACCCTACTCTTCTTCCCAGGTTACAGTCATCACCCCCTCAAAACCGTTCAAGCCAAATGAATCCCTCAGTCCTTGGTGCTCTTAGAGCATCTTTGTGCACCAGTGTACACATAGATGAGATGAACTGTGTGCTTCCCTCAGGCCAGGAGTGGCCTGCAGACAAGGGTTGTATCTATTACATTTTATCTTCATTTAAGAATCTACAATAGACATCATAGTAAGCACTCAATTTATTATTATAGAAGTTACGTTAAGTGTAACATAGTCTTCAAAGAATTTACTATATTTCTTGGAAAATCAGTAATCTATGTTTTCTATATGTTAACAATTACCTAAAACATTTGATGAACTACAAATTACTTATTATCTAATTATGGTGAGTAACAGAGTTTGGTATATAGAATTCAGAAAGATGTTTGGCATGTTCACTAATAATTTACTCTAAAAAAAAAAAGGACCTGATCAAACTGAAATTAATCCATTTATAAACTGACAAATAAACTGTATCTATAGGAGGAACATGGCTAATTTTACAATTACCACCCAATTTATCTGTAGACAGTAACAGCCTTGGATCATGGTCCATATTAGTAATGAATAAGAAGGGGACCCTACAACCCTACAACCATACAAAACAATGTCCACTTTATAAATTAATAATCTGAGCCTTTATTTTCTAGGACCTAAAAAATCACTTAAAAAAAAAAACCTAGCAACATATGAGTGCTAGATGTTTCAACTATGTCTTTCTCCTCTACTCTCAAAAAGGATATCAGAAAATTATTTTCTAACTCTATAGGTTGTACCATATAAGATGTTTAAAGGAAAGCATTTAACACTGCTCCTCTACCCCAAAGTCTCCTCCCCTGCCACATACCTTTGCTCTTTGATCTTTCCAGGCCATTATCTGAGTTAAAGCAAAAGAAAAACTTGTGGAGATAAACAGTTTAAAGGTAGTGAATGGGGACAGACATCTTTAAGAAAAAAATTTAACTTGCATTTCAGAAGTCTACAGGCAAAGTAAGCCCCACAAAATATGAAGACTCCTTTCCTCCCTCCCCCTTCCCTCCACTTCCCTCCATCTTCCTCTTCCCCTTCCTGAACTTTTCAGTCTGAAAGGCTTTGAGATCGGGCAGAGCAATGTAGGTAGCCACGCTGAGGAAGAGCTGGATGTAGGCTGCCAGAGCTCAAGCTCTAAAGTGAATTGAGTGTTCATTAGAAAGTTTGTAGTCATTTTAGCCTGTGAATGCTTTTAGGGGGTGGGGAGAAGGGAGGCAGATAATCCATAATCACTTAGGTTGGAAGGTAAGACATGGAGGGCCTTGGCTTTGGTTGACACCAAAGTATCAGAGGAAAAGGAGAGGTGTTTTGTTTAAAAGAAAAAAAAAGAAAGAAATTGGCTTTTTGGTTAGTTGTTTCTCTTGCTTGCTTGCTTGCTTACTCCTGAAAGGGCGTTGCAGAAAGGAGAGAAGCTAAGAGAAGAAAGAAGAGGGCAATAGGGCAAGCGATGCTGGGATAGACAGAATTTCTCCACAGCAGCAAGGCCAAGGGTGAATATCTTTTAATGGTAATACCTATGCTGACAAAGTCATCTGTGTCACAGTAATATAAACCCTTTCCTGACTCCTCCATGAAATCCTCCGTAAATTCTATTTACTAATCAGTTTTGTGTGGGTGATTTTGGGTAAAAGTCAAAGAGATGCAAATTTCATGTGTGGGTCAATATGAGATAACATGTTATAAGAACCAGGAGGAAGTAAAAAGCCATTGCAATAGATGAAAATTCACATAAATCTAGGCATGGGGTTTTGTATTTTCACAAGCCATGATTTTAGCAAGCTTTGAATCCAGGTATACATACTTGGTCTTGAATCCCAACTTGACCACTTATTGGCTGTAACCTTGAGTTAGTTAGTTAATTCCTAGCTCCATTTTCTTATCTGTAGCATAAACATAATGACAGTGCCCCCATTATATGCCTGTCACGTAATAAGCACCCATTAACCGTTAGTTTTATAAACTATAAATTGCTTAGCAAATAGATTTGCCAAGAACTAGGGCTCTTGAGGAGCTAGTGCTACAAAGTGAAAAATACAAACACTTCATTAAAGAAGCATTTTTAAAACCAACACGAAATTTCTTTGAAAACCAAGTCTCTCTTGTGCTGTAAGGCAGTCCCATTGTGACTCTCAGTACCACAGGGAAGGGAATGTGATGTTCCGAGGATTTCTTCCTCTTGAGCCCTGCTGCATAGTTGCTTGAGCATTTACAGAGATTACAGGAGGATACATAAGAGGGAAAGGTTAATTTGTCCAAGACTGATTGAGACAGGCTGGCCGCTCAGAGAGGAAGTTCTAGAGCACCAAGAAACATCTGAGCCAGGTGCTAAAGGCCATCCCCACAGAATGCTGAGTCGGTGGATCAGGCCCGTGGGCCACCAAAGCATAGAGCTGCCACCCCTAGGCTAGGGTCCCAACCCCTGATGAGGCCTAGGGAAAGGTTGATGTTCTCCCAACCTGGTGTTGGGATAAAAAAAATGGGGCCAGGCACCAAATTTCTACCATGTGGTCCTTACTTGTACCCCTGAGTTTGCCAGGGCAGGAGCTGGTTTTCGCCAAGCAGACAGCTTATAAACTCACAACCAGGTTCCCTCTCCTGGAATCTGATGTCTGGCGCTGCCAGATCAATCGGTTGCCCCAAAGTGCAAGGGGAACAGGGGTACCCACTCCTGCTACTATTCCTATCTCTATGAGCTTTTATCAGTAAATCCTGTTCCACAAAATCTGAGATGTGTGTGCTACCTGGACATTCATCATTGCTTCTTTATTAGAGCTCAAGGGACTTCTTTAGTCTTTGGACAACATTTTTATTTCCTATGATATTAGCTCTACTGTTAATTGAGCATTCCGTCTGATGCTCATAAAAAGAAGGCAAGCCTAACCCAATGAGAGAGAAAGTATGAAGTTGGCTGCTGACAACTTACTGGACAGTTTTGCCTAGGAGACTGTCTGATGGGATTAAATTCAGAAGTAAAAGTAAATGTCACTTTCCTCTTACTAGCCTTGACCTTTTGTTTTCACTGAACCATTTCCACCTCCTGCATGTCTTCTTTCAATTGTCTTGTCCAAAGACATGAGCATTACTTTAATTAGCTCCTTTTTAATAATATTTCCTATTTCTTCTTATTAAGATTTCCTATCTTAGCAGTGCATGGCTAATCTTTCCTTCTCATAATGTTGCTAAGAGGAAGAGCTGGAAAGTTTTACAAGTTTATTTATAAATGTTAACAACAACCAAAAAAAAAAAAAAAAAACTGCCAAATAAAGGCAATAGTTACTTCTACACAGTATTTGTAAGGGTTCTAGATTATACCCAATTTATGGACATGACAAGAATTTCCCACCCATAAGAAAGTAATAATTGGAAACAGATTGCACATCTTTATGAACATAAAGAGTCATTAGAGGGATATACAAGAAAAGTAAGATAGCATTGACTAAGATCTGAGGGCATCTATGCAAATTAAAAGGGGCTGGGGAGAGGCAGAAATAATGGGCTATTTAAGCAAAACTCATAAATTCATACTTCTGTTGTACCAAGAAAATAGCTTCTCTAATCCACATGGTGTCAAGTGTTATACACTTAGGCTGGAAGTATAAGGTTCTTAAATAAACACTCTAAGATGTCTTGAATTTGGATTCTTCCATGTATTCTTAACACCCAGAGCCCTGGATAAATCACTGTGGAGGGCTGGTAGAGCCAATGTGAGTATTATGGCACTATTGTCACCCTGTCGTTTTGCTTCTTTAGGGTCAGATTCAGTCCCTGGTCAATAATAGGCTTACAAGTTTATACCAAATAGACCTAATATGTGCAGATAATTCTGAAAATTCAATGTGATTTCCAAAGGCCTCTGAGCACCAGGGCCAATTCAGGAGCAGCCCAAGAAAGGTCTGCCCCAGCATAGGTTGAAAGACTAACCTGAAATGGATCTTTATCAAAACCCTAGAAAAAAATCTTTAAAATATACAATGGAGATAATTTGAAATACTTTTAGATGTTCCTAAAGTAAATCAGATTTGATCCCAAGGCTTACAGGAAAAGGATCTAGTGTGTTATCTTATGTTCTCTTTGGTGCCATAGCTTCACAAAGTATTCTAAAGACACCAGTCTTCATCCAACCTTTCTTCCTTCCACCCTCCTTCCTCCTCCCCCCAACTCACTCTCTCAAAACTCTATTGAGAACTTACCACTTATGAAATAAGTGCACAAAGGTAATGTAGATGTACAAAATAACGTGCTATGGGTTATTTGTTTTCAATATCTTGCATGAGATCATCTACCACAAGCCTCATAAATGTCAAGATTTCCCAAAAGTCTTGTTTCCTCATTGACACCAAAGCTTCAGTATCCACATATACACTGATGACTCCCAAATCCATATCTTTAGCTCAGAACCCTCTACTGGCTTCAGACACTTATATTTAATTTTAGAGTGAATGTCTCCACTGTGCCTATGCCATTTGTCACTTTTACCTGAACATGTCCAAAATAAAACATCATCTTTCCCCAAAAACCTGTTTTTTTCCTGCGTTTCCTATCTTTTGGACTAGAATCACCAACCCACTCACTCATCCAGGGATGCAGAATATAGACTAGAGACACCAATTTAATGTCTCTTTAATCTGTCCTTTCTTTTCTACTCCTTAAAATCCTCATCTCTTTTCCCCTGGATATTACAGTAGAGTCAGAATTAGATGTGCTTCCCTCAGTCTGCCCTGCTTCCTCTGCTCCTACTAACTGCCGCCAGAATGATGTTTCTAAAATGTAAATATCATTTCTCTCCTCTGCTTAAAAATCCTTTTGTATATCCCCATAATTTTCACATTAGAGTTAAAATTCTTCGCTTGCACACAAACTCTTCATGACCAGGCACCTACGTACTGTAACTTCTTCTATCACTCCTTCACATGCTTCTTCCCCTTAGTCCACATCTATGGATTTAAAATGCTTTAAACATATATACTGTTTCAGACCCTCCTCCACTCAAATGCCTTTTTTTTCTTTCTGTTTTCAAGCTAATTCTTACTTACCCTTTCGAAACTCAACTCAAAGGCAGCCCGCTTCTGAAATCATAGCATTTATCCCACAGGACTATAATACAAGCACACCTTGCTTTACTGTCCTTCATTGTATTGCATTTCTCAGCTATTACAATTTTTTTTATAAATTGAAGGTTTCTGGCAACCCTGCATCTAGCAAGTTTATCAGTTTACCATTTTTCCAACAGTATGTGCTCACTTCGTGTCTCTTGGTCATATTTTGGTAATTCTCACAATATTTCAAATATTTTCATTATTGTTATATTTGTTATGGTGATTTGTGATCAGTGATCTTTGATGTTACTATTGTAATTGTTTTGGAACACCACGAAGCCTGCCCATATAAGATGGAGAGCTTAATCAATAAATACTGTACTTGTCCTGATTGCTCCTCTGACTAGCTGTTCCCTTAAGTCTCTCCCTCTCCTCAGGCCTCTCTATTTCCTGAGACACAACAATATTGAAATTAGGCCAATTGAAAACCCTACAATGGCTTCTAAGTGTTCAAATGAAAGGCAGAGTCACATGTCTCTCACTTTAAATCAAGAGCTAAAAATTATTAACCTTAGTGAGGAAGGCACGTCCAAAGCCAAGTTAGGCCAAATGCTAGATCTCTTGCACCAAAGAGTTAGCCAAATGTGAATGCAAAGGACATGTTCTTGAAAGAAATTTAAAATGCTACTTCAGTGAACATATGAACGATAAGAAAGCAAAACAGCCTTATTGCTGATACGAAGAAAGTTTTAGTGGTCTAGATAGAAGATCAAACCAGCCTCAACGTGCCTGTAAGCCAAAGCCTAATCCAGAACAAGGCCCTAACTCTCTTCAATTCTATGAAGGCTGAGAGATGTGAGGAAGCTACAGAAGAAAAGTTTGAAAGTAGCAGAGATTGGTTTATGAGGTTTAAGGAAAGAAGGAGCCTCCATAACATAAAAGTGCAAGATGAAGCAACAGGACAACACTGATGTAGAAGCTGTAGCAATTTATCCAGAAGATACAGCTAAAATAATGAATAAAGGTGGTTACACTAAACAATAGATTTTCAATGCAGACAACACAGTTTCCTATTGGAGAAAGATGCCATTTAGGACTTTCATAGCTATAGAGGAGAAGTTAATGCCTGACAAAAGCTTCAAAGGACAGGCTGACTCTCTTGGTAGGGGCTAATGCAACTGGTGACTTTCAGTTGAAGCCAATGCTCATTTACCATTCTGAAAATCCTATGGCCCTTAAGAATTATGCTAAATCTACCTGTGCTTTATAAATGGAACAACAAAGCCTGGATGACAGCACATTTGTTTACAACATGGTTTACTGAATATTTTATGCCCTCTGTTGAGAACTACTGCTCAAAAAAAAAAAAAAAAAGAAGAGATTCCTTTCAAAATATTACTGCTCATTGACAATGCACCTAGACAAACAAGAGCTCCAATGAAGATGTACAATGAGATTCATGTTTTCATGCCTGCTAACACAACATCCATTCTGCACCCCATGGATCAAGGAATAATTTCCACTTTCAAGTCTTATTATTTAAGAAACACATTTCATGAATGTGATTTCCTTGGGAATCTTGTTAAAATGTACGTTCTGAATCAGTAGATCTGGGGTGGGGCATGAGATTTTGCATTTCTACCAACAGCAGATGCTGCTGCTGTTCTTTATTGGCAAGACCTTTGAGCTGCAAGACCTAGATACAACTAGATTATCTACTCTTAAATCCTTCTAAATAGTACATTTGAAGTCACAAGAAAAAACAAAAGCAGAACTTCAAGGAATTATATGTTGCATATTGGACACTTCTAAATGACAATGACAGAGAGGAGAATTATAATTTAGTCAATTATTATAACAAAATAAATATTTACTGTTTTTATATGGAAATCACCAAAGTATAAAAATAGATTATTCTTGTCTTCAATTCATTTTTTTATTGAAATAAAGAAACACATTTCATAAGGTTATAGCTGCCATAAATAGTAATTCCTCTGATGGATCTGGGCAAACTGAACTAAAAACCTCTAGAAAGGATTTACAATTCTAGATGCCATTAAGAACATTCATGATTCATGGAAAGAGGTCAAAATATCAACATTAACAGGAGTTTGGAAGAAGTTGATTACTACAAACTTCATGGATGACTCTGAGGGGTTCAAAACTTCAGTGGGGGAAGTAACTGCAGATATGGTGGAAATAGGAAGAGAACTAGAATTAGAAGTGGAGCCTGAAGACAGGAATTTACTGTTGCCATCTCATGATAAAACTTTCATGGATGAGAAGTTGGCTTTTATGGAGGAACAAAGAAAGTGGTTTCTTGAGATGGAATCTACTCCTGGTGAAGATGCTGTGAAGGTTGTTAAAATAACAACAAAGGATTTAGAATATTACATAAACTTAGCTGACACAGCAGCAGCAGGGTTTGAGAGAATTGACTCTGATTTTTTTTTTTTTTTAAATATACCATTACAATTAATTTCACCTGCCCCCTTCAATGTGGCTTTAGTTTTTTTTGTTTTTTTGGTTTTTTTACTTATGGCTGTGTTGGGTCTTCATTTCTGTGTGAGGGCTTTCTCTAGTTGCGGCAAGCGGGGGCCACTCTTCATCGCGGTGTGCAGGCCTGTCACTGTCGTGGCCTCTCTTGTTGCGGAGCACAGGCTCCAGACGCGCAGGCTCAGTAGTTGTGGCTCACGGGCCTAGTTTCTCCACGGCATGTGGGATCTTCCCAGACCAGGGCTCGAACCCGTGTCCCCTGCATTAGCAGGCAGATTTTCAACCACTGTGCCACCAGGGAAGCCCTGACTCCGATTTTGAAAGAAGTTCTACTGAGGGTAAAATGCCATCAAACAGCCTTGCGTGCTACAGAGAAATCCTTCATGAAAGAAGAGATAATCGATGTGGCAGACCTCCTTGCTGTCTTATTTAAGAGACTGCCTCAGCCACCCCACCTTCAGCAACCACCACCCTGATCAGTCAGCAGCATCAACACTGAGGCAAGAACTTTCACCAGCAAAAAGAATATGATTTGTTGAAGGCTCAGATGATGGTTAGCATGTTTTAGTAATAAAGTATTTTTTAATTAAGGTATGTATTTTGTTTTTTAGACAAAATACTATTTCACACTTAATAGACTACAGTATACTGTGAACATAACTTCTATAGGCACTAGGAAACCAAAATATTTGTGTGACTTGCTTTGTTGCAATATTCACCTAATTGCAGTGGTCTGGAACCAAACTCACAATATCTCCAACATATGCCTGTAGCTGACTCACAAATCTGTCTCCCCCATTAGACTGTAAACTCCTTCAGGCCTCAACCATATCTGTCTCACTTATCTTACCACTGTCTAGAACAGTGCCTGGAAAATGTATTCTTCAATACAGAGCTGGTGAATGATTCTTCAATACAGAGCTGGTGAATGAATTGTTGAAAGAAGGGATATAATGCATGTGCCACCTTTGGCAAAATTCTTAGACTTTGCAAGGCATTCTCCACACCAGGCAAACATTCATGAAAAATGTATGTGACAGTTTAGGCCAAGTTTCTTCCTCCTAAGAAGATAACATTTAAGGGATATGAGAAGAATCTTTATGAAGATTTTAGAAAAGGTAGAGAAAGAAAGAAAAGTATTTTAATTTATACATATGAAGTCCAGAAATTTTCATATAATAGCTCAAATGGGGAAAATGAGCACAAAAAAATAATAAGGCAGAATATTTTTTTAAAATAATCTTTATGTATATTCCTCCCCTCAGTCACAGAAACACAATATAACACTCAAGAGAATTAGAAGCTTCAAGGAGAAAAGTATGAAAAATGTAAATCACTACTTTATTAGATTAAAAAAACTGTTCCCTAGAGAAAACTCATCATCCCATGCATGATAAAATGGTGGAGTGGAAGTTTCTGAGCTCTCAGAGCAAGCTTTAGAACTCACCAAGGAGCACTGGCCCTAACATTTACTTCCTAGTGATAAATGGAACCTCTAGGACATCTTCAGAAAAATCATCAGCCCAAGTACATTTTACAGTAGCAGAGCTGGTTCTCTATCTACCTTTATTTAGGCAGATAAAGCAGTATCAAGATTATAGTCACTACTTCAAGAGTGGTCCAGGCAACAGGTACCTTCCACAATAGCAAAGTCATAGTATTCCCTTTCATTGAATACCTGATTATTTTAATTGATGTGTAACAATGTAAAGACAACTAAATTTCTTTCACTTTAAAATATTCACTCACCAAATGGATAAAGGGATTGCATATGAATGAAGCCATTTCTATGTAAATTACAAATGCATCATTTCAATCCAAAAACAGCATTTTAAGTTACCAAATAATAAACATTGAACAGAAAGAGAATAATGTTATGCTGAAGTCATTCTATGTCCTAGAAGTTAATGATTATCCCCAGTGATCACTAGTAAGTTAAGTTCAAGAGTACTAAAATCCAACAGAGAAGTGAATTTCACTGTAATTAGGTGGCAGGAACAGGAATCAATACTTCACCTTAAATGTTAACCATACAGGGGTATATAGGAAGTCTATACCTTCTGCTTAATTTTGCTTTGAACTTAAAACTGGTCTAAAATATAAAGCCTATTTAAGAAAAGTTAACTATATATCAAGTTTTTATTTTATCAAGATGTTATTTTGTGGTGTGAATAAAATGTTGTTCAACAATGCAAACAAATCCATAGGATGGTTAAACTATTTATAATAATTCAATCCTATCTCTCCCATTTGAGGTCTTCAGATGCTTACATTCTACTTTAAGCTATAAAGGAGCACAAAACCTTCCAAAACTGCCTCTTCTGAGAATATTTCCAATTTATAGATCAGTATACCTTCATTTCCAAACAAGCATGCCACAAAATCAACAAAACAAACAAATGGCTGGGCCACAGAGCCGGCACATACATAGATTTCTTCCAGGGCTGCTCACTATTAAAACATATGGCAACTCTATATCAGAATGAAAAATGGACACATGGTCCACAGTGGTAAAGTTCCACAAAGCCTTTCTCAGTGAATCTTGTGGCATGAAAATCTCAGGTAATTTGCTTACCACCTTATGGGTAGACTCATACTGTTCCTCTTTGGTAGAGAGATGTGTATATATGCGTATGTGTCTGGATATGTCTGTATGTGTGTGAGTGTGTGTCTGGAAGAAAGGGTACAAGTACCTACTACATAATCAAAATAAATTCACACTGGTGGGGAAACTTGAAGTATCTACTCTGGACCATTTTGTGGGACTTGGAATGTAATGGGTGACTATGAACTCTCCTGAGTGTTATCCTTTTCCAAGTAACTGAGACAAGGAGAAATAAACTGCTGGGGGAATCAGGGTAGGAGTAGGTTCTGGTGTGAAATCAGTCCCTGTGGTTAGGAGAGGAGGTTACTTCAAACGTGTTCAGAGAAAAGGCACTCTCACTTAGAAAGAGCTTAATACACAGGAGCAATAGAGAAGGGCACCCTCTGAAAGACTGAATGGCTGTGATGGTCCTCTCTTGACTATGGAAAAGTCCTGTCTATAAAATAGTTTCCGTTGCCCACCATCTACACTGGAATTCAACATAGTTCCCCAAATCTTTGACTAAAATCTTATAAACTCATAGGGCTTTATGTGATGTTGATGTGGAGTATCAAGAGCTTGTCTTTCTAAGGGACCCTTCACTGAGGCAGCAGCAACCACTGAAGGGACTGTGCCTAGATGTGCCAGAATGGGACCAGTAGGGAAGGAAGAGGTGGCCGACCTAGGAGTTGGAAGCAGCAAGGAAGGGCACCTGACACAAATAAGCAACAGTCTGCGGCCACTTCAGGTCACAATGAGACCCTCCACTTACTCATCCTTTGGCTACAGGAAGTATTAAATACTGCAAAGCCAAGGTGCGATTTTCAGCTCAGATTCTGACAAGAAAGAGATTATTTGAATGGAAAGAGAGCAAAATAAAGTCCTGCTGTTTGTCCCTGCCCTCCAAGGAGAGCACAGCTGGCTCTGAGAACACAGATATAAGACAGAGCATTGAGGTTAGAGAGAGAGCAGCAGGGCCAGGCAGGCCAACCAAAGCTACTCCTCTGAGAACAAGCAAAGCAGTCAGCCAGGATTTTCAGAGCAGATTAGAGAGAAATGTGGCATTTTGTGGAAATCAGTAAGTAAAGATTTTGTATTTAAGGAGACATGGAGTAAAATAAGGGACAAAGTAGTAGACAGTAAACCTGATACAAGCATACAGCCATGGTAGAGACTGTATTTTCCAGTTGCCACCAATCTCCTCTTTTGTATAGAATAGAACCCCAGTTTTAGCTAAAAGACAGCATTTCCTAGCTTCTGTTAGAGCTAGCAGTTGCCATGTGACTACTTCTGAAAAATAAGATGTAAACAGAAATGTTGAGTGGGACTCCAGGAAAGCCTGACTAAGGGTAGCTGCCTCCTTTGGAAGGAAATTCCCTGTTACCATTCCTTTTCTCCCACCTTCTTCCTGTGGTCTATAACTGGGACACAATGACTAGAGCATCAAAAACCTTCTTAGACTACGAGGTGACCTTGAAGTTGGAGGCACATGCTAGACACACGGAGAAGCGGAAATTAAGAAAAAACCCTGAGTCCCTAGTGACTATGGGAACATCAAATCCACCCTGTACTATCTACCTCTGGATTCATTTTCATTTAAAAAAATAAACAACTATGTTATTTAAGTAACTGTTAGTTTAGGTGTTCTGTACTATTCAGCTACACCTAATCCTGAACTATATCACAACAATCCCAGCACAGAACCTGTAAGACACTAATGCCAGAAGTGAACACCATTGGAAATAGTTGAGGAAAAGAAGAGCACAGACCAGAAAAAAGATGTTAACTTGGGTATATATTGTTGTCGGTGAGAAATACCTAAATATAGAATTCAGAGGCATTGTAATTTATACATAAGATAAATGTATACAGTTTTTATTTCAGAACATTGGTTCAGTCATTCTCAATAAATCCTTTCGTCATCTTCATAAAGTTTAGAGATAAACTCCCCAGTATTTAAAGGAACTGGGACTCTGCCTGTCTAACACTATCAAGTGTGTAGTACCCATTACAAGAAAAACAGACCAGCAGCCTTCCTTACACTACACTGATGCTGACAGACTTATTCCTAAGTGTGATACAAGTTACTCAAGTGCCATAGGAAACAATACAACATATAAAGCACGATCTCTGCCCTTAACCTGCTTTCTTACATTTCATAATGATATATTGGGCATATACTATTCAGGATCTTATATTAGACACAAAAGACAGAGAGGGTAATAAGACAGGTGCCCTGCCTTCAAGGAACTTACAGTTTAGAATGGGACAAAGAACAAGGAAACAGTGTCATAAAGGGAAGGGTCTTAGCTTTCACAGGAAGGAAATGGATTCAACCAGAAGGGTAGGAAAACACTTCCCATAAAGCATTAGAAAAGTGCACTTTAGAAAAATGTACTCTAGCTCTCCAGGCAAAGATAAGTAGAGGTACTGTGGAGAATACCCAGGCAGGGAAAGTCATGTGTAAATGTGGGAAGATTTGAGAGAGCAAGGTACGTTGAGGGTGTAATGGGTTTGTTGAATGTGCTGCTTTTGACGGAACACAAACAGCAAACTTTTATCGTTCTTCTATCACTGAGTTTAATGCACTTCTTTGGATTTTTTCTCAAATGCCAGCCCCTTAATACCACCCTGGGCCAAACTGATAGCTTTCCAGTCACTTTCAGCTCTAAAAATAGTTTTAATTTCAGGTATTAAAAATTCCAGAGCCATATAAATCAAAACTTCAGTCTCATCTAAATGATATCCACACACTGACTGTGTCAACATTTCTCTCTCTAACTCCAACTTCTCCCTTGCAACTGCCTGCCGTGACATCTATACTTGGATGTCTCAAAGCAGCCTGCTCCCAACCTGTTCCTCCTATAGCAGAACCCTTCCCAGTTAATGAGAGTTTCATCCTTTAGTTGCTCACGCCAAAAATCACGCTAGTCTGCCCTGTCTCTCATACTCCACATCCAATCCTCAGCAAATGTGGTTGTCTTGGTTGGTTAGCAAACATTTCTCATCTCTTCCACTCTTAACCCTCTCCCCCTCCCAATATGTCCTCTCACCTTTTCTACTTTATTTTTTTTTTCTGTAGTGCATATTACCTTCTACACATTTAACTTATTTTTACTGTTTTAATTTGATCATTTCTCTTCCTCTATTATGTTATAAAGTCCATAAAGACAAAGATCATTCTTTTTTTGTTCACTGTTGTATTCCCTGTACCTAGAAAAGTGGCAGGTACACAATATATTCTCAATAAATGTTTATTGAAGGAATGAGTTAAGCATCCTTTCTCTCCTCTCCCCAGCTTAAGCCCCCCAGACCTGTGGTTGGTAGGGAGCTTGGTCCATTTCTTCACTCTTCCTGCTCTATCTCTTCTCCATCCCTCCAAGCTTCCTCAACGTAGGGAATAAGGGGAGAAAGGATTAGAAGACAGATGGCAGAGGTTTTCATATTTGGCAGGTGTGCTTGTAGTTCTCTCTTGGCTGACCCCAGCTGGATATCAGGTCCTGCATTATGGAGAGCGTTCAAATGCTGGTTGCTTCATGAGATACTTGGATGTTCTCTAGAGACCATCCCTGGCCTCTGCAGGGTCCTGTGCACTGCATTTGTTCCAAACAGACACACACTCCACAGATCTTTGGCAAACCCTCCAAACTCCTGCTGCTGGAGGTACCTTTCATGCAGAGCATATAGCAGGCTTCTCCTCACCCCTGCAGGAGTTCGGTGCTCCCTCTATAACATCCACTTGGCCTATGGAAAACTCCCATATTCTTGCTCTGACAAATGCTTCTTCTACCAGTTGTTGCCTTGTCTTCTTCACATTGCTACTCCAGTCAGCTTCCTGCCTTCAAATTCACCAGGGGAATGCAATCACAAGGCTCCGTGTTCATATGTTTCCAATCCCTAGGGGAGAATTCTTCCAAGAATTCTCTCAACTCTCTGCTCCAGTACATACCAGAGTCCAAGCTAGCAATACACAGTACAGTAAAGATACAACAAGAGATATGAGTTCCCCTCTTTCAGACAACTCCAGCCTCTGTAAGTGATACTTCTGATGACTCCTCACGCATTTTGGGGAAGTGGATGAAGTCCCTCGGATTTCCATGGTGAGAGGAAGGGAAATACCATAGCACCATCACCACTAGTAATTCTCCTACTTTCCAATAAACTGTCTCTTGCATTTCTAATTTTCTTTTGTATAGGTTGGATGTGGGTGATAGAAAATGATAAGTCACAAACTTACATTATTATGTTTTAGGCAGTTCTATAGAAATGTCTAGCAGCTCTCTTTAGAAGTTGTAAATACCTATTGCCTACTGCCCTTAACTTTGAGGCTTTAGCAGAAATTCTAAGACAAAAGGAAAAGTCCCATTCCACATTCATCAACATAGGCAATATCTGTGTTCATCTCAGTACAGGAGGAAATTAGAGTGGACAGTGGAAAGAGTTCCCAGATATAAAGCTAGATAACTAAGTAGGGGTTAGATCATAAAATATTTCGTATGCCATGGTAGGAAATTTGGACTTTATTTTAAAAGTATTTCAGAACCATTGAAAAATTTTAAGCAGGAAAGTGATAAGGTCATATTTGCATTTTAGCAAATATCTTTTTGGCTGCATGAGGGAGAATGGATTAAATGTGAACAATGCTGGAATCCAACCAGCTGTGGAAAGTTGTAGCAGTAATCCAGGCAAGAGGTGATCAAACCTTGAGCTAAGGAAAGACGTCAAAAAGTGGCAGAGAACAGAGATATTGAGATGGCACAGAACTTCACATTTACTGTTGAGGAAGCAGATGGGAGAGTCACACATGGTGTCCAGTTTGTGCTTAAACACCACTTTGGATGGTGTTCTATCACTCACCATGATAGAAATCCCGGATGAGGAACAGATTTGGTGTGAAACATGATGAATTCAAACTATGAATGCTAAGAACATTAGCAATACGAGGTAATAAATGACATAGCAAAGAAATGGCACAGTCCCCAGTGCCATAGAAGTTCAGAGGAAAGGAGAACTGGTTCAATGTCAGGGGGAAGGGGTTGGTGATAAATGGGCATCTCTCTCTCTCTTTTTTCTTTTCTTTTTAGTATTGAGCATCTTTTCTGTTCCAGGTGAATAACATACATTCATTTAATTTAGTCCATTCAAGAACTCCATGGAAGATAGGTTGTTATCTGCCACTAGTGTGATGAGAAATCTGAATGTTGAAGACCAGCAGAAAACCTCTGGTTGAATCTGGGTAGGATCACATTAACTTTATAAATCAAATAGAACTTTTAGGGAAAAGTAATATTTAAAAATCATTTGTAAATCTGAAATTATGACCTATAAAATCTCTGAAATGTTTTTACCAGAGAATGGTACAAAGAAGGCAATGTTACTTCTTCTCTAAAATCAGTCTGATTCTTTTTGACTTCTGTATAAACCACATTAACCTATAAAGCATTAACTTTTAAAAAATACAACCAATATAAAAATCAGAATATGACACTAACTATGAGCAGAGATATTTTATTCCCTTTTCCCTGTGAAGTTTTCATAAATTCAACTAATAATAAAAATTAAAATGACTCCTGTTGGCTATATCCAGCGCCTTATAATGAATGCTTTTTCACATTACCGAACAATGCTTTCAATGGCAATCCAGATTATCCCATGGAAATGGAATAATGAGGAAGGCAGCGGAAGTCTATTACTTGTATCTAAAAAAAAGAAGTATCAGATATGATACTGATACAGTAACCCCAGTAAATCCAATTGCTTGAGACAATCAATTTCTAAATTGGCTACCAGACTCAGTTAGGATTAAGAATTTGTTGACAATACAAGTTTTTAATGTTTTTTATCTAAAGTTCCCTGCAGGGTATTCTTGCTAATGGAGCTAATCAAACTTGTTAGGCCACAATGACAGCTACATTTAGACAGCACTGTGTTTTCCTTGCAGGCTCCATTTTATGTAAGCTGAGAGAAAATGTAAAGTTAGGGGAAGACCAGTTGGACAAATACCACAATATATTCAGTATATCTGCTTTCATTTTTTTATATATTGATTTTCTTGCTAAATAAACTTAGCCAATGCACTCACTTCACCACGTCTTTCAAACTGGAAAAATATAGGTAATTAATGCTAGTATGTGATATTGCACAAGAATTAAAAATTCTGTTTAAAATATTCCAAAACATCTAGAAGGAACTTTTATCAAGACAGCATATATCAGTAGAAAGAAAGAAAGTCACATGTCTTCCAATTGCTGTTAAAGACAATTGCTGTTAAAGAACAGGTCTTACGTGATGGTTCAAAATGTATTCAAATCCAAATATAATAAAAACAACAACAAAGTAATGAAAACAATGGGAGGTGATTATTCTAACTATTTCAGAAAGTAAATAAGTATATTAGATAGAGCTTCATCTTCCTTGTTTTTGTGCCTTATAGAAAAGTCTCTCCTAAGCTAAGCTAAGCTACTTTCAAGGAATAAGGCTATCACCCAAAGTCTAAAGTTGGTATTAAAAAAAACTTG
Organism: Eubalaena glacialis; assembly: GCF_028564815.1. Taxonomy (NCBI): domain Eukaryota; kingdom Metazoa; phylum Chordata; class Mammalia; order Artiodactyla; family Balaenidae; genus Eubalaena; species Eubalaena glacialis. The sequence continues at coordinate 107,333,424 of NC_083720.1, read as the reverse complement.
TAGCTCTGAGAAGAGAATTATTTATACAGTCAAGCATCCAAAAAGAAGTTATATCCAGCCTCTCTCCTCTGTATTTCTTTTCTCTGAGCTAATGTACATGTATAGATGTATATGCTTCTTCTTTTTACTTTTCTGATGCTGTTAACATAAAGCCATCTATTGTTTTAAATGAGTTTATACATTATATCCCTTTGTTATTTTCTGGGATGTCAAAAAGTGGACTTGGGACTGACCCTATATGGAAAGTGAGAGAAGGAGAAGAAACAAGTTTTTTATCTAAGCAAGTCCCCTGACTGAAATGGGGAAAACCAAGGGAGGAACAGTTTTGTTGGTGACATGAGAAATATATTGATGGAGATTTATATTATTTTGATTTCCCACTGTTAATGACAATATTCAATTAATATGCATATGTGCATATATTATACATATGTGTGTGGGGGCTTTTCTGGTTATTAGAATAAATTTCTATAAATAAATTGTAGGCTCACAGTGCATTACAAATATATTAAGGCTTTTTTTTTTTTTTTTTTTTTTTTTATTTATTTTTGGCTGTGTTGGGTCTTCGTTTCTGTGCGAGGGCTTTCTCCAGTTGTGGTAAGCGGGGGCCACTCTTCATGGCGGTGCGCTGGCCTCTCACTATTGTGGCCTCTCTTGTTGCGGAGCACAGGCTCCAGACGCGCAGGCTCAGTAGTTGTGGCTCACGGGCCTAGTTTCTCCACGGCATGTGGGATCTTCCCAGACCAGGGCTCGAACCCGTGTCCCCTGCATTAGCAGGCAGACTCTCAACCACTGTGCCACCAGGGAAGCCCTATATTAAGGCTTTTGAGACATGATGCCAAGCTGACTTCTAGAAATAATATAATTACAGTTCTACCAAAAATGTATAAGAATGTCCATTTTCTTGTATCAGAACTCCTGGAATAAATCACAGGTATTGAGATATTCTTTCTTCAATGAAATTTTTTAAAAAAGAACATTCATTTTCTAAAACCATGCACCCCTACCTATTATGATTTTAAATCTTTATCAATTCATGGATTCAAAATGAAATTTTATTGTTTACTTGGTGTTCCTTTGATCACGATAGAGACTGAATATTTTACCCATGTTTTTAATCAAATTGTAATTTTTTTGTGTTTGTACATACATGAATTATTTGTTCATATCTTTAGCATTTTTATAGTGATATGGTATTGTTCTCTGTTAAGTTATATGCTATCTTCATATACTTAAGATAATAATGATTTATTCACCTCCGCTCCCCACAAAAAAATACAAGGTGAGATGATTATATGTGGGTATACCCATGTTTGAAAAAATACATATTAAGTTCTTCCTTCCATATATTCATCTTTTATGTAAGTATCTTCTAAACTACTTCTAATCAATAAAAATATTTTCCAAGGAACAAATTCCATGTTAAGAATTTCTTAAAGTGCTGAAGAGGTAACCTCATAGATATTGACACAAATATTTACAAATGAGGAAACATGTGAAAAGCTATTAATATCTTTAAATCACACAGCTAGTGAGTAACAGAGCCTATGCTTTTATCATTATTGGAAACAAGGAAGAAATCCTTGGAAATTATAATTCATCTAAAGAGAGTGAACATTCCCAATTTTCCTACAGAACTGAAATAATTTATTCACTCTAATGTCTCACCTAGAGAAGTTCACATTGTTTAAATCTGACATCCACGCTTGTTAAAAGCAGCCCCTAAAGAGGTCTTAATTTGTGAGTTTTTAGAACAAGAGGCTACATGTGTAAATGATTTAAATATGGGAATGATTTTCAACCTGGCATCCATTTTTGAAATTACAGTATAAAGAAGCATATGTGCCAACTGTTCCTGTTAAAACAAGAGAACATAAAATAGGAATATATCCTTTAAATGCTGAGAAATCTGGCAAAGATTCCTAGTGAGTCATAGACAATTGGGTGTGAATATTGCCAGTGATTCATAAATTGTAAAGGCTTGGGAGTATACTGCCAGATGGACAAAAGAAGTAAAAAGAAGCAAAACTGGCAAGAATATAAGTGATAACTACATTCAGGAGATGGAATATTGCCCCAGAATTAAGGATTGGTATATAGTACTCATAAATTTTGGAGGAATCATCTGTCGAGATATGTACCGTAGGAGAAATTACATCAGCTAGAATTTGGGAGTAGGCACTAAAACACATGGAATAACTAAAGGCTAAAAAGAAAATTCTCACGAAAGAAAGACTGTGTAAGAATATCTCTCAAGGAAATATTTTTCACTGTACAAGTCAATGGTGCCCAAGCACTTTCTTTAAAAAGAAACAAACAACCAAAAAAAAAGGATTCATAAGCTACTGCTGTTTTAGAAGCACAACATAAACATAAGAGCATTGGGTTTATTTTAATGAGCTACTTTTATGTACTGGGCAATTGAGTTAAATGGATACCAGTGGAAAAACGTGAAACTAAGGGCCCAAATTTCAGTGTAACAACTTGTAGTGGTTCTAAGTAAGATCAAACATAACTTACTAAAAGAAGCCAAGAAATGCAAAAGGTTTCTCAAGGACAATATCCAACTCCATAAATGGTTTTCAATCTAAAGAATACATCACAGAAATCAACAGCTAGTCTCTCAATTCTGGTTTCTTAATGTATCAGAGAATAGATAAGGAAATAGTAATTTTTTTAAACTTTGGGGAAGAAATTATTATTCTCAATATTATCCTGAGAGACAAAATAAATTTAAGGAATAATAAATTTTCTTATTTTTGTATATACTATCACAAACTGCTAGATTTAAGGGCATTTTCATAACAAACAAAATATCCAGTTAAAAAAACCATATGCTCTCACTTCTTTACATTAGAAAATTAGTTCCTTGAAGGCAGAAGTTCTTTTTGCCTCTACATTCCCATGTAGCTAGGACAGTTTCTTACAGAGGTGGCACTCAACTTACTGTTTATTAAATAGGTAATTGAATCCTTTCCAGTAAAGGGAGTGATTTTATACCATGTAGAAAGATATTCTGATAGTTACACTAGCTCAATTTCATAAAGCATTTTCATAAACACAGCTCAGTTTTCACTGAAATATGACATATCACTCAAAATTCATCTCTAATACAGGATTTTATTTAGTGGTAACATCTAGTAAGGACTTCCCTGTACCAAGCATTCTTGTAGGTTCTGGGAAATTAGAAATGAAAATGAAATTAGAAATAAAAAACTTAGAGGGAGTTTAGGCAGTTCCTGCTTCCCAAGCTCACATTACAGTGTGGACAACAAAAATAGTAATAATAAGAAGAAAAAAAAAAAGAAGAAAGAGAAGATGGAGGAGGAGGAAGAAGAGAAACATTTACTATTCCAAACAGTGCTCTCAATGTGTTAACTCATTTAATCTTTGAAATAATCCCATGAGATAGGTTACCCGATAATTCCATTTTACAGGTAACAAACTGAGCAGCAAAGGTTAAGCAACTCACCCAAAAGTTAATATAGTAAAATTAAATCCAAAGTTGTCTACTTCCAGAGGCCAAGTGCTTAACTATTCTGCTATGTTGCTTCCAAACACCTGAACAGAGAATTATGAGTATAGTAAGTGTAAAGAGGAATTGGACACTAAAAGCATGAAAAAAGTACCCTAACCTTAACTGAAGCATCAAGGAAGGTCTCCTAGGGAACATGATATTTGTGCTTAGCTTTGAAAAGTGCATCAGGTTTGCCAGGCAGAAGATGGGGAAAGAGGGATGCAGGTTGTGATACATAATAGAAAAGGCAAGGCTTCAGCTAGTTTATTAAAGAGAAAATGAAGACAACTTCTCTCTTTTTCCTTACCATCCACAAATACATACAAATATCATATTCCCTCTAATTCAGGCACTATCACTTGTAAAGTGCATCTAGATTTTTCACTATAAAATGTGGAAAAGATGTGCATCTTTGCATCAATGACACACACACAACATGAAGGCCTCTGTTGACAATGAAACTTCACAGAAATATTGGAGCCTCCTGCCCTTGCAATCTAGCTGTTGGGTTCCAGCTTCATGGACACAAAGAAATATTTTAATGGAAAGCTTATTGTGTTTCATTTGTATGTTTTGCTTACTTAACTGTACTCACCCTTGCTTAAAACTGATGTAAATTTATAAAAGTATCTGCCATATAAGATGTTTTAATAGAAAGAAAGATAGATAGAATGAAGAATTGTTAAAGGTAGAAAACAAATTTGGATCTGAGATTGTTAATGCTTGATCCAGTAAGGGAAACCCAATTTGTTACTCAAAAGACAGTTTTCCTTACGTGAAAACAAACAATAACTGTGAAGAAGCAAAATTATTTCTCCCCTACTAGGTCCTGGGAAGAGTTTCTCCCCTGAATTCTTATAAAGAATACATTTCAATAGAAAGAAAATTCTGAATGTTATTTCTCAGAACATCTTTCAGTGCAGACTAATGGTATACTACCAACTGCAATTTAGTTAAAGCAATTCAAGAAAGGGATAAAACAATTCACTCTAAAATACAGATCTCTCTGAAATCTAATTCAAGGATAAACTTTTATATTTTTAATTTTTTATTGAAGTATAGTTGACTTACAATGTTGTGTTAGTCTGAGGTGTACAGTGAAGTGATTCAGTTATACAAACATATATATCTATTTCTTTTCAGATTCTTTTCCTTTATAGATTATTATAAAATACTGAGTATAGTTCACTGTGCTATAAAGTAGGTCCTCGTTGGTTATCTATTTTATATATAGTAGTGTGTATATGTTAATCCCAAACTCCTGATTTATTCCTCTTCCTCATCTTTCCCCTTGGTAACCATACATTTGTTTTCTATGTCCATGGGTCTATTTCTGTTTTGTATATAAGTTCATTTGTATCATTTTTTTTAGTTTCCACATAAAAGCGATACCATGTATTTGTCTTTCTCTGTCTGGTTTACTTCACTTAGTATGATAATTTCTAGGGATAAATTTTCATGTCTAAAATGGGGAATGGATGGATTGCATATCACTCATGTAATCCTTAGGCTAGGAAGATGGCTAATATCAACTTCCAAAAAGCATTGCATAGCATTAAAATCAAGATAATATTCTCTGACAAATACTTGGACTGCAGCTATTATATTTTTCCAATCAGCTCACCCAGCGGAAAGCTTAATACAATTCCATGAATATGGAGAAGCTTAATCACAATGTATATATAACTAAGGGTGCTCTTAGAAATATTTAACCATTAATAGTATAGCATAAGACGCCAATAGTGTGGAATATGTCACAGTAGTCCCCCTATTAAGCCAAATCTTTTTTTAAATTGAAGTATAATTGACTTATTATATTAGTTTCAGGTGTACAACATACTAATTTGATATTCTTATAGATTATACACCATACAAAGTTTATTCCCTGTGCTGCACATTACATCTTTGTAACTTATTTATTTTATACCTGGTAATTTGTACCTCTTAATCCCCTTCACCTATTTTGACCCTCCCTCAATCCCTCTCCCCTTTGGTAACCACTAGTTTGTTCTTGGTATCTGTGTCTATTTCTGTTTTTTTAATATTTATTCATGTTTTATTTTTTAGATCTTGCATATAAGTGAAAGCATACAGTATTTATCTTTCTCGGCCTGACTTATTTCACTGTGCATCATAGTTTCCAAGTCTATCCATGTTGTAGCAAATGGCAAATTTTCATTCTTTTTATGGCTGAGTAATATTTCATTGCATATATATACCACATCTTCTTTATTCATCTCTTGTTGGACACATAGGTTGCTTTCGTATCTTGGCTATTTCAAATAATGTTGCTATGAACATTGGGTGTATATATCTTTTTAAGATAGCATTTTTGTTTTCTTCTGATAAATACCCAGGAGTGGAATGGCTGGATCGAATGGTAGTTCTGGTTTTCATTTTTTGAAGAACCTCCATAGTGTTTTCTATAGTGGCTGTACCAATTTATATTCCCACCAACAGTGCACAAGTGTTCCCTTTTCTCTACATCCTTGCCAACACCTGTTGTTTCTTTGTTGTTTTTGTTAATAGCCATTCTGACTGGTATGAGGTGGTACCTCATTGTGGTTTTGATTTTCATTTACCTGATGATTAGTGATGTTCAGCATCTTTTCACATGCCTATTGGCCATCTGTATGTCTTCTTTGGAGAAATGCCTATTCTGCCTATTTTTAAATTGTGTTGTTTTTTTGATATTAAGTATGAGATCTTTATATATTTTCAATATCAACCCTTATCAGACCTATAATTTACAAACATTTTCTCTCATTTAATAGGTTGCCTTTTCATCTTGTTGATGGTTTCCTTCACTGTGCAAAAGCTTTTTAGTTTGATGTAGTCCCATTTCTTTATCTTTGCTTTTGTTTCCCTTGCCTAAGGAGACAGATTCAAAAAAATATTACTAAGACCAATGTCAAAAGTGTACTTCCTATGTTTTCTTCTAGGAGTTTTGTGATTTCAGGTCTTACATTTAAGTCTTTAATCCATTTTAGTTTATTTTTGTATATGGTGTGAGAAAATGTTCTAGTTTTATAGTTTTACAAGTAGCATTCCAATTTCCCAACACCATTTATTGAAGAGACTGTCATTTCCCCATTGTATATCCTTGCTTTCTTTGTTGTAGATTAATTGACCATAAGTACGTGGGTTTATTTCTGGACTGTCCATTCTGTTCCATTGATCTGTGTGTGTTTTTGTGCCAGTACCATGCTGTTTTGATTACTGTAACTTTGCACTATAGTCTGAAATCAGGGAGCATGACACCTCTGGCTTTGTTATTTTTTCTCAAGATTGCTTTGAATATTCAGAGTCTTTTGTGATTACACACAAACTTTTGGATTGTTTTTCTCGTTCTGTGAAAAATGTCTAAATCTTAACCCTTAAATTCATGGATTATGGGTAGTTATAGAGACTCCTGAGATGAGGGGCTGTGGTGACTGGGGCAGCTGGGGCAGCAGCAGGCATTCAGAGGGCTTGGAGGCAGCAGCTATATTCTGTCATATACAGAAGCTATCAGTGTTTTAACAACTACCACAGCTGTACCAGCATATGCTGCTGAATTTCAGTAACCAGTATTAGTAAATTCCACTTTTGAAGGAATTGAGTTCAGATAACAAAAAAATTATAACAATCACAAACAATGCATTAAAATTGGGTTTTTTTCACTGCAGTATTTCCTGCAGCAATTCCAATCATTTTGTGACTCCTCTGCTTCTCCCTATTTATATAAAATTATTCTGATACTCCTTATTCTATCTCTTGCTTACCCTTAAAATAATATTTTAAAGGATATTAAAAAGAAATCATTTAAGACTATGTTGTATCCAGAAAGGAAGATACAGGCAAGAGCATAGTCATCTTGAGGTTTAGCTGTGTTTTAAGCTATGGATAGGCAGGTTTAGCAGAGGCTCAGAAGAGAAGTGCTAGTGAGGTGTTTCGAGCTCAATTGATAATCTGGAGGACACACAGAAGTGGAAGATATTAGAAAACCAAGGAAAAAAAGTTAAAAAATTAAACATTGACTCAGTGATCTGTGGAAAAATATCAAGCAGATTAATATACATGTAATTTTACTTTCAGAAAGAGAAAATAGGTCAAAATAAATAAATGATGATGCAATTGATTGATATGGTTGGGTTTAAGTCCATTATCTTGATATTCCTTTTCCATTTGTTCTTTCTGTTTTGTTTCTTTTTCCTCCCTTTCTTGTTTTCTTTTGGACTAAGAAAGTATAGTTTACTATTCCATTTTATCTCCTCTCTTGGTTTTTTTAGCTTTACTTTTTTGTTATTTAATTGATTGCTTTAGAGATTACAATATTAATTTTTAACTTATCACAACCTTGTACCTCTTCCTGTGAAATGAAAGAAAATTTCAATGATAAATGTCCATTTACCCCAGTTAAATATGAGCAAAAGATTTGTACAGTCACCTCACAAAAGAAGTTATATTAATAGACAATAGAGACATGAGTATATGTTCAGCAGTATTAGTTAGAGGGAAATGCAAATTAAAAGCACAGTGAGACATCACCACACACCCACTAGAATGGGGAGAAAAATTAAAAACTGACAGTGTCAAATGTTGACCAGGATGTGGATCACACAGAACTCTCATACATTGCTTGTGGATATATAAATATAAAATGGACAATAATTTTGGGAAACAGTTTAGCAATTTCTTGTAAAGTTAAATATATTCCCAAGCTATGACCCAGTAATTCCATTTCTAAGTATTTACCAATAGAATAAAAACGTATGTCCACAAAAAGACTTGTACAAGACTGCTTTCAGCAGTTTTATTTATAATTGTGCAAACCTAAAATGGTCTTTATCTTGACAAAAGTGTTGTTACAGTGGAGTATGCATTTATCAAATTCATTGAATTTATAATGTGCATTTCAATGAAAGTAAACTCATATTTTATTTTAAAAATAAAAATATTAACTGATAAAAAGAAAAATAACTTTAAAAGTTCAGTACATTTATTCCTCCCACTTAGAAGTAAGTGAGTCATGCTAAACTCCAGAACAAATTTTATTAAATGCTATAATTACATCATTTTTTGATATGGAGATTCTTTGTGTATCCCAGAGTTCAACTACATTTACTTTTTCTGATCCAAATCACTAAGTGGTATCTCTGTTCTGAATTATATGAATGAATTCAAACATAGTCAAAACTCTCAAGTCAATTTGTAACTACACCAAAAAACTACAGCATGAGAATCTATATAACTGCACATGAACTGAAGATTAAACTAGAGAAGTGGCCTTCACAATTCACTGCAAATAAAAATAATACTCAATCCTGAATTCCTAGGAGGAAATAAAGTGTCTCTTAGTCATTGTTCATTTAATTTGCAATGTGAAAAAATAAAATCATGACAGCAATCTTAACAATGTTTTTACCCTTGAGCAATAATTAAATAATGACCTTTGATGTCCACTAAGATAATGCGTCACCTTGCATATTCTCTAACTACAAAACCCTGTAAAAGGCAAGAGGCATTAATGGTCTCCTCTGCCACTGCTGCCAGTTCTCCCAGCACCACCAGGGCTCTGGGATTCTGTTGTGAGCATCTTGGCAAATGTGATTAGTAAGAACAGTAACATAATCTTTCTACTTTGATAGTGCAATCATGAACAGGAGCAGTGGTTTCCTGCTAATAGTGATACTTTCCTAGCCTGGACATCTTGCTAGCACATTTATTTGTCCTGGCTTGTTGATATTTGTACCACATCTTTAACATAAAGTAATGATGAAAGATGTTTTTTCTTTTAATAAGCAAAGGAATAACAAATAGGATCTATTACAACTTTTTAAATCCTTAAGCTATTTATGTTGTAGAAAGTAGCCTCGAGCCACCTCTGCATGGTCCTGTTGCAAGAACATAATTGATTCTACTTAGGAAATGCTTTATGTCTGATGAACACACAACGAAAATATTCCTTGTAATCATAAACCCTATGTCTTTAAAAGTAACAAAAGGTCTCCAAAAACCAATATTAATAGAAAGTATCTCACATTCTCAGAAGATGTCAGTGAAATGGAATGTCACCTAAGAAGACAAGCAACTCCCAAAAAAGACTCCCAAGAGGTTGTTATCCATTGTAAGTTCATTGCAGGTGTAAACTGTGCAGGAGAGATACCTAAATTTGTGAACACAAATGAGAATAATAAAGTTCTCAGGAGTAGACCACATTAACTAAACTCTCAGATACTAGAATGACAATTTGACCAAATCAGAAGCTTTTTCCCTATAAACAAGCTACATAAGAATACAAATTATCATAAATTTGCATAGATTCAGAACAAGGAGAGTTAGTTGATAAGATACAGCACTCAATGAAAGGACAGACTTGTCACCATTATTTCTTCACAAAAGAAGTATTCCACATCAGTGCCTCCAAGGCCCATCACTGTCACACATTCTCCAAACTGACCATGAAATCATAGGTGATGTTTCCTCTCCCCAAATGCAATCTCATTCCCCTACTTTCTCCTATAAATGACTCCGTCCAATTCACCTTTGTTGGTGTTTTAGTTGTTCCCTTACTCGTTGGCCACATATTTGCTCTTACAGATAATAACATCTATTATATTTGGACTTGATTAGTTTAACTCTCAGTAGACAATCTAAATTTTCAAGTTCTTGGAAGATACTTCATTGGGTTCCCCTATCCTGGCACCAGAAATAAAGTTCAGTTTTCTACACTATATAAATTAACCATATACTTGTGCTTTGTCATCATCTCTATCAATGTTCACAAATATTAGACTACAGTTTCCATTTTATTAAAAACAAAAAAGCAAGGATTGTCTTTTCAGGGATTAAACTACATACCACCTGCCACAATTTGGTTACAAAACTACATACCACCTTCATTTCTTGGATGATAGCTGCATTCTGAATTTTTTCTCTGTGTGCCTGCGAGTTCGCAACAGGAGGCTGAATATCACTGAATCTGAAAACGGTTTCCATGTAAGGGGCCTATAGCATGCATGGAGAGTATTGAAGTCATCTCTTCTTGAATAATATTACTTGGTTATGACTGGAAACTTTCATGTGCTACTTACAAAATTGTGTTCATATGGGCAGGCATTTATATTGTGCACCCTAATCACTACTGCTGGTTTGATGGCTCAGCTGACAGAGGTAATATACCTATAATCAAAGCCTGATTGAACTACCCCTCACTGCCTTCACAGCAGCTCTCTGCATCGATTCATCATTTCCCCTTCAAAAGAGGGTATTTGTTACTTGTTTTGATATGATCTTGAAAGTCTGGCTATTTTCTAAGAGATCAGGAGTAGAGATTTGAATTATCCTTTTGATAGTAAATGACAGAACCAGTCTTAACAATATGAAAGAGCTTTTCTGCTGAAAGAAATTGTGCTTTATCTCCATGTTTGAAAAATTAATGTTTCTTACTCCAAGTCTGGTTCTTAAGCTATATATTCAAGGAATTGACACTGGAAAGTAAGATGGTACAGGGCAGTTGTTTTCATCTGTGATCAGAAATACTTAGGGGGGCTCTTAGGGTCTTCCAGCAGTGGGAAGGGAGGAATTAGTGGATTTTACAGGGTCTGACTCCAGCCCCCAATCCCACCTATGTCCCCACTCTAACCAGAGCAACATTGCCTTCAGTGGCACGTTTATCTTGAACAGAATGAAGCTAAGCTTCAAGGACCCTCACTTGCACAGACCTTTCCAAGCCCCCTAGCGATGTGTTCACATGGTTGAATGTTTTGTAAAACTTGCAAAAGTAAAAAACAAACAGACACACTTAGTTAAGGCCACTATCTCTTTTCATTCTAATTTCCCTTGATATTATATGGCACTGGAGTGGTCACAGGCATTTTGGGGGATGAAGTTAAAGAGAAATTTGAAGACAGATTTTGTTTAGGTAGAGCGGGATATATTATGAGCGTCACAGTCATGCCTGTGTATGGCTGAGTTATTGCTAGTTACCCCAGTGCAGGGATGGCTTCCAGGATCCTCCCATCATTCACCGTGCCAACTCACCTAGCATCGTGACACAAAGGTGTAGGGTCAGAGGTAGTATAGTGATGTGAACATGTCTTATGGAAGGCACCAAGGTTTGAAATGTAAGAACCTGGAAGTTAGTTTGTATAAAATTTCTTCAATCATCAGATATATAAAAGCATAAGTAAACTTTTCAGTTCTCATGTATGCTTAGTCTATAGTACAAGCTTTACACTTGTAGAGACAGGGAGGAGAAAGACAATAGATAGATAGATAGATAGATAGATAGATAGATAGATAGATAGATAGATAGATAGATAGACAGACACAAAATCAGATATGGATACTTCTCTATAAAATAAAGCATGAAAGGACAATAGGGTTGAACTTTTAAATAGGATGGTCGGGAAAATGAGGTTTCATTCAATCCACTATTTCAAAAAAATAATATGGAGTATGCCAAGTGTCAGTATTTACTAAGTGCCTACTATGGGTTAGGCAGTACTGACGCAATTGTGAACTACATACAAATAATCCCTGCTCTAATGGAGCTTCCAGAATAGAGGATTATACAGTCAGGAAACAAGCAATTGCAACATGGTGTGTCCTGTACTATGATGGGGAGACAATTTAAGGAGCCCCTTACCTGACTTAGAGGGTGGTGAAATTCTTCCTCATAAAAAAAAAAAAAAAAACTTTTATGCCAAAATCTAAAAGATAAGTAGGAGTTCAAAAGTGAGGTGAAGGCGAGGGAGGAGACTGTTCCAAGTATGAAGAGCAAGATGCAAATGGCCAGAGGCTGGAGAGAATATGTCTCGTGCAGGGAATTTAAAATGGTTTAGTAAAAAGCATAAGACAAAAAATGTTTCTAAAACAATAGAAAGAAAAGTGGACTCCATTCATCAAAGATTCCTTAACCATAGAAAAGATTTTGGACTTCTAAAGGATTTTCAGCAGAGATAGACAAAGCTATAATTATAAGTATTTCCTTTTTAAAAAAAATTACTCTATCTATCATGTGGAAGAAAGAGTAGAAGAATGCAATATTGGGGGGAAAGAAATCAGCAAGGAAATTATTGCTATTATCCCGGGGAAAAAATAATGATGGCCAAAAGTTGGGAAGTGGCAGTGAAATTCTTAGAATTGAATAAATTTGAAAGATATTTAGGAAATAGAATCAATGGTGCCTACTTGAAGCAAGAGGGTAAATAGGGAGTAGTAAAGCACAATGTCCAGATTTCTAGCTTGAGTAACTGGTTGATACCTGTTGTGGCCGGAATTGTGTTCCCCTCCCCCAAAATTTATATGTTGAAGTTCTAACCCCTAGTACCTCAGAAAGTGCTGTATTTAGAGATAAGGCCTTCAAAGAGGTAATTAAGTCAAAATGAGGTCATTAGTGTGAGCCCTAATCCAATATGACATGTGTCCTCATAAGAAGAAGAGATTCGGACACAGTCACACAGAAGGAAGACTATGTGAAGACAAAGGGAGAAGATGGCCACCTACAAGCCAATGAGAGAAGCCTCAGACGAACCAACCCTGTTGACACCTTGATCTCCAACTTCTAGTCTCCACAATTGTAAGAAAATAAATTTTTGTGGCTTAATACACCCAGTCTGTGGTGCTTTGTTATGAGCAGCCCTAGCAAACTAATACAGTCCCCTTCATTGAGAAAGGGAATACACAACAGGAGAAGCAAGTTTGGGGTAGAGGAAATGATGTAGTCTTTGTGGAGAAATTGAATTTTAAGAATCTGTGAGACATCAGGATGACCTTGTCTACAATGCTATTGGCACCTCTACAGAGACAAAATTGAAACAACTGATGACATACTTCCATTGTGCAGAACGCTCTTGATGCTCATGAAAAACAGCTTCTTGTGAAGACTAGCTCACAAGATTACAAACCACACAAGAAAATAAGTCTCTTTGAAGGAGTCGCCTAAAGCAATGGTGGAATGTGCACTCCAAAACTGAATACAGTACTCTATAAAAGAGAAAAGTAGAAGCCATGAGGTAGTAACAGAAAGGTAGGGAAAAAATTGGATTTGAAAAACACTTTTTATGCTAGAAGCAAAAATTAGAGTCATCGAACTAAATAATTCAATGGATAGGTTGAAGAGTTGACTAGAAATAGCTGGAAAAAAATTAATGAATTGGAATGCATTTAAAGTAATTACCCAAAATACAAAACAGAGGTAAAACAGATGGGAAATATGACAGACTATTTGAGTGGCATGGATGATAGAATGAGTAGCTCCAAGATATGTATGACAGAAATTTCCAGTGAAGCGAGGATAAAGAATATATGTATAACAGAATCACTTTGCTGTACACCTGAAACATTGCACATCAACTACATTTCAATAAAAATGAAAATAAAAAATAGAGGATAAAGAATGGCAAAAAATTATATTTTAAAAAACTGAAAATTTTCCTGAATTAAATAAAGACATGAGTTATTCTCAGACTGAAGAAGCACAACAAGTTCCAAACAGGATAAACAAATATAGATCTCCATCTAGTGGAATGCAAACTATCAAAACAAAGAGAACATTTTACAAAATATCTGAGAGAAAATACAAATTATCTACAAAAGCACAACTATATTGATAGCAAAGCATAAGCACTAATACTTGCCAGAAGACAATTTCAAAGTGCTGAGGAAAAATTACTGTTAACCTATATTCAGCTAAACGATCATTCACAGGTAACAGTGAAATTAAAACATTTTCCTGCACAATAAGTCTTAAATATTTGTCACTCACAGACCTTTGCTGAAATAACTACCAAGTAAGTAACTCAGCAGTAAGAAAATTGAACCAAGAAGGCAGGCTTGGGATGCAAGAACCAAGACTAAATATATTACTTAATCTGATGGAAATTTAAATAAATATTAATTGTTAAAATAATAATAATTATCACTGATTATGGTGGGTCAGAGAACAAGATGCAACTAAAATACACAACAACAATAGCACTGAAGCTGAAAGATGGAAGTTCAGAGTTAAAGCAATTAATTTCTTTATATTGTTTGGAAGAAGGGCAGAGCTCTTGACTCAATGTTAATTTGTTACATGTAAATGTTATAAAGTAATAATCACTAAAATAAAATAAATTGAATGGATAAATTTCCAAACCAGTTAAGTCAGGAAAAAGGTTTCATCTGTAGAAGATATAAGTAGCCTCTAACCTGGGTTCTACAATTAACTTAGGCCACTTCTCTCTGATATTGCCCATTGTACAACCCCAAGAAACAGCCCTAGACTGTTGCATTCAACCAACAACCTCAAATCTTATTTTAATCAATGCTTTTTGATAACCTACACAAAAACAGGTAAAGATAAAATGAGAAAAAATGTTTTTAGGTTCTATTTCTTTTCATTAATGACCACATTAATATAATCGATAACAAATGGCAATATAGTCAGAAGATGGGTAGTTTAGATTAAGTGAAAATGAAACAAAAGAACAGGAAAATTCCCCAGTCCTTAAGGTAATGCCTTACTTAGACCAAGAATTGACTGGACTATTTATTTTCATTTCTTAGCAGCCACGGTAGGTATTATCTTTATTTTATAAATGACTCAACTGAGGGAAAGCAAGATCACACTGTTTTCCTATAGCACAACCAGAAACTTCATAACCTTTAAATCCGATTTCATAATCTTTAAATTTATAATCCAGATTTCTATCTTGCTGCCTCAGTTATGAGATCCTAAAACACTGGTTTATTCTTTCATTGCTCTGAATTTTTAAAATTCAAATATTTCTTCTATTTCAAGTAATTTGATTACTTTCTAGGATTACGAAATTTTTTTGTTATATGCTTGTTTTTGCTGTTAGCTATCTGGCTTATCTTTTTACATGGAGTCCTGGAGTTAACCTAAAAAAACTTTACCTATTTTAAAGAAAACAAAACAAGCTGGTCCTTGACTTATTCATCTATTCTTTTCTTTCTTTAAATTGTGAACCTAGATTGGCTATGTAATTACTAGAAAGTATAAGGAATTTTCAACACTCCACTTTAATTTTCTTTATACTCCTGAAAAGTACAAACGGAAAACTATTAAAACTAGCTAAAACCAATATCCTAAAAAAATACAAAAACCCTCTACCACATTACAAAACAAATGTCCTTATTCTGACCTCTTTACTAATAGCCAAATACAGCTCTTGAGCAGAACTCACTTAATCAAAGACAGATATGTAATCCTATTAAAAATGAAATAAGTTTACCTTACAAACTTTGACTTTAATATTTTAGAGTCAAAAATTGTTCTTTGCCATCCAATACATGCATGGGTATGGATATGATTTGGGTCAAACATTAAGAAACTATGAGACATCCTTAAAATGTTTTTAAAAACCTTAATAACATATTACAACATATTTTAATTGCCTACTTTCTTGTCTTCATCTCTTAAGTTCCAAGTTTCTCACCATTATATACCAAAGACTTACAGTGTCTGGCATATAGATGTTTAACAAATTAATTGCTTGTGCTAGACATAGTCTAGTGGTAGCTTATAACTTAATGAGGAGTTTTATTTTTGCATTTATTTATGAGCTTAAAATTTTGATTAGAAACTGTTATAATTCAACAAGCCTTTGTAGGAACAACAAAAATAACCAAACATTAAGTAGACATGTTTTAATGTGTTGAGAAATAATAAAGACATGTGGCTGAAACTTGGCAAATATGAAGTGCTATTCCTATTAAAAGCAACTGAATATTCCATTCTGCTAGAAATAGTCAACCGTTCAATATTTAAATGAAGTATCACAGCAAGTATCTGCTGAAAATAAAGGGAACCCAATGGCTCCTAGCAGATGCCAGTGAAAAATCTTCAAAATATTTTCATTCACTTTTTTTTCCTGAACTCAGAAGTTGGTTTGACTTTTCAACAGAAATATTCAAGGTAAATATTACACTTAAATGGTTTAATTCACTAGATTGATTGATACTTTTCCTGATATTTTATTATTCACAAATTTTATATGACACGTAAGTGGAAGGATATGACACAAAATCTGAAATCTAAACTATGAAATTATATAGGCTTGTTCTATTTTTTCCAAAATTTGACTCCAGATAAAGGTCAATACATACCACATCCTTCATTTATAACTTTTTTCAGCCCTTCACATTCAAAATTCATAGTCCATCTCTCTTGAAATAGGAATACATTATTTATAATTCTACAAAGTCAAAAGAGAAACCTCCTATTATTTGACTCTGGTATTTTTCTATTAAATTATTTAAATGTTTTAAGTATAAATAATGATAAAAATCCTAGCAAATAAAAAAATTTTTAAATAAATGATTAAGTCTAGAAATTTCATCTTCCACAGGAAACCGAAATAATAGTAAATCATTATATTTCATCTGAAGTTTCTTACTAGAAGTTTACATTCATAAAATATTTACAGAATACATAATCTATCAAAATACTTATTCATAACTAAATTATATTCTATTGATAAAAATTTTAATCAAAAGTATACATGAAATTATTAAAGAAAAACTGTCAAAGGTATAATTATCATGAATTTACTTCAAATAAATAATATATTAATCATAAATTGTGTGCATCAGAGTTGGTGGTGGTTAGACTTATGCTGTTACATTATACATGTCCCACCACCATTGTTACTTAAATACCTGAAGAATATTGTGATTAACTAATCATTTTCTCTGATAATCACAAAAATATACAGTAAAGATTAAACCATAAGGCAAAGAACTTATCTGTAGTTTTCTTCAAAATGTTGCAGAGAGGTCTGGGCAAGATGGCGGAAGAGTAAGACGCGGAGATCACCTTCCTCCCCACAGATACATCAGAAATACATCTACACGTGGAACTGCTGTTACAGAACACCCACTGAACGCTGGCAGAAGACGTCAGACCTCCCAAAAGGCAAGAAACTCCCCACATAATTGGGTAGGGCAAAAGAAAAAAGAAATAACAGACACAAAAGAATAGGGACTGGACCTGCACCAGTGGGAGGGAGCTGTGAAGGAGGAAATGTTTCCACACACTAGGAAGCCCCTTCCCGGGCAGAGACTGTGGGTGGCGGAGTGGGGAGCTTCCGAGCCACGGAGGAGAGCGCAGCAACAGGGGTGTGGAGGGCAAAGCAGAGATTCCCGCACAGAGGATCGGTGCCGACCAGCACTCACCAGCCCGAGAGGATTGTCTGCTCACCCGCCGGGGCGGGCGGGGGCTGGGAGCTGAGGCTCGGGCTTCAGTTGGATCGCAGGGAGAGAACTGGGGTTGGCAGCGTGAGCACAGCCTGAAGGGGTTAGTGCACCACTGCTAGCCAGGAGGGAGTCTGGGAAAAAGTCTGCAGCTGCCGAAGAGGCAAGAGACTTTTTCTTGCCTCTTTGTTTCCTGGTGCGCGAGGAGAGGGGATTCAGAGCGCTGCCTAAACGAGCTCCAGAGATGGGCGTGAGCCGCGGCTATCAGCGCGGACCCCAGAGACGGGCATGAGACGCTAAGGCTGCTGCTGCCGCCACCAAGAAGCCTGTGAGCAAGCACAGGTCACTATCCACACCGCCCCTCCCCGGGAGCCTGTGCAGCCCGCCACTGCCAGGGTCCCGTGATCCAGGGACAGCTTCCCCGGAGAACGCACAGCACGCCTCAGGCTTTTGCAACGTCATGCCGGCCTCTGCCACTGCAGGCTCGCCCCGCATCCGTACCCTTCCCTCCCCCCCCCCGCCTGAGTGAGCCAGAGCCCCCGAAGCAGCTGCTCCTTTAACCCCGTCCTGTGTGAGTGAAGAACAGATGCCCTCAGGCGACCTACACACAGAGGCGGGTCCAAATCCAAAGCTGAACCCCGGGAGCTGTACCAACAAAGAAGAGAAAGGGAAATTTCTCCCAGCAGCCTCAGAAGCAGCGGATTAAAGCTCCACAAACAACTTGATGTACCTGCATCTGTTGAATACCTGAATAGACAATGAATCATCCCAAATTCAAGAGGTGGACTTTGGGAGCAGGATATATTAATTTTTCCCCTTTTCCTCTTTTTGTGAGTGTATATGTGTATGCTTCTGGGTGAGACTTTGTCTGCATAGCTTTGCTTTCACCATTTGTCCTAGGGTTCAGTCCGTCTGTGTTTTTTTTGTTTTTTATTTTTATTTAAAAAATTTTTTTCTTAATAAATTTTTTCTTCATAATTTCTTATTTTTATTATAAAAAATTAAAAATTTATTTTCAAAAATTTTTTCTTAATAAATTTTTTCTTAATTTTTTTCTTATTTTTTATTATAATAGCTTTATTTTATTTTATTTTATTTTATTTTATTTTATCCTCTTTCATTCTTTCTTTCTATTTTTTCTCCCTTTTATTCTGAGCCGTGTGGATGAAAGGCTCTTGGTGCTCCAGCCAGGCATCAGGGCTGTGCCTCTGAGGTGGGAGAGCCAACTTCAGGACACTGGTCCACAAGAGACCTTCCAGCTCCACATAATACCAAACGGCAAAAATCTCTCAGAGATCTCCATCTCAACATCAAAACCCAGCTTCACTCAACGACCAGCAAGCTACAGTGCTGGACACCATATGCCAAACAACTAGCAAGACAGGAACACAGCCCCATCCATTAGCAGAGAGGCTGCCTAAAATCATAATAAGGCCACAGACAACACAAAACACACCACCAGATGTGGACGTGCCCACCAGAAAGACAAGATCCAGCCTCATCCACCAGAACACAGGCACTAGTCCCCTCCACCAGGAAGCCTACACAACCCACTGAACCAACCTTAGTCACTGGGGACAGATACCAAAAACAACGGGAACTATGAACCTGCAGCTTGTGAAAAGGAGACCCCAAACACAGTAAGATAAGCAAAATGAGAAGACAGAAAAACACACAGCAGATGAAGGAGCAGGGTCAAAACACACCAGACCTAACAAATGAAGAGGAAATAGGCAGTCTACCTGAAAAAGAATTCAGAATAATGATAGTAAAGATGATCCAAAATCTTGGAAATAGAATAGACAAAATGCAAGAGACATTTAACAAGGATGTAGAAGAACTGAAGAGGAACCAAACAATGATGAACAACACAATAAATGAAATTAAAAATACTCTAGAAGGGATCAATAGCAGAATAACTGAGGCAGAAGAACGGATAAGTGACCTGGAAGATAAAATAGTGGAAATAACTACTGCAGAGCACAATAAAGAAAAAAGAATGAAAAGAACTGAGGACAGGCTCAGAGACCTCTGGGACAACATTAAACGCACCAACATTCGAATTATAGGGGTCCCAGAAGAAGAAGAGAAAAAGAAAGGGACTGAGAAAATATTTGAAGAGATTATAGTTGAAAACTTCCCTAATACGGGAAAGGAAATAGTTAATCAAGTCCCGGAAGCACAGAGAGTCCCATACAGGATAAATCCAAGGAGAAACACGCCAAGACACATATTAATCAAACTATCAAAAGTTAAATATAAAGAAAACATATTAAAAGAAGCAAGGGAAAAACAACAAATAACACACAAGGGAATCCCCATAAGGTTAACAGCTGATCTTTCAGCAGAAACTGCAAGCCAGAAGGGAGTGGCAGGATATACTTAAAGTGATGAAGGAGAAAAACCTACAACCAAGGTTACTCTACCCAGCAAGGATCTCATTCAGTTTTGATGGAGAAATTAAAACATTTACAGACAAGCAAAAGCTGAGAGAGTTCAGCACCACCAAACCAGTTTTACAACAAATGCTAAAGGAACTTCTCTAGGCAAGAAACACAAGAGAAGGAAAACACCTACAATAACAAACCCAAAACATTTAAGAAAATGGGAATAGGAACATACATATCGATAATTACCTTAAATGTAAATGGATTAAATGCTCCCACCAAAAGACACAGACTGGCTGAATGGATACAAAAACAAGACCTGTATATATGCTGTCTACAAGAGACCCACTTCAGACCTAGGGACACATACAGACTGAAAGTGAGAGGATGGAAAAAGATATTGCATGCAAATGGAAATCAAAAGAAAGCTGGAGTAGCAATTCTCATATCAGACAAAATAGACTTTAAAATAAAGACTATTACAAGAGACAAAGAAGGACACTATATAATGATCAAGGGATCAATCCAAGAAGAAGATATAACAATTGTAAATATTTTTGCACCCAACATAGGAGCACTTCAATACATAAGGCAAGTACTAACAGCCATAAAAGGGGAAATTGACAGTAACACAATCATAGTAGGGGACTTTAACACCCCACTTTCACCAATGGACAGATCATCCACAATGAAAATAAATAAGGAAACACAAGCTTTAAATGATACATTAAACAAGATGGACTTAATTGATATTTATAGGACATTCCACCCAAAAACAACAGAATACATATTTTTCTCAAGTGCTCATGGAACATTCTCCAGGATAGATCATATCTTGGGTCACAAATCAACCCTTGGTAAATTTAAGAAAATTGAAATCGTATCAAGTATCTTTTCCGACCACAACGCTATGAGACTAGATATCAATTACAGGAAAAGATCTGTAAAAAATACAAACACATGGAGGCTACACAATACACTACTTAATAATGAAGTGATCACTGAAGAAATCAAAGGGGAAATCAAAAAATACCTAGAAACAAATGACAATGGAGACACGATGACCCAAAACCTATGAGATGCAGCAAAAGCAGTTCTAAGAGGGAAGTTTATAACAATACAAGCCTACCTCAAGAAACAGGAAAAATCTCGAATAAACAACCTAAACTTGCACCTAAAGCAATTAGAGAAAGAAGAACAAAAAAACCCCAAAGCTAGCAGAAGAAAACAAATCATAAAGATCAGATCAGAAATAAATGAAAAAGGAATGAAGGAAACAATAGCAAAGATGAATAAAACTAAAAGCTGGTTCTTTGAGAAGATAAACAAAGTTGATAAACCATTAGCTAGACTCATCAAGAAAAAAAGGGAGAAGACTCAAATCAATAGAATTAGAAATGAAAAAGGAGAAGTAACCACTGACACGGCAGAAATACAAACGATCATGAGAGACTACTACAAGCAACTCTATGCCAATAAAATGGACAACCTGGAAGAAATGGACAAATTCTTAGAAATGCACAACCTGCCGAGACTGAACCAGCAAGCAATAGAAAATATGAGCAGACCAATCACAAGCCCTGAAATTGAAACTGTGATTAAAAATCTTCCAACACACAAAAGCCCAGGACCAGATGGCTTCACAGGCGAATTCTATCAAACATTTAGAGAAGAGCTAACACCTATCCTTCTCAAACTCTTCCAAAATATTGCAGAGGGAGGAACACTCCCAAACTCATTCTACGAGGCCACCATCACCCTGATACCAAAACCAGACAAAGATGTCACAAAGAAAGAAAACTACAGGCCAATATCACTGATGAACATAGATGCAAAAATCCTCAACAAAATACTAGCAAACAGAATCCAACAGCACATTAAAAGGATCATACACCATAATCAAGTGGGGTTTATTCCAGGAATGCAAGGATTCTTCAATATACGCAAATCAATCAACATGATACCATATTAACAAATTGAAGGAGAAAAACCAAATGATCATCTCAATAGAGGCAGAGAAAGCTTTTGACAAAATTCAACACCTATTTATGATAAAAGCCCTGCAGAAAGTAGGCATAGAGGGAACTTTCCTCAACATAATAAAGGCCATATATGACAAACCCACAGCCAACATTGTCCTCAATGGTGAAAAACTGAAACCATTTCCACTAAGATCAGGAACAAGACAAGGTTGCCCACTCTCACCACTATTATTCAACATAGTTTTGGAAGTGTTAGCCACAGCAGTCAGAGAAGAAAAAGAAATAAAAGGAATCCAAATCGGAAAAGAAGAAGTAAAGCTGTCACTGTTTGCAGATGACATGATACTATACATAGAGAATCCTAAAGATGCTACCAGAAAACTACTAGAGCTAATTAATGAATTTGGTTAAGTAGCAGGATACAAAATTAATGCACAGAAATCTCTTGCATTCCTATATACTAATGATGAAAAATCTGAAAGTGAAATTAAGAAAACACTCCCATTTACCATTGCAACAAAAAGAATAAAATATCTAGGAATCAACCTACCTAAGGAGACAAAAGACCTGTATGCAGAAAATTATAAGACACTGATGAAAGAAATTAAAGATGATACAAATAGATGGAGAGATATACCATGTTCTTGGATTGGAAGAATCAACATTGTGAAAATGACTCTACTACCCAAAGCAATCTACAGATTCAATGCAATCCCTATCAAACTACCACTGGCATTTTTCACAGAACTAGAACAAAAAATTTCACAATTTGTATGGAAACACAAAAGACTCCAAATAGCCAAAGCAATCTTGAGAACAAAAAATGGAGCTGGAGGAATCAGGCTCCCTGACTTTAGACTATACTACAAAGCTACAGTAATCAAGACAGTTTGGTACTGGCACAAAAACAGAAACATAGGTCAATGGAACAGGATAGAAAGCCCAGAGATAAACCCACGCACATATGGTCACCTTATCTTTGATAAAGGAGGCAAGCATATACAGTGGAGAAAAGACAGCCTCTTCAATAAGTGGTGCTGGGAAAATTGGACAGGTACATGTAAAAGTATGAAATTAGAACACTCCCTGACACCATACACAAAAATAAACTCAAAATGGATTAAAGACCTAAATGTAAGGCCAGATACCATCAAACTCTTAGAGGAAAACATAGGCAGAACACTCTCTGACATAAATCACAGCAAGATTCTTTTTGACAGAGCTCCTAGAGAAATGGAAATAAAAACACAAATAAACAAATGGGACCTAATGAAACTTAAAAGCTTTTGCACAGCAAAGGAAACCATAAAAAGACCAAAAGACAACCCTCAGAATGGGAGAAAATATTTGCAAATGAAGCAACTGACGAAGGATTAATCTCCAAGATTTACAAGCAGCTCATGCAGCTCAATAACAAAAAAACAAACAACCCAATCCAAAAATGGGCAGAAGACCTAAATAGACATTTCTCCAAAGAAGATATACAGATTGGCAACAAACACATGAACGAATGCTCAACATCATTAATCATTAGAGAAATGCAAATCAAAACTACAATGAGATATCATCTCACACCAGTCACAATGGCCATCATCAAAAAATCTAGAAACAATAAATGCTGGAGAGGGTGTGGAGAAAAGGGAACACTCTTGCACTGTTGGTGGGAATGTAAATTGATATAGCCACTATGGAGAACAGTATGGAGGTTCCTTAAAAAACTAAAACTAGAACTACCATACGACCCAGCAACCCCACTACTGGGCATATACCCTGAGAAAACCATAATTCAAAAAGAGTCATGTGCCAAAATGTTCATTGCAGCTCTATTTACATTAGCCAGGACATGGAAGCAACCTAAGTGTCCATCAACAGATGAATGGATAAAGAAGATGTGGCACATATATACAATGGACTATTACTCAGCCATAAAAAGAAATGAAATGGAGGTATTTGTAGTGAGATGGATGGACCTAGAGTCCGTCATACAGAGTGAAGTAAGTCAGAAAGAGAAAAACAAATACAGTATGCTAACACATATATATGGAATCTAAGGGGAAAAAAAAAAAAGTCATGAAGAACCTAGTGGCAAGACAGGAATAAAGACACAGACCTACTAGAGAATGGACTTGAGGATATGGGGAGGGGGAAGGGTAAGATGTGACAGGGTGAGAGAGTGGCATGGACATATATACCCTACCAAATGTAAAATAGATAGCTAGTGGGAAGCAGCCGCATAGCACAGGGCGATCAGCTCCGTGCTTTGTGACCACCTAGAGGGGTGGGATAGGGAGGATGGGAGGGAGGGAGATGCAAGAGGGAAGAGATATGGGAACATGTGTATGTATAACTGATTCACTTTTTTATAAAGCAGAAACTAACACACCATTGTAAAGCAATTATACTCCAATAAAGATGTTAAAAAAAAAAAGTTGCAAAAGCCTTTCTTTAAAATTCAGTGGTGTCTATATGTCCCACAATGTCTTATTTGCTATAATTTTCCCAAGCAGCCTAGTGGGGTCTCATGCAAACACAGCTCATATAGTTTATAATTTACTGATTTGCATGTGTCTGTGTGTGTATCTGTGATGTGTGTCTATCCAGACATTCCTGCAGTAGATGTCCTAAGCTCTTTTCACATTAAACTAATAGAAAAAAGTGATGAACATAAGCAAAGATTAATTATAGACCAAACAGCATGATAAAAATCAGAATTTTCCATTAAAAATAAAAATTATTCAGTAGATATTGTTGGAAAAACTAGATATCCACATGCAAAGAAAAATAAAGTTGAATACTGACCTTACACCCTATACAAAAATTAACTCAAAATGAATCAAAAAGACCTAAAAGTAATAAATAAAATTATAAAACTCTAGGAGGAAAATCAAGTGGAAAACCTTCATAGCGTTACATATAACAATGCTTTCTTGCAGATAACATCAAAGGCACAGGTAACAAAAGAAAAAATAGACAAATGGACTACATCAAAATTATAAACTTGGGCCTTCCCTGGTGACGCAATGGTTAAGGATCCGCCTGCTAATGCAGGGGACACTGGTTTGATCCCTGGTCCGGGAACATCCCACATGCCGCAGAGCAACTAAGCCCATGCACCACAACTACTGAGCCTGCGCTCTAGAGCTCACAAGCCACAACTACTGAGTCCGCATGCCACAACTACTGAAGCCCGTGCGCCTAGAGCCCATGCTCTACCACAAGAGAAGCCAACGCAATGAGAAGGCTGCATGCAGCAACGAAGACCCAATGCAGCCAAAAATAAGTTAATTAATTTAAAATATACATATATTTAAAAGTTACCATTAAAAAAAGAATTAAAAACTTTTGTGCACCAAAAGACACGATCAACAGAGTGAACAGGCAGCCAACAGAATTGGAGAAAATATTTGCAAATCAAATAGCTGATAAGGGATTAGTATCCAAAATATATGAAGAATTCCTACAACTTAACAACAAAAGACAAACGATTCAAAAATAGGCAAAGGACTTAAACATTTTTCCAAAGAAGATATGCAAATGGACAATAAGTACATGAAAAAAATGTTTAACATCACTAATTTTTAGGGAAATGCAAATCAAAACCAAAATGAGGTATCATACTCATTTGGATAGCCATCATCAAAAAAAAAAAAAAAAGTGGGGGGAAGAAAAAGAAAAAAAAAGCAAGTGTTGGCAAGGATGTGCAGAAATTGGAAACTTTTGCATTTCTGGTAGGAATGTAAAATGGTGCAGCCACTGTGGCAAATGATATGGTTATTCCTCAAAAAGTTGAAAATAGAATTATGATATGATCCAGCAATTCACTTCTGGGTATATACCAAAAGAACTGAAAGCAGAGACTCAAATAGATATTTATACACCCATATTCATAGCAGAATTATTCACAATAGCTAAAAGATGGAAGCAATCCTAGTGTTCATGGAAAAATAAATGGATAAACAAAATGTGGTATATACATACAATAGAATATTATTCAGCCTTAAAAAGGAAGGAAATTCTGACACATGCTCTAATATGGATGAACCTTGAGGACGTTATGCTAAATTAAATAAGCCACTCATAAAAGAACAAATATTATGTGATTCCACTTATATGAGGTACCTAAAATAGTCAAATCCATAAAGACAGAAAGGAAAATGGTGGTTGTCAGGAGCTGAGGGGAGGCAGAAATAGGGAGTTAGTGTATAATGGGTACAGAGTTTCAGTTGGGAATGATGAAAAAGTTCGGAAAATGGATGGTGGCAATTGCTGCACAACTATGTGAATGTACTTAATGCCATAGAATTGTGCACTTAAACATGGTTAAAATGGTAAATTTCATGTTACATATATTGAATCACAATTTTAAAAATAAAAAAATAATTTTAACTTATACCAAAAACATAGCTGTATCATTCTTAAGATTAAGTCATAGATGTTCATTTTTGCTTTCATATGTGATAACACTAGGGCTATAGCAATGGACAAATCTATTCCTCCATTCCCCCAGACTTAAACTCTGTGAATTATGAAATAGTCCTAATCTGAAAAGCTATTTGAAATAAGGGAGGCTTAAATTTGCAATACCAGGATGCATTCTCCCAATGGAAGTTTGCATTGGTCCTTCGAAGTTTTAAAATCCTGCATACTATTCACCACCTCGTTATATATATATTCTATTGGTCTCTTTTTCCCAAAATTGAACAATCTCATCTCTATTGGATAAAGAATTCTCCTTCTTCTAAAAAATTACCTTATCAGCAGTTGCAGCCTCTCTCTTCACTTTGATGTTGTGCAGATTCAAATGGGCCTGGAACCTGTAGAACTAGCCATAGCTTTCAGCAATAATCTCATTAACCTCATTTTCACCAGGCTTGGATTTTAGTTCTTCCAACAAACTCCTAGACATCTTCTGAATGTACATTATGCTAGTAAATATTCAACTTTGATCCTCTAGCTTCTCAATCAAAGATTTTCAATTTTGTCAATCAGTTTTCCTATTATCATTGCACAGGCCCACCCAGCACTTTTCTCAAAAATAGATGACCAATTCTTGTTCTTTCTGTTTCTGCTGTGAAGTAATTCATCCTATATGCTACATTTATATGCAATGTTCATCTTTTATTTTTGCCACTTTCAATTTTACCATTTATCTCTCATCTTATGAGCACATACACAGCCAATATGACAAACTTAAATGCCATTAAATGCCAGCTAAGTACAGGCATTTTAAATGAACAGCCTACATATAAAAGGGTTTACTGGGGTTTACAGCAAATTGAAAAGTGCTTGTTCACCTATAAGCACACAAACAGAACAAAAAATAAAAATAAAAGCACTGAGTTGGCAAAATAAAACGGTTTGCTGTCCAAGGGATACCAACTTATGACTAACGCCTTACAGTAACCAACAACACATAGCCAACACTAAAAAGACTACAGAACACTATTAAATACTGTGTGTTGATGGAGAGCAGAACTAAAACAATTTGCTCTGGAAAACAGCTCTGTACATATCTGTGAAAGTTCTAAACTGACTATAAGTAAAGGATCATTGGAATAGCATTAATACCACAAGGAAAACAAATTTTAAAAATATATTGTTGGTAACTGCAGGAAGGTGGTGAAGATTTTGTAGACTCAGCAATATTTTTATGTTTCTTAGCCTAACTTTATTCTAAATTAGATAACATATTTGTCTAGACATGTATTTTCTCATGGTCTTTGACTTTAGAGAAGAAAACAAATTTGGCTCATTTAAGGGCTAGAATTCCTTGGAGATTTATGTTTTATACACCATTACATGGAAAATAAGAAATTTATATATTGCAGTTGCAAGCAACCACTAAGTTGAAATCCTTCACAATGTTCCAGGTTAAAATTACGAAATCTACTTCTAAAGGGAAAGTAATTAAAAGTGGGTTAACACTTCATTGTAGTTAAGAGGTTCTCCATGCTGTTTCACTAATAAAATGAAACCATTGACTTGATACCAAAAAAAAAAAAAAACAACTGCTTTCCAGAGTGTAGTTAAATGCAAATTTTCCATCTGCCTTGCAGAGTTGGTGAGCAATAGGTTGAACACGTTGAGAAAACCTTGTTTTAAAAGGTACATAAGGTGATCTTGTAAATGAGGAAGCAGTGCAGCAGAGTTAGGCATCTGTAAGAGGATCAGCTTGGGATTTGGAGTTTGGAAAGCTGATTACTATACACTCTGAGTTAAATTTTTCCTGATGCTTGTTTTGTTTTTGTTGTTTGTTTTTTTCCATTTTTTCATTTCAATAACACGTAAGTTGCATAAGATTTGTATAATGCCTAGTTACCACTCATAAATCCCAAATGATCAGTGTGCTTTTTTCTCTTCATGAAAATGTTCATGTTCCCTAGACTAACTCAGAGTTTGCAACACAATACAAATTCAAGGAATGTGCCTGAATTTATAAATAAATGAATGTTTAAAAACCCAGGAACATGTACAAATAATAACTGATTATTCCAAATTTTTAAATGATTCAGATTTAAAAATTGCCAGTGTACTAATGAATATTACACAAAACTGAGGGTCTAATTGTAAAGCATAACCTATCTTACGTGCATTTCTACTTGTAATATATTTACCACACTTATATTAGAACTGCAAAAAAAAAAAAAATTAAACGAACATGTCATCAATTTAACACTTTTCATTATGTTTTAATCCCAGAATTGTGCACTTAATTGTTGCAATAAAAATCTAATATAACAAACATGTTCCTCTATCATGTATAGACTGAACCCTATGAAAATGTAGGCAGTTATTCACAGAGTATGATGTCAGGAAAGCCACATGGAATCACCAACCTGTATATCTTCCAAACACTTGAAATTCCTATGTTGCCATTACTCCCTGGGTTTAAGTTTTGCTTCCCAAAGATGACTTGTAAAATACATATAATACAGAAGAATCATAGGAAGGCTTGTGTATACATACCCTTTGATCACATAGTTGGCTGCCATTTTGGATAATGAGGAAAGCAACCAGTTGAGATAGGGCATGGGACAGGTAGCTTTTGATGATGAGAGTGTGGGTGCAAGAACTGAAACCACCCAGAGCTTGGGCACACCAGGAGACCCAGCGTCCAGGTAACCAAGAGATAACACAGTAAGACAGGACCATAGACAAAGCTTTAACACATCACAACTTTTCTTCTCCTGCACATAGCTGTCAGGGGAGGGCTGCTGTAACACACAGCCCCCTCTCCCCACCACCAATAAGCACCGTTTTTAACTCAAGATAGGCACTCAATAAAAATGTGTGGGTGTTTTTACTAAAGGCTTAATATGTAAAGTACAAAATGAATCATTATATTGACTCACTCACGTTGCATTTTTAAAAACCCAAACACCCTTCAGTCAAATCTAAGCTGACCAGAAAAGCCACTATGTTAATATAAGAAATTTAAAGCCAAATAACTTTACCTTTTTTCTAAACTGAAGTATAGTTGATTTACAATGTTGTGTTAGTTTTAAACATACAGCAGTGATTCCGTTATTCATATATACGTATATATCTATATTCTTTTTTTATTCATTTCCTTTATAGTATAAGATATTGAATATAGTCCCCTGTGCTATACAGTAAATCCTTGTTGTTTAACTATTTTATATATGGTAATGTGCATCTGTTAATCCCATACTCCCAATTTATCCCTCCCCCCTTCCCCTTTGGTAACCATAAGTTTATTTTCTATGTCTGTGAGTCTGTTTCTATTTTGTAAATAAGTTCATTTGTATCATTTTTTTAGATTCCACATATAAGTGATATCATATGATTATCTGTCTTTCTCTGTCTGACTTACTTCACTTAGTATGAAAATCTCTAGGTCCATCCATGTTGCTGCAAAAGGCATTATTTCATTCGTTTTTATGGCTGAGTAATATTAACTTCACCTTTAAGAATTTGGTTTTTCCACTTGTTAAAAATTACTTTATACTATAAATTGTTAATTTAGTAGTATAAATTACAGGGTATCCAAAGACACATTTCTCTCCCCCTACTATGCAACTTTAGTGGAAATAAAACTAAGCATTGATTTCGGGAACATAGAAGATAATTATTTGTTTTATGAGATGTGACACTACTGTCCCATGTGACTATTACATATTTATTTTCAGTTCTTTTTCTGACAGTGGTAACAAATTTGTGTACAGTTATCTGTACACTCTTAGCTGGACTCTCTTTTAGTGAATAGTTTATATTTATGCCAGCCAAGTAATTTAAAATAAGAGAAGCAGTCTGTGATTATGCACCCTGGGAAATAAAATCAATGCCATTTGATTTATTTACTAGTGTCTGTCAGCACTCAGAGAAGCTGTGGCTATTTGTGTGGTATATTCTAACTGAAATAGTTGAGACAAATAATACTGATATCTATCAGAGATGGACAAGACTAAGAAGTGAAGTCTTCTAAACTTACTAAGAAAGATTGAGAGGATGAATTAATGAAAAACTGAAAGGGGATGTTATGCTACTTTTTAAGACTTTCTCTTCTTTCCAAATGGATTGGTTTTTATTAAAGCACATAAAGCAGATTGTATTATTAGTTTCTTTTTAAATGCAGTAGCTGTCATATTTATCTCCTTGTCAGGTAGACATGTAAAAGGGACCTAGGTACAAATGAGTGTCATCTGTCTGTCTGTCTGTCTGTCTAGAAAGAGAGAGTGAGAGAGAGTAATCCACATGACTCCTGTTCCTTGTGTGGGCATTTACCACAAGGGAAAACAATATCACACTAGCAAACATTAAGAGGCAGGTTGTGAAATTCCTTGGCTGAAAGGTAATTTAATTTGTAGATACCAAAGGTAAAAATGAATCCCTCCTAAATTTTTATGTCATCTACCAATCCAGTCCAAACATGTTTTCCATCTTGCCTATTTACAAAATGGCTTAAGCCTTTTAAAGAAAAACATTAGAAAATAGTTCTTCAAAAAAACTGGTTTCAAAAAATATTGACTAAGTTCCTGGAAAAGAAAAGAGTCATTCTTTAGGAAAGAGATGAAGATCTGAATTGAAGGCAGGGCTCCAGAATGCTTTCACACATAGAATATTTATCCTTGTACATTCATTGAGCATATTTCAGATAGTGATCCCACAGAAGAAGATGAGAGTTGAATGTACCAGGGGAACTTCAGGCCTCTGGCTTCAGATAGAGGGTGAAATATCCTTAGCGCCTCTCCTTCTCTCTGGAAGTCACCTGATTTATGGTTCATGAGGATTAACTATTCTAACCCATCAGAGGCCTCTCTAGAAAGAGTGATGGGCTGGTTGATGTCTAACAACCATATGACCAACATTCAAAGCTTATTATAGAACTGGCATTCTGTATTTAAAAAGGAGAAAAGGGTCCCCTGTATCTACAGGCATTTTACATAAGACGTAGAAGGGGGACAGAAAACAATGCCTAGAAAATAAATCACCTATTTTTTCCAAAGGTATTTATTTTCCTTTACAATCTTTTGTATTTATCTTTATAACCATTACTATCTGTAAGAGGTTAATTTAATTCCAGCGTAATGAGTATTAAGGAACAATCAGAAGAGGACTGAGGGTCAAAGAACAGAGACCCAAAAATAGACACACGTAAATATACCCAATTGATTTTTGACAAAGGTGAGAATGAAATTCAATGGAGAACATACTGCCATTTTAATAAATGATACTACTGCATTTAGATGTTTATAAACAGACTACAGTTCCTTGTTCCTTCAATGATTTCTGCTCTTATTTTTTTCTGCTTGTTTTGGGTTTATTTTGCTCTTATTTTTCTAGGTTCTTGAGAGGAGATCTTAAAATTATTGATTTAAGAATTTTCCCTTGTCTAAGGCATGCATTTATTGCTATAAATTTCCCTTTTAGCACTGATTTAGCTGTGTCCCACAATTTTTTTAAAATTATTTATTTATTTGTTTGTTATTTATTTTTGGCTGTGTTGGGTCTTCGTTTCTGTGCAAAGGCTTTCTCTAGTTGCAGCAAGTGGGGGCCACTCTTCATCGCGGTGCGCGGGCCTCTGACTATCGCGGCCTCTCTTGTTGCGGAGCACAGGCTCCAGATACACAGGCTCAGTAGTTGTGGCTCACGGGCCTAGCTGCTCCACAGTATGTGGGATCTTCCCAGACCAGGGCTCGAACCCTTGTCCCCTGCATTGGCATGCAGATTCTCAACCACTGTGCCACCAGGGAAGCCCCCCGACAATTTTTGATATACTATATTTTCACTGTCATTCACTTCAATGTATTTTTTATCTCCCTTGAGACTTCCTCTTTGACCCATGGATTATTTAAGAGTATATTATTTAGTTTCCAAGTGTTTGGAGATTTTCCTGCCATCTTTCTGTTACTGATTTCTAGTTTGGCTTCATTGTAGTTAGAGAACACATTCTCCATGATTTCAATTGTTTGTTTTAAATCTGTTGAAGTTTATTTTATGGCCCAAGATATGGTCTATCTTAGTATATGTTCCATAAGCACTTGAAAAGAATGTGTATTCTGCTGTTGTTGAATGGAATGTTCTATAAATGTCAGTTAGATCCTGTTAGGTGATGGTGTTGTTGAATTCTTCTATACCTTTGCTGATTTTGTCTTGTCTTATCTATCAATTAATGAGAGGTGTCTTGAAGTCACCAGCTATAATATTGATGTTGTCTATTTCTCAGTTCTATGAGTTTTTGTTCCACCTAATATGCAGCTCTACTGTTTGGTAATTCACATTTAGCATTGCTAGGTCTTTTAGTGGATTGACCCTCTGTTTCTAATAATGTTCTTTCTCTCAAGTCTATCTTAACTTATATTAATGCAGTCACTCCAACTTTACTTTGTCTAATGTTTCCATGATGTATCTTTTTCCATCCTTTTACTTTCAACTTTCCTATATCATATATTTGGAGTGAGTTTCTTATTGATAGCATATAGTTTTGTCATTTTTTAACCCATTCTACCAATCTCTGTCTTTTAATTGGTTTATTTAGCATATTTACATTTAATATAATTATTGATATCTTAGGGATTAGCTCTACCATTTTATTTTTTGTTGACTGTTCTCCCTGTTTTTCATTTGTATCCTTTTTCATAGATTTCTATTAGTTATTTCAATATTTTTTTAGAATTCTATTCTGATTTATCCATAGTGTTTTTAAGTGCATCTTTTTATATAGCTTTTGTACTGGTTGCTCTAGATATTATGTTACTTATGCATAACTTTTCACAGTCTGTTGGTGTTGTCATTTTATAATTCCAAGTACAGAGACCTTATGTACCTTTACATTCCTTTCTTTCCCCTTCTTATACTATAATTATTTTAAATATTTCCTCTACATACATTCAAAATCACATCAGACATACATATTATATTTTTTGCTTCAATCATAAAATTTAGAAAACTCAAGAGGAGAAGGAAAGGTTATTTTACTTAGCAATATTCTTGATTATCATGTTCTTTATTCCTTTATGATCTTCCATATCTCCTTTTATTGTTTCATTTCTCTTTAGAGAACTTCCTTAAGCCATTCTATTAAGGTAGGTCTGCTGGTGACGAATTCTCTTTATTCAGGGTTTTTTGTTGCTGTTTTTTTTTTTTTTTTTGGCTGGGTATAAAATGCTGGGTTGAAATTTCTTTTCTTTCACAACTTGAAAAATATTATGCCTTGTCCATTTGGCCTCCATGGTTTGTGATCAAAAATCTACTATCATTTTTGTTTGTTTGCTTGTTTTCCTATAGATAGATATCATTTTACTTTGGCTACTTTCAGGACTTTTTATTGCCTTGGTTTTCAGAATTTTAACTATGATGTGTCTAGCTTTTTTTTTTTTTTTTTTTTTTTGGTTTTATCCTTTTGGGGATTCACTCAACTTCTTGAATCCATAGGTTTATGTCTCTTGCCAAATTTGGAAAGTTTTAGCTATTATTTCTTAGAGTACTCTTTCAACCCCACCCTCTTCCTTCTCTCCTTTGGGGATTCTAAAGATATGAATGTCAGACTCTTGTTAGAGTCTCACAGATACCTAGGCTTTGTTAGTTGGTTGTTTATTTGGTTTTGCCCTGTCTATTTTCTCTCTGTCATTCAGATTAGGTTTGTTTCTATTCTTCTATTAATATCTTCCAGTTCACTGATTCTTTTCCCTATTCCCTCCATTCTGATATTGAGCCCAACTAGTGAGTTTTCATTTCAGATATTGTGCTTTTCAGTTCTAAAATTTCCATCTTCTTCTTTATTATACCTTCTCTCTCTTTGCTGATGTCTTCTGTTTTTTCATTTGTTTCAAGTGTATTTATAATTGCTTGTGGAAGCATTCTTATTAGAGTGGCTTTTTCAGATAATTCTAACATCATTGTCATATTGATATTATAGCTTTTGATTGCCACCTTTCATTTAGTTTGAGGTCTTCTTGGTTCTTAATATTATGAGTGTTTTTCTTACTTGAAAGCTGCATATTTTCATAATATGTTATGAAACTCTAGATCTTATTTAAACCTTCTGTTTTAGTTAGCTTTCTATAACACCACTCTATTGGGAGGAGAGGGGAGGCACTGCCTTGTTACTGCCAGGTAGAGGCAGAAGTCCAGGTTATCACTTAGCCTTCATTGACATTAAAGGGGAGGAGGACGGCTCTTCATTATTGCTAGGCAGGATGGGAGTTACAGCATCCCATATGGTCTACACTGACACTGCAATGGAGGTGGCCTCATTACCACTGGGCAATGGTGAAAGTCTTGACTCTTCACTAGGCCTTCACTGATACCACCCCAGAAAGGAAGGAGGGGCACCTCTTTGCTGTCACATGGGATATTATTTTTAAAAATCATTGTTGCATTCATTGTTACTCAAGTTCACTGTTTTTTAGGATAATATTTACTTTTTAAAAGTTGAAGCAAGAATGCAAAGAATCAGTTTAAACCAATATCATAATTAAGTCCCCCAAATTTGTATAAATCTGTCATGTTATTTTCCTTCATGAAACCCTTTAATAGCTTCCAATCTTTTATGGAATTTACAACTTCAGCAATGACATGCAGCCACTCCAATGATCTGGCCCCCACCTACCACTATGGTCTCATACCCTACCATTTTTCTGCATATTCTCCACACAGTCTCAAGGGCATTTATCAGAATTATTCCCAGAGTTTTGTTTTTCACTAGATCTCAGATGCCCTCGATTATAAGGCACTGCATTATTTTCTGCAAACAACTAAGAAAGAAAAATGCTGACCATTACTTTTATAGTGCTTCAATTTTAAGATGCATCTCAGTTTAAGAAATATTAAAACATGAAAAAATATTGGCTTAAAAATTTATGAAATATGGTGATCATTGAGTAGATACAAAACAATATTTATAAAATATGTGTAAGATATGAAGAATAACAACACGGTGAATTGAACTTTACTTTGACATCTACCTATACACTTTTATCATATTTTATTCCTCTGTTCTCCTTTTAGAAGAAACACTATTTTGAATTTTTTAAAGAATCATCCCTTGCTTTTATATATTTTACTACGTATCTTTTATCTCTAACCAGTATGTTATTTTAGCATATTTTGAACTTTATACAAATGTGTTCTTTATGTATTCTGAAATGTGTAATTTTTACTCAGTATAATCTTCCTGATGTTCATCCATTTTGGCACTATAACTCATTGATTTTTACTGCTAGTAGTGTTCCATTATGCACATTTACTACAATGTTTCTATCTACTCTGCTGTTACTGATGATGTGCTGATGATGAACCTTTGGGTGTTTGCTTTTTGTGTGTGTGCCATTACAAACATGCTGCCATGAACACTCTTTCTACTTGTCTCCTGCAGCCCATATTCAAGAGCTTCTCTAAGGAATATATCCAGGAGTGAAATTTTTGTGTTTAAACTAGGATTGAACCAAAGCAATTTTACAAAACAATAGCAAACTCTTTTCCAAAGTGTTTACAACAATTTACCCTCCCAGAAGCAGCATGCACATAATCCAGCTATGCCCCTGGATTCATATTTCCACTTAGTTTTAAGGTACCTAATCTCCCATACTGTCAAAACCATCTCTTCAAGAAAGTATATATAACATGGAAGTTAAAGGTGAAGATTTTGGAGCCAGACTATTCTAAATTGCTATGAAGATTAGATTAGTTAATACATATAACATGTTTAGACTGGTATTTTGGACATAATAAGCACAAAATAATTGTTAGGTATCATTGTTGTTGTTGTTGTGTTGAATTGCTTACAGAACCCTGAAAAACAGATAGTAGTGTATTGTATCTTGGTATACTAACATATATTGCTTTCTTATGCACAAATGTTCTTCTCTCCATCTGAATTACATTCTTCAATACACATGCAAAGTTGATCATGCTTACTTAGGGATACCACTGCCCCTAATATATGACCCATCACATTGCATTCAATCATTTGTTTACTTCCTGTCTGCCTCACTACAGTCTCAGTTATTTTGCAGACATAACTTTTTGAATTTATTCCTTATTTCCTGGTAGCACCTTAGTAGATGTTTGATAAATGAATGAACAGATGAATGAATAATTATGCACAATTGCAACAGCAGCAGTACCCAACCACAAACAATTATTTATTTAGATTTGCAAATTCAACTGGAATACAAAGACTTAAAATGTATATATCATTGTGTTCCCCTAACAGACTCTTCTTAAAGGAATTCTGTTTTTTAACATCCTGGGACAGAAGAATCTTTAAATGTGACCTTTTTATCTGTATGCAACCATAACAGCATCTTCTCCAACCAATCTTGTAAATTAAGATTCTTTTTATTTTCCTCTTCTATGATAATGTCACCTCACAGCACAACTGACAAAAAAATGCCCAGAGAATTGGATCACAAAGTCATTTTATAGATCTACTTCCTCCTGTTTTAGTCTTTAGGCTGATTTTTTAAAATATTGAACACTTTGTTTCTTTTCCTTTAGATTTAGAGTAGATGGTGGGCTGCTAAGCTGTTAATGCATAGCTTTAAACTTCATGCAACAATAAATAAAGTCTACTGCCTGTTAGCAGCAGTGCCTTCTACTACTTCTCCTTCATCCATCTGTGGTGTGAACAGCTCTCATTCACACCAGATAACTCCAGGTATCAGACTGTTACATCTGATAATGTGTCAAATGTTCCTGCCTAGCATTTCTACCTAAATGGCCTCAGTTTTGACATTGACATTGGGTAGACAAGCCAAACACTGCAAAGCAATTTTTCTCCTAATTCTGATTACGTCCTTTAATGTCCTTCACATAACAGAGATAAGCTCATCTCGTTGACTAGTCCTTAAAAAGTAGCACCTGGAATTGAACGCAATACCCTGGATGTGATCTGAGAAGTTCACAATGGATTATCACTTATGCATCTTTTATTTTACAAGCATGTACTATACCCCTTGTTTTATTGTACATTTGTATTAATATAGCTTAAGAATATATTTGATTTTGGAGGGTAGCCATTTCATACTACTAACAGACACCAAGTTTTTTTCACACAAAATTACTTTTACTAAGTTTCATCTCTTTAATTTTGTACCATCATTGCCAATTCATAATATGAATTTTAAATTCATATTATTTCTTCTAGCAGAATTGTTATTCCACCTGTATTTGAGTCACTTGAAAATCTGTTGACAGTTCTTTAACGAGATGCCTGACAGACAATATTATTTCTGTGCTCAGAGCTTACAACAGTGTGTGGTAATAATAGGTATTCAATATAAATGGAATGTATTAATTCCTGAAATAATGGACATTCCTTAATATTAAAGCCAGTTAAAAATCAAGCTCATCTACTTTCCTTAAACATCTTTCTTTATTCCTATTTCTCGGACTCATAAAATAACATAGTCATTCTTTCATACTATCAATATTCTAAATCTTGGGATCGTTTTCTATTGTAGCTATTTTTCTCCCTCAACATCCAAACATTCACCAACTCCCCATCCACGATGTTGATTGTATCACTCTTACCCTTTCTATTCTAATGAAGGATGCTATTTTAATTCTTCATTAAGAACAGTGGCTTTAATAGCTTTTATTGCTAATGAGACACTTATGATATTATAGAATCCTCATTATAAGTTTTGTCTGGGAGTATGCTGTTTGTAGAGTATTCCCTTTTCCAGGTAAACTATCACATCAGTGAGTACATTTGCTCCAACAGCTGCACGTAGCAGCAGGAATCACACATGCCATCACAACTGCGAACTCCCAACAATCTACCGATAGTTTTCTATGTTCAGAGAAGAAATCAAGAGAGAAGCAATTAAATACCCAAAATGTTTATGCCTGCTTACTTATGTACACACCAAATGTCAGTTCTGTTTGACTACCATTAATTGAGAGTCAACTGGGCCAACCACTGTGCTGTTCACAAAGATGAATGAGATATAATTCCTGCCTTCAAGTTCACAGTCTTGAGAGAAAGACATATATTGTTTTTAAAAATCCAACATGAGGTATCTATTGTGGTGCAAATAGGTACAAAGCATAGGAAATGTTGTCCAAGTTCTGGGACCTTGGAGAATAACATTTTAGAAAAAGGTACAGGAATGGAATTAATATTCATCATGTTCCTTGTCTATGTTAGGCTCTCTGCTAACAGTTTGTTCATATTGCTTTATACGTAACAGGAAAAGTATGAACAACTGATGTTGAAGATTTCTTGGTAAATATAAAAGTAATGCTGATGTCTTTCAGTAAGAAAAACTGCAAAGAGAAGTGTGGCAAAGATGGCAGAGTAAGAAGACCTGAGCTCATCTCCTCCTACAGGCACACCAAAATTACACCTATTTACAGAGCAACTATTGATGAGAATAACCTGAAGACTAACAGAAAAGATTTTCCACAACTAAAGATACAAAAAAGGAACCACAACAAGAAATGTAGGAGGGGAGGAACGCAGTGTAATCAAGACTCACACTCCACAGGAGGCAACCCACAAAAAAAGAGGATGATCACAATTGCAGAAGTTCTCCTCAAGGAGCAATGAGTCTGAGCTCCACATCAGGATCCCCAGCCTGGGGGTCCTGCCCTGAGAAGATGAATCTTCAGAATATCTGGCATTGAAGTCCACCAGGTCTTATGTACTGGAAAGCCAGAAGACTGTAGGAAACAGAGACTTCACTCTTAAAGGACACATGCAAAATCTCACATGCTCCAAGACCCAGAACAGAGGCAGTAATCTGAAAGGAGCCTGAGTCAGACCCACTTGCTGATCTTGGAGCATCTCCTGGGGAAATAAGAGGCAAATGGGACTCCCCCTAGAGACACAGACACTGGCAGCTACCATTTGTGGCAGCTCATTCTACCATGAGAACACTGTTGCTGGCAAGCTCCATTTTGGAGTCCTCCCCTTAGCCTATTAGTACAACAGGCTTATCCACACAACTGCAGGCCAGCACCAGTCCCAGGATGCCCCAGTCACCAGGGCCAGCTGTCCCAGGATCAGGCCCCACCCACCAGCAGGCGGCACCTGCCCAGGCCCCCATAACCAGCTGGGCCAGTCTAGTGGCCACCACAACACAATGAAGGGTCTGGGATCCAATCAGGCCAGGAACCAGCATGCCCACAGTAGTTGGCCTGCCAAAATAGAATGGTGCATGCATCCCAATAAGGGGCACCACGAGAGCATACAGCTCTCATGACCAGAGGGGAGTCTGATGCTGGATCCCATAAGATATCTCCTCATGAGGCCACTTCTCCAAGATCAAGAAACATAACTGATCTACCTACTACATAGAAATAAACACAGAGAATTAGGCAAAATGAGGAGGCAGAAGAATATGTCCAAAAAGTAGAAACAATACAAAACCCCAGAAGAAGCACTAAGCAAAGTGAAGATAAGCAGTCTACCAGATAAAGAATTCAGGTAATGATCACAAATAAGCTTAATGAACTTGGGAGAAGAATGGAGGAACACATTGAGGAGTTTAAAAGAGAGTTAGAAAATATAAAGAAGAACCAAACACAGCTGAAGAATACAAGAACTGAAATTTTAAAAATACACTAGAAGGAAACAAGAGTAGATTAGATGATACAGAGGAACAGATCAGCAAACTGGAAGACACAGTAGTGGAAATCACCCAAGATGAACAGAAAAAAGAAAAAAGAATTTTTTAAAATGAGGACAGTTTAAGAGACCTCTGGGACAACATCAAGCATGGTAACATTTGCATTATAGGGATCCCAGAAGGAGGACAGAGAGAGAAAGGGACAGAAAACTTATATAATAGCTGAAAATTTCCCTAACCTGGGGAAGGAAACAGACATCCAGTTTCAGGAAACACAGAGAGTCTTAAACAAATCAACCCAAAGAGGTCCACTCCAAGACACATTATAATTAAAATGGCAAAAATTAAAGATAAAGAAAGAATATGAAAAACACCAAGAGAAAAGCAGCCAGTTACATACAAGGAAACTTGCATAAGACAATCAGCTTCAGCAGAAACTTTGCAGGTCAGAATGGAGTGACACAATATATTCAAAATGATAAAAGGAAAAAACCTACGACCAAGAATACTCTACCTGGAAAGGCTATCATTCAGATTTGAAGAAGAGATCAAGAGTTCTACAGACAAGCAAAAGCTAAGAGTTCAGCACCACTAAACCAGCTCTACAAGAGATGTTAAAGGGGCTTCTCTAAGTGGAAAAGGAAAGGCCACAACTAGACATATGTAAATTACAAAAGGAAAATCTCATTGGTAAAGGCAAATACATAGTAAAAGCATGATCAATCAGATCAACAACTTATAAAGCTAGTAGGTGGTTTATATAGGTGGTAAATATCCAAAATAAGTAGTTAAGGAATATACAAAACAAAAAGATGCAAAATATGATGTCAAAAACAGTAAACACAGGGGGTACAGTACAAAAGCAAGGTTGTTAGAATGTATTCAAATTTAAGAAATCATCAACTTAAAATAATCATATATATCATATATATGTTGTTATATATGAACCTCATGGTAACCAGTAACCAAAAATCTATAACAGATACACACAGAAAAAGAGAAAGAAATCTAAACATAACACTAATGATAGTCATCAAATCACAACAGAAGAGAGCAAAAAAATAAGGAACCAAAAATATCTACAAAAAAAACTCCAAAACAATTAACTAAACGGCAATAAGTACATACCTATCAATAATTACTTTAGAATATTACTCACCCATAAAAAGAAATGAAATTGAGTTATTTGTAATGAGGTGGATGGACCTAGAGTCTGTCATACAGAGTGAAGTAAGTCAGAAAGAGAAAAACAAATACTGTATGCTAACACGTATATATGGAATATAAAAAAAAAAAAAGGTTCTGAAGAACCTAGGGCAGGACAGGAATAAAGATGCAGACGTAGAGAATGGACTTGAGGACATGGGGAGGGGGAAGGGTAAGATGGGACGAAGTGAGAGAGTGGCATGGACATATACACTACCAAATATAAAATAGATAGTTAGTGGGAAGCAGCCACATAGCACAGGGACATCAGCTCCGTGCTTTGTGACCACCTAGAGGGGAGGGATGGGGAGGGTGGGAGTGAGATGCAAAAGGGAGGGAATATGGAGATATATGTTTATGTATAGCTGATTCACTGTGTTATACAGCAGAAACTAACACACCATTGTAAAGCAATTATACTCCAATAAACATGTTAAAAAATAATAATAATAATTACTTTAAATGTAAATGCTCCAATCAAAAGACATAGAGTGGCTAAATAGATTTTTTTTAAAAGACCCATCTATATGCTGCCTACAAGAGACTCACTTCACCCCTAAAGGCATACAGAGACTGAAAGTGAAAAAGGTATTCCATGAAAATGGAAATCAAAAGAAAGCCAGGGTAGCAATACTTATATCAGACAAAATAGACTTTAACAAAGACTCTAACAAGAGAAAAAGGACATTACATAATGTTCCAGGGATCAATCCAAGAAGAAGATATAACCATCATAAATATATATGCATCCAACATAGGAACACTTAAATATTTAAAGAAAATATTAGCAGACATAAAGGGAAAAACTGACAATAATACAATACAATAATAGTAGGGGACTTTAACACCCCACTTACATCAATGGAGAAATCATCCAGATAGAAAATCAATAAGGAGACACTGGCCTTAAATGATACATTAGAACACATGGACTTAATAGGTGTATTTAGAAAATTCCATCCAAAAACACCAGAATACACTCTCTTTTCAAGTGCACATGTAACATTCTCTAGGCTGGATCACATGCTACACCACAAAACAAGTCAGTAAATTTAAGAAAATTGAAATCATATCAAGCATCTTTTCCAACCACAATGCTATGAGACTAGAAATCAACTGCAATTTAAAAAACTGCAAAAGCACACAAACATGCAGAGGCTAAATAATATGCTACTAAACAACCAATCGATCACTAGTGGAAAAAAAGAGAAAGTAAAAAAATACCTGTAGAAAAATAAGCAAAAAACAATGATCCAAAATCTATGGGATGCAACAAAAGCAGTTCTAAGAAGGAAGATTATACTGCTACAAGCCTACCACAGAAAACAAGAAAAATATCAAACAAACAACCTAATCTTACACTTAAAGGAACTAGAAAAAAAAGAACAAAGCCCAAAATCAGTAGAAGGAAAGAAATCATAAAATTTAGAGAAGAAATAAATGTAGAGGCTTGAAAAAATAGAAAAGATCAATGAAACTGAGCGCTACTTTTCTGCAAAGACAAACAAAATTTATAAACCTTTAGCCAGACTCATCAAAAAAAAAAGAAAGAGGGCCCAAATCAATAAAGTTAGAAATGAAAGAGAAGTTACAACCAACACCACAGAAATACAAAGGATCCTAAGAGATTACTATGAACAAATAAAACTCAAATAAAATGGACAACATTGAAGAAATGGATAAATTCCTAGAAACATGCAATGTCCCAAGACTTAATCAGGATGAAATGGAAAATATGATCAAGCAGATTACCAGTAATGAAATTGAATCGGTAATCAAAAAGCTCCCAACAAACAAAAGTCCAGGACCTCACAGGTGAATTCTACAAAACATTTAAAGAAAAATTAACACCTATTATCTCAAACTATTCCAAAAATTGCAGAGGAAGGAATGCTTCTGAATTCACTCTGTGAGGCCAGCCTCACCCAGATATCAAAACCAGACGCAAGGGCTTCCCTGGTGGCGCAGTGGTTGAGAATCCGCCTGCAATGCAGGGGACACGGGTTCGAGCCCTGGTCTGGGAAGATCCCACATGCCGCGGAGCAACTGGGCCCGTGAGCCACAACTGCTGAGCCTGCGCGTCTGGAGCCTGTGCTCCGCAACAAGAGAGGCCGCGACAGTGAGAGGCCCGCGCACCGCGATGAAGAGTGGCCCCTGCTTGCCGCAACTAGAGAAAGCCCTCACACAGAAACGAAGACCCAACACAGCCAAAAAAATTAAAAATAAACAAATAAATAAATAAAAATTAAAAAAAAAACCAGACGCGAAGACACCTCAAAAAAAGAAAATTACAGGGAGGGAGGGGCAAGATGGCGGAAGAGTAAGACGCGGAGATCACCTTCCTCCCCACAGATACATGAGAAATACATCTACACGTGGAACTGCTCCTACAGAACACCCACTGAACGCTGGCAGAAGATGTCAGACCTCCCAAAAGGCAAGAAAATCCCCACGTACCTGGGTAGGGCAAAAGAAAAAAGAAATAACAGAGACAAAAGAATAGGGACGGGACCTGCACCAGTGGGAGGGAGCTGTGAAGGAGGAAAGGTTTCCACACACTAGGAAGCCCCTTCGTGGGCAGAGACTGTGGGTAGCAGAGGGGGGAAGCTTCAGAGCCACGGAGGAGAGCGCAGCCACAGTGGTGCGGAGGGCAAAGGGGAGAGATTCCCGCACAGAGGAGTGGTGCCAACCAGCACTCACCAGCCCGAGAGGCTTGTCTGCTCACCCGGCAGGGCGGGCGGGGGCTGGGAGCTGAGGCGCGGGCTTCGGTCGGATCCCAGGGAGAGGACTGGGGTTGGCTGCATGAACACAGCCTGAAGGGGCTAGCGCACCACAACTAGCCGGGAGGGAGCCCGAGAAAAAGTCTGCAGCTGCCGAAGAGGCAAGAGACTTTTTCTTGCCTCTTTGGTTCACGGCGTGCAAGGAGAGGGGATTCAGAGCGCCACTTAAACGAACTCCAGAGATGGGCGCGAGCCGCGGCTATCAGCGCGGACCCCAGAGACGGGCATGATACGCTAAGGCTGCTGCTGCCGCCACCAAAAAGCCTGTGGGCGGGCGCAGGTCGTTCTCCCCGCCGCCCCTCCCGGGAGCCTGTGCAGCCCGCCACGGCCAGGCTCCTGTAATCTGGGGACAACTTCCCCGGGAGAGCGCACGGCGCGCCTCAGGC
Organism: Eubalaena glacialis; assembly: GCF_028564815.1. NCBI lineage: Eukaryota > Metazoa > Chordata > Mammalia > Artiodactyla > Balaenidae > Eubalaena > Eubalaena glacialis. The sequence goes on along the minus strand of NC_083720.1, from coordinate 107,288,944 downwards.
TGCTGCAACGTCACGCCGGCTTCTGCCGCCGCAGGCTCGCCCCGCCTCCTCCGTACCGCTCCCTCCCCCCGGCCTGACTGAGCCAGAGCCCCCGAATCAGCTGCTCCTTTAACCCCGTTCTGTCTGGGCGGGGAACAGACGCCCTCAGGCGACCTACATGCAGAGGCGGGTCCAAATCCAAAGCTGAACCCCGGGAGCTGTACGAACAAAGAAGAGAAAGGGAAATCTCTCCCAGCAGCCTCAGAAGCAGCGGATTAAAGCTCCACAACAACTTGATGTGCCTGCATCTGTTGAATACCTGAATAGACAACGAATCATCCCAAATTTAGGAGGTGGACTTTGGGAGCAGGATATATTAACTTTTCCCCTTTTCCTTTTTTTGTGAGTGTATATGTGTATGCTTCTGGGTGAGATTTTGTCTGTATAGCTCTGCTCTCACCGTTAGTCCTAGGGTTAGGTCCGTCCGTTTTTGCTTTTTTTTTTTTACTTAAAAAAATATTTTTTTCCCTAATAAATGTTTTCTTAATAATTTTTTCCTTATTTTCTATTTTTAAAAAATTAAAAAAAATTTTTTTAATAAGTTTATTCATATTTTTTATTTTAAAAAATTAAAAAATTTTTTTTCTTAATAAATTTTTTCTTAATAATTTTTTTATTATTTTTTATTATAATTGCTTTATTTTATTTTATTTTATCCTCTTTCTTTCTTTCTTTCCATTTTTTCTCCCTTTTATTCTGAGCCGTGTGGATGAAAGGCTCTTGGTGCTCCAGCCAGGCATCAGGGCTGTGCCTCTTAGGTGGGAGAGCCAACTTCAGGACACTGGCCCACAAGAGACCTCCCAGCTCCATGTAATACCAAACGGCGAAAATCTCTCAGAGATCTCCATCTCAACATCAAGACCCAGCTTCACTCAACGACCAGCAAGCTACAGTGCTGGACACCCTATGCCAAACAACTAGCAAGAGAGGAACACAGCCCCATCCATTAACAGAGAGGCTGCCTAAAATCATAATAAGGCCACAGACACCCCAAAACACACCACCAGACGTGGACGAGCCCACCAGAAAGACAAGATCCAGCCTCATCCACCAGAACACAGGCACTAGTTCCCTCCACCAGGAAACCTACACAACCCACGGAACCAACCTTAGCCACTGGGGACAGATACCAAAAACAACGGGAACTACGAACCTGCAGCCTGTGAAAAGGAGACCCCAAACACAGTAAGATAAGCAAAATGAGAAGACAGAAAAACACACAGCAGATGAAGGAGCAGGGTCAAAACACACCAGACCTAACAAATGAAGAGGAAATAGGTAGTCTACCTGAAAAAGAATTCAGAATAATGATAGTAAGGATGATCCAAAATCTTGGAAATAGAATAGACAAAATGCAAGAAACATTTAACAAGGATGTAGAAGAACTAAAGAGGAACCAAGCAACGATGAAAAGCACAATAAATGAAATTAAAAATACTCTAGATGGGATCAATAGCAGAATAACTGAGGCAGAAGAACGGATAAGTGACCTGGAAGATAAAATGGTGGAAATAACTACTGCAGAGCAGAATAAAGAAAAAAGAATGAAAAGAACTGAGGACAGTCTCAGAGACCTCTGGGACAACATTAAATGCACCAACATTCGAATTATAGGGGTCCCAGAAGAAGAAGAGAAAAAGAAAGGGACTGAGAAAATATTTGAAGAGATTATAGTTGAAAACTTCCCTAATATGGGAAAGGAAATAGTTAATCAAGTCCTGGAAGCACAGAGAGTCCCATACAGGATAAATCCAGAGAGAAACACACCAAGACACATATTAATCAAACTATCAAAAATTAAATATAAAGAAAACATATTAAAAGCAGCAAGGGAAAAACAACAAATAACACACAAGGGCATCCCCATAAGGTTAAGAGCTGATCTTTCAGCAGAAACTCTGCAAGCCAGAAGGGAGTGGCAGGATATACTTAAAGTGATGAAGGAGAAAAACCTACAACCAAGATTACTCTACCCAGCAAGGATCTCATTCAGATTTGATGGAGAAATTAAAACCTTGACAGACAAGCAAAAGCTGAGAGAGTTCAGCACCACCAAACCAGCTTTACAACAAATGCTAAAGGAACTTCTCTAGGCAAGAAACACAAGAGAAGGAAAACACCTACAATAACAAACCCAAAACATTTAAGAAAATGGGAATAGGAACATACATATCGATAATTACCTTAAATGTAAATGGATTAAATGCTCCCACCAAAAGACACAGACTGGCTGAATGGATACAAAAACAAGACCCATATATATGCTGTCTACAAGAGACCCACTTCAGACCTAGAGACACATACAGACTGAAAGTGAGGGGATGGAAAAAGATATTCCATGCAAATGGAAATCAAAAGAAAGCTGGAGTAGCAATTCTCATATCAGACAAAATAGACTTTAAAATAAAGACTATTACAAGAGACAAAGAAGGACACTATATAATGATCAAGGGATCGATCCAAGAGGAAGGTATAACAATTGTAAATATTTATGCACCCAACATAGGAGCACCTCAATACATAAGGCAAATACTAACAGCCATAAAAGGGGAAATCGACAGCAACACAATCATAGTAGGGGACTTTAACACCCCACTTTCACCAATGGACAGATCATCCACAATGAAAATAAATAAGGAAACACAAGCTTTAAATGATACATTAAACAAGATGGACTTAATTGATATTTATAGGACATTCCACCCCAAAACAACAGAATACACATTTTTCTCAAGTGCTCATGGAACATTCTCCAGGATAGATCATATCTTGGGTCACAAATCAAGCCTTGGTAAATTTTAAAAAATTGAAATCATATCAAGTATCTTTTCCGACCACAATGCTATGAGACTAGATATCAATTACAGGAAAAGATCTGTAAAAAATACAAACACATGGAGGCTACACAATACACTACTTAATAACGAAGTGATCACTGAAGAAATCAAAGGGGAAATCAAAAAATACCTAGAAACAAATGACAATGGAGACACGACGATCCAAAACCTATGGGATGCAGCAAAAGCAGTTCTAAGAGGGAAGTTTATAGCAATACAAGCCTACATCAAGAAACAGGAAACATCTCGAATAAACAACCTAACCTTGCACCTAAAGTAATTAGAGAAAGAAGAACAAAAAAACCCCAAAGCTAGCAGAAGGAAAGAAATCATAAAGATCAGATCAGAAATAAATGAAAAAGAAATGAAGGAAACAATAGCAAAAATCAATGAAACTAAAAGCTGGTTCTTTGAGAAGATAAACAAAATTGATAAACCATTAGCCAGACTCATCAAGAGAAAAAGGGAGAAGACTCAAATTAATAGAATTAGAAATGAAAAAGGAGAAGTAACCACTGACACTGCAGAAATACAAACGATCATGAGAGATTACTACAAGCAACTCTATGCCAATAAAATGGACAACCTGGAAGAAATGGACAGATTCTTAGAAATGCACAACCTGCCAAGACTGAACCAGGAAGAAATAGAAAATATGAACAGACCAATCACAAGCACTGAAATTGAAACTGTGATTAAAAATCTTCCAACACACAAAAGCCCAGGACCAGATGGCTTCACAGGCGAATTCTATCAAACATTTAGAGAAGAGCTAACACCTATCCTTCTCAAACTCTTCCAAAATATTGCAGAGGGAGGAACACTCCCCAACTCATTCTACGAGGCCACCATCACCCTGATACCAAAACCAGACAAAGATGTCACAAAGAAAGAAAACTACAGGCCAATATCACTGATGAACATAGATGCAAAAATCCTCAACAAAATACTAGCAAACAGAATCCAACAGCACATTAAAAGGATCATACACCATGATCAAGTGGGGTTTATTCCAGGAATGCAAGGATTCTTCAATATACGCAAATCAATCAACGTGATACATCATATTAACAAATTGAAGGAGAAAAACCATATGATCATCTCAATAGATGCAGAGAAAGCTTTCGACAACATTCAACACCCATTTATGATAAAAGCCCTGCAGAAAGTAGGCACAGAGGGAACTTTCCTCCACATAATAAAGGCCGTATATGACAAACCCACAGCCAACATTGTCCTCAATGGTGAAAAACTGAAACCATTTCCACTAAGATCAGGAACAAGACAAGGTTGCCCACTCTCACCACTATTATTCAACATAGTTTTGGAAGTGTTAGCCACAGCAATCAGAGAAGAAAAAGAAATAAAAGGAATCCAAATCGGAAAAGAAGAAGTAAAGCTGTCACTGTTTGCAGATGACATGATACTATACATAGAGAATCCAAAAGACGCTACCAGAAAACTACTAGAGCTAATCAATGAATTTGGTAAAGTAGCAGGATACAAAATTAATGCACAGAAATCTCTTGCATTCCTGTATACTAATGATGAAAAATCTGAAAGTGAAATTAAGAAAACACTCCCGTTTACCATTGCAACAAAAAGAATAAAATATCTAGTAATAATCCTACCTAAGGAGACAAAAGACCTGTATGCAGAAAATTATAGGACACTGATGAAAGAAATTAAAGATGATACAAATAGATGGAGAGATATACCATGTTCTTGGATTGGAAGAATCAACATTGTGAAAATGACTCTGCTTCCCAAAGCAATCTACAGATTCAATGCAATCCCTATCAAACTACCACTGGCATTTTTCACAGAACTAGAACAAAAAATTTCACAATTTGTATGGAAACAAAAAAGACCCCAAATAGCCAAAGCAATCTTGAGAACGAAAAATGGAGCTGGAGGAATCAGGCTCCCTGACTTCAGACTATATTACAAAGCTACAGTAATCAAGACAGTTTGGTACTGGCACAAAAACAGAAATATAGATCAATGGAACAGGATAGAAAGCCCAGAGATAAGCCCACGCACATATGGTCACCTTATCTTTGATAAAGGAGGCAAGCATATACAGTGGAGAAAAGACAGCCTCTTCAATAAGTGGTGCTGGGAAAATTGGACAGGTACATGTAAAAGTATGAAATTAGAACACTCCCTGACACCATACACAAAAATAAACTCAAAATGGATTAAAGACCTAAGTGTAAGGCCAGACACTATCAAACTCTTAGAGGAAAACATAGGCAGAACACTCTATGACATAAATCACAGCAAGATCCTTTTTAACCCAGGTCCTAGAGAAATGGAAATAAAAACACAAATAAACAAATGGGACCTAATGAAACCTAAAAGCTTTTGCACAGCAAAGGAAACCATAAACAAGACCAAAAGACAACCCTCAGAATGGGAGAAAATATTTGCAAATGAAGCAACTGACGAAGGATTAATCTCCAAGATTTACAAGCAGCTCATGCAGCTCAATAACAAAAAAACAAACAACCCAATCCAAAAATGGGCAGAAGACCTAAATAGACATTTCTCCAAAGAAGATATACAGATTGCCAACAGACACATGAAAGAATGCTCAACATCATTAATCATTAGAGAAATGCAAATCAAAACTACAATGAGGTATCATCTCACACCGGTCAGAATGGCCATCATCAAAAAATCTAGAAACAATAAATGCTGGACAGGGTGTGGAGAAAAGGGAACACTCTTGCACTGTTGGTGGGAATGTAAATTGATACAGCCACTATGGAGAACAGTATGGAGGTTCCTTAAAAAACTAAAACTAGAACTACCATACGACCCAGCAATCCCACTACTGGGCATATACCCTGAGAAAACCATAATTCAGAAAGAGTCATGTACCAAAATATTCATTGCAGCTCTGTTTACAATAGCCAGGACATGGAAGCAACCTAGGTGTCCATCAACGGATGAATGGATAAAGAAGATGTGGCACATATATACAATGGAATATTACTCAGCCATAAAAAGAAATGAAATGGAGGTGTTTGTAATGAGGTGGATGGAGTTCGAGTCTGTCATACAGAGTGAAGTAAGTCAGAAAGAGAAAAAGAAATACAGTATACTAACACATATATATGGAATCTAAGGAAAAAAAAAAGGTCATGAAGAACCTAGTGGCAAGATGGGAATAAAGACACAGACCTACTAGAGAATGGACGTGAGGATATGGGGAGGGGGAGGGGTGAGATGTGACAGGGTGAGAGAGTGTCATGGACATATATACACTACCAAATGTAAAATAGATAGCTAGTGGGAAGCAGCCGCATAGCACAGGGAGATCAGCTCGGTGCTTTTTGACCACCTAGAGGGGTGGGATAGGGAGGGTGGGCGGGAGGGAGATGCAAGAGGGAAGAGATATGGGAACATATGTATATGCATAACTGATTTACTTTGTTATAAAGCAGAAGCTAACACACCATTGTAAAGCAATTATACTTCAATAAAGATGTTTAAAAAAAAAAAAGAAAGAAAATTACAAGCCAATATCACTGATGAACATAGATGCAAAAATCCTCAACAACATATTAGCAAACCAAATTCAACAATGCATGTACACCATGGGATTTATTCTGAGGATGCATGAATAGTTCAACATCCACAAATCAATCAGTGTGATACACCACATTGATCATTTATTTTTTGGCCACTCCTCATGCTTGCAGGATTTTAGTTCCCCAACCAAGGCTTGAACCCAGGCCCCCAATAGTGAAAACACCAAGTCCCAACAACTGGACCTCCAGGGAAGTCCCTACATTAATAAATTGAAGAATAAAAATCATATGATTGTCTCAATAGATGTAGAAAAAGCATTTGACAAAATTCAACATCCATTTATGATAAAAACTCTCAACAAAGTGGGTACAGAGGGAACATACCTCAACATGATAAAGGCCATCTATGACAAACCTACAGCCAACATTATACTCAATGGTGAAAAGCTAAAAACATTGTTTTAAGATCAGGAACAAGACAAGGTTGCCTGCTCTTGCCACTTTTATTCAATATAGTATTGGAAGGCCTAGACACAGTAATCAAACCAGAAAGAGAAAGAAAAAGAATCAAAGTTGGAAAGGAAAAAATAAAAAAGTCACTGTTTGCAGATAACGTGATAGTATATATAGAAAATCCTAGAGATGCCACCAAAAAACTGTTAGAATAAATGAACTCAGTAGTTTCAGGATACAAAATTAATATACAGAAGTCTGTTACATTTCTATACACTAATAATGAACTAGCAGGAAGAGAAATTAAGAAAACAATCCAATTTACAATTAAATCAAAAAGAATAAAATACTTAGGAATAAACCTAACCATGGAGGTAAAAGACCTATACTCAGAAAACTATAAGACGTTGAGGAAAGCAACTGAAGACAACACATATGGCAGAGATTGGCACAACACAGTAAATCAACTATACTTCAACTTAAGTAAATAAATTGAAGACAACACAAATAAATGGAAAGATATTCCATATTCATGGATTGGAAGAATTAATATTGTTAAAATGACCATACTACCCAAGGCAATCTACAGATTCAATGTAATCTCTATCAAAATACCCATGACATTCTACACAGAACTAGAACAAACAATCCTAAAATTTGTATGGAACCACCAAAGACCCCAAATAGTCAAAGCAAACTTAAGAAAGAAGAACAAAGCTGGTGGTATCATGCTACCTGATTTCAAACTACGCTACAAAGCAATAGTAATCTAAACAGTATTGTACTGGCACAAAAACACATATATCCACGAAACAGAATAGAGAGTCCAGAAAAAAAACCCACACTTATATAATCAATTAGTCTTCTTTGGAGAAGCCAAAAACCTTCAAACATATGCAAGTAAAAAGCACTTACTGTGCACACTCTTATCTCCTACCCTACTAATCCTCATTGATAACAGGCAGGTGATGCTATGGTCCCAAGCATGTACCACAGAGAATTATGTGTGTGAGAGTGGTGGATGGGAAAGAGTTAAACACCTGTGTAGTAAAGCTTTAACCAATGGGAGATGGAAGCCTACAGATAAATTCTTCCTTTTTTTTCCATGGATTGGGAAGTTGTTTATATAGCCTCTCAGAAGACAGTTTTATGAGATGGTCTATCAGTCATGCTTAATACCTTGAACTGGTTTTTCCTTCTTCTATGTCTCATTCCTCTTTCCCTTAATTTTTTTCCATGGGATTTTACTACCTAATAGTTAGCCTTTGCCCAAGGCTATGCATTCTTGGGAGGCCGAGTCAAAATAGAGGTGGATTGGATTACTTCTAATGGTGTCTTAAAGATTGACGAGCTATAAAAGTACTACAAAAAAGTATACTGTTTCCTTTAGTGTTTGTCAACAAGAAATAATTCTTGAAATCATACTGAATTTTTACAAAAATAAACTAGAGGGGAATATCTTCAACTAAAACATATGACTTTAGGACTCAAATACTTATAACACATTCCTGTATCATTAACATTATCAGTATCACTTTGATAATATCTATTTTAATTTCTTGAATTTTATTTATTAAGCTATTCTTCAAACATACAAAAAGTTAAGAGAATAACATAGCAAATACTCATATACCCAATGCTCAATTTTACACAAGTGTAATATTTTGCCATTTTCCCCTCAGAGCTCTTTTGAAGAGATAAAGAATGATGGTTACTGTTGAATCCCGGTTTACTTGTTCCTGATCCTGTTTCCTCTCCCTTTTTCCCTAGGAGTAAACGCCAGCCTGGATTTTGTGATTATCATTGTCATATGTGATGGAGGTCACTGTCTGCTTCCAAATCTAAGCCTAGTAGACAGTGGCTTTAGCTCTGCTCACTACTTTGCATCTCAAGTCCATAGAAATTACATCAGACACCTGTTAGGCATTTCAGACAATTCAGATCCTCTTGGCGTAACTTGCTCTTGGGGGCTTTGGCCACTCATTTTAGCCACACACACTGCTGCACCTCCTTCTGTTTGGAACCAGGAGTACAGGGGAAATAACTCTGCCAATTTTATACTTCTTTTACTTCCATACTTTAATAGCCTAAATCTATGGAGACCCTTTTTTTCCTTTCACCCTCAAAATGCACCTCAAAAAGAAGTTGTCAGCTTTGCTTACCCACTAAAGAGCAATTAAATGTTTGAACATTTCTGCTGAATAGAACTCGTAGTATATAGTGACCATTTAATCTGACCAATCTCCTTTGGACCGCCCAAATTAGATTACTTTTCTCAATAGAATACTCATCACACTTCCCTTAGGGTTGGACAAATCAATCTCACTGATTTCTTCAGGCTTTCTCAGCTGATCTTTGACCAGGTCTGTGACAGGATTACTTTAACCCTCTTTGACAACACAGGAAAACCAGAACTGTAAATATAATTAATGACTTCTTTCTACTTTTCTAGGAGACATTTCCTGCCCTAGGAGATTGGATGTTAAGAGCAAGCAAAGAAGGAGGTAGGAATGGAGAAAAGGGGAAAACTGACACGATGAAGGAAAAAATACAAGGCCCATTAAGTGACTTTCAAGCTCTTTGAAAAAGCAGTTGAATGGTGTCATACCTGGATTATTTGGCACTGAGAGCAGAGCATTTCTCAATGCTATCCTACTCTATACAGCAAAATTATTTTCAGTATTAATATGAAATAGAATGAGTAATAGCCAGAAGAGATATGAAGATAGTGACTTTTTCCTTTTATTAAATTTTGTGTATATATAATCATGCCAGTTTTTTAAGTGAATTTTAATAAAACCAAAATAGCTAAACCTACTAAATCATACTGATGCAATGTTTTACTCCCTTGTAGTTCTTTAGTTTTAAAGCAATTAACATATATAAAAAGAAGAGTTCAGTAATATAGTTCATGTAAGAACTAAAATTTGCACTTACCAAACAAAAATATTACATCTCTCAGTCTGCATTATTTCACTGTTTAAACTTTAAATGCATATGAAAACTCCAACTAGTCACAAAGAAAGACAAAAATGAAGTAACTCAAGTTCTAGTTCATCATCTTTACACATTCTGTGTCACTATTGTTATTTTTAATCTATTGTTTAAATGCCGGACTATATGTTGTCAAAAGGTTGGAGACAAGCTATGCCTTAAGCAAGCCAGAAGGAGGCCAGACCTTTACAAATAAGCTCTGGAAGCAAGGTATGCAACTGATTTCAAATGTCAGAGGTCAATTATATAAATGGGAATATTCCATGGAGAATACAATGCAGAATACAATGTTTATTTTAAAATAAGTTTTTTAAAAGTGTTGATTTGAAATTTAGAACTTGGACCAAGAAAATATACTTTTTTAGGGAGGAGTATTTTTATCACTGACATCATTTTAGAGTTGCCAATGCATGATGATAATTTTAAAAATCAATTTTAAGTTAGTTTTATTACTGTTTTTAACTTTTCTACAGACCATGCCTCCCCTTATTGCCTGTTTCTGGTAGTTTCCATTGCTCCATCTCTACTCTTGATCTGCCACTGCAGATGAATAGATATACGGTGGGGCAGTTTGTTTGTTTGCTTTTTGTTTTTTCTTGATAACAGAGAAAAATTAATCCCACAGTGGAGGTCAGGTACCAACAGCTACACCTTGACCAATTCATCCTAATCTAACAAGTAGAGCTCACTGGAGGCAAATATATTGACCAACTTGGATTTCTGAACAAATAACTAATATTAGTATTAAACATATTATTTTCATCTGTCTACATTGTCTTTTTCCAGAGTTTTACAATGAACATATTACTTTCACTGATATTCATTTAACATAAAAATAAGAGTATAAATAAAACACACCCAATCTGAACTCTCCATTCGGTTCAGTCCACACTCTTAACTCTCTTCCTGTTTTCCTTTCAAATTTTGAGAAAATGTGGCAATGTCTTTCCCATGTTAAGGCAAAAAGGCTTCTCTCTACCTCTACCTCCAGGATTCCTTAGAGTTCTGAGCACTTTCAAAAGCTACACTGCTGAGTGTAGCCAGAGAACCAGGATTCCTTCTTGTTATGATTTGTATCATACTTTTGTATAAAAATATACAGATGTGCTCAAGTTATAGTATGGTGAAAACAGAAATGCGAATGCAAGTATAACTTAAAGATAGGAAAATTTTGTATAGGATTACTGTCACAAAGACTAAAAATTCTTTAAGCTTAATGGCCTCTAGGAACATTCTTGAACTAATTAGGTAAATCGCTGGGGTGGATATGAGTGGAACTGGTAGAGAGACTGAGTATTTAGAAGAATGTTCAAAGATATAGCTATTCTTTTACCTCAGGCAGATATTCTTTACAACAATAACTCTCAACCTTGAATACACACTGAAATCACCTGCAAACCTTTAAAAAATACTGATCGCTAGACTCTACCCTGAGAGATTCGATTTAATTGGCTGGAGGCGCAGATTGGCCATAGGAAATATTAATCATCCCCTCACCCTGATTCTAATGTGCTGCCAACATTAGAACCTTTGCTCTAGAAAACTGCTTCTCTGTTCTTGGCTCTTCAGTGGCAGCTACAAAATTTTAGGAGGGACTTGGATGAAACAAGCTGTTAAAAGCTAGGAGACTGAGAAACATATCCTGAAGTTGTGTCTGCACATCAAACCCACAAATTTTACTTAGGTTATATTATTTAGAGGTGAGGGAGGGTGTTATTTTGCTTGGTGGGAAACGACCCCTGCCACTAACCCTGTGTGCTACCCATGTAGAGAAGAACTTTGTACTCAGGCATGTCTCTTCTTGAGTTATGACTGTGGGTGGCCATAGAGGTGCACTGCTCAGATCTTTCAGGAGAATCTGCTCATGGGATCACAGCTGACTGGCAGCCTCCTGCTGTCCACACCTTTGGACCCAACATAGAGCTTAGAGAGTCCATGCTTCCCTTGGGCTGCTCCCAACCACTGATATGGCAGGAGTACTAGAAATGGGCCATTTCTCCCCAGTGCAGGACTCCTCTAATGGCCATCTTTTGTTCAGGGATTCCCTGAGGCACTGGCCTGACTCAGACTTTCTCAGAACTCCATTCAGTTTGTGGCTTTTCCTTCCTTTTCTCTCCTTTCCTGGGTTTCAGACCTGCATCATTGTCTAAAGACTCTCCTGCTCCCTCCTTTATCTTTCACAGGCAGTTCCCTCAATAAATCTCTTACAAATCTAATCTCATCTTTGTGTTCACTTATCAGGGGACCCAAAAGGACACATGACTCTAACACCACTTGATATTAGGACAACTAACGACCTTGCATGAGGTTTAGTTTCTTCATCTGTTAAAATGGAGAGTAAAAACTATATGGGATATTGTGAAGATTGAATGAGATATATTATCAGTGAACAAGGTAGTCAACTTCCTAGAACATAGAAGGAAGTTAATAAATATTAATATCTCTTTTCAGCTTTTATGAACAAATACATTTCCTTCACATCATTGAACTTCTGGTCTAAAACTTATGTTTTATGTACTGTGGCTGTGCATAGGGTACATCACATGATGAATGGGAGAGGGAGTATAGAAAAGCAAAGGAGTTTTTAAAAAAAAAAGATAAATATGTGATGTGATTGATGTGTTAATTAACTAGATGGGAGGAAACCTTTTATAACGTATACATATATCAAATTATCGCGATGTACACTTTAAATATGTTACAATTTTACTTGTCAATTATACCTTGATAAAGTTTAAAAAAGAAAAGAAAAAGGGGCTTCTGAAGACAAATACAACAATAAATATCAGAGTAGAGTAGATGCATACACCATATATGTGATAGTACTCATGTGGCATGAGACAGATGCACAAAATAAAAATAAAATGCTGCAAAAATGTTTTTTCCTTATGTATATTTCATACACATATTTATTAAATATCATATATGGAAGTTTTTGACAGCCAAAGTTTGTCTCAATTTCAGAGCATGAAAAAACAAGAATGCATGTTGTCAATATCTCTGAGCCTAAAGACAGACTCCTGCAGGTTTCTGCCTGGTTTCAAAGGTGTATATTTGCACAAAATTGTTCACACTCCATGCAAATGAAGACATGCTTGCTTCCCACAGAAACTAGCCTGCAGACACTTTGCAGGGATCTTACAATAAACTAACAGCACTACCAAAAAAGTTGGGGGGAGGAAAGAAGAGAAATAGATAATTGTATTACTTTTTGTTCCAAAATATAAATAAAAGTGAAAAACTGAATTTAAAATCCAGTCAGTTCTGCTAGAACACGACATCTGCATTCCTCAAAATTACGATGCTTTGCAAAATCACACAATAAAAACCACAGGGCTTAAGAGAAAATGGGTTTGGGGACACAACACTTAGAAATCTCATCAGTGACATTTTTTTTAAAGGTAGGAACCTAATAAAAATGGTAGCACAGTGTTACACATGTGAAATAGTTACAAAATACATAAATATTACAATAAACATGGCACTTTACCTTGAAAAAGACCTGAAGTTTACAGAAGGGTTGCACCTTGTAAGTCATTGTAAAATGATAGAAGGAGGGTTACCTGAAATGGGTCTGAAAGTTCTAACACCAGATGTGGGTGGGCGAGGCTTATAATACATGGGGTGAAAGGAGATACCTGGTAGAATTTGAGATGCATGCATGTGTGTTATGCGAATTCCTATGCAGCTGGGTTCAGCTGGCTGCAGGTCACTGCATTCACCTAGAGTTTCTTATAAACAAAACTGTGCAAAGACAAAATTTGTGTCATGCTCAAAGTTCCCTAAAATATCAGTTGTGTTGGAACAATTTCACATTTTCAAAACATGCATTATAGCAGAATTTACTGTATGTTGTAAGATCCATAAGGATTTTTTGTTCATTGAAAGGGAATATTTCATTAAGACATAAAAGCATACATCATTGAACTAATCATTTAAATAAAATGCAAAATAACAAGTCCTCTGGATAAAATCTTTATGTACACTAAACTTATATAGAAGTAGGACATAGATTGGGGTCTTTGTAATACTGTTTTACTATTTTTTAAAGAAACTACTACTGATCACGAAATTTCCTGACATTATAAAAAAAGGCAAACAAAGTGAATTAATTCCTGTTAGGTTCCAAAATATACATATCTCTTTTCCTTCATATCTAGAGTTGATGGTACCAACATTATTTATGGTCAAGTTTTCATCTTTGTCGGCATCTCATGCCCTGGCAGCTTGCATTTCACACTAATCTAGGCAAACACCAGCTCTGGCGCCAGTCATTGAGAGAACCAAATGGTCTTCTGGTCCCATTTGGCCATTCATTAAATGGGTGACCATGACCATAGACGCTAAGGCTTAGAGAAATTGACCACTTCAAGGCCTCTGTTTCTTTAAGAGAGAGTAGAACTTGATTTTAAAGTTCCTACTTGGGCTTCCCTGGTGGCGCAGTGGTTGATAATCTGCCTGCCAATGCAGGGGACACGGGTTCAAGCCCTGGCTGGGAAGATCCCACATGCCGCGGAGCAACTGGGCCCGTGAGCCACAGCTACTGAGCCTGCGCGTCTGGAGCCTGTGCTCCGCAACAACAGAGGTCGCGATAGTGAGAGGCCCGCGCACCGCGATGAAGAGTGGCCCCCACTCGCCGCAACTAGAGAAAGCCCTCGCACAGAAACGAAGACCCAACACAGCAAAAATAAATAAATAAATAAATTTATAAAGTTCCTACCAAAATTCTTACCATAGGAACTGTGGACTTCAAATTGCAATCCATTTGCACAGAATGTAACAGCTAAAATTTTACCTTCATATGGTATTTTACAAGTTTGCCAAGTGCTTTCACAACTATTACCTCATTTAACTTAATGTAATTACATCTCCCTGTATCAATGGGCACTGCGAATCATTTTCCTATTCATTCCATTTTTTTCTCATTTGTATTATTTGAAATCTTTCCAACCTACTTTTGGAAAACCAGACTTAACCAAGCATTTCCAGAAATGTGTTACACTGAGTGTTTGAAGAGATCAGTTACAACTAACATATGTAAAACACATGGGAAAACCTGCAGCAGAATTGAAATTGATGATGCATCAGTTGAGCCATTCAGCTGTTGAGCTGCTCAATTACTTAGAAGACCTAAGTCTTGTATTTATTTGTTCGGTTTGGGTTTTTTATTCTGGAGAGTGGAACTGGTTTCATGAACAAGCTATCAAAGGAGGCCACAGGGGGAACATCCAATCAAGTTCTGTTAAGGGGGAAAGAACTTCTCTACTCCTCTGCTTTCTATGAGGAGAAATGCCCTAAATGTTCTAAATACCACCAGCTACTTGGGCACAAAGAAGAGTGAGTTACCTGACTGGTGAATTTTAGAAAAGAACTGGACATGAGTAGCCCAGCTCCTTCTGCCTTCCCCTCCCTTGTGATCCGGCTAACTACGGAGTGTAGGCATTCAGTTCTGTTATTCCAAATCCCATGTTTTACAGGGCAGATTCTGCCTCTGCCCAAGATCTGGAAGTTCAATTCAAGGGATTGTTAGGATATGGTGCCTTGAGCCAGGAATATTGAGAAATAGACATGGAGTGGAATTTGGAGAGCAAAAATAATATTGAATCATGAGGCACTGGATGATGTCAGGCTCTGCCTGCGGTTGACTTTGGTGGTTTGCAGGGGCTTATACTGTATCTTGCAGCTGGCTTTCACAGTTTTGTCGTGTGCTTACAATCAGTGCAGCCGAAGTAGCATCTTTAGATCTTGTACTTTAAAGGAATAGGTCACTATGGGATTTTGCATTTGGTGGAGGACTGCAGCTTACAGTGGCTTGCCCGCAGATGTGTGTCTATTTTTATAGAGCGAGAGGCTGTTTTTACACAAGCAGGGCTTCCCACACCTTAAATAATGTCATGTGGGGCACAGAGACCTTCAGAACTAGGCTGCTACAACATGACCTTAAGCTATCTATTGTGTGTGGCCAATAGGTGAATCAATTTTTATTTTACTATTTTTCTCAACCATGTATGTAGGCATTGTCTTTCATTGCATGCCTAAGTTCTATGAGTGCTTTCAGAGCACACATGGGTGAGGTCCTAGTTTAAAATTTTTGTGCCAGGTAACATTTTCTTGAAGGACACAGGGAGATACCTGTTCTCACTAAACCCTTCTAAGGCTACAAGCTTTAAGAAATATCAATGACATTGTGAGTTCAGGAATCTGCTGAAGATATTTCCCCAGCTGGAGGAATGATGAAGAGGAGAAAGAAAGTTTCTCTAGGATATTTCATTTCATTTCTAGCAATTTTATAGCCAGAGTAATGGAACCAACCACCATGGAAAAAGAGTGGGGGACTTGTCACTAGACAGAATCCACACTAAATCACCATCAGGATGCCTCCCAAAAAGGCCCAAAAGCATGCCAAATAAGAATGTAGAAACCTTGACAAAGTCCTAAGCTTGCCCAGCACATCTCAAATGTCCCTTTGTTGGAGAAGAGATTGTGTTCATAAATGCATTTTCTCTCAAGATCTGGTAATTCCCCAGGGCCAAAGGTAATGTATTTACAGGTGATTTCTCCCAGTTGAGTTCAAGTTCCCAAATCATTGATTCTGAAAGTCTGGCATCCTGGTCAGACTAAAACAGACTGTCCACCCTGTTCTCAGATCTCAATAAGTCTCTTCTAGAATCTTTAACATCACTAAAAACTGAGTTTGGGGATCATAAAAACTACTCTAGGAGCTAAGTATTAATTATTAATTTTTTTTCTAAATTTGGTGAGAATGGGGCCAGTGCTATAATAATCTTGTGAATACTTTTCTAAAAAATTAGGTACATCAGAAACTTGGCAATGAATTAATACTATTTCTGAAAGTTCTAAAGGAATTACACCTATTTCCATGAGAAATAAGCCACGCTGCAGCTGCTGAGGGAAACTCATCCTCTCCAGCCACTAAGAAGTCTCTGTTGAGGCTGATTAGACTAAGAAATTGGCAAGGATGATTTTTTTTTCACTAATTTCTTTGAAATCACAAAGGTAAGATAATTTGATTCTGGGCTCTAGTTCATTTGAACTATAAAATTCAAGGGAGTTTAAATTTGTACTTTAATTTTTGTTGAAGAATTTAATAGTGGACAGAGATTTATATTTATATTTGGGACATCTAGTTTTTTGACATATTATTATTGGAATAGCTCCATGTGGTCATTGGATATTACTGCAAAACCTCTAATAAACTTGGACAATGTAGCTAGATAGTAATTTGGGTAGGGAACAGAAAGAGGAGTTTTCAACTGTAGTACAGACTGACCCTTTTGGACACTTCTAGGGGAATAAGGTGTCTCTCTCACCGGTTTCCCAGGCAGATCCACAACAAGTCAGAGATCAGTCGTTGGACAACAGCCTCACGGTGGTAGGGGCAGGCTGTCTTGATAGACCGCAGAGTTTCTCCACTAAGACAACAGCAGTAATCTTGCTTTTCATCAGCTTAATGGTTAAGCTCCATAAAGTAAGAAAACAAAGCCCTGGAGAATATTTTGAGGGGTAGTGGGGTTGGGACATTCTTTCCTCCCCTCAGGTTTCTGTAATGAGGCATTTCCGAGGTTTCTCACCTCAGAAAGTCAGCGAACTGATTGATGAGTTTTTGGGAGAAGAACTAGGTAGACCCAGCTCAGTCTCTATTCCCTACATCCTGGAGGGAGCTAGCTGCTCTGAGAGAGTGTACACACTCTACCTGCCTTTAGGTGGAACAAGGGCAGACTTCCACCCAGTATCTTCCCAGCTGCCTGCCTCTGGCTGAGCTTGGAGTTTAGTATTAAGATGTCATTATTGCCACTTCTCCAAATCACAGTCTCCAATATTAGTGTTATCAATCATAAAGGATAAAGGTGATATTTTGATCTCTTTGATCTCCATCTGTCTTGCCCAATCCTTATGGGTAAGATTGACATATATACATATAGGTGTGTGTGTGTTATTAACTTAAGCAGGGAAACCAAGACTTTCACTTATTTTTTACTTAAACAAGGTTTGTTTAGGGATGTACAAAGCGAAAGAAGAGGACTCCCTCACAAAATTCAGTCCAGTGAGGGACTGAAGGGAAGCCTCAATCTAGGGTTTGAGAATCATGGAGCTATACCAAAGAAAGCTACTGAAAAAACTTGCTCCCTTCAAGTTTCCAAATGAGAAAATTGAGCAAAAAAAAAAAAAAACTTTCAAGCACAGTATTTCGAATTTCACATCCACTCAGGTTTTAAGTCAGTAAAGGGGATTCCATGGAATTATTTGAACATCTACGCTTAAAAGGACAAGAGTACAATATGCCTTAAAGCAGGAATTGGGTTACAACAAAATCAAAAGCAAAAGCACAGCTGTTGGCAGTGACACTATGTATTACATGAGAAGATAAACTACCTTTTCTACTTCCCTCATCATTACACCTTTAACATCTGCTCTCAGGCTGAACCATTCAATACAGTCATTTGCAAGATAGCAGTATATAGAATGAGAAATTGGAATGCTAAAGAAAATCAAGGAATGGGAAAACAAACAGGGTATTTTCTTAATAGCATTCAATTAATCTAGTAAAGCCTAATTTTGACCATATTGTCACAGACCATGACAACACTTCTATTGGCCTTTATAGTTTGAGGGCACTTTTCTGTCGCAAACCAAATAGACACTATTCTTTCTTACCAAAAATAAGATTTTAATTTAAAAACTAACCTAAAGCTTAGTCATGTTCATGGTTTAAGGTAAACCCACTTGCCACAACTAAGAATAGCAGATCAGAAGCAGAGGGCTTAAAACCGACATCTCCCTTCTAGTTCCATATTATTTTCTGTAATCCATGCTTTCACACAGCTGGCAAATTAAAGTAGAGGTATACTTCTCAGTAAAAATTCAGCCCTTTCTGATCAGAGAAGAGTGAATTAAAGTTTCCTTACACCCCTAACAAACATGGACAATGGGATAACCCCATTCCATTTCATCACTATTCTCCAGTGCACTTACAAAAAGAAACACATGATCGACACTAATGAAAAAGAGAGATGAAAAATAGTTTTTTCATATTCTAGTGCCACCCAAGTGTTCCCAGTCTCAAATTCTCTGGAAAAGATTTGATTTAAAACATCTCAACAGTGAATAATAATCAGAGCCTCCTGACCCCTCCCAGCTCCCACCGCAAGGAGGGGTCAGCTGTTCCAAAAGAGAAACAAGCTAAAGAAGCTGGATTAACATTAAAAATTAGAGTAGGGTAAGACTGAGCTCTTGACTGACATGACCTCTTAGAGTTGTGATAAAGTGTATGTGTGTGTATGGAGTGCGCACACACACACACACACACACCATGAGCCAGTAACCTGAGTATATTCTGTGTAATCATCAAGTCCAATCCGGACTAATGAGTAGTTACTTTGGCTCTGGAGAATCTCAGAAGACTTGAGGAGCTAGACTCTTCCAGATAATTTTCTCTGAGACTTTTTAGTTGTTCCTTTTATTAATGCAAGTCAAACCAAAACCCTTTCCCCCCACTCATATTTCAGAAGTAATATGTAGTAGGAAAAAATCCCTCAGGAAGCTAACTCCTCTATCAGGGATCAAAAATGTGCACACTGAGAACACCCAGCTTTTGTGCAGTTCACTTCTACTGGAGAATTAGGATTTTTTTAGGTTTCCCAATTTATTTCTTCCTCTCCTCCAACTACCGACAATCTTTTTCCATCTCTGTCATTACTTCATGGTTGGCTGAAAAGACAAAAGTTAATCTGTAGAAATCTTTTGACTAAACCCATGCTGACTGTGTTTCATCCTTAGGTAATTGGCTTCACAAAGATGCTTTTGCCACTGAATAAGAACTACAGACTAAAGGCTGTTATTCATTATTGAGGCTGACACTTCATACAATCTCTCATCAGCATAACATTCACTTTAAACTCAGAGTTACGAAAACGAAGGTCATATACTTAGTTTATCTGCAGCTCACCCACCTGAACATATCTGTGACCTTTGGATCACTGAAATGTTATTTTTCAGAGGGCAAAAATAATACAGGATCTTCACTTTCACCAATCTTTATGATAAAAACTACCAAAGACAGAAGAAAATCATTACACCAAACTTAGAGCAACAGATATCTAGTCAAAACACAACACACATAATTAAAGCCGGCTTATCTCCCATAAGAAAGTCATATAGCCTCAGAATTTTGTTTGGCAAGAAATATTCACATCTTTTGCATAACAGAATTGGTATAAATATTTACTGAAAGAAAAGACTAGGATTTTATCTGTACCAACTTTTGTGGCTTGCCTAAACTATTGCTATTTACTTCCGACATAAACGATAAATGAATAAATTGTATCCGGATACTCACAGCAGAGAGCTCAGTTCTGGCCCCTAACATCAGATGTCTCCGCTGCAGACTGAACGCTACTGTTGGGAGGTGCTTTTATTTTCCTAACAAAGTAGCACCCTCTAGTGGCTTTTCAAAATTATTAAGAAGTACATGCCAAGCATGTGACATAATTTGTTTACTATGCAATTACGCAATGTCAAAATCCTCAGGTGAGAACAAAAGCTTGGTCTGGGCATTATAGGACGCATATTCCAACCTCATTCCATGTTTTCTCTAGGAATGATGGCTTTTAAAGGAAAATATTTTTAAACATCATTCTTATTTCACATATGTAGTGTACTTCTGAGAAAGATATACCTTTCCATGGTAATAGTTTGTTATTATTCTATTATTATTATTTATGATATTACTAATATCATCACTGCTATTAATATTAATAGAAAAGTTACCATTTACTGAGTATTTACTATATTCCAGAAAATGTATTCATTGTTTTACATGTTGTACACCTCATTTCAAACTCACTATAAATATATAACCTAGATTTATCTTCATCCTGTTGTTATGGATGAAAATATTGAGGCCCATATATGTAATGTAAGTTCCCCAAAGTCAAGTACCTAGGAAGAGGTAAAGAAAAACTGAGGGGCAAACCCATCTTCATATGTCTGCAAAGACTTACAAAACTGATTTTGACTAGCAGAAATTACCAGTAGCTTTCACATATATCCAGAATCATGAAAGTGTAAACCCAAAGGAATTATTCAATAACATAATAAAAAACTGAAAATTTGTGTAAAGTCTTTTAATTTTATGTTAGAAATACAAGCATTTTCCATAGTAAATAAAAGTCAGATACCAATTCTTGGTTGGCAAAGTCCCTAGAGAGCCTGTTTAGTTCTCATATTTTACCATATGCCTTACAGAAGGGTATAACACTTGCTCAGTCATGATATTTTATTAAATCAAAAGAGGCATATTTACTCAGTTAGGCATTCAACAAACACTTATTGAATGCATCTAGCTTTACCTCTAGTTGTGACAGGCAATGAACCAAGATATTTTCACTAAGCAAGTTGCTTTATGAATATCAAGAATTATCAGGCAAATAAAAAGAAACGAAACTGAGTTATCTGTAGTGAGGTGGATGGACCTAGAGTCTGTCATACAGAGTGAAGTAAGTCAGAAAGAGAAAAACAAATACCATATGCGAACACATATATATGGAATCAAAAAAAAAAAAAAAAGAATGAAGGTTCTGAAGAACCTAGGGGCAGGACAGGAATAAAGACGCAGACGTAGAGAATAGACCTGAGGACACAGGGAAGGGGAAGGGGAAGCTGGAACGAAGTGAGAGACTGGCATGAACTTAAATATACTACCAAATGTAAAACAGCTAGTGGGAAGCAGCTGCATAGCACAGGGAGATCAGCTCGGTGCTTTGTGACCACCTAGAGGGGTGGGATAGGGAGGGTGGGAGAGAGACGCAAGAGGGAGGAGATATGGGGATATATGTATATGTATAGCTGATTCACTTTGTTATAAAGCAGAAACTAACACACCATTGTAAAGCAATTATACTCCAAAAAAGATGTTAAAAAAAAAAGAATTATCAGGCAAGAAAAACCCCTGAACTAATCATTTTTTCATGGCTGCAAGGTTTATATATTCCATCTTAAAGCCGTGTGTTTGATTCCCAGTAGATAAAAATTTTTGATAGCTACATAAGGCTTGAAGAAACCTAGAGAAAGCAAACAGGAAAGAATGTTTATTAAGCATCTACTAGGTTCTTGTACGTAGTTTTGCCCTTAACATATATCACTGTGGCAGAGACTGCTAACAGTTCATCAAACCTATTTCCTTTTCTTCTTAAGCACATAGCTGACTACATTTCCAGCTTACATTGTACTTGGGTGTGACCATGTAACTGGGTTCTAACCATTGGAAAATGAGCAGAAGCAATGTGTTAGCACTTCCACACCTAGTCTATGAAAACCTCCCTCTTGAGATCCTCCATGTTCCTTTGCCATTTCTGGATGACAGGAATGGAGATAGCTCCCAGGCAACCTTGGACACCATGTTTTGCAGATAGCAGAGCCACAAAATGGAAGGAAGGAGCCAAGTCCCTGAATCATTGCTTGGAGAGAAAACATCGGACAATCAGGATCACGAATTTTGCAGTTTAAGTGAGTTAGAAACAAACTTCTATACACTCTGAGTCATTATGCAGTTTTGCATTCGATTGTTAGTTACAGCAGTAAGCATTACCTTAAATGCAGTTATTTAATCTTCACAGCAAAGTTGTAAGTTTATGTGGGTTGATCCCACTTTAGAGGTGAAAATACTGAAGTTCAAATAGTTTAATAACTATTCCAAGTATTCACACAACTAATTATATTCAAACCTGGGTCAAACCCATAACTCTCAAACTCCAAAACATGTGTTCAGTCCTCTGTGGTACACTAGCAGTTCATCCCCCTACTTCTTAATAGTAATAAAACTACCATGTTCCTTTGTGTGAATCAGCTTAGTTATATACTGCAGTAACAAATGACCCTGAAAATCTGAGCTTTTTAATAATAACATCATTTATGTCTGTGTCAGCCTCAGTTCCTGCTGAATGCCTTCTTCATCCTGGCGCCCAAGCTGAAGGAGCAGCCCTTATTTTGATGTCATAGCAGAAGGAAAAGAATACAGGTATAACTAAGAGATACTGTGGATTCAGTTCCAGACCACCGTGATAAAGCAAATATCTCAATAAAGCGAGTCACACAAATTTTCTGGTTTCCCAGTGTATATAAAAGTTATGTTTATACTATCCTGTAGCCTATTAAGTGTGAAATAACATTATGTCTAAAAAACAATGTACATACCTTAATTTAAAAATGCTTTATTGCTAAAAAATGCTAACCATCATCTGAGACTTCAGTGAGTCATAATAGTAAAAATCAAACATCACTGATCACAGATCACCAAAACAAATGTAATAATAATGAAAAGTTTTGAAATATTGCAAGAATCACCAAAATGTGACACAGAGATACAAAATGAGCAAATGCTGTTAGAAAAATGGTGCTGATAGCCTTGCTCAACACAAGGTTGCCACAATCTTCAATTTGTAAGAAGCGCAAGAAAGTGAAGCACAGTAAACTGAGGTATGCCTATAATGATAGAACTACATGATGGCTCTTAAATGTTACTTCCACTTGCATTCCATTGGCCCAGCAAGTCAACTGAACAAATCTGATATCAGTGGGGTCAGAAAGTATAACCCTCAAACAGAAAAGGGGAAAAAATAATTGAGAATAATAATATATTTGACTACCTCACTCTTGGAAACTAAATGTTAAGAGAATATTATGAGAAAGTTATGACAAATTTAAAAGGAAATAAATTGTAGCCAAATCATGGAAAAGAGTAAAAGAACCAAAATATCGATGAGCTTATATACTCTCCTTGATCACTACCAAAAAATGTAATAAAGCTAAGAATTCAATGAAAAGATATGACCTGAATCCAATTAGCACACATGAACAGAAATTAGATTTCTGAATCATCTCAATGAATATCTTAAACACACATACACACATGCACACACACATTTAGATATTTTAAACTACAGGTTGTAGAATAACTCGTATCAACATGGAGAATATATTACTGAGTGCACAGACCAAGCTAGCCAAAGATATGTTTGCCAATTAATAAAAATTATTTAAATGGAAATAGGGGTGAGGGTGGGGACAATGAGAAAAAGACTGCACAACTTTGCTTATAAAGGGACAGACAGGAAGTCATGGTTCAGTTCTGGCAGGTGACATTCCCTATTCATTTCCTTATCTCATAGTCCTACCTATATTTTAAAGGAAATTATTTTTTAAAGTATGGTCAATCTATCTGAAGCTATTAGTGACTTACTAGTGTATTAAATCAGACATATTGATCCAAATCTTTTATCTCAAATATTTGATTCAATTTGCAGGCAGTAATGGCCAAACACAGAAGAGGCATTGTCTAATTCTGGTTGACTCATTTCTGTTGCCTTATAAAACAAATTGGTCTGAGCATCTCTATCTTCTCTGAAATCATTCTGCATATTTTAGTCTCATTGAATATTTGATAAATGGATGAATGCATGAATGAAATGGAAATTCCCTGCTTCCCTATATAATACATACATATTTAATACTTAGGAAGTTCTACAGTAAGACTTAGTAGTATATTAATCTTTGGAACCCAGTAAAGAAAACCAAGATGACACCTGCACAGTGAAAATAGCAGTGAACCAGAACTAAACATCAACTTCTAATAATTGGGAAGACATAGAAATAAATCACCAATAGAATAGACAAAATAGTCAAATTCAGCAATCATTTGCAGAACATCTATGGAATAAATGCAATTATATTTTGATGTTGGTATTCCAACATCATAGAACCATTAGATGGAGTTCTATGAGAACAAGACCCATATCTACTTTAGTTGGCATATCCTTAGAACTTAGCACAGTGGCTACTACAAAAAGAGCTCACCAAGTACTCATCAGATCAGAATGTAAGAATGGTCCTTTGATTGATAATTTCTTATAAATTATCTTTGTTCATCTCCAGAACACCCTTGGAGTTGGATTTATTGATCTCAATTTTACTAATGAGGAAACTTAGTCTAGAGGGATGAGTTGCCCAAGTTCTCATAACTAATAAGAAGCAGAATCAAAGTGAAAAACATAGTAGGTAAATACATAAGTATTCTGTCAGAAATAAGTGAAATATTGATAACTCAATAAAAGGAGTATCACTGGATGGGTTAAGTTGAAAAGTGAGATAAAAAACACAAAATAGGAAATTTATTTCTATAAAATGGAGCCAGATATTGAGTGGATGTTTCTGTAATAAACAACAGAAGATGACAGGAAACAGAATGAGCAACAAGGGGGATTACAAATATATTTATCAGAGCTGAGAATGCGTGTATCAATAAAGGCAGCAGACAGAGGTCCTGATAATGCCAGAAATTATGAGAATAAAAGAATTAAATTTCTTTGTAGAAACATGAACTTCATAATTAAAGATATTTCTTTAGCCTACAGAGGAACTGCATATATCAGAAATGTCACACGTACAAACCAACCTCAACACACCATACGATAGCAAGATAAGCGTCCTTGGTTCTCACGTGTCTAGACCCCTGGTTTTTCCATTGTATTATGCCACTTCTCTGGTTTGTGTGTACCTTCTTATAATGTATTAGGATGAGGGCTTAATAATTTCCTCAAAATTATAATGAGGTAAATAAAATGAAAAAAGAAAGAAGATAAAAAATCAAATCATTGCCTTGTTTTTGCTATACAAACTTTTCTAGATTTTAGAATGTTTTTATGGATAAATTCTAGGTAATAAATACAGATAGGATGATAGGATTAGAGTATAACCCTTTTGGAACTCTAATGAAATAATGAATCTAGGCCATAATCATCAGTGGCTACTGAAACAATTAGATGAAGGTCTATTTTGGAAATTATAATGGTAGATAAGCTGACAACATCTGAACCCACCGATCAATCTTATCACAAGAGATAACCAAGACATTATGAGTTTTCTGATGTGATTCAATAAGAAATACATAGTACCAGTAATGAAGTGTTCTTGCTACAAAAGCAAATGTGAATCTGATCAAGCTTCTAGACCTCCCCACTCTTTCACGGAAAGTCCAGGGGATGAGAGGAACGTGGTAAATGACACATACTGGAATTCAATCAACTAAAACCAGGATGTAGGAAATTCTAAACATGAGTGACCTGTTTTATTTAACAAGTAAATGGCAAGGGAAAAAAAATAAACTGGAAGAACTGTTATTAAAGAGTCTTAATGTGCACTTTATATGTTTTGTATGTGCTCTTAATGTGGACCTTGTTTGGGACTCGATTCAAATAATACCAACCATAAACATAAATTTATGAGATAATCAGGGAAATTTGGATACTGAATGGATATTTAGTGACATTAAGAAATGTTGGGCTTCCCTGGTGGCTCAATAGTTAAGAATCTGCCTGCCAATGCAGGGGACACAGGTTCAAGCCCTGGTCCGGGAAGACCCCACATGCCCCGGAGCAACTAAGCCCATGTGCCACAACTACTGAGCCTGTGCTCTAGAGCCCGCAAGCCGCAACTACTGAGCCGGTGTGCTGCAACTACTGAATGCCACGTGCCTAGAGCCCGTGCTCCACAAGAGAAGCCACCGCAATGAGAAGCCCCCGCACCACAATGAAGAGTAGCCCCCGCTCGCCACAACCAGAGAAAGCCCGCGCCCGGCAACGAAGACCAATGTAGACAAAAATAAATAAATTTATTTAAAAAAAAAGAAATGACTGTTAATTATGAGGGGTATGATGATGTTATAAACAGTCCTTATTTTTTTACAATACATACTGAATTTTAGCAGGTAAAATAATAGGCTAGCTGAGGTTTACTTCAACATAATCCATGGGGAGAGGGGAGCAAGTTGGAGAATATAAAGATTATAGTTGAAATAAAGTTGGCCATATGTTGGCAATTGTTGAAGCTGGTTGATAGTTCTTTATATTCTCTCTTCTGTTTTTATTGTAAATTTTCCATAATGAATGATAAAGCAGATTACCTAATAAAGTTTATAGAAAATGATATCTCTGTAACATAAAATGAATTTTCTAGGCATTGTGAGGAGTGAGGAGTAGCATTGCAGTAACCAGTTGCATCCCCATCTCTAGAAATCTAGACAGGTTCATGCATGATATAGCTGGAAGAGCAAAACAGATTTCTTTCTGGGGTAATGTTTTATAACACTATTAAAGTTCCTCTTGTCTCTGATACACTGGCTGATTCTGTTCACAAAAATCTTCTTCACTTTAATTTGTTAAGTCTCACTTTGATCTCCACCTTTCATATACTTCTATCTCTTGGCTATCATACTGGTCTCCCTTCTGGCAAGAATATTTGGAATATCTATGTCACAGAATCTGTGCCTCAGGTCACATTGCTACATTTGGATAATCATTGTCTGGACCTACCTAACCTGCCTAAATATTGCTTACCTCTGAGACCCTCCAAATTTAACCTGCCTACCTAGAGTCAGGATTGCTTACATTTTTTTTCTTCCTCCTGCTATTTGCCTAACTCTGTAATCTTGCCTGCTAATCTTTATCCCTAATGATTTTTAGTGGTCACCTTTTTTCTCAGGTCTATTAACTACACATTCTCTCACCTAAATGACCTTTTTGAAATATTGAGCAGAACCACAGACAGCTTCTATCTTTTAGAACAAAAAGCAAATAAAAAGGCAAGACTTTATGATCACCTTTCTCACTTGCCTCACAGCTGAAAACCTGCCACTTGTGCTGAGCTTGGGAGTGGAGAGGCAGCCACTCTTCCTGCCACAAACCCGTGACCTGCTGTCACCCATAACCCTGCATAACAGTATGAAACTAAAACACAATTCCCATAGCAACCACCCTGGTGCCATCCAGACTTGTGGGAAGCTCTAGGAAACATTTGTTGGTGGTGGTTATGATAACTCACTACAAACTTGGCAGCGTTTCACCACTGCCCACCCTCGCTCAATTCTTCTGCACATAGTTTCCAGTGACTTTGAGGGGATCAATACAAAGAAAAAGATACCCCAATAATTTGGCCTTTGTTTTTTCAAGAATGTTTATTTTAGTGTAACCAGTGATGTACTTTAGTTGAAAAGTCTTTTTTTTTCTTTAAGGAAAGGCAACCGTGCACCTGTTCACATTCTTCATCTGCAGTAGAAAGTATCGGGAAGAAATAGTCAGCCGGTTTGGCAGCTATGGCTCAGCAGTGCTTCCTTTTGTGCAATCCTCAGACGGAAACACTTTTTTTACTTGGCAAATACTTGGATGCTGTATATAGCTCCAAACAGCCTTTGGGGGACTAGTTACCCAGATATCAGGGGTTAGGTCATATGGTATGCAGTACCATTAAAAAGGAAATTATAGAAAATTGGTTGTTTTGAATAGAACATTATGAAAATCTGGAGAACATCTGCCACTTTTAAGAATTCTTAGTCTGAGAATCAAATGGAGATGAAGCTGAAGAGGTTACAAAGAAAAAACCTAAAACATATTCCAATGGTTATATATATTGAGTGGTGTTTTTTCTGGGTAGGAGCACTTAAAAAATAGGATTCATGAGTTATTTTAGGAGAAATGTTATGTGACATTCTATATATTACAATTATAAGCACATATTACATTTAGGTTTTTCAAAATCAAAATCATAAAAATAAAATTAGAAATCTAAATATATTTCTACTTGCTCTTATTATATACCTTTAAAAAGATATTAAACCACATTAGGAACTGCCTTTTAAAAATTAAAACTGTCTTCTAAGACACACTTAGAAATTGAGATTTGCTGTCAAACCTTAGAATCTCCAATTGGCTTGATTCTGGAAGAATAATATCTCATGGAAGCTTGGTCAGAAAATTAGAAAGCAACCTAAGATGAGTTCTATACTGATAGTCAAGGGACTGGGTCTCTAGCCCTTGTTAATTAACAGTAGACAAGACCAGCCAATTAGCATTTCTGAGCCTCAGTTTTGTTGCTGTAAGATGAGGGATTTGTGCTTTCTGCTTCCGAAATGATTTGCATGACTTTATAAATTAAAAATATTGTAAAACTTGAGAATTCTAGTTTAAAAAAATTCAAAGTCAAAGGTTGACCATCTAAAAAGATAAATGGGATTAGTTGTTATAGGATTTCTAAAAGAAACTAATTGCTAGATTGGGACACTGTATTTGATAAAAAAGTTTCATGGTGAGAATATTTTTTTTTAAAGAAAAACAAATTCATCAGCAAAAACAAACTTATTCCTGGAAATAAATAGGAACTAATTCATCTCCGTACTATAATAGTCTGGCTAACATTGTAAAAATGTGTCATTTAATCAATTACAGCTTTATAAATGGCATAGAAATGACCCTCACATGCAAGTTTCAATTATAAACCCTCTCAGTAAAGACAGAGCAAAACATAACAGGATACTAGGGTGAGATACTTGGCCTAGAAATGCTGTTGCTTGATGATTTCACCAAAGAATGGAATGAACTCTTTCTCAAACATCAGATGTCTTAAGGGAACTTTATGCAAAGCAGCTTTCTGGTCAGTATAAATTGCTTTCTCTAACTGCATTTGCATTGCATCTAGGCTGTAATGTTAGCTGAGGTTCAAAATATGTGCTTTAGATATCAGAGATAAAGTCGGTAAACTATTCGTTATGTTGTGAAAAATATACCAGCATGCCTGGTATTTTGCCTAGACAGGAAGCTAACCTGCTCTGTATGTACAGAGATAGACACCTCCTCCCCAAACTGAGCTAATTAAACAAGGACTTGAAAACTTTCTAAGCATCCGTACATGTTAATTGTATAGTGCATAAGAGCACTTGCATATGTAACAATTTATAGGAATCTTTTTATATTGGGGATATAACCCTTGATCTGTGATTTCCATTATTGCTCTTTCACACTATCGTTTGTGTTTTGACTTCGTTTCTGGTGTCTTTTGTCATATTAACTTATATTTATTTTTCTGTGATGAATTACATTTGCCTTTCCCTTTATGCTCTTAAGTTTCCTATCTTGTTTTCTTCCATGTTTCCTGTTTTCTTTAATATTTCCTTTTTTAAAAATTTTGGTCTATCTGGAATTTGATACACGTTGTGAGGAAGGGATCTAACTTTGTTTTCTTCCACACAGATTGCCAATTAGGACAGCATCTTTATTAAATAAACTTGGACTGGGATTTTATTTTAACTGTAAAAAAGGACATACACTACTGGAAATTTTTAAATTTTCGTCTAATTGGTGTTTTTCTCCCTAGGAGAATTACTGGCTGATAGATCTAGGTGCTTCTTGAAACTTATTCTACTTACAAAATAAAATTATGTCACAGGCTTAAATAATGATAATTATCTTTAAGCTTATTATAATCTAAGATACTTAAAGACAGAAACCATACTTTATTCATTCTATATCCCACTATAATTCATGGATTACTTTTCATATATTAGGTATTCATTAATACTTACTTAAATTATCACTATGGAAGTAGAGCATGTATCTAACTTATACAAGAGAACTGAGACTATTTTGAAAAGAAGCTCAAACACAACTGTATATATTCCCATAGAAGACTCATTTTGCATGTGTGATAACATGCCTTACTTACAGCTGAATGCATTGTAACTGCTATACACCATGCAGTGAACAAGAGCACAGATTTTGAATCAAATCCTAGCTTTACCACTTACTACTTTTTATATTGAGATTCAAATAAACTTTTAGCTAGTTTCTTCTAACTGGTTTTGTTCTATGCAATTAAAACTAATCCCAACTGAGTCCATTAATCAATGAAACAGATAATTACAAGCAAAAAAAAGGATGCAGAGATATATTAAACACTGTATACTTGTTTAGAAATAGAATTGTACAATTTTTCACCCATCTGTGAAATGAGGACCAAAGGACTTTTCCTTGATTATGGAATCACTTACTGGAGTTCACATCAATATTGTGTGTGACCATACAATTTATCATCCAAATTAGGACTCTTGAGAGTGAAAAAGGTCACTAAAGTAATTAAAGTTGTATAATTTTTTGAAATATTTACTTACTGACAGACAAAGAGCTTTTTAAAAAATTTTATTTCTTGC
The DNA here is from genome assembly GCF_028564815.1 of Eubalaena glacialis. NCBI lineage: Eukaryota > Metazoa > Chordata > Mammalia > Artiodactyla > Balaenidae > Eubalaena > Eubalaena glacialis. The sequence continues at coordinate 107,258,033 of NC_083720.1, read as the reverse complement.
TAAAAAATAATGTATGTATACAAGTATCAAAACAATTGTTTAAAAATCTTCATATTAATTATCTGAATATTTAAAAATACAATAAGCAGAATAATTAAGTAGTCTTGATATGCATTCACATGCTTTAATCAGTTTATTAGCCGTATCTGTCTAATACTGGGTCACTGGTATTTTTCTAACTGATGTAATTTTTCTAATATGCTTTTACTGATTTGTTTGTTTTCTTGTGTTTTTTTTCCCACAAAATTGCCTACAATTATTTTCAAGATTGCATTTTATAGTCAATAAACTTTAAAATATTGACACTTTCAATGAACTTTTCTGTGAAGGCGTAATGTTTTTTAAATTAAAAATATATTTACTCCCTACAGACAGTAATTTTTCACTTAGAAATCTGTAAATACTTCAACACAATATTTTCAGAGTATTGCTTTCTTACCTACATTCAGGGTGCCTTTCTTCAGTAAATATTTATATAAGACAAAACTTGTTCAACAAGTCATCTCTGTTTACTGCACATGCATCTCACACACCAGTAAAAAGGCCATGGCAGAAGCGTCCAATACAAAACAGAGGTCTAACCCACCCTGGCTTACTTCAATGCAAATATTAATGATAATACTTAGTTTCAGTAAAAATGCTGAATTAAATAGGATGCTGAATCACCAACCATAAAACAAATGGTTCCAGACAAGACAGGATGTGTAGTCATCCTATCTATAATATGATGTCTGTGATTTTCAATTTGAGGGTTTTTTTTAACAGAGTAAAAAGTTAAATACTTGCTAAATAATCTGAATTCATAATTTTTTCACAATTTATGAATTATAAATACATTTTACAATTTTCTTCTCAGTCTTTTGCACAGCTGAATCTTTTACCTAATTCAGCAAATTACATTCAGCAAGTCTTTCCACAGTATTAAGTCCAGTTTTCATAAGAACAACTACTGTTTCAATATACTCAGATAGATTTTTATAATATTTAATTAAAGTATAGAATTTAAAAGCACAAGTTTAACCAGCATAAACAGATTTGGGAACAGATACCATTACTCTTGGTCATCATCATGGAATCAGAGTAGCATAAGCCACCTAATTGAGATAGAAAATATGAAATCAGGAAAGGAACCAAGATGGCGGAGTAGAAGGACATGCTCTCACTCACTCTTGCGAGAACACCAAAATCACAACTAGCTGCTGGACAATCATCGACAGGAAGACACTGGAACTCACCAAAAAAGATGCCCCACATCCAAAGACAAAGGAGAAGCCACAATGAGATGGTAAGAGGGGCACAATCACAGTAAAATCAAATCCCATAACTGCTGGGTGGGTGACTCACAGACTGGAGAACACTTATACCACAACAGTCCACCCACTGGAGTGAACGATCTGAGCCCCACATCAGGGTTCCCAACCTGGGGGTCCGGCAACGGGAGAAGGAATTCCTAGAGAATCAGACTTTGAAGCCTAGTGAGAATTGATTGCAGGACTTCGACAGGACTGGGGGAAACAGAGACTCCACTCTTGGAGGTCACATACAAAGTAGTGTGCAGATTGGGACCGAGGGGAAGGAGCAGTGACCCCAGGGGAGACTGAACCAGACCTACCTGCTAGTGTTGGAGGGTCTCCTGCAGAGGCGGAGGGGGGGCTGTGGCTCACCGCAGGGACAAAGACACTGACAGCAGAAGTTCTAGGAAGTACTCCTTGGCGTGAGCCCTCCCAGAGCCTGTCATTAGCCCCACCAAACAGCCCAGGTAGGCTCCAGTGTTGGGTTGCCTCAGGCCAAACAACCAACAGGGAGGGAACCCAGACCCACACATTAACAGTCAACTGAATTAAAGTTTTACTGAGCTCTGCCCACTACAGCAACAGTCAGCTCTACCCACCACCAGTCCCTCCCATCAAGCCTCTTGGATAGCCTCATCCACCAGAGGGCAGACAGCAGAAGCAAGAACTACAATCCTGCAGCTGGTGGAACAAAAACCACATTCACAGAAAGATAGACAAGATGAAAAGGCAGAGGGCTATGTATCAGATGAAGGAACAAGATAAAACCCCAGAAAAACAACTAAATGAAGTGGAGATAGGCAATCTGCCAGAAAAAGAATTCAGAATAATGATAGTGAAGATGATCCAGGACCTCAGAAAAAAAATGGAGGCAAAGATCGAGAAGATGCAAGAAATGTTTAACAAAGACCTAGAAGAATTAAAGAACAAACAAACAGAGATGAACAGTACAACAACTGAAATGAAAACTACACTAGAAGGAATCAATAGCAGAATAACTGAGGCAGAAGAATAGATAAGTGACCTGGAAGACAGAATGGTGGAATTCACTGCTGCAGAACAGACTAAAGAAAAAAGAATGAAAAGAAATGAAGACAGTCTAAGAGACCTCTGGGACAACATTAAACACAACAACATTCGCATTATAGGGGTCCTAGAAGGAGAAGAGAGAGAGAAAGAACCAGAGAAAATATTTGAAGAGATTATAGTCGAAAACTTCCCTAACATGGGAAAGGAAATAGCCACCCAAGTCCAGGAAGTGCAGCAAATCCCATACAGGATAAACCCAAGGAGAAACACGCCGAGACACATAGTAATCAAATTGGCAAAAATTAAAGACAAAGAAAAATTACTGAAAGCAGCAAGGGAAAAACGACAAATAACATACAAGGGAACTCCCATAAGGTTAACAGCTGATTTCTCAGCAGAAACTCTACAAGCCAGAAGGGAGTGGCATGATATACTTAAAGTGATGAAAGGGAAGAACCTACAACCAAGATTACTCTACCCGGCAAGGATCTCATTCAGATTTGATGGAGAAATCAAAAGCTTTACAGACAAGCAAAAGCTAAGAGAATTCAGCACCACCAAAGGACCTCTACAGCAAATGCTAAAGGAACTTCTCTAAGTGGGAAACACAAGAGAAGAAAAGGATCTACAAAACAAACCCAAAACAATTAAGAAAATGGTCATAGGAACATACATATTGATAATTACCTTAAACATGAATGGATTAAATGCTCCAACCAAAAGACACAGGCTTGCTGAATGGATACAAAAACAAGACCCATCTATATGCTGTCTACAAGAGACCCACTTCAGACCTAGGGACACATACAGACTGAAAGTGAGGGGATGAAAAAAGATATTCCATGCAAATGGAAATCAAAAGAAAGCTGGAGTGGCTATACTCATATCAGATAAAATAGACTTTAAAATAAAGAATGTTACAAGAGACAAGGAAGGACACTACATAATGATCAAGGGATCAATCCAAGAAGAAGATATAACAATTATAAATATATATGCACCCAACATAGGAGCACCTCAATACATAAGGTAACTGCTAACAGCTATAAAAGAGGAAATTGACAGTAACACAATAATAGTGGGGGCCTTTAACACCTCACTTACACCAATGGACGGATCATCCAGACAGAAAATTAATAAGGAAACAGTAGCTTTAAATGACACAATAGACCAGATAGATTTAATTGATATTTATAGGACATTCCACCTGAAAGCAGCAGATTACACTTTCTTCTCAAGTGCACATGGAACATTCTCCAGGATAGATCACATCTTGGGTCACAAATCAAGCCTCAGTAAATTTAAGAAAATTGAAATCATATCAAGCATCTTTTATGACCACAACGCTATGAGATTAGAAATGAATTACAGGGAAAAAACCATAAAAAAAACAAACACCTGGAGGCTAAACAATACGTTACTAAATAACCAGGAGATCACTGAAGAAATCAAAGAGGAAATCAAAAAATACCTAGAGACAAATGACAATGAAAACACAACAACCCAAAACCTATGGGATGCAGCAAAAGCAGTTCTAAGAGGGAAGTTTATAGCTATATAAGTCTACCTAAAGAAACAAGAAAAATCTCAAGTAAACAATCTAACCTTACACCTAAAGAAACTAGAGAAAGAAGAACAAACAAAACCCAAAGTTAGCAGAAGGAAAGAAATCATAAAGATCAGAGCAGAAATAAATGAAATAGAAACAAAGAAAACAATAGCAAAAATCAATAAAACTAAAAGCTGGTTCTTTGAGAAGATAAACAAAATTGATAAGCCATTAGCCAGACTCATCAAGAAAAAGAGGGAGAGGACTCAAATCAATAAAATGAGAAATGAAAAAGGAGAAGTTACAACAGACACCGCAGAAATACAAAGTATCCTAAGAGACTACTACAAGCAGCTCTATGCCAATAAAATGGACAACCTGGAAGAAATGGACAAATTCTTAGAAAGGTATAACCTTCCAAGACTGAACCAGGAAGAAACAGAAAATATGAACAGACCAATCACAAGTAATGAAATTGAAACTGTGATTAAAAATCTTCCAACACACAAAAGTCCAGGACCAGATGGCTTCACAGGTGAATTCTATCAAACATTTAGAGAAGAGCTAACACCTATCCTTCTCAATCTCTTCCAAAAAATTGCAGAGGAAGAAACACTCCCAAACTCATTCTATGAGGCCACCATCACCCTGATACCAAAACCAGACAAAGACACTACAAAAAAAGAAAATTACAGACCAATATCACTGATGAATATAGATGCAAAAAGCCTCAACAAAATACTGGCAAACAGAATCCAACAACACATTAAAAGGATCATACACCACGATCAAGTGGGATTTATCCCAGGGATGCAAGGATTCTTCAATATACGCAAATCAATCAATGTGATACACCATATTAACAAATTGAAGAATAAAAACCATATGATCATCTCAATAGATGCAGAAAAAGCTTTTGACAAAATTCAACACCCATTTATGATAAAAACTCTCCAGAAAGTGGGCATAGAGGGAACCTACCTCAACATAATAAAGGCCATATATGACAAACCCACAGCAAACATCATTCTCAATGGTGAAAAACTGAAAGCATTTCCTCTAAGATCAGAAACGAGACAAGGATGTCCACTCTCACCACTATTATTCAACATAGTTCTGGAAGTCCTAGCCATGGCAATCAGAGAAGAAAAAGAAATAAAAGGAATACAAATTGGGAAAGAAGAAGTAAAACTGTCACTGTTTGCAGATAACATGATACTATACATAGGTAATCCTAAAAATGCCACCAGAAAACTACTAGAGCTAATCAATGAATTTGGTAAAGTTGCAGGATACAAAATTAATGCACAGAAATCTCTTGCATTCCTATACACTAATGATGAAAAATCAGAAAGAGAAATTATGGAAACACTTCCATTTACCATTGCAACAAAAAGAATAAAATACCTAGGAATAAACCTACCTAGGGAGACAAAAGACCTGTATGCAGAAATCTATAAGACACTGATGAAAGAAATTAAAGATGATACCAACAGATGGAGAGATATACCATGTTCTTGGATTGGAAGAATCAGTATTGTGAAAATGACTATACTACCCAAAGCAATCTACAGATTCAATGCAATCCTTATCAAATTACCAATGGCATTTTTTTATGGAACTAGAACAAATCATCTTAAAATTTGTATGGAGACACAAAAGACCCCAAATAGCCAAAGCAGTCTTGAGGGAAAAAAACGGAGCTGGAGGAATCAGACTCCCTGACTTCAGACTATACTACAAAGCTTCAGTAATCAAGACAGTATGGTACTGGCACAAAAACAGAAACATAGATCAATGGAACAAGATATAAAGCCCAGAGATAAACCCATGCACCTATGATCAACTAATCTATGACAAAGGAGGCAAAGATATACAATGGAGAAAAGACTGTCTCTTCAATAAGTGGTGCTGGGGAAACTGGACAGCTACATGTAAAAGAATGAAATTAGAATACTCCCTAACACCATACACAAAAATAAACTCAAAATGGATTAGAGACCTAAATATAAGACTGGATACTATAAAACTCTTAGAGGAAAACATAGGAGGAACACTCTTTGACGTAAATCACAGCAAGATCTTTTTTGATCCCCCTCCTAGAGTAATGGAAATAAAAACAAAAATAAACAAATGGGACCTAATGAAACTTCAAAGCTTTTGCACAGCAAAAGAAACCATAAACAAGACCAAAAGACAACTCTCAGAATGGGAGAAAATATTTGCAAACGAATCAACGGACAAAGGATTAATCTCCAAAATATATAAACAGCCCATTCAGCTCAATATTAAAGAAACAAGCACCCCAATCCAAAAATGGGCAGAAGACCTAAATAGACATTTCTCCAAAGAAGACATACAGATGGCCATGAAGCACATGAAAAGCTGCTCAACATCACTCATTATTAGAGAAATGCAAATCAAAACTACAATGAGGTATCACCTCACACCATTTAGAATGGGCATCATCAGAAAATCTACAAACAACAAATGCTGGAGAGGGTGTGGAGAAAAGGGAACCCTCTTGCACTGTTGGTGGGAATGTAAATTGATACAGCCACTATGGAGAACAATATGGAGGTTCCTTAGAAAACTAAAAATAGAATTACCATATGACCCAACAATCCCACTACTGGGCATATACCCAGAGAAAACCATAATTCAAAAAGACACATGCACCCCAATGTTCATTGCAGCACTATTTACAATAGCCAGGTCATGGAAGCAACCTAAATGCCCATCGACAGACGAATGGATAAAGAAGTTGTGGTACATATATACAATGGAATATCACTCAGCCATAAAAAGGAACGAAATTGAGTCATTTGTTGAGACGTGGAGGGATCTAGAGACTGTCATACAGAGTGAAGTAAGTCAGAAAGAGAAAAACAAATATCGTATATTAACGCATGTATGTGGAACCTAGAAAAATGGTACAGATGAGCAGGTTTGCAGGGCAGAAGTTGAGACACAGATGTAGAGAACAGACATATGGACACCAAGGGGGGAAAACTGCAGTGGGGTGGGGATGGTGGTGTGCTGAATTGGGCGATTGGGATTGACATGTATACATTGATGTGTATAAAATTGATGACTAATAAGAACCTGCAGTATAAACAAACAAACAAACAAAACAACCAATACTAAACTTTCATTGGGTTATTTGTATGGAAATATGTTAATATAAATGTTTCAGACATTACATGAAATTTCTAAAAATCTTATATGTTCTGGTATAATCTTATAAGTCATAATCCTAGTTATTACTTTAAAATGTATATCTCAGAAATAACTAATTTTCTTGTCAACTGCATTATTATGAACTTTCATCAAATCTTTAACCGTGGTCATTGTTAAGTCTTTTGTGATTTACAGACAGTTCTGGGTGTACTCTGATGCTTTTGCAAATATGTTCCTATAAAAGGGTTTCATCTTCAAGAAATTCATGGAAAAGACTCTGACAAGGACAGGTTTCTGGTAACTGACTGTACTGCTGAACTGAATGAATAAGCATTTTCAGAACTCTAATGAAAAACTGATGAACTCATAAAAGTGCTAACAAAAGATCAAGATGAAAAAAAAATTAATTACATGGGACTGAGTGAACTGATGAGGATGAGTATAATTTCTGTGACTTTCTGTTTGAATTAAAAAAAAAAAATCCCACAAGGACGCAGAGGCAAAGAATATACAAATCAATTTTCACTGCAAAGTAAAGGAGCTGTTACAGTGGAGGATTACTGGACTGAATGTCAATATTATGACATAGCATGAGTGTGTTTCATGTTTGGTAATTGCAATCATTGTTGCTTTTGTTGTGGTCATCCATGCACAATGCTTGGTGTCAGTCTATTTATCTCTTGTAAAAATAAAATACCATGTGTGTGTATGAAAAAAAAAAAAGAAAAAGAGGGAGAGGACTCAAATCAATAAAATTAGAGGGCTTCCCTGGTGGCGCAGTGGTTTAAAATCTGCCTGTCAATGCAGGGGACACAGGTTCGAGCCCTGGTCTGGGAAGATCCCACATGCCGCGGAGCAACTAGGCCCGTGAGCGACAATTACTGAGCCTGCGCGTCTGGAGCCTGTGCTCTGCAACAAGAGAGGCCGCGACAGTGAGAGGCCCGTGCACCGCGATGAAGAGTGGCCCCCACTTGCCACAACTAGAGAATACCCTCGCACAGAAATGAAGACCCAACCCAGCCATAAATAAATAAATAAATAAAATTAAAAGACATTCTCTCTATTTCACTCTTTAAAAAAAAAAAAAAATTAGAAATGAAAAAGGAGAAGTTACAACAGACACCACAGAAATACAAAGCATCCTAAGAGACTGCTACAAGCAACTCTATGCCAATAAAATGGACAACCTGGAAGAAATGGACAAATTCTTAGAAAGGTATAACCTTCCAAGATTGAACCAGGAAGAAACAGAAAATATGAACAGACCAATCACAAGTAATGAAATTGAAACTGTGATTAAAAATCTTCCAACACACAAAAGTCCAGGACCAGATGGCTTCACAGATGAATTCTATCAAACATTTAGAGAAGCGCTAACACCCATCCTTCTCAAATTCTTCCAAAAAATTGCAGAGGAAGGAATACTCCCAAACTCATTCTACAAGGCCACCATGACCCTGATACCAAAACCAGACAAAGATATACAAAAAAGAAAATTACGGACAAATAACCCTGATGAATATAGATGCAAAAAGCCTCAACAAACTACTGGCAAACAGAATCCAGCAACACATTAAAAGGATCATACACCACAATCAAATGGGATTTATCCCAGGGATGCAAGGATTCTTTAATATATGCAAATCAATCAATGCAATACACCATATTAACAAATTGAAGAATAAAATCCATATGATCATCTCAATAGATGCAGAAAAAGCTTTTGACAAAATTCAACACCCATTTATGATAAAAACTCTCCAGAAAGTGAGCATAGAGGGAACCTACCTCAACATAATAAAGGCCATATGTGACAAACCCACAGCAAACATCATTCTCAATGGTGAAAAACTGAAAGCATTTCCTCTAAGATCAGGAACGAGACAAGGATGTCCACTCTCACCGCTATTATTCAACATAGTTTTGGAAGTCCTAGCCATGGCAATCAGAGAAGAAAAAGAAATAAAAGAAATACAAATTGGGAAAGAAGAAGTAAAACTGTCACTGTTTGCAGATGACATGATACTATACATAGGTAATCCTAAAAATGCCACCAGAAAACTACTAGAGCTAATCAATGAATTTGGTAAAGTTGCAGGATACAAAATTAATGCATAGAAATCTCTTGCATTCCTATACACTAATGATGAAAAATCTGAAAGAGAAATCATGGAAACACTCCCATTTATCATTCTAACAAAAAGAATAAAATACCTAGGAATAAACCTACCTAGGGAGACAAAAGACCTGTATGCAGAAAGCTATAAGACACTGATGAAAGAAATTAAAGATGATACCAACAGATGGAGAGATATACCATGTTCTTGGATTGGAAGAATCAGTATTGTGAAAATGACTATACTACCTAAAGCAATCTACAGATTCAATGCAATCCCTATCAAATTACCAATGGCATTTTTTATGGAACTAGAACAAATCATCTTAAAATTTGTATGGAGACACAAAAGACCCTGAATAGCCAAAGCAATCTTGAGGGAAAAAAATGGAGCTAGAGGAATCAGACTCCCTGACTTCAGACTATACTACAAAGCTACAGTAATCAAGACAGTATGGTACTGGCACAAAAACAGAAATATAGATCAATGGAACAGGATAGAAAGCCCAGAGAGAAACCCATGCACATATTCTCACCTTATCTTTGATAAAGGAGGCAAGAATATACAATGGAGAAAAGACAGCCTCTTCAATGAGTGGTACTGGGAAAACTGGACAGGTACATGTAAAAGTATGAAATTAGAACACTCCCTAACACCATACACAAAAATAAACTCAAAATGGATTAAAGACCTAAATGGAAGGCCAGACACTATCAAACTCTTAGAGGAAAACATAGGCAAAACACTCTATGACATAAATCAAAGCAAGATCCTTTTTGACCCACCTCCTAAAGAAATGGAAATAAAAACAAAAATAAACAAATGGCACCTAATGAAACGTAAAAGCTTTTGCACAGCAAAGGAAACCATAAACAAGACAATGAGACAACCCTCAGAATGGGAGAAAATAATTGCAAATGAAGCAACTGACAAAGGATTAATCTTCAAAATTTACAAGCAGCTCATGCAGTGCAATATCAAAAAAACAAACAACCCAATCCAAAAATGGACAGAAGACCTAAATAGACATTTCTCCAAAGAAGACATACAGATTGCCAACAAACACATGAAAGAATGCTCAATATCATTAATCATTAGAGAAATGCAAATCAAAACTACAATGAGATACCATCTCACACCAGTTAGAATGGCCATCATCAAAAAATCTAGAAACAATAAATGCTGGAGAGGATGTGGAGAAAAGGGAACACTCTTGCACTGTTGGTGGGAATGTAAATTGATACAGTCACTATGGAGAACAGTATGGAGGTTCCTTTAAAAACTAAAAATAGAACTACCATACGACCCAGCAATCCCACTACTGGGCATATAACCTGAGAAAACCATAATTCAAAAAGAGTCATGTACCAAAATGTTCATTGCAGCTCTATTTACAATAGCCAGGACATGGAAGCAACCTAAGTGTCCATCAACAGATGAATGGATAAAGAAGATGTGGCACATATATACAATGGACTATTACTCAGCCATAAAAAGAAACGAAATGGAGGTATTTGTAGTGAGATGGATGGACCTAGAGTCCGTCATACAGAGTGAAGTAAGTCAGAAAAAGAAAAACAAATACCATATGCTAACACATATGTATGGAATCTAAGGGAAAAAAAAAAAGTCATGAAGAACCTAGGGGCAAGATGGCAATAAAGACACAGACCTACTAGAAAATGGACTTGAGGATATGGGGAGGTGTAAGGGTAAGCTGTGACAAAGTGAGAGAGTGGCATGGACATATATACCCTACCAAACGTAAAATAGATAGCTAGTGGGACGCAGCCGCATAGCACAGGGAGATCAGCTCGGTGCTTTGTGACCACCTGGATGGGTGGGATAGGGAGGGTGGGAGGGAGGGAGATGCAAGAGGGAAGAGATATGGGAACATATGTATATGTATAACTGATTCACTTTGTTATAAAGCAGAAACTAACACACCATTGTAAAGTAATTATACTCCAATAAAGATGTTAAAAAAAAAAAAGAATAAAATACCTAGGAGTAAACCTACCTAGGGAGACAAAAGACCTGTATGCAGAAAACTATAAGACACTGATGAAAGAAATTAAAGATGATACCAACAGATGGAGAGATATACCATGTTCTTGGATTGGAAGAATCAGTATTGTGAAAATGACTATACTACCTAAAGCAATCTACATATTCAATGCAATTCTTATCAAATTACCAATGGCATTTTTTATGGAACTAGAACAAATCATCTTAAAATTTGTATGGAGACACAAAAGACCCCAAATAGCCAAAGCAGTCTTGAGGGAAAAAAACGGAGCTGGAGGAATCAGACTCCCTGACTTCAGAATATACTACAAAGCTTCAGTAATCAAGACAATATGGTACTGGCACAAAAACAGAAATATAGATCAATGGAACAAGATATAAAGCCCAGAGATAAACCCATGCACCTATGATCAACTAATCTATGACAAAGGAGGCAAAGATATACAATGGAGAAAAGACTGTCTCTTCAATAAGTGGTGCTGGGGAAACTGGACAGCTACATGTAAAAGAATGAAATTAGAATACTCCCTAACACCATACACAAAAATAAACTCAAAATGGATTAGAGACCTAAATATAAGACTGGATACTATAAAACTCTTAGAGGAAAACATAGGAGGAACACTCTTTGACGTAAATCACAGCAAGATCTTTTTTGATCCCCCTCCTAGAGTAATGGAAATAAAAACAAAAATAAACAAATGGGACCTAATGAAACTTCAAAGCTTTTGCACAGCAAAAGAAACCATAAACAAGACCAAAAGACAACTCTCAGAATGGGAGAAAATATTTGCAAACGAATCAACGGACAAAGGATTAATCTCCAAAATATATAAACAGCCCATTCAGCTCAATATTAAAGAAACAAGCACCCCAATCCAAAAATGGGCAGAAGACCTAAATAGACATTTCTCCAAAGAAGACATACAGATGGCCATGAAGCACATGAAAAGCTGCTCAACATCACTCATTATTAGAGAAATGCAAATCAAAACTACAATGAGGTATCACCTCACACCATTTAGAATGGGCATCATCAGAAAATCTACAAACAACAAATGCTGGAGAGGGTGTGGAGAAAAGGGAACCCTCTTGCACTGTTGGTGGGAATGTAAATTGATACAGCCACTATGGAGAACAATATGGAGGTTCCTTAGAAAACTAAAAATAGAATTACCATATGACCCAACAATCCCACTACTGGGCATATACCCAGAGAAAACCATAATTCAAAAAGACACATGCACCCCAATGTTCATTGCAGCACTATTTACAATAGCCAGGTCATGGAAGCAACCTAAATGCCCATCGACAGACGAATGGATAAAGAAGTTGTGGTACATATATACAATGGAATATCACTCAGCCATAAAAAGGAACGAAATTGAGTCATTTGTTGAGACGTGGAGGGATCTAGAGACTGTCATACAGAGTGAAGTAAGTCAGAAAGAGAAAAACAAATATCGTATATTAACGCATGTATGTGGAACCTAGAAAAATGGTACAGATGAGCAGGTTTGCAGGGCAGAAGTTGAGACACAGATGTAGAGAACAGACATATGGACACCAAGGGGGGAAAACTGCAGTGGGGTGGGGATGGTGGTGTGCTGAATTGGGCGATTGGGATTGACATGTATACATTGATGTGTATAAAATTGATGACTAATAAGAACCTGCAGTATAAACAAACAAACAAACAAAACAACCAATACTAAACTTTCATTGGGTTATTTGTATGGAAATATGTTAATATAAATGTTTCAGACATTACATGAAATTTCTAAAAATCTTATATGTTCTGGTATAATCTTATAAGTCATAATCCTAGTTATTACTTTAAAATGTATATCTCAGAAATAACTAATTTTCTTGTCAACTGCATTATTATGAACTTTCATCAAATCTTTAACCGTGGTCATTGTTAAGTCTTTTGTGATTTACAGACAGTTCTGGGTGTACTCTGATGCTTTTGCAAATATGTTCCTATAAAAGGGTTTCATCTTCAAGAAATTCATGGAAAAGACTCTGACAAGGACAGGTTTCTGGTAACTGACTGTACTGCTGAACTGAATGAATAAGCATTTTCAGAACTCTAATGAAAAACTGATGAACTCATAAAAGTGCTAACAAAAGATCAAGATGAAAAAAAAATTAATTACATGGGACTGAGTGAACTGATGAGGATGAGTATAATTTCTGTGACTTTCTGTTTGAATTAAAAAAAAAAAATCCCACAAGGACGCAGAGGCAAAGAATATACAAATCAATTTTCACTGCAAAGTAAAGGAGCTGTTACAGTGGAGGATTACTGGACTGAATGTCAATATTATGACATAGCATGAGTGTGTTTCATGTTTGGTAATTGCAATCATTGTTGCTTTTGTTGTGGTCATCCATGCACAATGCTTGGTGTCAGTCTATTTATCTCTTGTAAAAATAAAATACCATGTGTGTGTATGAAAAAAAAAAAAGAAAAAGAGGGAGAGGACTCAAATCAATAAAATTAGAGGGCTTCCCTGGTGGCGCAGTGGTTTAAAATCTGCCTGTCAATGCAGGGGACACAGGTTCGAGCCCTGGTCTGGGAAGATCCCACATGCCGCGGAGCAACTAGGCCCGTGAGCGACAATTACTGAGCCTGCGCGTCTGGAGCCTGTGCTCTGCAACAAGAGAGGCCGCGACAGTGAGAGGCCCGTGCACCGCGATGAAGAGTGGCCCCCACTTGCCACAACTAGAGAATACCCTCGCACAGAAATGAAGACCCAACCCAGCCATAAATAAATAAATAAATAAAATTAAAAGACATTCTCTCTATTTCACTCTTTAAAAAAAAAAAAAATTAGAAATGAAAAAGGAGAAGTTACAACAGACACCACAGAAATACAAAGCATCCTAAGAGACTGCTACAAGCAACTCTATGCCAATAAAATGGACAACCTGGAAGAAATGGACAAATTCTTAGAAAGGTATAACCTTCCAAGATTGAACCAGGAAGAAACAGAAAATATGAACAGACCAATCACAAGTAATGAAATTGAAACTGTGATTAAAAATCTTCCAACACACAAAAGTCCAGGACCAGATGGCTTCACAGATGAATTCTATCAAACATTTAGAGAAGCGCTAACACCCATCCTTCTCAAATTCTTCCAAAAAATTGCAGAGGAAGGAATACTCCCAAACTCATTCTACAAGGCCACCATGACCCTGATACCAAAACCAGACAAAGATATACAAAAAAGAAAATTACGGACAAATAACCCTGATGAATATAGATGCAAAAAGCCTCAACAAACTACTGGCAAACAGAATCCAGCAACACATTAAAAGGATCATACACCACAATCAAATGGGATTTATCCCAGGGATGCAAGGATTCTTTAATATATGCAAATCAATCAATGCAATACACCATATTAACAAATTGAAGAATAAAATCCATATGATCATCTCAATAGATGCAGAAAAAGCTTTTGACAAAATTCAACACCCATTTATGATAAAAACTCTCCAGAAAGTGAGCATAGAGGGAACCTACCTCAACATAATAAAGGCCATATGTGACAAACCCACAGCAAACATCATTCTCAATGGTGAAAAACTGAAAGCATTTCCTCTAAGATCAGGAACGAGACAAGGATGTCCACTCTCACCGCTATTATTCAACATAGTTTTGGAAGTCCTAGCCATGGCAATCAGAGAAGAAAAAGAAATAAAAGAAATACAAATTGGGAAAGAAGAAGTAAAACTGTCACTGTTTGCAGATGACATGATACTATACATAGGTAATCCTAAAAATGCCACCAGAAAACTACTAGAGCTAATCAATGAATTTGGTAAAGTTGCAGGATACAAAATTAATGCATAGAAATCTCTTGCATTCCTATACACTAATGATGAAAAATCAGAAAGAGAAATCATGGAAACACTCCCATTTATCATTCTAACAAAAAGAATAAAATACCTAGGAATAAACCTACCTAGGGAGACAAAAGACCTGTATGCAGAAAGCTATAAGACACTGATGAAAGAAATTAAAGATGATACCAACAGATGGAGAGATATACCATGTTCTTGGATTGGAAGAATCAGTATTGTGAAAATGACTATACTACCTAAAGCAATCTACAGATTCAATGCAATCCCTATCAAATTACCAATGGCATTTTTTATGGAACTAGAACAAATCATCTTAAAATTTGTATGGAGACACAAAAGACCCTGAATAGCCAAAGCAATCTTGAGGGAAAAAAATGGAGCTAGAGGAATCAGACTCCCTGACTTCAGACTATACTACAAAGCTACAGTAATCAAGACAGTATGGTACTGGCACAAAAACAGAAATATAGATCAATGGAACAGGATAGAAAGCCCAGAGAGAAACCCATGCACATATTCTCACCTTATCTTTGATAAAGGAGGCAAGAATATACAATGGAGAAAAGACAGCCTCTTCAATGAGTGGTACTGGGAAAACTGGACAGGTACATGTAAAAGTATGAAATTAGAACACTCCCTAACACCATACACAAAAATAAACTCAAAATGGATTAAAGACCTAAATGGAAGGCCAGACACTATCAAACTCTTAGAGGAAAACATAGGCAAAACACTCTATGACATAAATCAAAGCAAGATCCTTTTTGACCCACCTCCTAAAGAAATGGAAATAAAAACAAAAATAAACAAATGGCACCTAATGAAACGTAAAAGCTTTTGCACAGCAAAGGAAACCATAAACAAGACAATGAGACAACCCTCAGAATGGGAGAAAATAATTGCAAATGAAGCAACTGACAAAGGATTAATCTTCAAAATTTACAAGCAGCTCATGCAGTGCAATATCAAAAAAACAAACAACCCAATCCAAAAATGGACAGAAGACCTAAATAGACATTTCTCCAAAGAAGACATACAGATTGCCAACAAACACATGAAAGAATGCTCAATATCATTAATCATTAGAGAAATGCAAATCAAAACTACAATGAGATACCATCTCACACCAGTTAGAATGGCCATCATCAAAAAATCTAGAAACAATAAATGCTGGAGAGGATGTGGAGAAAAGGGAACACTCTTGCACTGTTGGTGGGAATGTAAATTGATACAGTCACTATGGAGAACAGTATGGAGGTTCCTTTAAAAACTAAAAATAGAACTACCATACGACCCAGCAATCCCACTACTGGGCATATAACCTGAGAAAACCATAATTCAAAAAGAGTCATGTACCAAAATGTTCATTGCAGCTCTATTTACAATAGCCAGGACATGGAAGCAACCTAAGTGTCCATCAACAGATGAATGGATAAAGAAGATGTGGCACATATATACAATGGACTATTACTCAGCCATAAAAAGAAACGAAATGGAGGTATTTGTAGTGAGATGGATGGACCTAGAGTCCGTCATACAGAGTGAAGTAAGTCAGAAAAAGAAAAACAAATACCATATGCTAACACATATGTATGGAATCTAAGGGAAAAAAAAAAAGTCATGAAGAACCTAGGGGCAAGATGGCAATAAAGACACAGACCTACTAGAAAATGGACTTGAGGATATGGGGAGGTGTAAGGGTAAGCTGTGACAAAGTGAGAGAGTGGCATGGACATATATACCCTACCAAACGTAAAATAGATAGCTAGTGGGACGCAGCCGCATAGCACAGGGAGATCAGCTCGGTGCTTTGTGACCACCTGGACGGGTGGGATAGGGAGGGTGGGAGGGAGGGAGATGCAAGAGGGAAGAGATATGGGAACATATGTATATGTATAACTGATTCACTTTGTTATAAAGCAGAAACTAACACACCATTGTAAAGTAATTATACTCCAATAAAGATGTTAAAAAAAAAAAAGAATAAAATACCTAGGAGTAAACCTACCTAGGGAGACAAAAGACCTGTATGCAGAAAACTATAAGACACTGATGAAAGAAATTAAAGATGATACCAACAGATGGAGAGATATACCATGTTCTTGGATTGGAAGAATCAGTATTGTGAAAATGACTATACTACCTAAAGCAATCTACATATTCAATGCAATTCTTATCAAATTACCAATGGCATTTTTTATGGAACTAGAACAAATCATCTTAAAATTTGTATGGAGACACAAAAGACCCCAAATAGCCAAAGCAGTCTTGAGGGAAAAAAACGGAGCTGGAGGAATCAGACTCCCTGACTTCAGAATATACTACAAAGCTTCAGTAATCAAGACAATATGGTACTGGCACAAAAACAGAAATATAGATCAATGGAACAAGATATAAAGCCCAGAGATAAACCCATGCACCTATGATCAACTAATCTATGACAAAGGAGGCAAAGATATACAATGGAGAAAAGACTGTCTCTTCAATAAGTGGTGCTGGGGAAACTGGACAGCTACATGTAAAAGAATGAAATTAGAATACTCCCTAACACCATACACAAAAATAAACTCAAAATGGATTAGAGACCTAAATGGAAGGCCAGACACTATAAAACTCTTAGAGGAAAACATAGGAAGAACACTCTTTGACATAAATCACAGCAAGATCTTTTTTGATCCCCCTCCTAGAGTAATGGAAATAAAAACAAAAATAAACAAATGGGACCTAATGAAACTTCAAAGCTTTTGCACAGCAAAGGAAACCATAAACAAGACGAAAAGACAACCCTCAGAATGGGAGAAAATATTTGCAAACGAATCAACAGACAAAGGATTAATCTCCAAATTGTATAAACAGCTCATGCAGCTCATTAAAGAAACAAACACCCCAATCCAAAAATGGGCAGAAGACCTAAATAGACATTTCTCCAAAGAAGACATACAGATGGCCACGAAGCACACGAAAAGCTGCTCAACATCACTCATTATTAGAGAAATGCAAATCAAAACTACAATGAGGTATCACCTCACACCACTTAGAATGGGCATCATCAGAAAATCTACAAACAACAAATGCTGGAGAGGGTGTGGAGAAAAGGGAACCCTCTTGCACTGTTGGTGGGAATGTAAATTGATACAGTCACTGTGGAGAACAGTATGGAGGTTCCTTAGAAAACTAAAAATAGGATTACCATATGATCCAGCCATCCCACTACTGGGCATATACCCAGAGAAAACCATAATTCAAAAAGACACATGCACCCCAATGTTCATTGCAGCACTATTTACAATAGCCGGGTCATGGAAGCAACCTAAATGCCCATCGACAGACGAATGGATAAAGAAGTTGTGGTACATATATACAATGGAATATTACTCAGCCATTAAAAAAAGAATGAAATTGAGTCCTTTGTTGAGACGTGGATGGATCTAGAGAGTGTCATACAGAGTGAAGTAAGTCAGAAAGAGAAAAACAAATATCGTATATTAACGCATGTATGTGGAACCTAGAAAAATGGTACAGATGAGCAGGTTTGCAGGGCAGAAGTTGAGACACAGATGTAGAGAACAGACATATGGACACCAAGGGGGGAAAACTGCAGTGGGGTGGGGATGGTGGTGTGCTGAATTGGGCGATTGGGATTGACATGTATACACTGATGTGTGTAAAATTGAGGACTAATAAGAACCTGCAGTATAAAAAAACAAATTAAAAAAACAACTAATACTAAACTTTCTTTGGGTTATTTGTATGGAAATATGTTAATATAAATGTTTCAGACATTACATGAAATTTCTAAAAATCTTATATGTTCTGGTATAATGTTATAAGTTATAATTCTAGTTATTACTTTAAAATGTATAACTCAGAAATAACTAAATTTCCTTGTCAACTGCATTATTATGAACTTTCATCAAATCTTTAACCATGGTCCTTTTTAAGTCTTTTGTCATTTACAGACAGTTTTGGGTGTACTCTGATGCTTTTGCAAAAATGTTCCTACAAAAGGGTTTCATCTTCAAGGAATTCATGGAAAAGACTCTGACAAGGACAGGTTTCTGGTAACTGACTGTACTGCTGAACTGAATGAATAAGCATTTTCAGAACTCTAATGGAAAACTGATGAATTCATAAAAGTGCTAACAAAAGATCAAGATAAAAAAACATTAATTACATGGGACTGAGTGAACTGATGAGGATGATTATAATTTTTGTGACTCTCTGTTTGAATTAAAAAAAAAAAAATCCCACAAGGACTCAGCAGCAAAAAATATACAAATCAATTTTCACTGCAAAGTAAAGGAGCTGTTACAGTGGAGGATTACTGGACTGAATGTCAATATTATGACATAGTATGAGTGTGTTTCATGTTTGGTAATTGCAATCATTGTTGCTTTTGTTGTGGTCATACATTTACAGTGCTTGGTGTCAGTTTATTTATCTCTTGTAAAAATAAAATAGTGTGTGTGTGAAAAAAAAATATGAAATCAGAACTATAAGTCTCCCCTTTAAGAAGAGAATTAACTTGAAAGGGAAATTATGAAGCAATTACTAGATTTTTGTTTCAGGAGTGGTGAAGCAAATTGCCCTTGCTTTGAATTGTCTACTGTACCTGGTGATATACAAAACTTCTTACTGTCTTTGTTAAGATAACATCAAAGATTCTGACACAAATTATATTTGTTATGTTCTGTTGTCTTATGCTCCCAATATTTTCTGACAGTAAATGTCTAAGGAGATGAGTCCTCAGAAGTATTTTATTTTAAAACACAAATCCTAACTCCCTACATATATTTTAAGTTTTGTAAAGTTGTGGAAATTACCTACACACATCTGCCTGACTAGTAGAAAAAAAGAGAGTATTTCTGAACTTTTGCTCATTAGTACTTAAAGTGAGAATAAACTTGCAGTGAGACAACTAGGTATTTCTTAATTTCTTCTTTCCTGCTTTACCCTGGGTCTTCTATTTCACAATAATGTAAAAATTCAATATAATATGCATGAGTACCAACATGAATACGATTGAAACGATTGAATAAATAAATGAATGGGGGAAATTAGATACATCTCCCACGCAGAAAAACTCCAAATAATGTACATAGATACTCTGCCCTCGAGGCAATGGAGCCTAACTGTCCATTCCTCAAGTGTGGGATGCACATAGTTACTTTCTTCGAAGAGTACCATATGGAAAGGGGGATGAAGAAAGAGCAACTTTACAGGGTAGAAACCTGACAAATACTACCTTAGACATGCAGTCAAGGCCCATGTCAACAGTAATAAGTCATGCTGATAGTAGGTACTCCTGATATGATGTGATGAAAATGGAACATCACCTCTGTGGTCTTCCTCCAAAATACCCATCACCCCAATCTAATCTTCCTGTGTAAAGTAGTTTGGAAAAGTTTCAATTTTCAAAGAGAACAAAATTAGCTTAATAATAATAAATCTGCTCAAAGGTTTGCATAAACATTCAACAGACAGATCAGTTTATAATTTAGGACACACAGATGTATGATTTAGACCATCTTTTCTGAACTATAAGGTTTTTTTCTCCAGGATTGGAGCCAATTATTCAGGACAGTTTCTAAACATTGTCTGTAGCAGGGGAGCTTCTCAGGGGCACAAGTTCAACTTGAAATGACAGACCAAGAAGATTGTAGGGGTGTGTGTATGCGTGTGTGTGTGTGTGTGTGATGAATACCTTCTACTAGCTTTTAGATAGGAAGGTCCTTGAGATAAATAAAATAAGGAGAGACAATTCTAGTAAAGATATCTACTTCTATTAACCTTCTCAGTCCATGTTACAAGAGGTCCTGACAGCTGAGCCTAAAGCTTTTTTGGGGATCCGTTATAAACCACTTGGGGTTTTGCTATGGTGTTAGGTTTTTCCTTGGGGAAGAATGGTAAAGATGAACAGTGTTTTCCCAGGCAGGGGTAGTGGTGGTGGTGGTGGTGATAAGGATGCATGATGATGATAATAGACCACAACATCAAGCTAGTAGTAATACAATTTAGTAAAAAACTACTCTGTCCCAAGCACTACACTATGAACTTTATATTTAGTATCCCGTTTAACACAACAAACTTGTGAGGAGAACATTTTCCCATCTTAAATATGTAAAAACTGAAGGACAAGGTAATTGTTAAAAACCATACTAACAATAAGTGATTTGAATGCCTGGGCCTTTTCTACTGTATGGTACTGCCTCTGAAAAATATCAGCTTATTTCTGACATATGAGTGATCCATGTCAATGAGTAGCATACATGCATTAAAATGCATTGACCTTACTGGTACTTGGAGCAAAATTGGGGGAAATGTATTCTTTTTATACAGGTCAGGTGGCACAGTTGCTAACTCTTGGATAATAACTAAAAATATAGTTGCTAAGCCACTCTCACCTCCTCAAAATTTTTACTGGCAGTCATGGAGAAAAAGTGAACTGAAATCCCAAACATGAGAAATCTTCCTGTGTCAACTATATTGCAAAAGTCATACAAGAACATTGATGATCAGGATCTTTGTCTGAGATCCTCAATCCTGGTGATGTTATTACAGACACTGTCAGACTTCAGCAGGATACTTTCACTTAAATTTCACAGTTACCAAAGAATAAGCATGGCTAGAATTAGTTAAATCTAGGACAGTAGTCACTGCAGCAACAGTGATAAGCATCTTTATTTCAAGAGAGCTAAAGAAGAGATTACTAGAATCAATGATTGAGTACAACCAGGTGATACAAAATGAGGGTCAGCCTGAGAAAAAAGTACCACAAACTAAAAGAAAAAAAAATTTGAAAGAAAATTATACAAATACAGATAGACAAGATTCCAAATTACATGTATGTTCATAGAGCATTGGGCTAAGAGATATAATAACTGGAAACAGTGGGTGTCAAGTATCATCAAAGTTGTGCATGAAAAACATTCTATATTTCTCAGTATTTTTCAAGTATTTTCACACACATTGAAATTAGAATTCTCTCTAGTCTTATAAAAATATGTAAAGAATTTAAGAAAAACTTAAAACTGAAGACCTCAAGAAATTCCTTCATAGAATTTCAATGCATCTTTGGACAGAATATGCTGCAGTCTTTGTAATTTTATGGAACTCAAAAAGGAGCTCTGAAATGTAAATTGTACCTTGTTTGTTACAGCAGATTTGTATTCACTTTTACTATATTATGCCCAGTGGTAGCATGACAGTGGCCATCCTAAGAGCTTGTGAATGTTGCCAAAAACAATAACCTGCAGCTTTGTTTTCTCATTAAGAGAAGGGAATTGAAAGACAGCAACTGTAAGATTCCTGTTCTGATAACAAGTGGAACATTTATTAAAGCCATTCTAGAAGTAAACTGGTGTTAAAAAAAACCAAAAATCAATAATGTATGAAGATAATCCAACTCAGCCTAACCTGTGAGAGAGAATTGAGATTACCTGTTGTATCTTTATGTTAATTTTTGAAAAATAACTGAGGATTCTAAAAGATTATATTAAGTAACACCACTGATTTTAATAATTTTAGTACAATAGAAAACATTTGTTTTGCTTAACACACCTAGGGTAAGTAACTTTCTCATGATCTCACAGCTGTTAATTAGCAGAATCAAGATTCAACCCCAAGTAGTCAGGTCCCAGAGCCTGTGGCCTTAAACAATATGTTGTTTTTAAAAGAACAGAGTAACTCTGAATTTCAGGAAATGAAAGTGTTTCAGGACCTCCCTTGAGGTATTCTGGGGCTGGATTCCTATTTTCCTTTAAGGAAACCTTACTGATTTTAAGTGTGGAGCTGTCAATATTCCCTGAAATACTCAGATTGATTCTGAGGATCTCATAGGAAAGACAGGAGTGAAGAGAATACATAGTCACCCTTCATGGGAACAAGCATTATCTACTGGACTTTTCACCCTTACTTTTGGTACCTCATTAAAAGGAAGAAGCAGGACTTCCCTGCTGGCGCAGTGGTTAAGAATCTGCCTGCCAATGCAGGGGACATGGGTTTGAGCCCTGGTCTAGGAAGATCTCACATGCCGCGGAGCAACTAAGCTCGTGTGCCACAACTACTGAGCCTGCGCTCTAGAGCCCGCGAGCCACAACTACTGAAGCCCACATGCCTAGAGCCTGTGCTCCGTAACAAAAGAAGCCACCTCAATGAGAAGCCCATGCACCACAAGGAAGAGTAGCCCCCGCTCGCCACAACTAGACAAAGTCCGTGCTCAACAACAAAGACCCAATGCAGCCAAAAATAAATAAATAAAATTTTTTTAAGAAAAGGAAGAAGCAAATTAAGGTAAAGTAGATGTAAAAAAAAAAATGAGTAGAATTTTAATGGATAACAGCTGGTCCAATGGTCCAATGGTCTAATATCTTAGGCTAAACTCTATTTAGCCCATATTTCAGGCACACCTGAGAAGTTCATTCTGTATTTCTTGGGCAATACAAAAGGTAAAATATTTCATAATGGACCAAGTCACACAGTGGACTAAGATGAGGTCCAGAGGACTAAAGCATTGGGCACGGAGCCCTTAAACTCTTGCCTGTTATTCCTTCATGTGCTAACAACTCTTTGGAATTTTCCTCTAAGGTGAGTAATGGCAGGTAAAGCTAGACAGAAGGCAACAGATAGGATGCCTGTAGGTCAAGTGACAATTACTCAAATGTATCATCTCTTCCCTTCTCAAACTTAGGTACCCAGCACTTGTGTATCTTATCTTCAACCACATGTAGTCTAAAGACCTTAGAGTGATGATATTCTGAGCCTGTGTGGTAAGAAAGCAGTGATGACATAAAGAAGAGAAAAAGTCCCCTTGAGCAATTTTTTGATAAATGAAATTAATGTGATAAATTATTTTCAAAGCTATAGCTAATGCAAATATATTTCTCATTCAAAAATAAAATCTGTGTATATTTATAAATATATTAGAGAATCCTTTCCCTTTGAGAAATTAGCTTAAGGTATAGTTTCAATTTATATGAGTTATATGCCTTCTAAAAGTCAACACTTTTCAACAGTTCTTGGAGAAACTCAGGTGAAGAGATTGCCTAGAATCACACCTTTAACACACTTTATGCAGTCAGGTAACTTGGGAGCCCTGAAGAGTCATTTCTTTGCTAGTTGATTCTCTATCCTTCTGCTTTCACAATAACTTTTTTTTAAGTGACTAATTGAATCAAATGCAAACTATTATATATAGGATGGATAAACAACAAGGTCCTACCATATAGCACAGGGAACTATAAATATTCAATATCCTGTGATAAACCATAATGGAAAAGAGTATGAAAAAGAATATATATATTTATAACTGAGTCACTTTGCTGTACAGCAGAAGTTAACACAACATTGTAAATCAACTATACTTCAATAAAATTTTTTTTAAAGTGACTAGTTGAGATTTGTGCCTGCCCCCTTCAAAATCTTCCAACAGAAGTATCTAAACACTACCGAGTTAAAATGTTAAAGCTTTATTATTTTCATGAAGAAACATATCACCATGTAGATGAAGAAACCTATATGTGCCTGACAGGAGGTCGTCTCTGATAGAAAAGTCATCCGTTCTGCTGGACTGAAAGATGAACAGTGCAAGTTAAAGGGCCAGTGCAGAGGACAGGATCACAGACATGCACCTAGCCTCACAGGTTGAATAAGAGAACCAAAAGTGTTGTCAAAGGCAAGTTTTAGATAAAGCAAAGAAACAAAAGTCTCCCTCACTTTATGTTCTAGTGGCAGAGTCCAACATGTCTTTATCATTCATTTTTACTCAACACAGAATACTGTATTTCACTAAGCTATGGACTTGAAGCTATTCTATCACCATCAAAAACCCAAATACAAGATAGGTGGGTTAGAAAAGGTGCTGTCAAATCTCAGAATTTCCAGAAGAGTTCAATGTAAAGTCCACCTAAGAAAACTGTCACAAGAGGGGATGAGAGGAGACCCACCCTAAAACTGAACTTATTTCTTTGTTTGTTTGTTGGGGAAGGAGCATCATAAAAAAATGTTAATAGAATCTTAGAATGTAAATGTGTGCAACAACTACAGCAGGATCATTTTTCCACTTAACTTGGTCCTTTGGTTCCTCTGAAGCACCAAGCAGGGAAGAAACTGGCTATGAATTGCCTATAAATTCACAAACATAAAAATGCAAAGTCTTTAAAGTCTACTTCTGGTCATAGCATCTTTATTTTCAGTAGCCACTAGACAAGTGGTTGGACCTTCTATTAAAATATAACTTATTTTTTTTCAAAAATTAAATACCTTTTTTATTAAAGATCCTTATGACTTAGAGGTAGATGATGCCCTTATCAGATAATGAAGTAATGAGATGTAAGATATAAAAATGATGACACATAGGGAAAGAAAGCACTAATTTGAAGTTCTCTTCCTTTCAATTCAGATGGAAAAATTAAGATCACTTCCAATTCAGATTTCTAAACACAAAATCCAGGTATGTCCTGTCATGATCTCGCTTCCTTGATTGAAGATGAACTTGGCAGCCGATGAAAAGAATCCACACTCTCCTGGAACAGCAAACCACAACATTGTTGTCCCCGTGAAAAAGCCAGTAACTTTGCATTTGATTTTTCCACCTTGGCTTATTTCCAGCTGTTCAGGATTTGGATTCCTAAAGTCTTCTTCAGCAATTAGCTAACTCTTTGTTGGTTGAAGGGGCTGGGACTGTTTCTTTACACATAAACTGATCTTTGTCATTAATCACGGTTATAAAGAGAGCGCAACTCAGATACATTGCCATGCCTGGCCCATTCTCCAAATCGTCATCAGTGATGGAGATGTCGTCCCCACACAGGTGAGGATAGAAATAAGTCTCTGAGTCCTCATCATGTTGGAAGTCCTCAATCTCTACCTCGACATGAAACACCAGGCCAACAAAGGGCTGTCACTGCCTCTACTACTCAGTAGTGAGTAGTCACTGAGTGTCAATGACACTACTGAGTTGATCTAACCTCCCCATCAGGGGCCAAGCCTGACGTAGTCACCATGCCCTGGCACAAGAACTCTAAAGCATAAATTTAAATAGAGTTATGAAATACTGAATAGACGTGGATACTATGAATTAGTCAATCATCCTCTTACTATTTAATATTTTTAAAAATCATTTGCTAAGCTGTAAATGTTACAAGAAAAATTTCACTTTATCAACAAACATATATAAGGTAAAATACATCTGGCTTTCCATGTTTCTGGCTCCAAAGCCAAAACAACTAAGCTAAGAACAACTAAGATAACATCCTGGTTTAAAATTATGTATATTCATAGATAGCAAAGTCACATCTTCCTGAAATTGAAATCTCATATTAATAATTTAGTCAGGACCAGTCATCCTTACCCTTTTCTCTTATAATGTTGCTAAACCGTGCTTTCTCCACCTTTTATTTCGGCTAGTTACTCTTTTGGACACCAGTTTGACCTTAAAATTAAATTTTATTTAATTTAGTTAACCAATGAAATTTAATTTTGTTTGATTTGGCCCATCTCTAGCCTGCCCTCATACTTTGCAGTGCTGGGTCTGCCGTCCAACTGAGCTAAGGTCTCCCCCTTAGCTTTTGACCATCCATAGGCAGGCTGTGCAAATTCTGACAGGGTACATTTTACTTATGCACTAGGATTGGGTTCCTTGGAACAGTGGAAACAAAATGCAGATGTTATAAAAACAGAACCTTACAAAGTGTGACTATAAAGTAAGGTTTTGAGTACTAGCAATGGAATTAGGATATCTGTATAACTTCTCAAGATTTGTGCTATCATTTTTTTCTCCTATCTTTATTGAGATATTATTGAAAGATAACTTTGTGTAAGTTTACAGTGTACAACATGATGATTTGATGTATAAATACATTGTTAAATGGTTACCCCAATAAGGTTAGTTAACACAAGATTTGTGCTTTTGAATGCATTTATTCTGGCAGGTTTGCTTTAAAGTTATTTAAATTAACTTAACATATTTGCCTCATTTAATGATATGCCAGTCAGCCAATGTGTCATTAAGAGGCAGTCTACTTAGTATGGTATAGTAACTCTGAAGTCTAAATCTGGGCAAGTAAAAAATTAATAAATAAAAGACAATTACTTGTTAGAGTACAGCCTCAGTGATAACAAAGGCTGTTAACATTTGGATTCAACTCAAGAAGTAAAACCAGACCAGTGGCGGTGAGCTCACAGCCAACAGGGATGGGACACTGTACATTCAACGAGGAGGTGGGCTTGGGGAGACACAACTAATGCAGGATTTAAGAGAAGGTCATTACAAGAAAGTCTTAACTAAAGAGATGAAAGCAGAAACATGAAGTCAGACAGGAATTAGAGCTGAAGACTGGGCAGGATGATCAAAGAAAAAACCAGACAGAATGTGTGAGCCATCCTGAATTCCCGTGATATAAACAACCAGTTGTTAGGGAACCTAATCCACCACGACTAATTAAGAAAAACAGCAGAGTATTTTCAGGCTGCTAGCCCTTTAGTACCACACCTGTTCAATAATTCACCTGAAACGGGAGGACTTGACCTTTAGCTGTATATGACCTTACAGGAGCCCTTGGAGGATGGGGAATACTATAGGCTCTCAAAGTCCTAGCATGTGTCAGCTGAAGGTAGGCAGCATGCTTACCTGGCACAAGCATACCCACTAAGGTCATACCTTCAACTGAGTGGCTCCTGACACATATGTAATTATTAATTTTAAAAAGGTGATATTAATTTTAATATTTTAACTTTACATATCCAAAAAGTGTCATTTAAACATATGATCAATATTAGGGACTTCCCTGGCCGTCCAGAGGTCAAGACTCCATGCTTCCACAACCTTGGGTGCGAGTTCGATCCCTGGGGTTGGGGGAACTAAGATCTTGCATGCCACACGGTGCGGCCAAAAATAAATAAATAAAAATTTAAAAAAACATATAATCAATTTTTTTTTTTTAATTTTTTTACTTATTTATTTATTTATGGCTGTGTTGGGTCTTCGTCTCTGTGTGAGGGCCTTCCCCAGTTGTGGCAAGCGGGGGCCACTCTTCATCGCGGTGCGCGGGCCTCTCACTCTCGCGGCCTCTCTTGTTGCGGAGCACAGGCTCCAGACGCGCAGGCTCAGTAACTGTGGCTCACGGGCCCAGTTGCTCCGCGGCATGTGGGATCCTCCCAGACCAGGGCTCGAACCCGTGTCTCCTGCATTGGCAGGCAGACTCTCAACCACTGCGCCACCAGGGAAGCCCATAATCAATATTTAAAAATTAATAAGACATTTTATGTTTTCAAAAAATCTTGTGTGTGTTTACATTTATAGCCCCTATCAATTTGGACTAGTCACATTTCAAGCACTGAATAGCCACATGTGGCTAGTAGCTACCATACTGGACAGTGCAGATCTGAACCATCACTCAAATATGGCTGTTATATCCTTCAATCAATATATGAGAAAACAAAAATAATGACAACTGACTTTTGTAAATCACATTACAGTCTAAGAATTGTAATCCCCTAGGATCCAAAACAATAATTTATGGTGTTAGTATGACAAATATTACCTAGCTGACAGGTTAGAGAACATAGTAACTTAAAATCTTCATAAGTTAGGATCACAATCCTAGTAACAAACTTGAACACAAATTTTCTTCTATCCAGGAATTAGGCTTCCTCAGAGAAATTAAATGAATTGCCAAAGGCTAGCCAGCATGTCAACTGCAGAATATAAGTGAAAATCTGGGCCATTTTGCTCCCAAACCAATGCTCTTACTACTATAACAATACTGCAGAGGCCCTCAGACTTATATATACAAGTATCTTAAGGCTCTCTTCCCCTGCAATTGGTCTGAAAGTTGATACTAATCACATTACTAAAGTTTGGGTTCTTCTTCGTTGACCAAGGGCTATTCAGAAGTGTAATGTAATTCTTCAGCCCTCTCTTCTCACTTATGTGACACAACAGTCACAGGAGTGTTTAAATGGGTTCTTATTTTTTTAAATGGCAAGAATAGGCACCTGCAATTTGTAGAGGAAGGATTTGAGACAAATTGCTACAAGTATTTTTTTATATAGTAAAATACACATGACTAAGCATAATGTGATCCCATTTTGTAAAACAATCCATGACAAAGTGTTCCTCTATAATTAAATAATTGAATAAATATAACACATACATAGCACATGCTTTTATAATTATAATAGCATGCAGAAGATAACCCAGCAGATTATTACTTTGGGGTTGGGAAAACTATGTGGTAGAGGGTGAGGTACAAGTAGGGAAGAGAGAGGCAAATGAAAAATAAGAAAGGAAAAAAACTGCATCTATAATATGACCTTGTTTATGTAAAATATAAGCTTGTATGTGCATACAGATGTATACATATTTTTGTGTATGTACATATATATATACTATATATACACAAATGTATATATTTTTAAATAATCCCCTTATAGTCATGTCATATGAATAGTTTATAGCTGAGAGCTAGGTACCAGAATGATTGATTAGCCTTTTAAAATTGGAAGCAGAGACTTAACAATTTGATTGTTGGGATTTTAGGAATACAAATTTTTAATAAATCCCATATAGTTTAATAATTACTCTGAAAGACAAATTCCACAGACTGAAATATCAGTCACTAGAAAATATTTATTGGCCCCTACTGTGTGCCAGTTACTGGTGCTAGGGACTCAACAGTGAGCAAGACAAAGTCCCTGCCCTTGAAGAGTTTATATTTAATGTGGGGGAGAAGACAGTAAACACAGAAAATTTAATTACAATAATTTCAGGATCTTTTAAGTGTGCATAGTAACAATTTGTTTTAGGTTTGCAACACTGAAAATGATGAGATGTGGTCAGATTCAGAATACAACTCAGAAATACAGGCAACTGGACTTGCTGGTGGATTCAATGTGGGCAGTGAGGGAAAGAGAAGATTTAAAAATAATTTCCATGTTTTTGGCCTGAACAACCGCTGGTTGGATGATGGTACCATTTACTAATATTTGGAAGGATTGAGAGAGGATAGATTTTTTTTTTTTCTTTTTGAGAAAACTAACAGTTATGTCTTGACCATGTTAGGTTAAAGAAGCCTAGAAGACACCCAAGTAAAAATGTTGAGTAAGCAGTCAGATGTATTTTTCTGATGCTCAAGACAGAGTTCAGGGTGGAGTTGAAAATTTGGGAGCACTTAGATGATATTTAAAGCCATGGGACTAAACAGGCTATCCTGAGAAATGTGTAGCTAGAGAAGATTGGAGGGCTTAAAAAATAAACTCTGGGGCACTCTAACGTTTAGAGATGTGCTAAAGAAATGGAGATAACAAACCTAAGAACAATTTGAGAAAGCAAACTGATCAAGAATACAAGCTAAGAGCAATAGAGGAGGAAGGCAGAGTATGTGGACATAAAGACAGGCAGGTAGTAGAAAAAATAGGTAATTCCTGTTGATCGCATCTATTTTCTCCAGGAAAGATAAGGCCAAGTCATCAATTGAGAGTAAGAAAGAATAAGTGGCATTTTGAGGTTGGAGGGGAGAAGAGAAGGTGTCAAATAGTCACCTAAGGAGGATGAAGGTGAATTTACTAGAAAAGGAAAACAGGATTTTCTGACAGTGTTCAGTGTTATGAGATCTGGGGTCATAACTTTGCAGCAAGGCCAACCAGCATTGTAGTGTGATTGTTAGCCAGCACTGTTCAGTTGCTCCAGTATAGGGCCACAGATAACCAGGCTTAAGGAGGGCTGAAGTTTGGTCAGGTGCATACAATGAATGGATTAGGGAAGTCAGGAGAATTAAAGATTTTAGCAGAATGGTTGTGGTGTCAAAATATGGAATCTAAGTTGGGTAAAAAGGGGAGGGAAGATATTAAGGGGTTATGAATAACAAAAATGTGGAGGGTCAGTTGATAAGAAATCTTTAAGGGGTAGAATTACCAAAGTGGAAGTACAGGAGTTGGGAGTTAGTAGGCTGGGAGGCAAAGTCTGAGGGGAAAATGGGATGTTGGAGGTGGTACAGTCACTAGTGATACCCAGTGTGCATATAACTGTATGCATGAGTCAGGAAGTTGGAGAGGAAGGAGAGATTCCTGGAACTAAGAAAGTCAAAAGCAACTGAGCATAGCCATAAGAGAAGTGGAAGAGAGAAAGGAGTGAGCCATGGTTATGATCATCCAGGAGTGAGAGGAAGCAGCTGCAAGGAGGGCTATGGTAAAATCTGAAGTCATGAGCTAAAAAGGAAATGAGAAAGAGAGGAAGGTTTGCAGGCAGTGATGAAGAATAAGAGGCCATCTACTCACCGCCAGACCCTAAAGTTCACACTGAGTATGAGAGAAAACACAGTTGCCCCTGAAGTGATTGCAGAGGAAGTACAAGCTGTTGTCACTTGAACAAGAATGTGATAGGAACAATCAGACAAGGGCTGGAGGATGTTGAGCTGTTTCCAGATGATTGATAGACCCTGGGTTCCTGAGGGAAGAGTGGGAGGGTTTGGATGGACAGGGAAAGGCAGGAGATGGCATCAGACCAGGGTATGTCCTGAGGAAGAAGAGGAGAATTGTTTTGAAATGATGGATAATCTGGGAGGCCTCATCTTTTAATGCTAAAGCTGAAGGTAAGCAGGGATGTAAGGCTTGTTGGCACTAGTTCTGGCACTCCTGGAGCCTTCAGCTCATGCCTATGGGAAGAGACGTTGCCTTCCAGGAGCTCTCAGTGGTTCCTGCCCACAGCTGGAGAGGTCGAAGTAATGTCTTCAGGTCTGGCTGTCCTTTTATAGATAAATGCTATCTTCCCCTCATCAAAACAGCCAAGGACTAGGCTGAAAACTAAACAAGGCAATAACCTAGGGCCTGAGAGGCTAAAATAGAAGTAAGGAAATACTAAGGAACAAGTTCTAGGACACTATTGCTTTCTAAATGTACAAATTGATGTAATTTGCAATTTAAAGAAAAAAGAAGAAAAGAACAAGACCTCCTAAAGCCCAAGACTGTTCTTCTTGATAGTTAAGTCTGGGAGGAACTTGGGCTAGAAGGTGAATAAATCATGTTCTCTCTCCAGCCTATACCCATTATAACCCATTTGCTGCTAATTTCCTGGACATTATTACTGCTTATATCTGGAATCTTTAAAATCTCAAATGCAAAAATAAGTATCAAAAACGTATTAAATTTGGGAAGGAAGAGGCAAAAAAATAGAATGAGTGACTGAAAGAAAACAGAGAAAGATATGTTATGCATATTTTGATTAAGTAAACAATTTCCTTTTTTTTTTATGTTTTATTTATTTATTTATTTATGGTTGTGTTGGGTCTTCGTTTCTGTGCAAGGGCTTTCCCTAGTTGCGGCAAGCGGGGGCCACTCTTCATCACGGTGCACGGGCCTCTCACTGTCGCAGCCTCTCTTGTTGCCGAGCACAGGCTCCAGACGCACAGGCTCAGTAGTTGTGGCTCACGGGCCTAGTTGCTCCGCGGCATGTGGGATCTTCCCAGACCAGGGCTCGAACCCGTGTCCCCTGCATTGGCATGCAGATTCTCAACCACTGCGCCACCAGGGAAGTCCAACAATTTCCTTTTATAAGAGACTAGAGACTGTCATACAGAGTGAAGTAAGTCAGAAAGAGAAAAACAAATATCGTATATTAACGCATATATGTGGAACCTAGAAAAATGGTACAGATGAACTAGTTTGCAGGGCAGAAATTGAGACACAGATGTAGAGAACCAACGTATGGACACCAAGGGAGGAAAGCAGCAGGGGGGTGGGGTGGTGGTGTGATGAAATGGGAGATTGGGATTGACATGTATATACTGATGTGTATAAAATGGATAACAAATAAGAACCTGTTGTATAAAATAATAAATAAAATAAAATTCAAAAAAAAATTTTAACAGTAAAGTCTCAGAATACTCAGGAGAACTGATTGATTAAAGTTTAGTAATTACAAACCAAAAAAAAAAAAAAAAATTAAATTGACCATTAATTCTATGTGTTTTAAGTGGCATGATGAGAGTTCCTATATTTATGTCGAACAAATTAGTTTTCCAAATGTAAAGGTCACTTATTTCAATAGTTGAATTTTCTGACTTTTTCCACTTATAAGAGCACTGTATGTGGAAAATACATAATAAAGTCCCATTATGGTAGTGTTATAACGTATTACAGGAAAAGCCAGAAAAAAGTCTCCTGGGAAAGTCAAATAGGCAGCCTAATTAAATGATATTACACTTGTGTTACTGTCTAGGCAATTTTTTTTTAATTTGGAAATGCAAAAACTAGCTCTAAAGACAGTTTATTTTCTAAATATGATTTTACTCAACAATTGCCAAATAATTATATCTACAGTGATACATACTTACCCAAATGTTCTTTAAGCTGGAGAAGCCCACCATCTGCCGTACACACCACCTGGAATCAGAATGGCTATTTGGGAATCATAATGACCAAAGGCTTCTGGCTACACACTGCCAGGCTCACCTCCTCACTCCTGCTGTTGAAAGGCAGGCTGATGACCTCAGAACTGATTCCTCCTTGAGTCACAAAGGACCTGAAATCCTTAATACAGTCAATAGTTTGGGTCAGAGGATGCTCACATTGTAACACACACACACACACACCCTTAGTTTTTCCTATAAATAAAACTTTAAAGGGGATTTATTGAAAACATGCCAATAGTTAGTGCTAGGAATATTGTTCCCTTATGAGAAAACATGTTCTCATAAGCTAAGTTTACTACAGCTCAGGCAATGCCCAATTTCAAAAAGCAATTACCCTCCTATTATATGAAACAATTCAAGAACTTCACAATCGTCCGAAGGAGACAGATAAAACCCAAGTAGGGAATAAGGCAAGATGGCTGAAGGGTAAGACGCGGAGATCACCTTCCTTCCCACAGATACATTAGAAATACATCTACACGTGGAATTGCTCCTACAGAACACCCACTGAACGCTGGCAGAAGACGTCAGACCTCCCAAAAGGCAAGAAACTCCCCACGTACTTGGGTAGGGCAAAAGAAAAAAGAAATAACAGAGACAAAAGAATAGGGACGGGACCTGCACCAGTGGGAGGGAGACCTGAAGGAGGAAAGGTTTCCACACACTAGGAAGCCCCTTCGCGGGCGGAGACTGCGGGTGGCGGAGGGGGGAAGCTTCGGAGCCACGGAGGAGAGCGCAGCCACAGGGGTGCGGAGGGCAAAGCGGAGAGATTCCCGCAAAGAGGATCGGTGCCAAGCAGCACTCACCAGCCCAAGAGGCTTGTCTGCTCACCCATCGGGGCGGGCGGGGGCTGGGAGCTGAGGCTCGGGCTTCGGTCGGATCGCAGGGAGAGGACTGGGGTTGGCTGCGTGAACACAGCCTGAAGGGGTTAGCACACCACAGCTAGCCGGGAGTGAGTCCGGGAAAAAGTCTGCAGCTGCCAAAGAGGCAAGAGACTTTTTCTTTCCTCTTTGTTTCGCGGCGTGCAAAGAGAGGGGATTCAGAGCGCAGCCTAAATGAACTCCAGAGACGGGCGCGAGCCGCGGCTATCAGCGCGGACCCCAGAGACGGGCATGAGATGCTAAGGCTGCTGCTGCCGCCACCAAGAAGCCTGTGTGCGAGCACAGGTCACTATCCACACCGCCCCTCCCGGGAGCCTGTGCAGCCCGCCACTGCCAGGGTCCCGTGATCCAGGGACAACTTCTCCGGGAGAACTCACGGTGCGCCTCGGGCAGTAAGCCAGAGCCCCCGAAGCAGCTGCTCCTTTAACCCCGTTCTGTCTGGGTGGGGAACAGATGCCCTCAGGCGACCTACACGCAGAGGCGGGTCCAAATCCAAAGCTGAACCCCGGGAGCTGTGCGAACAAAGAAGAGAAAGGGAAATCTCTCCCGGCAGCCTCAGAAGCAGCATATTAAAACTCCACAAACAACTTGATGTGCCTGCATCTGTTGAATACCTGAATAGACAACAAATCATCCCAAATTCAGGAGGTGGACTTTGGGAGCAGGATATATTAATTTTTCCCCTTTTCCTTTTTTTGTGAGTGTATATGTGTATGCTTCTGGGTGAGATTTTGTCTGTATAGCTTTGCTTTATAATAGCTTTATTTTACTTCATTATATTTTATCCTCTTTCTTTCTTTCTTTCTATTTTTTCTCCCTTTTACTCTGAGCCGTGTGGATGAAAGGCTCTTGGTGCTCCAGCCAGGCATCAGGGCTGTGCCTCTGAGGTGGGAGAGCCAACCTCAGGACACTGGTCCACAAGAGACCTCCCAGCTCCACGTAATACCAAACGGCAAAAATCTCTCAGAGATCTCCATCTCAACACCAAGACCCAGCTTCACTCAACGACCAGCAAGCTACAGTGCTGGACACCCTATGCCAAACAACTAGCAAGACAGGAACACAGCCCCATCCATTAGCAGAGAGGCTGCCTAAAATCATAATAAGGCCACAGACACCCCAAAACACACCACCAGACGTGGATGTCCCCACCAGAAAGACAAGATCCAGCCTCATCCACCAGAACACAGGCACTAGTTCCCTCCACCAGGAAGCCTACACAACCCACTGAACCAACCTTAGCCACTGGGGACAGATACCAAAAAAAACGGGAACTACGAACCTGCAGCCTGTGAAAAGGAGACCCCAAACACAGTAAGATAAGCAAAATGAGAAGACAGAAAAACACACAGCAGATGAAGGAGCAGGGTCAAAACACACCAGACCTAACAAATGAAGAGGAAATAGGTAGTCTACCTGAAAAAGAATTCAGAATAATGATAGTAAGGATGATCCAAAATCTTGGAAATAGAATAGACAAAATGCAAGAAACATTTAACAAGGACGTAGAAGAACTAAAGAGGAACCAAGCAACGATGAAAAACACAATAAATGAAATTAAAAATACTCTAGATGGGATCAATAGCAGAATAACTGAGGTAGAAGAATGGATAAGTGACCTGGAAGATAAAATGGTGGAAATAACTACTGCAGAGCAGAATAAAGATAAAAGAATGAAAAGAACTGAGGACAGTCTCAGAGACCTCTGGGACAACATTAAACGCACCAACATTCGAATTATAGGGGTCCCAGAAGAAGAAGAGAAAAAGAAAGGGACTGAGAAAATATTTGAAGAGATTATAGTTGAAAACTTCCCTAATGTGGGAAAGGAAATAGTTAATCAAGTCCTGGAAGCACAGAGAGTCCCATACAGGATAAATCCAAGGAGAAACATGCCAAGACACATATTAATCAAACTGTCAAAAGTTAAATATAAAGAAAACATATTAAAAGCAGCAAGGGAAAAACAACAAATAACACACAAGGGAATCCCCATAAGGTTAACAGCTGATCTTTCAGCAGAAACTCTGCAAGCCAGAAGGGAGTGGCAGGATATACTTAAAGTGATGAAGGAGAAAAACCTACAACCAAGATTACTCTACCCAGCAAGGATCTCATTCAGATTTGATGGAGAAATTAAAACCTTGACAGACAAGCAAAAGCTGAGAGAGTTCAGCACCACCAAACCAGCTTTACAACAAATGCTAAAGGAACTTCTCTAGGCAAGAAACACAAGAGAAGGAAAACACCTACAACAACAAACCCAAAACATTTAAGAAAATGGGAATAGGAACATACATATCGATAATTACCTTAAATGTAAATGGATTAAATGCTCCCACCAAAAGACACAGACTGGCTGAATGGATACAAAAACAAGACCCATATATATGCTGTCTACAAGAGACCCACTTCAGACCTAGAGACACGTACAGACTGAAAGTGAGGGGATGGAAAAAGATATTGCATGCAAATGGAAATCAAAAGAAAGCTGGAGTAGCAATTCTCATATCAGACAAAATAGACTTTAAAATAAAGACTATTACAAGAGACAAAGAAGGACACTATATAATGATCAAGGGATCGATCCAAGAGGAAGGTATAACAATTGTAAATATTTATGCACCCAACATAGGAGCACCTCAATACATAAGGCAAATACTAACAGCCATAAAAGGGGAAATCGACAGCAACACAATCACAGTAGGGGACTTTAACACCCCACTTTCACCAATGGACAGATCATCCAAAATGAAAATAAATAAGGAAACACAAGCTTTAAATGATACATTAAACAAGATGGACTTAATTGATATTTATAGGACATTCCACCCAAAAACAACAGAATACACATTTTTCTCAAGTGCTCATGGAACATTCTCCAGGATAGATCATATCTTGGGTCACAAATCAACCCTTGGTAAATTTTAAAAAATTGAACTCGTATCAAGTATCTTTTCCGACCACAATGCTATGAGACTAGATATCAATTACAGGAAAAGATCTGTAAAAAATACAAACACATGGAGGCTACACAATACACTACTTAATAATGAAGTGATCACTGAAGAAATCAAAGGGGAAATAAAAAAATACCTAGAAACAAATGACAATGGAGACACGATGATCCAAAACCTATGGGATGCAGCAAAACCAGTTCTAAGAGGGAATTTTATAGCAATACAAGCCTACATCAAGAAACAGGAAACATCTCGAATAAACAACCTAACCTTGCACCTAAAGCAATTAGAGAAAGAAGAACAACAAAAACCCAAAGCTAACAGAAGGAAAGAAATCATAAAGATCAGATCAGAAATAAATGAAAAAGAAATGAAGGAAACAATAGCAAAAATCAATGAAACTAAAAGCTGGTTCTTTGAGAAGATAAACAAAATTGATAAACCATTAGCCAGACTCATCAAGAGAAAAAGGGAGAAGACTCAAATTAATAGAATTAGAAATGAAAAAGGAGAAGTAACCACTGACACTGCAGAAATACAAACGATCATGAGAGATTACTACAAGCAACTCTATGCCAATAAAATGGACAACCTGGAAGAAATGGACAGATTCTTAGAAATGCACAACCTGCCAAGACTGAACCAGGAAGAAATAGAAAATATGAACAGACCAATCACAAGCACTGAAATTGAAACTGTGATTAAAAATCTTCCAACACACAAAAGCCCAGGACCAGATGGCTTCACAGGCGAATTCTATCAAACATTTAGAGAAGAGCTAACACCTATCCTTCTCAAACTCTTCCAAAATATTGCAGAGGGAGGAACACTCCCAAACTCATTCTACGAGGCCACCATCACCCTGATACCAAAACCAGACAAAGATGTCACAAAGAAAGAAAACTACAGGCCAATATCACTGATGAACATAGATGCAAAAATCCTCAACAAAATACTAGCAAACAGAATCCAACAGCACATTAAAAGGATCATACACCATGATCAAGTGGGGTTTATTCCAGGAATGCAAGGATTCTTCAATATACGCAAATCAATCAACGTGATACACCATATTAACAAATTGAAGGAGAAAAACCATATGATCATCTCAATAGATGCAGAGAAAGCTTTTGACAAAATTCAACACCCATTTATGATAAAAGCCCTGCAGAAAGTAGGCATAGAGGGAACTTTCCTCAACATAATAAAGGCCATATATGACAAACTCACAGCCAACATTGTCCTCAATGGTGAAAAACTGAAACCATTTCCACTAAGATCAGGAACAAGACAAGGTTGCCCACTCTCACCACTATTATTCAACATAGTTTTGGAAGTTTTAGCCACAGCAATCAGAGAAGAAAAAGAAATAAAAGGAATACAAATCGGAAAAGAAGAAGTAAAGCTGTCACTGTTTGCAGATGACATGATACTACACATAGAGAATCCTAAAGATGCTACCAGAAAACTACTAGAGCTAATCAATGAATTTGGTAAAGTAGCAGGATACAAAATTAATGCACAGAAATCTCTTGCATTTCTATACACTAATGACAAAATATCTGAAAGTGAAATTAAGAAAACACTCCCGTTTACCATTGCAACAAAAAGAATAAAATATGTAGGAATAAACTTACCTAAGGAGACAAAAGACCTGTATGCAGAAAATTATAAGACACTGATGAAAGAAATTAAAGATGATACAAATAGATGGAGAGATATACCATGTTCTTGGATTGGAAGAATCAACATTGTGAAAATGACTCTACTACCCAAAGCAATCTACAGATTCAATGCAATCCCTATCAAACTACCACTGGCATTTTTCACAGAACTAGAACAAAAAACTTCACAATTTGTATGGAAACACAAAAGACCCCGAATAGCCAAAGCAATCTTGAGAACGAAAAATGGAGCTGGAGGAATCAGGCTCCCTGACTTTAGACTATATTACAAAGCTACAGAAATCAAGACAGTTTGGTACTGGCACAAAAACAGAAATATAGATCAATGGAACAGGATAGAAAGCCCAGAGATAAACCCACGCACCTATGGTCACCTTATCTTTGATAAAGGAGGCAAGCATATACAGTGGAGAAAAGACAGCCTCTTCAATAAGTGGTGCTGGGAAAATTGGACAGGTACATGTAAAAGTATGAAATTAGAACACTCCCTAACACCATACACAAAAATAAACTCAAAATGGATTAAAGACCTAAGTGTAAGGCCAGACACTATCAAACTCTTAGAGGAAACCATAGGCAGAACACTCTATGACATAAATCCCAGCAAGATCCTTTTTGACCCAGCTCCTAGAGAAATGGAAATAAAAACACAAATAAACAAATGGGACCTAATGAAACTTAAAAACTTTTGCACAGCAAAGGAAACCATAAACAAGACCAAAAGACAACCCTCAGAATGGGAGAAAATATTTGCAAATGAAGCAACTGGCAAAGGATTAATCTCCAAGATTTACAAGCAGCTCATGCAGCTCAATAACAAAAAAACAAACAACCCAATCCAAAAATGGGCAGAAGACCTAAATAGACATTTCTCCAAAGAAGATATACAGATTGCCAACAGACACATGAAAGAATGGTCAACATCATTAATCATTAGAGAAATGCAAATCAAAACTACAATGAGATATCATCTCACACTGGTCAGAATGGCCATCATCAAAAAATCTAGAAACAATAAATGCTGGAGAGGGTGTGGAGAAAAGGGAACACTCTTGCACTGTTGGTGGGAATGTAAATTGATACAGCCACTATGGAGAACAGTATGGAGGTTCCTTTAAAAACTAAAAATAGAACTACCATACGACCCAGCAATCCCACTACTGGGCATATACCCTGAGAAAACCATAATTCAAAAAGAGTCATGTACCAAAATGTTCATTGCAGCTCTTCTTACAATAGCCAGGACATGGAAGCAACCTAAGTGTCCATCAACAGATGAATGGATAAAGAAGATGTGGCACATATATACAATGGAATATTACTCAGCCATAAAAAGAAATGAAATGGAGGTATTTGTAGTGAGATGGATGGAGTTAGAGTCTGTCATACAGAGTGAAGTAAGTCAGAAAGAGAAAAACAAATACAGTATGCTAACACATATATATGGAATCTAAGGGAAAATAAAGGTCATGAAGAACCTAGTGGCAAGACGGGAATAAAGACACAGACCTACTAGAGAATGGACTTGAGGATATGGGGAGGGGGAGGGGTGAGATGTGACAGGGTGAGAGAGTGTCATGGACATATATACACTACCAAATGTGAAATAGATAGCTAGTGGGAAGCAGCCGCATAGCACAGGGAGATCAGCTCGGTGCTTTGTGACCACCTAGAGGGGTGGGATAGGGAGGGTGGGAGGGAGGGAGATGCAAGAGGGAAGAGATATGGGAACATATGTATATGTATAACTGATTCACTTTGTTATAAAGCAAAACTAACACACCATTGTAAAGCAAGTATACTCCAATAAAGATGTTTAAAAAAAAAAAACCCCAAGTAATTATGGAATTGTGTGATTGCAATTAACTGGGCATTCTCTAAACATATATTAACTGGTCTGCAGGTGAGTCAGCCTTATTGCTGGGATAGAAAAATTGAATGGAATAATGAATGTAAATTGACTGTTGAAAGGACAGATCCCACTCAACCTATGGGGATTGGAGGGTATTTTAAGTTTACATCCTCAAAGTATCTAAGCAGGTCAGGATTCCTATGAATAAGAACTGTACTTGAAAAGCCAGTCACTATCACACACTCCATCAGGCAGCAGTCACAAAAGCAATAGCTTAGTCTTTCCTTCTTTCTTCTTCTCCCTCCCTCTCCATGACTACATGTGGCCAACAAGGCAACAAGTCCCAAGTTTACATGATCTCCTGGGTCCAGTGCCTACCACTGTCTATCTGAATCAAGCTCTGTTTCTCAACTCCAAATTCCAGGCTCAGTCTGGGTCAGAGGTCCATCTATGGTCCAATCAGCCACAGCATAGAGAATTAAGTCATGTGGTACAGAAGGCTACCCCTTCCAGGGATTAAAGGAAGGCAGATTCCCTAAGGAAGGGGTGTGTGTAGGGAAAGGATGATTGGCATCTCCACCATAAAGGCATTCATTCTTCATGTCCCACATGTTCCAGTCTTTGCACTTGGACAGGTCTCAGCACACCACAGCATGTGCCAATGATTAACTCAGGGGTGAACACACAGTGGTAACAATCAGCCTTGGCATGGCCTTGGAAGTGTACGTAATAAAACATCTCCATCATACGACTGTGTGTTAATTAACGTGTGTGAGGTCACAGAAGACTCTGTTTTGGACTCTTGGTAAAATTCTTGCCACATCCTCTATAATTATCTCAATGGGAAGCAAATATCCCACATTCATAAGTCAGGCTTCCTAAAAGCACACAAGGGAAAATAAATAACTTTACTACAAAAAGAAAGAATCATACACAGTTACCTGTATGCAGAATAAAAACGAATGGGTGTGTGTTGGTTAATGAGTGATTTCCTATATTCTTTGATTCTGCTCAGCCACCTGAGGTCAGTTTTGCTTCCTATCATTCTGAAGTCCACAGTCTCTCAAAACCCAAAATATTTCTACACCTGATCCAGATTGACTTTCCCTTTCCTTGTCCCTCTTGGACAATTCTAGCTAATGTCTTTTTTGATTTCCAGATCCTCATACAGATCCCCAAGTTCTCTTTGAGCCATTTCTCAGGGTCCAGAGCCATCTGTCTCCACTATATAAACCAATCAGTTTATTCCCTTATTCACTACCAGCTCCTATTCCTATTGGTTATATATATTCCTATTGGTATATATACCAATATATACCAACAATAATGCTGGGAGTAATTAAACACCTGATTTTCCTGGTCTGGATAGTAATTACAATGGGAAAAATTCATATTTTGTCCTTAATTTATTGGTACTAGCTGTTCTCAGGTCAAGATCATCATAAATGGCTCTGAAAGTATTTCGTTATAACAAATATGAGCATCATATTCTACTCCTCCTCCTGAACAGGCAAGCAACAAAATCCTTTAAACTATTGGA
Source organism: Eubalaena glacialis (assembly GCF_028564815.1). Lineage (NCBI taxonomy): Eukaryota > Metazoa > Chordata > Mammalia > Artiodactyla > Balaenidae > Eubalaena > Eubalaena glacialis. The sequence continues at coordinate 107,215,637 of NC_083720.1, read as the reverse complement.
CCAAATGAGAGAATAAAAAAACAAAAGATCTTTTTTTTCCTAAATAGAGACAGGTCATAAAAAAAAATCTGAGAATAAATAATAGATATGATATCAAAAAATGGCAACTAAGGAAATAAGTTACTGTCATACATTTCAAAGCAATGCTATTTATTCAGCACTTCAAATAAGTATGACTTAAAGTAGAGCAGAGTCCATGTATTCATAAACACCATTCATAAACGCCTACCTTACGCAGATGTTAGGCAGAGCAAATTAAAAATTAAAATTCTATGCCTTGGGAACTGTAGAGTCTAATTGAGGCTGGGAATGCATACTAAAGAGAAATGATCACTCTCAGCTCTCAGGGATCCTGAACACATTCTATCACATTTTAACCAGCTAAAAGCACCATGCCTTTTTTCTACCCACTTGATTCATAGCTTAGCTGAACATAGAATTCCAAATTGGAAATCATTTTCAGTCAGAATTTTGAATATGTCACTCCATTACCTCTCAGCATCTAAGTGTTGCTCATGAGAAGTGTGCAATTTTGAATCCTGGTCAATTGTTTTTCCTCCATGGAAGCTTTTGGGAGTTTCTCTTTATTCCTGGTTTTCTGAAATTTCATGATGATGTACCATAATGTGGATCTTTGCCTCAACCTTTGTTCTGTGGTCTCTTGGTGGTCCCTATCAATCTGGCAATTCATATCCGTCAGATATATTTTCCTGATATATTTCACAAATTGTTTATTCCCCTCTGTCTTCTCTGTTCTGTTTTTTCTATTATCTAGATAAGGAACCCCTTGGACTTACTTTTTAATTTTCTTATACTTCTCAACTATTTCTCACCTCTCTGTTTTACTCATAAAATTTCCTCAAATATACCTTTCAATCATTCTATTGAATTTTTAATTTCTAATTCCATACTTTTTATTTCTAAGAATTCTAGTTTGTCTACTCAATGTCCCTTTTTGTTTCATGTATGGAATATATTTTGTCATATATTTAAAGATTTTTTTAAATTTATTTATTTTTATTTTTGGCTGTGTTGGGTCTTCGTTTCTGTGCGAGGGCTTTCTCTAGTTGCGGCAAGCGGGGGCCACCCTTCATCGCGGTGCGCGGGCCTCTCACTATCGTGGCCTCTCTTGTTGCGGAGCACAGGCTCTATACGCGCAGACTCAGTAGTTGTGGCTCACGGGCCTAGTTGCTCCGCGGCATGTGGGATCTTCCCAGACCAGGGCTCGAACCCGTGTCCCCTGCATTAGCAGGCAGATTCTCAACCACTGCACCACCAGGGAAGCCCAAAGATTTTTTTTGGCAGGGTCTTAGTTGCAGCATGTGGGATCTAGTTCCCTGACCAGGGATCAAACCCAGGCTCCCTGCATTGGGAGCGCAGAGTCTCAGCCACTGGACCACCAGGGAAGACCCTTATTTTCGGATATTAATTACAGTTTTCTTATCTTTCTTCTTTACATTTTTTATTTACCCTGTGTTCTTTATTTCTGCTTATTTGGTTTGGCCTCTGCATGTTAAGAGCTGCCTCAAATGTCTATCAATCCTTGATTGCCTGCTCATTTTAAGAGTGAGGCACTAGGGCTTCCCTGCCAATGCAGGGGACACAGGTTCTATCCCTGCTCCGGGAAGATCCTACATGCCGGCAGGGCAACTAAGCTTGTGCACCACAACTACCGAGCCTGCGCTCTAGAGCCCGCGAGCCGCAACTACTGAAGCCCGTGCACCTAGAGCCCGTGCTCCGCAACAAAGAGAAGCCACCACAGTGAGAAGCCTGGGCACCACAACGAAGAGGAGCCCCTGCTTGCTGCAACTAGAGAAAGCCCACAATGAAGACCCAATGCAGGCATAAATAAATAAATAAATAAATAAATAAATAAATAAATAAAAAAGAGTGAGGCACTAAAAGCTGAGTAGATGCTCTGTGTGTAGACGGGACTTGTTGACTGCTTCATTGTTGTGGATCTGATGGTGCCATTTCACTGGGCCTCCAACCGTCAACATCTGTAGACATTTTCTCTTGGGCTGGTAAATTTCAGCAGAGAGGAACCTTCCAGTTCGCCTAAGAGTCTGGCAGTATTATCAGAGCTGATTTAGGAAATGAGAGGAAGGGAATGTCATGGCACAATATGTAGATTTTAATTCAATGTATTTGTTTTCTGTATGCTTCCCCTGCTTTAAGTTGTGCCCAAGTCCAGAGTCTGTTTGGTTCAACCTCTCTGGAAATTAAACCTCTAGTCTTCTATCAGCATGGAGAAGGGGCTCAGCAAACTGTGAGAGGGGATCGGGGATCTAACTGTTTTTATATGGACTTTCAACCAATCCTTATATTTTCGACCCTACTTGTACCCCTTTCCTCTTTTCAGAAGTACCTGAAATACCTAAACCTTTCTAGGGCTCTGCGGCAGACTCAGCTGACCCTGTGTTTCCATCACTGCTACCTTGGGTTTCAGATTCCTCTTGTCTCCTAAGTCTGTTATTATTCATATATCTAGGTAATAGATTAAAGATGGTCATAAAGTTTTGCCTCATTGTTCTGTTGAGACTACTACTTAGACTAACAAAATATGGCAGAAGTGGAGCTGTGCCACTTGTCAAACACAGGCCTTAACAGTGTGACACCTCCATATCCTATCTCTTGGAAACTTATTGTAGGTGCCCTGAGCTGCCAGGTGAACAATCCAACCACCCTGCAGGAGAGGCAACATGCAAGGCCCTGACTGAGACTTCATGGAGAGGGAAAGAGATCCAGCTGAGCCCAGCCTCCCAGCTGCCTCTGCAAAGGTGCATGAGTAAAGTATCTTGGATAGTCCAGATCAGCCCTGCTGCCAGATAAATACCCCTGAGGTATCACAGTCATGCTGTATGAAATGGAAGAGTCACCCAACTGAACTCTGCCCAAATTTTTGACCATAGAAAAGTGTGAAGTACAAGATAGTTGTTGTTTTAATTCATTAACTTTTGAGACAGTTAATTTTGCAGCCATAGATAACAAGAACCATCTGCTTCTCCCTTCCAAACTATGTTGTATTTGTCCCTTCTCTTAGACTTTTTGGCCTTAGGACTTACAACTTTTTTTTTTTTTAATCTCTACAAAGTTTTCAGTGGAGGTGGTACTGAATGCATATATGCTATCTATCATGCTTAGTGAGAAGTTACCTCATTTATTCTTCAATCTCTTTTATATTCTGAAGTATGATTTATTTTTGGCATATTTCATTGTTAGGTTTTTGGTAGATTTTTAAAACCTAAATGGGAAATTCTGATGGTATAAATTATCCCTTCCATTAATTATACTTCCACAAACCAAAGTCATTCTGATAAAACAGTTACATTCCTTCTGGTCTACCAACACATTTGTGATATTAAGATTGAGCTACATTTCTAATAAAGTTTAACATTCATTATTCTTCCCAGAAAACCCACTGACAGATAACAGCCATGAATTTAATGCCACATGTCAACTCATTTTACAGAATAAAAGAGTGTCCTTTTTTTAAATCTAGTTAAAGAAATGTCTAATCTCATCTTTTAGCCCTATTCCTGACAGGATCCATCAGCACGTGGTAAAAACTGGATCAAATTCATGCTTTCTGGCATGCATTAGCAGCCAGCAAGGTCATTCATTAGTGTGTGAAATACACGAAGCATTTCAAATAGACAGAGGTGCCACTTGAGAAGGGAACACACTACTGCTTCATTCCAATCACTCCTGCACCCCAACCCAAGTTGTAACACATGATCCTCTTCAGGAGTATGTCATTCGGTGGGAGTATAACCAATAACACGTGCTCCAACTGCTATTTCCCTGGAAGTAGGCATGCCACAGACATAAGGCTAAACAGCAATTATAGTGATTTAGGGGTTTACTTGAGTCAGTGACTCCTGCTACCATAAGCCTGATTATAATAGAGAATCAGCGAGTGGGGGAAGAGAAAAGAAGGATAACCCTAGATATATCTGTCTTTCTAGATCAGTACTCAATAGACATTAGTTCCTCCTGCCCCATTCTTTTGTGCCCCGTGGAACTATCTGGTGAACATCATATCTGGAGCCAATTCAGAAGAAGGGAAACAATGATGATTCTGGAGAGTGTGCTGTAGTCCAGAGCTTCTCAAATATAATGTGCACACAAATCACCTAGGACCTGGTTAAAATGCAGATTGATTCAGTAGGTCTCATTGGTGCTGAGATTCTCCATTTCTAACGGATCCAAAGTTATGCCAAGGCTGCAGGTCCACAGAACATACTTTGAGAAATAAGACCATAATCAGTTGTTTATGTATCTCTCTTCCCTCGTTAAATTTCACAACTTATCCTCCCAATGTACCAACAAAATTCAAAAAAGGTTTTGCTGAAAGTTTAGGGCAAAATACCACAGCATAGCAACTTAAAAACTAAACATGTATGTATCCCTGAATATCTCATTATTTTGTTATACTTTTTGAGCTTTATAAAAAGTTATTATCTAGTATATAATCTTCTGAGACTTGCTTTTTTAGTTCATGTTTCTAAAATGTATCCATACAGTTGCCGCTTCAACAGTAATGATAATGTTCTGATTCTTAGGCGGGGGTGATAGGTCCACAAGTGTTCCTTTTATTATTATCCTTCAAAAATTAAACTATATATCACTGTATATTCTTTTATATGTACCAAGTATTACTTTCTAAAAATATTTTAACTAAGTATTTGGCACCTCCATTCTTAAAGTTCCTACAGACATTAACACATCCAACAATATATTATTTCTTTTTTTTTTTAATACTTATTTATTTATTTGGCTGTGCCAGATCTTAGTTGCGGCACACGGGATCTACGTTGCCAATTGCAGGATCTTTTAGTTGCAGCATGCATGCGGGATCTCGCTCCCTGATCAGGGATCAAACCTGAGTCCCCTGCATTGGGAGCGCAGAGTCTCAACCACTGGACCACCAGGGACGTCCCTGCAATGTCTTGTTTCTGATCATCCCTTCCATGGAGCCCAATTGAAAACCACCTTATTTGGTTCCAATCTCCCTCCCTCTCTCCTCTCATTTGCTTTCCTCTAATTCCAGCTCTTTTTTTTTTTAATCTTTTGGCTACAGTGCACAGCATGTGGGATCTTAGTTCCCTGACCAGGGATCAAACCCTGGCACCCTGCATTGGAAGCATGGAATCTTAACCACTGGACTGCCAGGGAAGTCCCTAATTTCAGCTCTTAACCTTTCAATCTCTATCACTGATTTTTCTACTGTATTATTCAACATTAACTTGTGACAGACAACCCCAGTGTCTCAGCAGCTTTATACAACAATACAATATTCTTGCTCTTATAAAATCCAGAGCTAAAGTTCCTGGCCAGGAGATCTCCTGGGCGGCTCCTTCAACCAGTCAACTCAGGATTCAGGATATTTCTATTGTGTGTTCCACCATCTCAAAAGCCTCCTTTTCCTACTATATGGTTGGGGGGAAAATCAAGGCAGATCGCATAGGGACTTTTTATGTCCAGGCCTGGAAGTGTCACATCATTTCCACTCACCTTCCATTGGAAGAGCTCGGTGACACAGTCCCTAGACTCAAGAAAATACAGGGAAATATGTCTTCCTGTGTGCCCAGGGTAAATATAAAATAATTTCATGAACTAAAAAAAAAAAAATTACCCATGCTGCCTGCCACTATGCATAACAGTGCTTAAAAGCTAAATTCTCAGCAATATTCATGAAATGAATTGGCATGGGTAGTTATCCATGAACAGGAAAATAATCTGACTTCATACACCTGGCTACTGAGTAATTGCAAAATATTTAGAAACTCCGTTTTGTTTTATTGGTTAAAAAAATGTGCCATATATCAATACATACCTCTTAGCTATTGCGGGTTCAGTTCCAGATTACTGCAATAAAACAAATGTCTCAATAAAATGAGTCACATAAATGCTTTGGTTTCCGAGTGCATATATGTTACACTATAATGTAGTTTATTAAGTGTGCAAATAGTATCATGTCTAAAAAAAACAATATAGGTACCTTAATTTAAACATACTTTATTGCTAAGAAATGTTAATCATCATCTGAGCCTTCAGCAAGTCATAATCTTTTTCCTGGTGGAGGGTTTGAAATATTGCAAGAATTACCAATATGTGACACAGAGACATGAAGTGAGCAAATGCTGTTGGAAAAATGGCCCTGAGAGACTTTCTCAATGCAAGGTTTGTTGGCACAAACCTTCCATTTGTAAAGCACGCAATATCTGTGAAGTGCAATAAAGCAAAGCACAATAAAATGAGGTATGCCTATAACTGAAACTCAATACAATATTCACTGAGCACTACATTAGCACCTTTGGGTAATACAAAAAGGAAACCATAGTCCCTGCTCTCTGAAGGCTTATGATCCAGTTAGGAAGAAAATATACTAGCTGTGCAATGATATCAATACATAATCTAAGTATCAATTTTAAAGTAACATAAGACCAATTGCCAAATAATTGTTGCAGATTTATGGAATATGAGTTTTGATAAGGAAATAGTAAATTATGGCTGGGGAAATCTGAAAGAGTTTGAAAAGATAGATAGATACATAGATAGATAGATGATAGATACATAGGTAGATAGATAGAAAGAAAGAAGAGAATCTTTTCTCCAAGAAGTACAAGGCACTCTTGTACAGAAGAGTACAAATAGACAGAACTTAACATCTTTTTATTTTATTAGCTTGACCTATGCTGCAATAGACTCATTTACCCTGTAGCTCATCTCCAAGTATAGTTTATGCCCCAGTACAAATAATATACTACAATGTTCTTCTCTAACTGTTATGCTTCCATTTTATATATAAAATTCCCTTGGTAATAAGAAAACAGGCAGGTTCATTTATTCTGCAGGGCCTCTAAATTCAGTAGACAACATCCTGTTTTCCCCTTAAAATTTCAGGCATATCTCAGAGTGCCTCAAAATGAACTTTAGCAAATAGTGCAACTGTGATAAAATTTTCATATCAGATTTTACAGTGTATTCAAAGCTTCTATTTCCCCCATCTCAGCACTTCTCTCCTAAATGAGATTGTACATATCTAGTAAGAGCAAAGGTAAGGTGCACAGCAAGGAATGTCAGCCTTAATAAAAGGAACATATATGTGACTTTCTGTCATCCTCTGGGATCACAGTAACAGTGTTTAAGCAGATGGTGAAGCTGCAGTTAGATTCACAGTTGCTGTTTGGGGCAGGACACACTGGTTATCTAGCAAGATCAGATTTTCTCTTACCGGCAGTATCTTCAACAGGATGATGGAGCATTTAGAACTACTGAAGGGAAAAGTTGTGACTCATATTAATCAAAATCAATATTATCCCAAATTCTAAGACATCAGGACTAGGCAAAGAAAAAATCCAAAGGGAATCCACCCTAACCTTTCAATGACCTCTCCCATCCCCATGACAAACTCTTCTCTCCTGCCCCTCATTACAAGCACCTAATGGCCTCCAGCTCTCTTTCTCTATCAAAATGTTCTCTTAGAAAGAGATCTGCTACCAGCAAGTTGTCTATCTGTACTTTTCAAGGAAGAACGTGGAGCAGCTGCTGGGGAACAATGTAGCTATGGGTAGACAAAGTCTCAGAGTAAAACTCATGCCATGAATTGAGAAAGTCAACTTGACTCAAAGTAGAAGACTTGTCTATTAAAATAAACACAAAAGCAGAGTATCTACTTTAAAATTAATTCTAGAGATAAACTCTCAGTTCAGGGCAGATTGGCTTCCTGATCCATACCACTGTTACCTCCAGGTCAGGTCCAGATGTATATATTTACCTTCCTCTACCCTGATGGATGCTTAGGAGGAAAACTTTGAGAAGCACTATCTCCATACTTGTACTATTTGGGGATGAATTTAATTTTCAGTCCAGTCCTATTACTTTCCAATGAGTCAAGAAACAGATCTGTATAGGAAGCTCTCATTTCCATAAGGCAATGGTTCTCACCTTTTTTCTACATGAATACACCTGGGGATAAGACACTCTTCCATAAGTAACACTTACAGAGAGTGATTCTCAGCAGGATATCAGAATCTTGGCAAAAAGCTGACTGATCATTCCCTCAGGAGGGGGGAGGGAGTGTCTCTATTATCTCATTCCATTCTTCTACCTGTTCATTTAGCCAATCAACATTTATTTTTTAATTGAAGTATAATTGATTTACAATGTATTAATTTCTGGTGTATAGCAAAGTGATTCAGTTATACATATATATACATATTCTTTTCCATTATGGTTTACTATAGGATATTGAATATAGTTTTTTGTGCTATACAGTAGGACCTTGTTGTTTATCTATTTTATATATAGTAGTGTGTTCTTCTAATCCCAAACTCCTGATTTATCCCTCCCCCACCCCCTTTCCCGTTTGGTAACCACAGTTTGTTTTCTATGTCTGTGAGTCTGTTTCTGTTTCGTAAATAAGTTCATTTGTGTCATATTTTAGATTCCACATATAAGTGAGATCATGTGGTATTTGTCTTTCTCTTTCTGATTTACTTCACTTAGTATGATAATCTCTACGTCCATCCATGTTGTTGCAAATAGCATTATTTCATTCTTTTTTATGGCTGAGTAGTAGTCCATTGTATATATGTACCACATCTGCTTTATCTATTCATCTGTCGATGGACATTTAGGTTGCTTCCATGTCAGCCAATCAACATTTAAAGTCTGTTCTCTATAAGTGAAGTGCTGTGCAATCATTAAGAAACATATTCTTGGGCTTCCCTGGCGATGCAGTGGTTGAGAATCTGCCTGCCAATGCAGGGGACACGGGTTCGAGCCCTGGTCCGGGAAGATCCCACATGCCACGGAGCAACTAAGCCTGTGAGCCACAACTACTGAGGCTGTGCTCTAGAGCCCGCAAGCCACAACCACTGAGCCTGTGTGCCACAACTACTGAAGCCCGCACGCCTAGAGCCCGTACTCCACAAGAGAAGCCACTGCAATGAGAAGCCCGCACACCTCAACCAAGAGTAGCCCCCACTCGCTGCAACTAGAGAAAGCCCGCGCGCAGCAATGAAGACCCAACACAGCCAAAAATAAATAAATTAAATAAATAAATTTAAAAAAAAGAAAGAAACATATTCTTTAGGTTGGGGATAAAGAAGACAGTGAATAGTCCATTGTAACATAATGCAACAATAAAAATTTATAGATCTTTGGAAAAAAAATAAAATGTGTCTGAAAACCAAGAGAATAAAAAACACAATCAGAGCAGACCCAGGGATGATTCAGATACTGGAATTAGCAGAAATGTTCCCTTATAGTCTTCAGCCATCACCTCCCCTTGTCTCAACCCAGCCATAAATGAGTCATATGGGAGACTAGGAAACAGCCTATAGGGTTCAGACCCCAGCTTACAACACAGACCAGGGTATGAATGAGAAGGAATCTGAGGACAGATAGTCCCTGGACCAGCACAGAAATTATATAGAAAAGGACTATAGAGAGAACATTAGGTTTGGCAAGTATGAAGTCAATGATGACTAATCTTGAGGTAACTAAGAAGTACTTAGAGTTTGTGGGGAAGAAGGCAGAGAGTAAAGCATACAGTCCTGGAGCAGATAGAGAAAGTGGATTTAAGAACACAAATTAAAGGATTAACCTTGGGTGATAAGGGTCAAAATTTGCACCCTCCTACTCAATTGAGCAAAAAAATTTAATGTAAGTTTATTTTTATAACTAACTTTATTCTGTTTTGATCCCCCATTCCTATACAGTAGCAAAACAAAACAAAACAAAAACTTTCATTTGACCACTTAAGTTATCTCAGTCTTTAGAATAACTCAGGCTCTTTCAGATTAGTCTTCAGGGGTGTCATCTCAGGGATCACTTGTTTAGGTCCTCCCTTTTCTGCTTTATCTAAATCTTGGGAGCTTACTTACTATTGTGGCACCAGTACAGGGATGTCTGATATACTCTTGTCTCTGCTTTTCAGATCTTTCTCACCTCCTCGAAAAATGTCCTTCATTTCACATGATACACAATATCTGCTGCACTGGTATCTGATAAAATATGACTTTTTCTATAGCATCCCTAGCATCTCTAGGCTCCACACTGCATCCTCTTTGCCTCAACCACAGGGCTCTTCTAGGCTACAGCAGACTTCCTTATCCCCCACAGGAAGCCTGATAACATCAGGCTTCTCTCTTAGTATCATACTGAGTATGCTCCATCCTCAGCCCACAATACCCTCCTCAACCAGGTCTAATCTCCCACTATGACAGTGCCATGTCATTTTGGTACCAGGCAGAATGCGAGAAGGGGCTTGAGAGTTTCCTAGTATACACCCTGGAAAGGAAGAAACAAGACACTCTTGTTTTACTCCTTGCTCTCTCTTCCTCTCCCTCTCTACCCATAACAGAGGGTTTTCAACTTTCCTTTTTTATCTGACAGGAACTCCAGACAAGTTCAAAAGTGAACAGATCCTCTTTCCCTATTGGTAAATAAAGGAGGAAAGTTACAACAACATAGACTCAATTACTAAAAAGTAAATGAGACTGTGAAATGGAAATTTTATTAAATATTATTCGTTAACACTTGGAAATCTTATGTGGCAGGTCATGTCCAGGTCTGCTAGAGGCCCAAAACACAACAAAAAATAAAACACAGACATATGTGACTGAGGCACAGGTAGGAATGTCTTTAGTAGCAGTAAGTGACCACTTATGTTTCGTGTCCCCACACCCAGACTAAGTGTTTAAAAGTCAGAGAAAGGCCTGAGGTTTCTCATCTCCTCTAAACTGGTGGCTTTTAAATTCCCCATAGGCAGCACTGATCACAGAATCTAGTTGGCAGATCCTTAAGTAACAAGGGAGGCATCAGGTGATTGCATACATTCCTTTGTGTACTTTTCTGGTCGACATAATTTACATAGTTCATCTAGGCAATCAAAGTGAAAGTAACCTTGAGCCATTTCCTTCATGGTTCTGGTGGGTCTTCAACTAACTCCAACTTTCATGACCTTGCCTAGCTCAGCTTTTCCCTCCACTGATCCTCTGTTAGTCTTTTTTTGTGTTTCTCTTCCATCTTCACCTTGCCCTTTAGGTTTCTTCCTCCTTAAGACTTTGACTTGTCATAAAGAAGTCTTCACGTGAACTGCATCTTGAAAGTTCCTTCTTGGCTTGTCCTGATCCCTGCCATGCCAACTTTTCCCTTGGATATCATCCCATAGGCTCTCCTCTCACTGGTTCTCCTGGACTCAAAGGTGGAGCAGACCACCTTTTTAAAGATATCTGTATCAAAAGGGAAATAAGAGTGCAATCAACCAACCACCTTAAGCTAAATTTCAGGAATTTCTGGCTTCGATGTGTTTCAAATCAGACTATGCTTGCAATATTCCGTCACTCAACCTGTGTGTAAGACAATTTTAGTTTTCTATGGTTACTGTAACCATAAACTTGATAACTTAAAAAACATAAATTTATTCTCTGACAGTGTTGGAGAGCAGAAGTCTGAAATCAGTTTCACATGGCTAAAGTCAAGGTGTTGGCAGGGCTGATTCCTTCTGGAGGCCCTGGGGAGAATTCATTTTCTTGTTTTTTCCTAGCTCCTAGAGGCCATCTGCATTCCTTGGCTCGTGACTTGTCCCTTGAATCACTTCAATCTCTTGCTTCCATCATTACATTTACTTCTTCACAAAACCCTCTCCACCTTCTTTTTATGAGGTCTCTTGTGATTACATTTAGGGCCTACCCACATAACCCAGAATAATCTTCCCATCTGGAGATCCTTGACTTAATCACATCTACAGAGTCCCTTTTGCCATATAGGGTGACAGTCACAGGGTCCAGGGATTAGGACATGGATATCTTTGGTCGGGAATTATTTGGCCTACCACAGCCCCTAGTATATAATAACAGAAAAATGCCATATGTCAATACCACCATGAAAGTGAAAGAAACTACTATAGTCACAATAAGAAGGTAACAAAAACAGTCATTAAAAGAGTCATTTTTTTAAGAAAATAACAATATTTTCATAATATTGACAATACAATTCACTGACTACATTTAAAGAGTTTCATAAATTTTTCTTTAAATACCCAAGTGGGGAGGGCTCTATGAAAAGTCACTTTTCTTTTCACTATTAAAAAAAAAATCTAACCTCACTTACAAAAAGATTAATATAACAATTTCTATGTATACAAGGTGTAATTTAAATAAAGCCATGGAGTAATCACAGTAGGGCAATACACTGTCTAGAGTCCCAGAGATGATAACCTTTTTCTTCATGTCTTTTGATTTTAATTAGTATAAATATGGGTGGATATTATCAAAGTAAAGGTCATCAAATAGCAAGGGAAAGTAAACAAAGTTTTTAAAACATCATTCAAAGGTGGCTTTCAGAAAATTATTCAGGTAGTCACATTTTGTTTTTAAACTACATCCTTATTCTTAAGGTAGGTCAGCTTGTCAGCAAAATATAGGTGCAAACTTTCATAATGGCATTAAAAGATAGTTTTCATGAGAAATATCATCTGGGATCCTACAAGGTATAAATATGTACCCTCTGTAAGAACTTGTCAAACACTGTGAATAACAGTCTTATCTCCAGAATCATAGGGCATATTCTGACTTAAGAGCAGTATAACCTTTATCTCCTCTGTGCTTCAGTTTCTTTCTTTTTTTTTTTAAAATATCTTTATTGAAGTATAATTGCTTTACAATGGTGTGTTACTTTCTGCTTTATAACAAAGTAAATCAGTTATACATATACATATGTTCCCATATCTCTTCCCTCTTGCATCTCCCTCCCTCCCACCCTCCCCATCCCACCCCTCTAGGTGGTCACAAAGCACCGAGCTGATCTCCCTGTGCTATGCGGCTGCTCCCCACTAGCTATCTATTTTACATTTGGTAGTGTATATATGTCCATGCCACTCTCTTTGTCCAAGCTTACCCTTCCCCCTCCCCGTATGCTCAAGTCCATTCTCTAGTAGGTCTGTGTCTTTATTCCCGTCTTGCCACTAGGTTCTTCATGGCCTTTTTTTTTTTTCCTTAGATTCCATATATATGTGTTAGTATACTGTATTTGTTTTTCTCTTTCTGACTTACTTCACTCTGTATGACAGACTCTAACTCCATCCACCTCATTACAAATACCTCCATTTCATTTCTTTTTATGGCTGAGTAATATTCCATTGTATATATGTGCCACATCTTCTTTATCCATTCATCCGATGATGGACACTTAGGTTGCTTCCATGTCCTGGCTATTGTAAATAGAGCTGCAATGAACATTTTGGTACATGACTCTTTTTGAACTATGGTTTTCTCAGGGTATATGCCCAGTAGTGGGATTGCTGGGTCGTATGGTAGTTCTATTTTTAGTTTTTTAAGGAACCTCCATACTGTTCTCCATAGTGGCTGTATCAATTTACATTCCCACCAACAGTGCAAGAGTGTTCCCTTTCCTCCACACTCTCTCCAGCATTTATTGTTTCTAGATTTTTTGATGATGGCCATTCTGACCGGTGTGAGATGATATCTCATTGTAGTTTTGATTTGCATTTCTCTAATGATTAATGATGTTGAGCATTCTTTCATGTGTCTGTTGGCAATCTGTATATCTTCTTTGGAGAAATGTCTATTTAGGTCTTCTGCCCATTTTTGGATTGGGTTGTTTGTTTTTTTGTTATTGAGCTGCATGAGCCTTGTAAATCTTGGAGATTAATCCTTTGTCAGTTGCTTCATTTGCAAATATTTTCTCCCATTCTGAGGGTTGTCTTTTGGTCTTGTTTATGGTTTCCTTTGCTGTGCAAAAGCTTTTAAGTTTCATTAGGTCTCATTTGTTTATTTGTGTTTTTATTTCCATTTCTCTAGGAGCTGGGTCAAAAAGAATCTTGCTGTGATTTATGTCATAGAGTGTTCTGCCTATGGTTTCCTCTAAGAGTTTGATAGTGTCTGGCCTTACACTTAGGTCTTTAATCCATTTTGAGTTTACTTTTGTGTATGGTGTCAGGGAGTGTTCTAATTTCATACTTTAACATGTATCTGTCCAATTTTCCCAGCACCACTTATTGAAGAGGCTGTCTTTTCTCCACTGTATATGCTTGCCTCCTTTATCAAAGATAAGGTGACCATAGGTGCGTGGGTTTATCTCTGGGCTTTCTATCCTGTTCTATTGATCTATATTTCTGTTTTTGTGCCAGTACCAAACTGTCTTGATTACTGTAGCTTTGTAATATAGTCTGAAGTCAGGGAGCCTGATTCCTCCAGCTCCATTTTTCGTTCTCAAGATTGCTTTGGCTATTCGGGGTCTTTTGTGTTTCCATACAAATTGTGAATTTTTTTGTTCTAGTTCTGTGAAAAATGCCAGTGGTAGTTTGATAGGGATTGCATTGAATCTGTAGATTGCTTTGGGTAGCAGAGTCATTTTCACAATGTTGATTCTTCCAATCCAAGAACATGGTATATCTCTCCATCTATTTGTATCATCTTTAATTTCTTTCATCAGTGTCTCATAATTTTCTGCATACAGGTCTTTTGTCTCCTTAGGTAGGTTTATTCCTATGTATTTTATTCTTTTTGTTGCAGTGGTAAATGGGAGTGTTTTCTTAATTTCACTTTCAGATTTTTCGTCATTAGTGTATAGAAATGCAAGAGATTTCTGTGCATTAATTTTGTATCCTGCTACTTTACCAAATTCATTGATTAGCTCTAGTAGTTTTCTGGTAGCATCTTTAGGATTCTCTATGTATAGTACATTGTCATCTGCAAACAGCGACAGCTTTACTTCTTCTTTTCCGATTTGGATTCCTTTTATTTCTTTTTCTTCTCTGATTGCTGTGGCTAACACTTCCAAAACTATGTTGAATAACAGTGGTGAGAGTGGGCAACCTTGTCTTGTTCTTGATCTTAGTGGAAATGGTTTCAGTTTTTCACCATTGAGGACAATGTTGGCTGTGGGTTTGTCATATATGGCCTTTATTATGTTGAGGAAAGTTCCCTCTATGCCTACTTTCTGCAGGGCTTTTATCATAAATGGGTGTTGAATTTTGTCGAAAGCTTTCTCTGCATCTATGGAGATGATCATATGGTTTTTCTCCTTCAATTTGTTAATATGGTGTATCAAGTTGATTGATTTGCGTATATTGAAGAATGCTTGCATTCCTGGGATAAACCCCACTTGATCATGGTGTATGATCCTTTTAATGTGCTGTTGGATTCTGTTTGCTAGTATTTTGTTGAGGATTTTTGCATCTATGTTCATCAGTGATATTGGCCTGTAGTTTTCTTTCTTTGTGACATCTTTGTCTGGTTTTGATATCAGGGTGATGGTGGCCTTGTAGAATGAGTTTGGGAGTGTTCCTCCCTCTGCAATATTTTGGAAGAGTTTGAGAAGGATGGGTGTTAGCTCTTCTCTAAATGTTTGATAGAATTCGCCTGTGAAGCCATCTGGTCCTGGGCTTTTGCATGTTGGAAGATTTTTAATCACAGTTTCAATTTCAGTGCTTGTGATTGGTCTGTTCATATTTTCTATTTCTTCCTGGTTCAGTCTCGGCAGGTTGTGCATTTCTAAGAATCTGTCCATTTCTTCCAGGTTGTCCATTTTATTGGCATAGAGTTGCTTGTAGTAATCTCTCATGATCGTTTGTATTTCTGCAGTGTCAGTGGTTACTTCTCCTTTTTCATTTCTAATTCTATTGATTTGAGTCTTCTCCCTTTTTCTCTTGATGAGTCTTGCTAATGGTTTATCAATTTTGTTTATCTTCTCAAAGAACCAGCTTTTAGTTTCATTGATTTTTGCTATTGTTTCCTTCATTTCTTTTTCATTTATTTCTGATCTGATCTTTATGATTTCTTTCTTTCTGCTAGCTTTGGGGTTTTTTTGTTCTTCTTTCTCTAATTGCTTCAGGTGCAAGGTTAGGTTGTTTATTCGAGATGTTTCCTGTTTCTTGAGGTAGGCTTGTATTGCTATAATATTCCCTCTTAGCACTGCTTTTGCTTCATCCCATAGGTTTTGGGTCGTCGTGTCTCCATTGTCATTTGTTTCTAGGTATTTTTTGATTTCCCCTTTGATTTCTTCAGTGATCACTTCGTTATTAAGTAGTGTATTGTGTAGCCTCCATGTGTTTGTATTTTTTACAGATCTTTTCCTGTAATTGATATCTAGTCTCATAACGTTGTGGTCAGAAAAGATACTTGATACGAGTTCAATTTTCTTAAATTTACCAAGGCTTGATTTGTGGCCCAAGATATGATCTATCCTGGAGAATGTTCCATGAGCACTTGAGAAAAATGTGTATTCTGTTGTTTTTGGGTGGAATGTCCTATAAATATCAATTAAGTCCATCTTGTTTAATGTATCATTTAAAGCTTGTGTTTCCTTATTTATTTTCATTTTGGATGATCTGTCCATTGGTGAAAGTGGGGTGTTAAAGTCCCCTACTATGATTGTGTTACTGTCGATTTCCCCTTTTATGGCTGTTAGTATTTGCCTTATGTATTGAGGTGCTCCTATGTTGGGTGCATAAATATTTACAATTGTTATACCTTCCTCTTGGATCGATCCCTTGATCATTATATAGTGTCCTTCTTTGTCTCTTGTAATAGTCTTTATTTTAAAGTCTATTTTGTCTGATATGAGAATTGCTACTCCAGCTTTCTTTTGATTTCCATTTGCATGCAATATCTTTTTCCATCCCCTCACTTTCAGTCTGTACGTGTCTCTAGGTCTGAAGTGGGTCTCTTGTAGACAGCATATATATGGGTCTTGTTTTTGTATCCATTCAGCCAGTCTGTGTCTTTTGGCGGGAGCATTTAATCCATTTACATTTAAGGTAATTATCGATATGTATGTTCCTATTCCCATTTTCTTAAATGTTTTGGGTTTGTTATTGTAGGTGTTTTCCTTCTCTTGTGTTTCTTGCCTAGAGAAGTTCCTTTAGCATTTGTTGTAAAGCTGGTTTGGTGGTGCTGAACTCTCTCAGCTTTTGCTTGTCTGTCAAGGTTTTAATTTCTCCATCAAATCTGAATGAGATCCTTGCTGGGTAGAGTAATCTTGGTTGTAGGTTTTTCTCCTTCATCACTTTAAGTATATCCTGCCACTCCCTTCTGGCTTGCAGAGTTTCTGCTGAAAGATCAGCTGTTAACCTTATGGGGATTCCCTTGTGTGTTATTTGTTGTTTTTCCTTTGCTGCTTTTAATATGTTTTCTTTGTATTTAATTTTTGACCGTTTGATTAATATGTGTCTTGGCGTGTTTCTCCTTGGATTTATTCTGTATGGGACTCTCTGTGCTTCCAGGACTTGATTAACTATTTCCTTTCCCATATTAGGGAAGTTTTCAACTATAATCTCTTCCAATATTTTCTCAGTCCCTTTCTTTTTCTCTTCTTCTTCTGGGACCCCTATAATTCGAAAGATGGTGCATTTAATATTGTCCCAGAGGTCTCTGAGACTGTCCTCAGTTCTTTTCATTCTTTTTTCTTTATTCTGCTCTGCAGTAGTTATTTCCACCATTTTATCTTCCAGGTCACTTATCCGTTCTTCTGCCTCAGTTATTCTGCTATTGATCCCATCTAGAGTATTTTTAATTTCATTTATTGTGCTTTTCATCGTTGCTTGGTTCCTCTTTAGTTCTTCTACGTCCTTGTTAAATGTTTCTTGCATTTTGTCTATTCTATTTCCAAGATTTTGGATCATCCTTACTATCATTATTCTGAATTCTTTTTCAGGTAGACTACCTATTTCCTCTTCATTTGTTAGGTCTGGTGTGTTTTGACCCTGCTCCTTCGTCTGCTGTGTGTGTTTCTGTCTTCTCATTTTGCTTATCTTACTGTGTTTGGGGTCTCCTTTTCACAGGCTGCAGGTTCGTAGTTCCCGTTGTTTTTGGTATCTGTCCCCAGTGACTAAGGTTGGTTCAGTGGGTTGTGTAGGCTTCCTGGTGGAGGGAACTAGTGCCTGTGTTCTGGTGGATGAGGCTGGATCTTGTCTTTCTGGTGGGCACGTCCACGTCTGGTGGTGTATTTTGGGGTGTCTGTGGCCTTATTATGATTTTAGGCAGCCTCTCTGCTAATGGATGGGCCTGTGTTCCTGTCTTGCTAGTTGTTTGGCATAGGGTGTCCAGCACTGTAGCTTGCTGGTCGTTGAGTGAAGCTGGGTCTTGATGTTGAGATGGAGATCTCTGAGAGATTTTTGCCATTTGGTATTACATGGAGCTGGGAGGTCTCTTGTGGACCAGTGCCCTGAAGTTGGCTCTCCCACCTCAGAGGCACAGCCCTGATGCCTGGCTGGAGCACCAAGAGCCTTTCATCCACACGGCAGAAGCTCGGGTGAGGGTGGGAGAAGAAATGTAGCCTGCACCGTGTATGCAAGGCGATTCCAGAGTCATCCTTCACCTGACCCCATCCTGGAACTCTGTGCTTCAGTTTCTTCATCTATAAAATAAAGATAGTACCTACAGCTTAGCATTGTTGTGCAACTTAAATAATACAAAAAAAAAAAATTACTTTTAGTAGTTCCTGGCAAATAATACACTCCCAGTAAATTTTAGTTATTTTCATTTTCTCAGCTTTTGGATTCACCAATTAAGTTTTTAAAAACATGAAAAACCTGGAATGACCAGAGTGAATTCATTTAAAGTGCATGCACTCATCACTAAATTAGATGACAAAAATAGACTAGTAATAAACACATAGATCAATGAAACAAAATAGAGGACCCAAAAATGCTCCCACATAAATATGCTTAACTGATTTTTGACAAAGCTACAAAAGCAATTCAGTGGATAGCCTTTTCAACAAATGATTATGCAGCAATTGGACATCCACAGGCAAAGAAAAATAAACCTTGATTTAAATTTATACCTTATACAAAAATTAACTCAAAGTAGGTCATAGACTTAAATATAATACCTGAAACTGTAAAACATTTAGGAAAAAATATACAGAAATTCTTTGGAATCTAGAGGTAGGCTTAGAATGGGTGCCAAAAGCACAATCCCTAAAAAGAAAAACTGATAAATAGGACCTCATCAAAATTTAAAATTTTTCTCTATGAAAGCCCATGAGAAGAGAATAAGCAGACGGCAAATAGGCACATGAAAAGTTGTTCAACATCATCAGCTATTAGGAAAATACAAATTTAAATTAGGAGTTTGGGGTTAACAGATACACACTACTATATATAAAATAGATAAACAACAAGGACCTACTATATAGCACAGGGAACTATATTCAATATCTTGTAATAACCAATGACCTATAATGGTTAAAGAATATATATGTTCTTTTTCAGATTCTTTTTCAGATTCTTTTTGCAATCACTTTTGCTGTACACCTGAAACTAACACAACACTGTAAATCAACTATTCTTCAATTTAAAAAACAGAAGTATCCAAAAAAACAAAACAAAACAAAACTACAATGTAATTTCACTACACATCTGACACAATGGCTAAAATTAAAAAGTGACAACACCAAAGGCTAGCAAAGCTGTGTTCAGAAACTGGATCATTCATACATAGCTGGTGGGATTACAATCATACATTTTGGAAAACAATTTGGCAGTTTCTTGTAAAACTAAACACTAAACTATCATACAATCCAATAATTGTGCTCCTAGGCTTTTATCCCAGAGAAAGGAAAATTTACAGTCACATAAAAACCTGTACATGAACATACCTAGCAGCTTTATTCATAACAGCCAAAAAACGGCATCAACCCAGATGTCCTTCAGCAGATGAATGTTCAAATAAATTGTGGGATACTACCAGCAATTAAAAAAAAAAAGAAACTATGCATACATGCAACAACCTGGATGACTCTCTTTCACTGTGTGAAAAAAAAGCCAACTACAAAATCCAACTATGATATGTATGATTCCAACTATATAACATTCTGGAAAAGGCAGAACTATAGAGACAGTAAAAAGATCCATGGTTGCAGGAACTGGGGAAAGGAAGGGATGAATAGGCAGAGCACAGAGGATTTTTAGGACAGTGAAACTATTTCGTGTGATATATAATAATAGACATATGTCAGTATACATTTGTCCAAATACATAGAATATACACTACCAAAAGTGAATGCTATGTAAAATATAAAAACTATGGACTTATATATAAACCACGGACTTCGGGTGATAATGTGTCAGTGTAAGTTCATCGACTGTAATATATGTGTCACTCTGGTAAGGGATGTTGGTAATGTGGGAGGCTGTGCATGTGGGAGAGCAGGGGGTATATGGAAGTTCTCTGTGTTTTCTGCTCCATTTTGCTGCGAACCTAAAACCATTCTAAAAAGTAAAGTCTATTTCTTTTAAAGGCTACCTAGTGTATGATTCCATTTGTATAACATTATTTAAATGACAAAATATAGAAATAAGGAAGAGATTAGTGGTTGTTTAAGGGGGACGTGGGGGCAGGAGGGAGGTGGATGTGGTAATAAAAGGACAACACGAGGGATATTTGTGGTGTTGGAACTGTTCAGTGTCTTGACTGTGGTGGTGGATACCAGATGATAAAACTACATAGGACTTAATATGCATGCATTCATTCAATACAAAGGCATGCTGTGTGCAAGTATAAGTAAAACTGGGGAAATCTAAGATTGTCAAATTGTGTCCATGTCAATATCCTGGTTGTTATTCCACTATAGTTTTCCACTGGGGGAAAATAGGCAAAGAGTGCAAGAGATCACTCTGTATTATTTACTACAACTGCATGTGAATTATAATTATCTCAATTTTAAAACCAGACTACCGTAAATTCTCCAACAGGTTTTACTAACGCCATAGAAACCTGCCATCACCCTCTTAATTTTGCTGTTTACAGTCAATGTTGACTCTGCAGCTAAGGTCATCAGCAAATGAACGGGACACACTTCTACTCTTTGAGAACAGAAAGCTATTCTGGCCTTAGAAATTGCCTGTGTCCCAGTACTGGAGGCTTGCATCACCTTGCCTGCGAGGTTGTGCAGCCCTACCTTCCAGAGATCAAAAGAATCAAAGTCCACACGGCATGCCCTGCCAGTGTTCCGTGGCTCACAGCTTTATTGATGTCACTGAAACATCTGTGAAAAGGATCTGTTTGACTGGGTTGAAACGGCAACTTACGTTCCAAGGAAAAAAAATTTTATGCCATGGAAAATTAAAAAGTTGCAGCCAGCCACCAACAAAAATATTCTGGCATAAAGCAGGGGGTAATGAGAATTGGAAAGAGCTGTAAAGAGAATTTCCTTCTCCTCAGTAACCAAAGGGGTGCACTTCTGGCATTCTCTCAGAAATAAAAAGAGAATCAAGCTAGATGCTGGTAAGGTAGCCAGTGCTTAAAACTGAATTTCGTTTGAACCATGAAATTGCATCTACTATCTAAAGTGTAAAATGTAAAGATTTTGGTGGGATCTAACTCATCCTATCTGACAAGAAATATCAGATTTTAATATCAATAGAAGGGAAATGTTGAATATTAAACTAAGAAACATCAGAGTATTAATGAGAGAACAAGTATGGAAAAATGGAGTATCTTCACCTTCTTATTTTTTTTCTTTTTCTCCCTTTTCTCCTTCTCCGTCTACTTCTCTACCTCTTCTCCTCCTTACTGTTTTTTGTGTGTGTTTTTTTTTTTTAATTTATTTATGGCTGTGTTGGGTCTTCGTTTCTGTGCGAGGGCTTTCTCTAGCTGTGGCAAGCGGGGGCCACTCTTCATCGCGGTGCACGGGCCTCTCACTATCGCGGCCTCTCTTGTTGCGGAGCACAGGCTCCAGACGCGCAGGCTCAGTAATTGTGGTTCACGGGCCCAGCCGCTCTGCGGCATGTGGGATCTTCCCAGACCAGGGCTCGAACCCGTGTCCCCTGCATTGGCAGGCAGATTCTCAACCACTGCGCCACCAGGGAAGCCCCTGTGTGTTTGTTTTTTGTTTTGAAGATTCCTCATTCAACCCCATCTCCCAGCTCTTACCTGAATGGTTCATTTCTAGGCTGCAGGCATGACTAAAGGTTCTGACAGACAGGGAAAAGGGTGAAGGAGGGAAATATAGAAATCCATTTACATTCAGGACTGAGAAGCAAGCACCTGGGGTAGGAATATGTTCAAAAAACATAAATGATTTGGTCCAATAAGAAAACCTTAGTCATCAACAAAGAGAAAGCAAAGTGTATACCATAAGCCATCTGCCCTGACCCATTGACTCAGTCCCAGTTATGTTTATGTTAATGTGTAATCTTTTCGCTAAAACCTGTAAGGCACCTAGACCAAGGCAGCACCAATTTGATATCCACATGACGAAACAAACCCAACATGGAAAAGAGACACCCTCCTACTTTGGCAGGGGGAAGGTGAGTGTGGATGAGGGCCCTACATTTCACTGAGGTCTCACATAGCACGGTACTGCCTTAGGACATCCCAGGGCAGCAGTGGCACCTGGTAGTGGTGCCCAGTGGCAGTGCTGAGTAGGGGGCCATGGGCACCAGAAACAACTAGCCAAATACCTTACATAAGTAGCACTGCTTAAAAGAAATAATTGTGAGGTCACAGGAGACATCCCCTGTTGATGTACCTATACACCCTAGATATGTATAGAAGAGATATGAGGGGTAATGTAAATAATGGAATAGTAAATAGTAAAATATCCAGAAAAAAAGCATAATTTACTGTAATGAACATAAGTACATTTATACTCTTAAGCTGGATTAACTCAGGGAAAGACAAGATTCATGTACATACAGTATTACTGAATTGGAATAAATTGACCTTGGTCTCCTCCCATATCTACCTGAGTAGCCCCTATGTATGTCTTCCTATTAATTATATTGTTAGTAAGACAAAGCTTTCTCCACTGACAGGTTTTTTTTTTATACCACCATATAAAAATGCTTGTAAATAAAAACTTTAAAATGTAACTTCATATTACAATAATTGATTGCATTGAATTAAATGCAGCATGTAACATACTACCAGCTGCCCAATAGACATGATCTTTTACCTCTGAGCAAACTATAAGCTATACTCCAAAATATAAAATAAAAATTCTGAGAGACCATCAAGATGGCAGAGGAGTAAGACGTGGAGATCACCTTCCTCCCCACAAATACACCAGAAATACATCTACATGTGGAGCAACTCCTACAAAACACCTACTGAATGCTGGCCAAAGACCTCAGACTTCCCAAAAGGCAAGAAACTCCCCGGTACCTGGACAGGGTCTTGGTGTTCCAGCGTGGTGTCAGGCCTGTGCCTCTGAGGTGGGAGAGCTGAGTTCAGGACACTGGTCCACCAGAGACCTCCTGGCACCAAGTAATATCAAATGGCGAAAGCTCTCCCAGAAATCTCCAACTCAACACTAAGACCCAGCTCTACTCAACGACCAGCAAGCTAAGTGCTGGACACCCTATGCCAAACAACTAGCAAGACTGGAACACAACCCCACCCATTAGCAGAGAGGATGCCTAAAATCATAATAAGGTCACAGACACCACAAAACACACCACCAGACGTGCCTGCCCACCACAAAGACAAGATCCAGCCTCATCCACCAGAACACAGGCACTAGTCCCCTCCACCAGGAAGCCTACACAACACACTGAACCAACCTTAGCCACTGGGGGCAAACACCAAAACCAACGGGAACTACGAACCTGCATCCTGCGAAAAGGAGACCCCAAACACAGTAAGTTAAGCAAAATGAGAAGGCAGAGAAAAACACAGCAGATGAAGGAGCAAGGTAAAAACCCACCAGACCAAACAAACGAAGAGGAAATAGGCAGTCTACCTGAAAAAGAATTCAGAATAATGATAGTAAAGATGATCCAAAATCTTGGAAATAGAATGGAGAAAATACAAGAAACGTTTAACAAGGGTCTAGAAGAACTAAAGAGCAAACAAACGATGAAAAACACAATAAATGAAATTAAAAATTCTCAAGAAAGAATCAGTAGCAGAATAACTGAGGCAGAAGAACAGGTAAGTGACCTGGAAGATAAAATAATGGAAATAACTACTGCAGAGCAGAATAAAGAAAAAAGAATGAAAAGAATTGAGAACAGTCTTAGAGACCTCTGGGACAACATTAAACGGACCAACATTCGAATTATAGGGGTCCCAGAAGAAGAAGAGAAAAAGAAAGGGACTGAAAAAATATTTGAAGAGATTATAGTTGAAAACTTCCCTAATACGGGAAAGGAAATAGTCAATCAAGTCCAGGAAGCGCAGAGTCCCATATAGGGTAAATCCAAGGAGAAACACGCCAAGACACATATTAATCAAACTATCAAAAATTAAATTCAAAGACAAAATATTAAAAGCAGCAAGGGAAAAACAACAAAGAACATACAAGGGAATCTCCATAAGGTTAACAGAGGATCTTTCAGCAGAAACTCTGCAAGCCAGAAGGGAGTAGCAGGACATATTTAAAGTGATGAAAGGGGAAAACCTACAACCAAGATTACTCTACCCAGCAAAGATCTCATTCAGATTCAACGGAGAAATTAAAGCCTTTACAGACAAGCAAAAGATAAGAGAATTCAGCACCACTACACCAGCTTTACAACAAATGCTAAAGGAACTTCTCTATGCAGGAAACACAAGAGGAGGAAAACACCTACAATAACAAACCCAAAACAATTAAGAAAATGGTAATAGGAACATACATATTGATAATTACCTTAAATGTAAATGGATTAAATGTTCCCACCAAAAGACACAGACTGGCTGAATGGATATAAAAACAAGACCTGTACATATGCTGTCTACAAGAGACCAGCTTCAGACCTAGGGACACATACAGACTGAAAGTGAGGGGATGGAAAAAGATATTCCATGCAAATGGAAATCAAAAGAAAGCTGGAGTAGCAATTCTCATATCAGACAAAATAGACTTTAAAATAAAGACTATTACAAGAGACAAAGAAGACACTACATAATGATCAAGGGATCCACCCAAGAAGAAGATATAACAACTGCAAGCCTTTATGCAACCAACATAGGAGCACCTCAATACATAAGGCAAATGCTAACAGCCATAAAAGGGGAAATTGACAGTAACACAATCACAGTAGGGGACGTTAACACCCCACTTTCACCAATGGACAGATCATCCAAAATGAAAGTAAATAAGGAAACACAAGCTTTAAATGATACATTAAACAAGGTGGACTTAATTGATATTTATAGGACATTCTACACAAAAACAACAGAATACACTTTCTTCTCAAGTGCTCATGGAACATTCGCCAAGATAGATCATGTCTTGGGTCACAAATCAAGTCTTAGTAAATTTAAGAAAATTGAAATCGTATCATGTATCTTTTCTGACCACAATGCTATGAGACTGGATATAAAGTACAGGAAAATATCTGTAAAAAATACAAACACATGGAGGGTAAACAATACACTACTTAATAACCAAGAGATCACTGAAGAAATCAAAGAGGAAATCAAAAAATACCTACAAACAAATGACAATGGAGACACGACGACCCAAAACCTATGGGATGCAGCAAAAGCAGTGCTAAGAGGGAAGTTTATAGCAATACAATCCTGCCTCAAGAAACAAGAAACATCTCGAATAAACAACCTAACCTTACACCTGAAGCAATTAGAGAAAGAAGAACAAAAAAACCCTAAAATTAGCAGAAGGAAAGAAATCATAAATATCAGTTCAGAAATAAATGAAAAAGAAATGAAGGAAACAGTAACAAAGATCAATAAAACTAAAAGCTGGTTCTTTGAGAAGATAAACAAAATTGATAAACCATTAGCCAGACTCATCAAGAAAAAAATGGGGAAGACTCAAATCAATAGAATTAGAAATGAAAAAGGAGAAGTAACAACTGACACTGCAGAAATACAAAGGATCATGACAGATTACTGCAAACAACTATATGCCAATAAAATGGACAACCTGGAAGAAACGGACAAATTCTTAGAAAAGCACAACCTTCCAAGACTGAACCAGGAAGAACTAGAAAATATAAACAGACCAATCACAAGCACTGAAATTGAGACTGTGATTAAAAATCTTCCAACAAACAAAAGCCCAGGACCAGTTGGCTTCACAGGCGAATACTACCAAACATTTAGAGAAGAGCTAACACCTATCCTTCTCAAACTCTTCCAAACTATAGCAGAGGGAGGAACACTCCCCAACTCATTCTACGAGGCCACCATCACCCTGATATCAAAACCAGACAAAGATATCACAAAGAAAGAAAACTACAGGCCAATATCACTGATGAACATAGATGCAAAAATCCTCAACAAAATACTAGCAAACAGAATCCAACAGCACATTAAAAGGATCATACACCATGATCAAGTGGGGTTTATCCCAGGAATGCAAGGATTCTTCAATATACACAAATCAATCAATGTGATACACCATATTAACAAATGAAGAATAAAAACCATATGATCATCTCAATAGATGCAGTAAAAGCTTTCGACAAAATTCAACACCCATTTATGATAAAAACCCTGCAGAAAGTAGGCATAGAGGGAACTTACCTCAACATAATAAAGGCCATATATGACAAACCCACAGCCAACATCGTCCTCAAGGGTGAAACACTGAAACCATTTCCACTAAGGTGAGGAACAAGACAAGATTGCCCACTCTCACCACTATTATTCAACATAGTTTGGAAGTTTTAGCCACAGCAATCAGAGAAGAGAAAGAAATAAAAGGAATCCAAATCGGAAAAGAAGAAGTAAAGCTGTCACTGCAGATGACATGATACTCTACATAGAGAATCCTAAAGATGCCACCAGAAAACTACTAGAGCTAATCAATGAATTTGGTAAAGTTGCAGGATACAAAATTAATGCACAGGAATCTCTTGCATTCCTATACACTAATGATGAAAAATCTGAAAGAGAAATTAAGGAAACATTCCCATTTACCACTGCAACAAAAAGAATAAAATACCTAGGAATAAACCTACCTAAGGAGGCAAAAGACCTGTATGCAGAAAACTATGACACTGATGAAAGATATTAAAGATGATACAAACAGATGGAGAGATACACCATGTTCTTGGATTGGCAGAATGAACATTGTGAAAATGACTATACTACCTAAAGCAATCTACAGATTCAATGTAATCCCTATCAAACTACCAATGGCATTTTTCACAGAACTAGAACAAAAAAATTCACAATTTGTATGGAAACACAAAAGACTCCGAATAGCCAAAGCAATCTTGAGAAAGAAAAACGGAGATGGAGGAATCAGGGTCTCAGACTTCAGACTATACTACAAAGCTACAGTAATCAAGACAGTATGGTACCGGCATGAAAACAGAAATATAGATCAATGGAACAGGATAGAAAGCCCAGAGATAAACCCACGCACATATGGTCACCTTAGTTTTGATAAAGGAGGCAAGAATATACAATGGAGAAAAGACAGCCTCTTCAATAAGTGGTGCTGGGAAAACTGGACAGCTACATGTAAAAGAATGAAATTAGAACACTCCCTAACACCATACACAAAAATAAACTCAAAATGGATTAAAAACCTAAATGTAAGGCCAGACACTATCAAACTCTTAGAGGAAAACCCAGGCAGAACACTCTATGACATAAATCACAGCAAGATCCTTTTTGACCCAGCTCCTAGAGAAATGAAAATAAAAACAAAAATAAATAAATGGGACCTAATGAAACTTAAAAGCTTTTGCACAGCAAAGGAAACCATAAACAAGATGAAAAGACAACCCTCAGAATGGGAGAAAATACTTGCAAATGAAGCAACTGACAAAGGATTAATCTCCAAAATTTACAAGCAGCTCATGCAGCTCAATATCAAAAAAACAAACAACCCAATCCAAAAATGGGCAGAAGACCTAAATAGACATTTCTCCAAAGAAGATATACAGACTGCCAACAAACACATGAAAGGATGCTCAACATCACTAATCATTAGACAAATGCAAATCAAAACTACAATGAGGTATCACCTCACACCAGTCAGAATGGCCATCATCAAAAAATCTAGAAACAATAAATGCTGGAGAGGGTGTGGAGAAAAGGGAACACTCTTGCACTGTTGGTGGGGATGTAAATTGATACAGCCACTATGGAGAACAGTATGGAAGTTCCTTAAAAAACTAAAAATAGAACTACCATATGACCCAACAATCCCACTACTGGGCATATACCCTGAGAAAACCATAATTCAAAAAGAGTCATGTACCACAATGTTCATTGCAGCTCTATTTACAATAGCCAGGACGTGGAAGCAACCTAAGTGTCCATCGACAGGTGAATGGCTAAAGAAGATGTGGCACATATATACAATGGAGTGTTAGCCATAAAAAGAAACAAAACTGAGTTATTTGTAGTGAGGTGGATGGACCTAGAGTCTCTCATACAGAGTGAAGTAAGTCAGAAAGAGAAAAACAAATACCATATGCTAACACATATATATGGAATGTTAAAAAAAAAAAAAAAAAAGGTTCTGAAGAACCTAGGGGCAGGACAGGAATAAAGACTCAGACATAGAGAATGGACTTGAGGACACAGGGAGGGGGAAGGGTAAGATGGGAAGAAGTGAGAGAGTGGCATGGATTTATATATACTAACAAGTGTAAAAAATAGATAGCTAGTGGGAAGCAGCCACATAGCACAGGGAGATCAGCTCTGTGCTTTGTGACCACCTAGAGGGGTGGGATAGGGAGGGTGGGAGGGAGCCGCAAGAGGGAGGAGATATGGGGATATACGTATATGTATAGCTGATTCACTTTGTTATAAAGCAGAAACCAACACACCATTGTAAAACAATTATACTCCAGTAAAGATGTTAAAAAAATTAAAAATAAAATAAAATAAAAATTCTTCATGAAAGAACATCCAGGTCATACTTGCAACACCCTCCAATTTGTTCCATGATATTACCTAACTATCTAATAAATTCCTTCTCCCTAAATGGTAAATTCCATGGTCCTTTGGCCATTATTTCCACATATGAACTGCACTCTCTTAATAACATTCTTTAAACGTCAGTCCCTTGTATTCTATTTCATGCCCTCTTGCTTTTGAACTATTATATCCTTGAAGAGTTTCCTTTTATATACCTTTTTTATACACGAAACTTTATCTGCATTAGTCATGTTCACCTTTCATTTCCTTCTCAGAAATGAACACTGACCTCATTTTTTTAGTCTCCACAGGAGGTATGACCTAAAGATCCTTTATCATCATGGCGGTCTTTATTGATGCTTCGTTACCATACCTATCATATAAGGTTCGGAATCATGCACAAAGCTCCAAGGGGGATAGCTTCCCAGCCCTTTAAAAGGCTTTTATAATGATGTGTACCTGAGTTCCATTCACTATCCTGATTATTAAGATGCTACTGATCTCTTTTTGTTTCATATCATCTATAAATCTTGTTACTAATATCCCCTAAAGAATTGCTATTTTAATATATATTTCTTTGAAAGCCTTGGTCTAATTCTTCATTTTTCTGGAAGTTTTCTACATGGTTTCTAATATGACAGGTAACAAATGCAATGATAAAAACATTTTCTTTAGCACAAAAATCAATAAAGTAATTATGTTCTAATTAAATCAATTTACATAAATGTTTTATCTCACCAGAATACCACGTAAATGGTCTTCTACATGGTATTTGTCACAAAGTGGAAGGGAGCCAGGAGAAAGGATACAATGGAAAGAGTAGTATAGAACTATCCCCCACTGGAAGAGGAACCCAAGAAACTATATTACCGATCATGGACTAGTACAGCTAGCTCTATATAAAGAGTATATTGAGTGGATTTTTCTGCAAGTATTTACATGACTTGAAAGTGTTCACAAAGCAATACAAAAATACAAAATTTGCAACTAAACAATAACTTAAAAACTCAGAGAAACTGTACTTAATTATCAACTTTGGTTTTTGATACTTTGATTGAATTCCATTTTGGTGTTGCTTTTATTTTACTGTTCTGAGAATTAGGTAGTGAAAAATCCCCAAGCACGAATTGTTCAAGGTCACATACAAGTTGATTACTCAACTGGAATGAGAGGCCATAGCAGCCACATTCACATTGCGGATAATCTTTTGCCTTAGTACCTTATAACACTTTGCAATTTTGCTTTCCCTATTTCACATTCCAGGAAAAATGACAATTAGTGAACTCTGAGATGTGTCATCTTTTTCCTTCCTCACTAAGATGGAAGGAAACTAACATGCTCAAAATTACCTATCACAACCATATCTTATCTGCAATGTTCAAAGCAGAGGAAAAAAATCCTTGGGCACTATCTCAGAAACCTAGAAATAGGCCACTAGTATAGGTAAAATAGGAACAAGTCAGTCAGTGGTCATAACAATCTATCTTCTTGCTTGCTTCTTTTTATTTATTTGTTTCTTTTATATATATTTACCTTTTTCTCTTACACTTCCCACCCCAAACTGTACTTATCTAAGAAAGTTCCTACAGAGATGTACCTCTGTTCACTGAAACCCATTTCTGCCATTCTGGAGAAATTTCTGCTAGATTCTAGAAGTGAGAATTGAAAGGGGAAGGGCATATCTTATTCATATTTTTAACCCCAGGATGTAGCAAAATGCTTGCCACATAATTGGTACTCAAAAATGTTGATGAATAAAATATAATGCGGGGCTTCCCTGATGCCAATGGTTAAGAATCCACCTGCCAATGCAGGGGACACGGGTTCAAGCCCTGGTCCGGGAAGATCCCACATGCCACGGAGCAACTAAGCCCGTGCCACAACTACTGAGCCTGCGCTCTAGAGCCCGTGAGCCATAACTACTGAGCCCGTGTGCTGCAACTACTGAAGCCCACGCGCCTAGAGCCTGTGCTCTGCAACAAGAGAAGCCACCGCAATGAGAAGCTCACTCACCACAACGAAGAGTAGCCCCCGCTCGCCGCAACTAGAGAAAGCCCGCGCACAGCAACAAAGACCCAACGCAGCCAAAAAATAAATAAACAAATAAATACATTTATTAAAAAAATAAAATAAAATATAATGTGGGTATGCTGTGGTCCACTTCCAAATCATGCTTACATTTGACATCTCACTGCCAAATTATTGTAAACCATGTCAAATATAGGTAGTGAAATAACTTGATGATTTTTTATTTCTCTCTTCAGAGTTTACTATCATGTTTTATCATTAAAACTTCTACCACCTGTGAGAGACAACAAACTCCATAGAAACATGAGCTGAATTTTGCATAGTATTGTGGTTAAAAGTGCTGACTCTGGAGCCAGACTGTCTGGATTCAAATCCCTGCTCCACCACTTGCCAGCTGTTGATGTGAGGCAACCTAACTAATTACTCCATATCTTAGTTAATTCATTTGTTATAACACTACCTACTTCACCAAGTTGTGTGAGTATTAAATGAGCTAATATTTATAAACCATTTAAAATAGTGTCTGGCACATGCTAAGGATTATATAAATTTTTTTTAAGTTGTTTTCTGAGATACTACCATCAATTAGTCAACCAAGAAGAATTTACTAAGTATTTGTTATAGAAAAAAAAGTCATGGTAGGCTACTAAGGCTACTAAATATTTCTATGAAAATATTTAATGCTAGATGTAATATTTTAATTCATTGAGCCTATAGAGACCTAAGAATAACTGATTGCATGATGATGGGGATAAGTCATAAAATTAAACTTATCTTCTCCATCCTCCTCTCCCTGTTCATATTCACAGAAAAATTTTTGAGCAATATTTCCTCTTAAAATCTGGAAATGCTCTTTAAAGCAGGTTTTGTTTCTCCTTGCCAAATGAAGGAGGCTTTGGCCTCTGGCAATATGGAGAACAAGATATCCTGAGAAATCCTTCCAGATAAAACACCAATGCGAGATGACTTGCACTAAAGATTCTTTTAAATACATAGCTAAGAATCCAAAAAGTAAGCAGAAATACAGAGTGATAAATTGGTACTCAAATGACTTCTGTCCTGAGGATACGTGCTGAGCCCTGAAACCTAGAGCCTTACGTGCTAAGGCTACATTGGATGGATTAGAAAGAAATTTGCCACAAGACAGCAACTTTTATTATATAGCTAGATAAATATGACTGTTTAGTAATGCTGCAGGGATAGACAAGTAGATTATCAATAGAACAGAAAAGAGTGTCCAAAAATTAACACACACATATATAAATGACAGAGGCATTATTACAAATTGAGGGAGAGGTTATTACCAATTGAGGGAAATGGGTCATATGACAGAGGTGTTAATACAAATTATAAATAAAGGGTCTGGGTACTGGTAACTGGGTACCTTCATTTAAAAAAGCTCTGCTTCCTGCCACAGACTAATGTCACCTCACAGTAAGTTAGAGACCTATGAGGAAAACAAACTAGAAAGCTTTCAGAAGATAATATAGGAAAATATCCTCAAGATTTCTATAAAAAAAAGAATGATACATTTAATGACATTAAAACTAAAAACTCTTCATTAAAAGACACGATAGAAAGAGAAGGAAATGAGTAAAAAAGTGGAAAAAGACATTTGCAACACATATAATTGACAAAGGACTAGTATAAAGAAGACATAAAGAACTGCTACTAAGGTCATGAAGAACCTAGTGGCAAGACGGGAATAAAGACACAGACCTACTAGAGAATGGACTTGAGGATATGGGGAGGGGGAAGGGTAAGATGTGACAAAGTGAGAGAGTGGCATGGACATATATACACTACCAAACGTAAAATAGATAGCCAGTGGGAAGTAACCGCATAGCACAGGGAGATCAGGTCTGTGCTTTGTGACCACCTAGAGGGGTGGGATAGGGAGGGTGGGAGGGAGGGAGATGCAAGAGGGAAGAGATATGGGAACATATGTATATGTATAACTGATTCACTTTGTTATAAAGCAGAAACTAACACACCATTCATTGTAAAGCAATTATACTCCAATAAAGATGTTAAAAAAAAAAAAAGAACTGCTACTAGACTGAGTGAAAGAAACAAACTACCTAATAGAAAAAATGGGCTAAAGATATAAGCACTTTAGAAAAGAAGGATCTTAATGGTCACTAAATATATGAAAAGATAATCTGCCTCACTAGCAATCAGATAAATGCAAATTAAAGCACCTTGAAATACCACTGCATACCTCCCAGGTTACCAAAAATAAAGGAAGCCGAACAATATCAAGTGCTGGTGAGAATGGAAAGCAAAAAAAATTCTCATGTGCTGCTGGTGGGAATATAATTGGTAAAGACATTTTGGAAAACAGTTTGGCATCAGCTAGGAAAGTAATGATGCACATCCTCTGGTTGAAAGGAAAGTGGAATTTTTAAAATCTTGATCTATTCAAAAGAAGGTAGGAAAAGAGAAAAGAATCATATAAAAAGGACAAATCAAAACTATAAAATAACATG
Organism: Eubalaena glacialis; assembly: GCF_028564815.1. NCBI lineage: Eukaryota > Metazoa > Chordata > Mammalia > Artiodactyla > Balaenidae > Eubalaena > Eubalaena glacialis. The sequence goes on along the minus strand of NC_083720.1, from coordinate 107,182,309 downwards.
GAGGAATTAAATCCAAATATGTCATCAACTACATTAAGTATAAAATTCAAATATAAATATTTAAGTTTACCAACAAAGAAAGATTGTCATGTTAGGTTTATAAAAATTGTTCAGCTAGATGTTGTTTACAAGACATATATATATGATCAACATAAAGATATAGCTTTTTTAATAATAAAGAACTTGTTCCAGATAAAAATCACTCAAAGGAAATCTAGTAAGGCTATATTAATATCAGACAAAGAGAGATCTTAAGGCAAAAAGAACAATCAGGATTCACTACATAATAAGTTTTTTTATTATAAAGGAGCATCCAATATTTCCAAATATGTATCCTCCCAATAACACTCTTCCTATGGCAGACAAGCCAGCTATTCACCAAATGTTGGACTACAGTCGGACTATATTTTCCAGCCTCCCCTATGTTAAGTGAGGCCATTTGACTAGATATCACCAATAGAATATAGTGTTTCATTTCCATGACAAGGGGATGGTTCTATACCACATATAATCATTTATTTAGTAATTCACATTTATTGAATGCTGATTATGAATATTAGAGATACTTAGATATTAAGACAAAGTCCTAACTCTCAAACAGTGTCAGGATTTTGAGAAGACATATATAGAAATAAGCAAGTATAGTGCAATAGTAGTTGCTATAACATATTGGAAATATGTACAGAGCACTATAAGAACCAAGAGAAAGAAACTAATTCAGTCATGGCCTCATATCACAGAGGAACTGACACTTATCACAGAGCAATTGAGCTAATTAATGAAAGCAGATAAAATAAAAAGATTGAGAGGCCAACACAAAGGCATGAGAGACTATGGCTAGTATGGAGAAGAGCAAGTAATTCAGAATGACCAGAGCACAGGACCCATGCGGGGAAATGATGATCTGACCTATGGGCAGTGGCAAAGAGTAGAGAGGGGAAAGACTGTTCCAGCAGTACTGAAGAAGTCAAGGGAAATTAGCGACTTACTGAGAAGTAAGGAAGGAGGTGGCATGCAGGATTACTCACAGGTAGATTGTAGTGGCATTATCTGAAACGGAGATTAGGAAGTAGGTTATGAAGCCGTTGTGTTTGAATCTGAGGAGAATGCTTTAACTAAGGATCCTTTGTGTATATTTGGTAGCTGGGGCAATAGGCTTACGTAAATTTGCCTACAGAATGTTTAAAGTAAAAGAATAAGAGTGCCAAGGATGACCTCATTTTGCCTCAGATGCTTAGCAACCTGGAGCTAAGTACCAGGAGAATCTAAGGGTTTAAGTCAGAGGGTGACCAAAATCCTAATCCTTTGTACAATTTCTCCTCAGTAAACTAGCAAGCAGTCTGAGGTGGTACAGCATTTCTAAATCTCTGCTACCAGATCCTCTGGGGGCATTCTAATCTTTTCTCATAGAAAAGCAATCTGGGCCAGGGAAAAAAGAACAAGAAAATTCATTTTGTGTTTTAATTATTTTTATTTAAGACCCAGCAGAGCAGAACTGTCTACTGTATGCAGAATATTGAACTGTGCTTGGGCTCAATCCTTTGTGGAATCTTCCAAATCAATCCTGGGTGATGTACCAGGCAAATTCCTCCCTGCTTCAGTCCCTCTCATGGCCCGTGTTATTTCCTCACTGTAAAAGTGCCAGGACTAATTTGCATGGAGAGAAAAAAGAATTAACCTATCAGGGGGCTCAAACTACAACTCAGCCACCTGAGCAAGCTTGAGTTAGCACAGGAGAAATTGCCTGTATTGATATATATATACATATATAAATAAAATATATTCTGGCCTAAAGGTTTCTTCCTTTAGAAAAAGTTTGGGGCATATTGTATAAAAACTGGAATTGTAAAATCTTTGTGGTAAAAAATACGTGCTTATATTTGTATTCTCGAGACTATTTTTAGAAGATGGGAGTATATGGCACTATGTTCTTTGATATACTAAGAAACACTAATGAAGGTGGAAGAAAGCACTTCCAAAAAGATCTCTTTTGGGAATCAAATATTCTGATGAATTATCTAGTTGTTTGTTGATGTACAAAGACAATCATGAATAAATAGATATTAACTATGTGATATTTATCAAGTATAGTTCACAACTAAAAAAAGGTATATTTGTGGAACTTGAGTAATACATTAAGGCCCTATTTGCCAACAAGCTGATTAGTTGAAATTCCCAACCTGGAGGCCCCATCTAGAAAAAGAAGTACTGTTTTCAGAAGTCCCCTGTGCTGGATGCTTCCATTTGCCCCTCCACAATCACTTTCCAATTTCTCTGCCCCATTCTGCAACCTGAGACATTGACCTCTACGTACCACATTCACAGGCTCCCTTGACTTCTGGCTTCCGGTTAAGATCTCCCCAGTGGGAAGCAACATCAGGAAACTAGACTATGAAAGGGAAGAAAAACCCGAATATTTAATCCTGGCCCTCCCCCTACACACACCAGCAGCAGCAGCCTGGACCCTCGAGTTTATAGTGACTGTCTTCTTTTATTTATGTCCGCAGCTCCTCGTGGGATGCCCCTAGTCCATGGCAAAGGGAATAGTAATAGTTTCATCACTGTCAGTAGTCCCAGGGTGGGTCCCTACCACTACTTGATATTCTCTCCACTTACCCCATTGAGTATGCCTTCTGTTTCCTGTTCAAATCTTGACCACTCGAACCTCTATGAAAATACACTTTATCTAAGAGAGGAGAATGAAACAAAGCTGAGCCAGCTCTCCCATTAAAACCTAATCCCCGTTCATACATGGGCATGGGTTTGTTTCTTGATTAGCAAATATATGGAAAGAACTCAAAGTTCTGACTCTAAGAGGATGAGACATAGAATAGGCATGTTTTGATAAATGTACAAGTAAAATGAGTTTGCTGAGTGCCCACAGTGGTGACCATGGAGCAGCTGGGAGAAGGGACTTTCCAAAAGCGAATGGGGAAAATAGAGAACTATCTATTTTGGTCCTACAGGATACAGAGAGAGGGATTAATCCACCACTCTGCAGTTTTGCCTGGGGATAACTTTACTTACCCTATGGTGCCCCCTCGTTTTTTAACTCAATAGTGAATGACTTTGATTAAGAAAAACTATAGCTCTTTTTTTCAATTGTTCTTAAACTAAGAGCTTAATGCCTGTTTTCTATTTTATTATATGTAGTTCATAAGTGAAGATCCAAACAAAATGTATATTCTCCCTGGTGAGAGTTTCCAAGATTAATATACCTACACACAAAGATAAGCTAGGGTGCAGGTAAATATCAGCTATTATACTTCATATCTGGTAACACTACAGCTTTTCAATTTGCAACTCATGCCACCTAGTGATATAATTTGGTCTTACAGCTTGACAATACCAAGAATAATGATTTCAGCTCTGAAAAAGGCAACTTGAAATTCTTAGGTTCCTACTTAAATTAATGATTCTAAGGAAATTTCTCACATTAAGCCATCATATGGTAAAAGTCTTCCACAGAATGGTACTGGATAAAGGCCTTATTTTTTAGAATTAAAGCTAATTGAAAATAAATATTAAAACAAAAACATTTTGTTTTATGAATCTAACTACCTCCTTTCTTTCCTTAAGGTAAGTCCAAGAGCTATTCAAGTAAATTGAAAGCAAACCTGTCTGAAAATCAACATTAAGAATTGACCTGTCTCTATATCACAGTTTTCTTATAATAGTGATGAATTCTCCATGTTTCCAGTCAAATTGTTAGCATCCCCCTTTCACGTCATATACTGCAAAAAAAAATTTTTTTAATATTCTTCAATTCCAAGATACAGAGTGAAAGAAATAGGCCACATTTTATTTTTCCATGTACAACATTCTTTCAAATTCAATAAATATTGATCATTTTGTGCAAGGTACTGTTCTAGGTTAATGAATTAATGTGGAAAAAACAGACAAAATCTCTGCCTTTACTTAAATTATTAATTATATTCTTGAATACTCTTAGAATTATAGACTTGTATAGTTGGGAAGATATCAATACTTGTATAGTTGGGAAGATAGAGATTAGTTCATTCAACCTAGTTGTTTCATTTGTAATTCATTATTTACAAAGACGAAAATACAAATGCAAATGGTAGGAACAGAAGTACTCAAAGACCTATCTTTGAGCATTCACAATATTTTGGATTTATAGCAAAGTTTTATTTCCAACCACACCTGGCACTTGTTATACAAGAATAAGACCTGGGTGTAAGACCTGGGTGTAGACTCCAAGCCACTGCTTTTCCAATTCCCATCCCCGCCTTGTACAGGTCCCATCCATATTAGACTCCTGCTTGCCACCATCCTATGCTCTTCCCAGTGAATCTATATACTTTGCTAGTTTGCCTCAGCGCTAGGGTCTAATACTGAAAACCAACCTGCTTGAGTAGGACCCTGAAGCCCCATCTGGTTACTGCCAGTCTTCCCTCAGCTGCAGGGTCACATCCTGCTTCATACCTGCCTTGGGTGGGCTTCCTGATGAGACTGGAAAGAAGTCCTCCAAGTCTACCTGGATTTGAGTAATACCTACCTAATCAGTTATTTAATTCATTTGCCAGATCCAGGTAGCAAACTGACATGAAAACTTAAAATAATCTACTGCCCTTAGAAATAGCATACTCTCCAAAATCATCTCATGGAATAAATAGATAAATAATCCCCTTTACATTCAGCATTATTCACAATAGCCAAAAGGTGGAAGCAACCCAAATGTCCTTTGAGAGATGAATGGATAAAGAAAATGTGGTGTACACATGTAATGGAATATTATGCAGCCTTTAAAGAGAAAGAAATCCTGTCACATACTACAATGTGGATAAATCTTGAGGACATTATGTTAAAAAAAATAAGACAGTCACAAAAGGACAAATGTATGATTCCACTCTTACGAAATACCTAAAGTAGTCAAAATCATAGAAACAGAAAATAGAAAGATGGTTTTCAAGGGCTTGGGGGGAGGAAAAATTAGTGTTTAATAGGTATAGAGTTTCAGTTTTGCAAGATGAAAAAGTTATAGAGATTTTTTGCACAGCAATGTGAACATACTTAACACTGCTAAACTGTACACTTAAAAATGGTTAAGTTGGTAAATTTAATACTATGTGTATTTTACCACAATAAAAATAATAATAATCCCTTTTAAACTGGCATTGGCTCTTAGAATAAACAAGATTATAGATTTCCTTGTTTTCAACCTTCACAGGTAAATATTTTATCTATTTGGTCCCTGTATTAGTCAGATAGGGCTGCTATAATCAAACACCACAAACTGGGTGACTTAAACAGCAAAAATTTATTTCTCACAATTCTGGAGGCTAGGAAGTCAGAGATCAAGGTAGCTGGGGATTTGGTTACCAGTGAGAGCTCTCTTCCTGGTGCTGGTTTGCAAAGCGCCTTCTTACTGTATCCTCACATGTCAAAAGAGAAAGAGTGATCTCTCTCATGTCTCCTCATATAAGGACACTAATCCAATTGAATCAGGGCCCCACCTTTAAAATCTCATTTCACCTTAATTACTTCTTTATTCCACATACAATCACGTTAGAGGTTAGGACTTCAACATATGAATCTGGGAGGACAAAATTCAGTCCATAGCATTCAGCCCTGGCCCACAAAAATCCATGTCCCTATCATATGCAAAATACTTTCATTTTATCCCAACAACCCTAAAGGGCTTAACTCATTCCTGCATTAACTCTATAAAGTCCAAAGTCCAAAGCCTTATCAAATATCATCTAAATCAGGTATGAAAGAGACTTGAGATACTATTCATCCTGAGGCAAAATTCATCTCCAGCTACGAACTTGTGAAACCAGACAAGTTATGTGCTTCCAAATACCATGGTGGGACAGGCATAGGATAGACATCTCCAAACTAAAAGAGAAAAATAGGAGAGAAAGAAGGGATGACAGGTCCCAAGTAAGTTCAAAACCTAGCAAATCACATTCCATTAAATCTTAAGGCTTGAGAATAATCCTATTTGGCTCAAAGCCCTGTCTTCCAGTCCTGCTGAATGACAGCATCACCTCTACAGCTTACTGGGGTGGCCCCACCCCTTTGACTCGGAAGGGCCCCCCCCCTCCACCTATACAGCTTTGCCAGGGCCTTGTCCTCTGAAACTGAAGAGGAAAGCCTCCCCTGGGCCTGTGATGGGAGTGGCAGCCCTGATGACTTCCAAATTGTCTTCAGAATCATTTTTCCCTTTTTTTGAAGAATAGTGCACATTCACACCCAAATAGCTCTATAATCTTGTCCTGTAGAATTCAAGAAGTTTGACAGCCTTCCTTCACTGTACCCCTCTCTGTCTCCTTCTCAAACTGGCAGTGTTTCTGTTTGCATAATCCTATGAGCTCTTAATTGAGTGATAATCCAGCTACAACCTTGTTGTTCTTTAGAGCATACTTTCCCATTTTTTGTAATACAGACAGGCTGAGAATTTTCCAAATCATTAACTTCTGCTCCCTTTTTGCTAGCATATGTTTCTTCAATTCACCTCTCTCCTCTCACATTTTACTACAAGCAGGCAGGAGGAATCAAGCCCCTCTTTCAACACTTTTCTTAGAAATCTACTCAGCTAAATATCCACTTTCATCATTTGCAGGTTCTACCTTCCACAAAACACTACAGCAGAGTTCAGCCAAGTTCTTTGCCACTATATAAGAATCACCTTTCCTCCAGTTTCCAATATGTTCCTAATTTCCATCTGATATTTCACTAGAATGATCTTTACCATGCATAATTTTTTATATAAATTTATTTATTTTGTTTATTTATTTTTGGCTGTGTTGGGTCTTCGTTGCTGCATGTGGGCTTTCTCTAGTTGCGGTGAGTGGGGGCTACTGTTCATTGCAGTGTACGGGCTTCTCATCGCGGTGGCTTCTCTCGTCGTGGAGCACGGGCTCTAGGCACACGGGCTTCAGTAGTTGCAGCACGTGGGCTCAGTAGTTGTGGCTCATGGGCTCTAGAGCACAGGCTCAGTAGTTGTGGCGCACGGACTTAGTTGCTCCGTGGCATGTGGGATCTTCCCGGACCAGGCATCGAACCCGTGTCCCCTGCCTTGGCAGGCGGATTCTCAACCACTGCGCCACCAGGGAAGTCCCTACCATGCATACTGCTACCAACATTCTGTTCATGATTATTTACATATTCTCTAAAAAGATGGAGGCTTTCTCTGAAGTTCTCTTCTTTCTGCACCCTCACCAGAATGCCTTTCACATCCATATTCCTACCAGCAGTCCCTTCACAGCAATCCAGGTTTTTTCTAGCATGCACCTCAAAACTTCTCCAAACTCTACCCATTACCCCGTTCCAGAGCTGCTTCCACATCTCTGGTATTTGTTACAGCAGCACCTCCACTTCTCACTATCAAAATCTGTATTAGCCAACTAGGGCTGCCGTAACAAAATACAATAGACTGAGTAGCTTAAACAACAGAAATTTATTCTCACAGTGCTAGAGGTTAGTAAGCCCAAGATCAAGATGTTAGCAGATTTAATTTCTGGTGCGATCTCTCCTCCTGGTTTACAAACAGCCATCTTCTCACTGTGTCCTCACATGGCAGAGAGAGAAAAAGCAAGCTCTCTGGTGTCTCCTCTTACAAAGACACTAATTCTGTTGGATCCAGTCCCCACCCCATGACCTCATTTAACTTTAATTGGTTCCTTATTCCAAATACAGTCTCATTGGAGTTTAAGGTTGCAACATAAGAACTTTGCGAGGACACGAGTCAGTCCATAGCAGCCCCATTGATTGATATATAAAATTTTCTTACAGGTGTGCACCCATGTAGTTGTAGATATATAGTTGTAGAAGGAATATAATTCATACAGCTTGAGTTTTAAGTTTACTGGTACAAACACCAACAGAATTTATCATGCTATCATAGATGCACTAACTCATGACAGTAATTTTAATGTAATAAAAAGTAGAAAATGCACCTGTTTGACTCTTTATAAAAATGAAGTTCAGATCAGCTGCAACAGGAGACAAGAAAAGCACAGATAAGTAACATAATAAAGGAGCAAAAAAATTATTTCATTCAATAATTTTGTATTGTCTCCCCTATGGATTTCTATATCGCTTAATTGAAAACGGCTAATCTTTCCACTAAAAGTGTAAAAAAAAGTTATAAGGAATCTTACTTTAGTCACACTTTGAGAGTCCTCTGGTCCACCCACTAAACTTTCAATAAACAACAAAATCAACAGTGTTTAAAGAAAAAAGAAATGACATGACACAGACACAGACACAACAACATAAATCTCCTAGAACATAGGCAAAACATTCTCTAACATAAATCATAGCAGTGTTTTCTTAGGTCAGTCTCCCAAGGCAATAGAAATAAAAGCAAAAATAAACAAATGGAACCTAATCAAACGTGTGAGTTTTTGCACAGCAAAGGAAACCATAAACAAAATGGAAAGAAAACCTAGAGACTGGGAGAAAATATTTGCAAATGATGAGACTGACAAGGGCTTAATTTTCAAAATATACAAACATCTCATACAGCTTAATATCAAACAAACAAACAAACAAACAACCCAATCAAAAAATGGGCAGAAGACCTAAATAGACATTTCTCTAAAGACATACAGATGGCCAATAGGCACATGAGAAGATGCTCAACATCGCTAATTATTAGAGAAATGAAAATCCAAACTACAATGAGGTGTCACCTCACACTGGTCAGAATGGCCATCATTACAAAGTCTACAAATAATAAATGCTGGAGAGGGTATGAAGAAAAGGGAACCCTCCTGCATTGTTGGTAGGAATGTAAATCAGTGCAGCCACTGTGAAAAACAGTATGGAGGTTCCTTAAAAACCTAAAAATAGAGTTGCCATATTATCCAGCAATCCCACTCCTGAACATATATCCAGAGAAAACTGTAATTCAAAAAGATACATGCACCTCAATGTTCATAGCAGCATAATTTACAATAGCCAAGACATGGAAGCAACCTAAATGTCCACTGACCGATGAATGGATAAAGAAGATGTGGTATATATATATATACAGTGGAATATTATTCAGCAATAAAAAAGGATAAAATAATGCCATTTGCAGCAACATGGATGGACCTAGAAATTATCATACTAAGTGAAGTCAGAAAGAAAAAGACAAATACCACACGATCTCACTTATATGTGTAATCTAAAATATGATACAAATGAACTTTTTTACAAAACAGAAACAAAGACATAGAAAACAAACTTATGGTTTCCAAAGGGGAAATGGGGTAGGGGAGGGGTAAATTGAGAGTTTGGGATTAGCAGATACAAACAACAAGGTTCTACTGTATAGCACAGGGAACTATATTCAATATTCTATAATAAACCAGAATGTAAAAGAATATGAAAAAGAATATATATATGTGTATGTATAACTGAATCACTTTGCTGTACACCAGAAACTATTACAACATTGTAAATTAACTATACTTAAATTTTAAAATTTTTTAATTAAAAAAGAAAAAGAAAAGGAAATCCACTAAACTTTACTGTACAGTCCTTGAGAGAAAGATAAGTTTTCATTACTAATGTGATGTTTCCATGTCTAGCACCATACCTGGACTCTATCTCTCTATATACACACATACATACATACAAACACGCATGTATGCATTACATCAATTGAGGATTGAAAGAATGAAGACACTGATAACTGATTCATATTGATAACTCACTAATTAGATAAAGCACCTCTGACTATTCAAAATTCACAGTTGTAGTAACATATTTTATGAAGGTTATATCAGTTGACTCTCATTTATTTCTATATTATTATTGACTGTTCTAAAATTTGCACATGACATACCAAAGATGAACAGGGTAGTTTGGAGTTGAGAAACTTCAGGGGATGGGAGGTTATTTACAAACTCTGGCAGAGTTTCCCAGTGGTTCCGAGTGTTGAAATGTCCTATGTTCCTAGGAAACTGATAGCATCACAAGAATTAAAGCACTGATTCTATGACATTTGGCCCTTAATGACTTTATTGAGCCCAGAATGTTCAGAGAAAACAATAGACTCTTCCCGGCCCAGGTGCTCCATGGAAAATAAGTAATCTGGAGAAAAAAGCTCTGTGTCAAATATGTTTGGAAAACCTAAGCTAATCTCCTTTGGAGTTTTACAGTGCCTATTAGCATAGTTAAGACTTTAAGAAATCCCAAATTAATTATTTTAATTGTGTTTAATTTTGTTAACCCTTGTGCTTCATATTATCTGTTAGCAACTCAGCACCATTCCCCACTCTCCTACACAACAGGGGCTGAAGGCCAGGGAACAATATTTCCCAGAATCCCTTGCTGGCATGGTTCTGGGTTATAATCTACCAGGGAGAGATGCTCTCATGAGATTTAGAAGGCAAAAGAAAAACAGAAGCAACTGTTTCACTCTATTATTTATGTGGGCAGATACATGAGCATTGAAAGACATGAATCCCTTAGAGTTTGTCTGCAAATTACCCACTTCTTAAGGAGCTGATCAAGTAGTAAAAAGAGACATAATAATAATTTAAAACATTTATGAAGTCTTTACTTTGCACCATCATTTTCTTAAGGTTTTACATGTATTAACTCATTTAACCCTTACAATAACTCTTTGGGGTAGGTCTTACTATTTAGGTGATAGCTACTGATATTTATTATATAGGAAATTAAAACTGAGAATTTTATAAAATTTTCATTTAAAAAAATTTAATTCATTTTAAAAATAATAGATCTATTATATATAAACACAAATTATACTTTTATGAAAATAATTACATTTTCCAAGCAAAAAAAAAATGTCTTAAGTGCTACTGTTTTATATTTTTGCCAATCTCTATAGCGAATGACCTAGCAAAAGAGAGTTGTACACTTCCATCTGCTTCTGCATTCAATCTGTTGCAATATGCTGTTGTGGTTGAATATATGAAGAAAATCCATCCTCACACAGATAAGCAGTTGAAAAAAGGAGGCAATTGTGGATACTACCTGAATACTACCAGCAAAATTCAAAAAGTGGTAGTTTCCTAAAGGTTAGTTGCAATGTGGAATCTGAAATCATATCAGTCAATTTTTTAACTTGAATACACTAAATTTCATTGGTTTGTCTTGAACTTTAAAATGGATTTTTTTTACCCATGCATTATTTTGTAACAACATGCACTAGCCACTTGGAAAGTATTACTTCAATGAGTTATACAGATCTTCCAAATATTGACAATTTTCATTCTACATAATATAAATCACACTAGTTAATATCGATACTGATCTCAACAGAAATGTGTCTAAGTATTGGGAAGCTGTCGATCTCAGTGTGGCAGACAAAAGTTTTCCAAAGTCTAATTTTCACCTGAAAGGTCAAATTTTGTAATTGGCAACAAATGTTGTCAGTTGTCTTCTTTGAAATGACAGGCTCACTCTGTTTGTCTGTTTGTTTTGATTAACCAATTTTACTTTATTTTTTCCAGCTTTATTGAGGTATGATTTACAAACAAATGTGATACGTAACGTGATGTTTTGAAGTACAAATACATTGTGAAATGATTCTTCCAATCAAGCTAACTAACCTACCCATCCATTTTGTCTCTGAGAACATGTCTACCAAGTACCTCCTCGGAATGACCATAGTTTGCCTTTATCTCAAATGAAAAATGATGTTTTATTTTTTTTTTAAATGTGGCTAGGGGCTTCCCTGGTGGTGCAGTGGTTGAGAATCTGCCTGCCAATGCAGGGGACACGGGTTCGAGCCCAGGTCTGGGAAGATCCCACGTGCCGCGGAGCAGCTGGGCCCGTGAGCCACAATTACTGAGCCTGCACGTCTGGAGCCTGTGCTCCGCAACAAGAGAGGCCGCGATAGTCAGAGGCCCGCGCACCGCGATGAAGAGTGGCCCCCGCTTGCCACAACTAGAGAAAGCCCTCGCACAGAAACGAAGACCCAACACAGCCATAAATAAATAAATAAACAAATACTTAGGAAAAAAAATTAAAAAAAAAAAGTGGCTAGGGCAGCTTACCTCAAAGCAAGTACATTTTCTTAAGAATACCATCATATTTCAGTATGCAGCAGTGCTGTATGCATACTTTCCATTTTGTCACAAAGAACATAAAGATGCATACTCAAGAGTGAGACAATAAAATTAATCATTTTTACAGCTTCGTCAGGGACATTCTTAAGCAAAACTGACACTGCAAGTGTGTGGTGACAAAGAATCTAATGACTATTAGCACTATTTGGTGTCACTGCTTTGATTCATGCAAAGATGCCACCCACCATTGTCTTACCCATCACTGCTTTGTCTTATCAGTGCAAATGTCAACATAGTGAAAGAGGTAAACAAGATTTTAGTATTATCATGAACATAGATTTCACTTCACAGATCCCTAAAAAAATCTGGGGGATGTCCAGGGGTCTGTGGACCATACTTTGAAAACTGTTGCTTTGGTCTTCCTGTATCTTGCAATCAGGTTTTCCTAAATGATTGCTTTCTTCCTGGTTGATTGTTCTCCATCACCTATATTACAGAGTTCCAACTGCTGAGCCAGCTTTTAAAGAAGATATCATTGGGAGGAGGGGCAAGATGGCGGAAGAGTAAGACGCGGAGATCACCTTCCTTCCCACAGATACAGTAGAAATACATCTACACGTGGAACTGCTCCTACAGAACACCCACTGAACGCTGGCAGAAGACGTCAGACCTCCCAAAAGGCAAGAAAATCCCCACGTACTTGGGTAGGACAAAAGAAAAAAGAAATAACAGAGACAAAAGAATAGGGACGGGACCTGCACCAGTGGGAGGGAGCTGTGAAGGAGGAAAGGTTTCCACACACTAGGAAGCCCCTTCGTGGGCAGAGACTGTGGGTAGCAGAGGGGGGAAGCTTCAGAGCCACGGAGGAGAGCGCAGCCACAGTGGTGCGGAGGGCAAAGCGGAGAGATTCCCGCACAGAGGAGCGGTGCCAACCAGCACTCACCAGCCCGAGAGGCTTGTCTGCTCAGCCGCCGGGGCGGGCGGGGCCTGGGAGATGGGGCTCGGGCTTCGGTGCTAGCCGGGAGGGAGTCCGGGAAAAAGACTACAGCTGCCGAAGAGGCAAGAGACTTTTTCTTGCCTCTTTGTTTCGCGGCGCGCAAGGAGAGGGGATTCAGAGTGCCGCTTAAACGAGCTCCAGAGACGGGCGCGAGCCGCGGCTATCAGCGCGGATCCCACAGCAACAGGGACGCAGAGGGAAAAACGGAGAGATTCCCGCACAGAGGCTCAGCGCCGAGCAGCACTCACCAGCCCCAGAGGCTTGTCTGCTCACCCGCTGGGGCAGGCGGGGTCTGGGAGCTGAGGCTCGGGCTTCGGTCGGATCCCAGGGAGAGGACTGGGGTTGGCTGCGTGAACACAGCCTGAAGGGGCTGGCGCACCACAGCTAGCCGGGAGGGAGCCCGAGAAAAAGTCTGCAGCTGCCGAAGAGGCAAGAGACTTTTTCTTGCCTCTTTGTTTCGCGGCGTGCAAGGAGAGGGGATTCAGAGCGCCGCCTAAACGAACTCCAGAGACGGCCGCGAGCCGCGGTTATCAGCGCGGACCCCAGAGACGGGCGTGAGACGCTAAGGCTGCTGCTGCCGCCACCAAAAAGCCTGTGGGCGAGCACAGGTCATTCTCCACACCGCCCCTCCCGGGAGCCTGTGCAGCCCGCCACGGCCAGGCTCCCTTAATCCGGGGACAACTTCCCCGGGAGAGCGCACGGCGCGCCTCAGGCTGCTGCAACGTCACGCCGGCTTCTGCCGCCGCAGGCTCGCCCCGCCTCCTCCCTACCGCTCCCTCCCCCCAGCCTGACTGAGCCAGAGCCCCCGAATCAGCTGCTCCTTTAACCCCGTTCTGTCTGGGCGGGGAACAGACGCCCTCAGGCGACCTATATGCAGAGGCGGGTCCAAATCCAAAGCTGAACCCTGGGAGCTGTACGAACAAAGAAGAGAAAGGGAAATCTCTCCCAGCAGCCTCAGAAGCAGCGGATTAAAGCTCCACAAACAACTTGATGTGCCTGCATTTGTTGAATACCTGAATAGACAACGAATCATCCCAAATTTAGGAGGTGGACTTTGGGAGCAGGATATATTAACTTTTCCCCTTTTCCTTTTTTTGTGAGTGTATATGTGTATGCTTCTGGGTGAGATTTTGTCTGTATAGCTTTGCTCTCACCGTTAGTCCTAGGGTTAGGTCCGTCCGTTTTTTTTTTTTTTTTTTACTTAAAAAAAATTTTTTTTCCTTAATAAATGTTTTCCTAATAATTTTTTCCTTATTTTCTATTTTTAAAAAATTAAAAAAAAATTTTTAAATAAGATTTTTCATATTTTTTATTTTAAAAAATTAAAAAATTTTTTTTCTTAATAAATTTTTTCTTAATAATTTTTTTCTCATTTTTATTATAAAAAATTAATAAATCTATTTTTAAAAATTAAAAAAATTTTTTTTTCTTAATAAATTTATACTTAATACTTTTTTTCTTATTTTTTAATAAAATTGCTTTATTTTATTTTATTTTATCCTCTTTCTTTCTTTCCATTTTTTCTCCCTTTTATTCTGAGCCGTGTGGATGAAAGGCTCTTGGTGCTCCAGCCAGGCATCAGGGCTGTGCCTCTGAGGTGGGAGGGCCAACTTCAGGACACTGGTCCACAAGAGACCTCCCAGCTCCACGTAATACCAAACGGCGAAAATCTCTCACAGATCTCCATCTCAACATCAAGACCCAGCTTCACTCAACGACCAGCAAGCTACAGTGCTGGACACCCTATGCCAAACAACTAGCAAGACAGGAACACACCCCATCCATTAGCAGAGAGGCTGCCTAAAATCATAATAAGGCCACAGACACCCCAAAACACACCACCAGACGTGGACGTGCCCACCAGAAAGACGACATCCAGCCTCATCCACCAGAACACAGGCACTAGTTCCCTCCACCAGGAAACCTACACAACCCACTGAACCAACCTTAGTCACTGGGGACAGATACCAAAAACAACGGGAACTACGAACCTGCAGCCTGTGAAAAGGAGACCCCAAACACAGTAAGATAAGCAAAATGAGAAGACAGAAAAACACACAGCAGACGAAGGAGCAGGGTCAAAACACACCAGACCTAACAAATGAAGAGGAAATAGGTAGTCTACCTGAAAAAGAATTCAGAATAATGATAGTAAGGATGATCCAAAATCTTGGAAATAGAATAGACAAAATGCAAGAAACATTTAACAAGGACGTAGAAGAACTAAAGAGGAACCAAGCAACGATGAAAAGCACAATAAATGAAATTAAAAATACTCTAGATGGGATCAATAGCAGAATAACTGAGGCAGAAGAACGGATAAGTGACCTGGAAGATAAAATGGTGGAAATAACTACTGCAGAGCAGAATAAAGAAAAAAGAATGAAAAGAACTGAGGACAGTCTCAGAGACCTCTGGGACAATATTAAATGCACCAACATTCGAATTATAGGGGTCCCAGAAGAAGAAGAGAAAAAGAAAGGGACTGAGAAAATATTGGAAGAGATTATAGTTGAAAACTTCCCTAATATGGGAAAGGAAATAGTTAATCAATTCCTGGAAGCACAGAGAGTCCCATACAGGATAAATCCAAGGAGAAACACACCAAGACACATATTAATCAAACTATCAAAAATTAAATATAAAGAAAACATATTAAAAGCAGCAAGGGAAAGACAACAAATAACACACAAGGGCATCCCCATAAGGTTAACAGCTGATCTTTCAGCAGAAACTCTGCAAGCCAGAAGGGAGTGGCAGGATATACTTAAAGTGATGAAGGAGAAAAACCTACAACCAAGATTACTCTACCCAGCAAGGATTTCATTCAGATTTGATGGAGAAATTAAAACCTTGACAGACAAGCAAAAGCTGAGAGAGTTCAGCACCACCAAACCAGCTTTACAACAAATGCTAAAGGAACTTCTCTAGGCAAGAAACACAAGAGAAGGAAAACACCTACAATAACAAACCCAAAACATTTAAGAAAATGGGAATAGGAACATACATATCGATAATTACCTTAAATGTAAATGGATTAAATGCTCCCACCAAAAGACACAGACTGGCTGAATGGATACAAAAACAAGACCCATATATATGCTGTCTACAAGAGACCCACTTCAGACCTAGAGACACATACAGACTGAAAGTGAGGGGATGGAAAAAGATATTCCATGCAAATGGAAATCAAAAGAAAGCTGGAGTAGCAATTCTCATATCAGACAAAATAGACTTTAAAATAAAGACTATTACAAGAGACAAAGAAGGACACTATATAATGATCAAGGGATCGATCCAAGAGGAAGGTATAACAATTGTAAATATTTATGCACCCAACATAGGAGCACCTCAATACATAAGGCAAATACTAACAGCCATAAAAGGGGAAATCGACAGTAACACAATCATAGTAGGGGACTTTAACACCCCACTTTCACCAATGGACAGATCATCCAAAATGAAAAAAAATAAGGAAACACAAGCTTTAAATGATACATTAAACAAGATGGACTTAATTGATATTTATAGGACATTCCACCCAAAAACAACAGAATACACATTTTTCTCAAGTGCTCATGGAACATTCTCCAGGATAGATCATATCTTGGGTCACAAATCAAGCCTTGGTAAATTTTAAAAAATTGAAATCATATCAAGTATCTTTTCCGACCACAACGCTATGAGACTAGATATCAATTACAGGAAAAGATCTGTAAAAAATACAAACACATGGAGGCTACACAATACACTACTTAATAACGAAGTGATCACTGAAGAAATCAAAGGGGAAATCAAAAAATACCTAGAAACAAATGACAATGGAGACACGACGATCCAAAACCTATGGGATGCAGCAAAACCAGTTCTAAGAGGGAAGTTTATAGCAATACAAGCCTACATCAAGAAACAGGAAACATCTCGAATAAATATCCTAACCATGCACCTAAAGCAATTAGAGAAAGAAGAACAAAAAAACCCCAAAGCTAGCAGAAGGAAAGAAATCATAAAGATCAGATCAGAAATAAATGAAAAAGAAATGAAGGAAGCAATAGCAAAAATCAATGAAACTAAAAGCTGGTTCTTTGAGAAGATAAACAAAATTGATAAACCATTAGCCAGACTCATCAAGAGAAAAAGGGAGAAGACTCAAATTACTAGAATTAGAAATGAAAAAGGAGAAGTAACCACTGACACTGCAGAAATACAAATGATCATGAGAGATTACTACAAGCAACTCTATGCCAATAAAATGGACAACCTGGAAGAAATGGACAGATACTTAGAAATGCACAACCTGTCAAGACTGAACCAGGAAGAAATAGAAAATATGAACAGACCAATCACAAGCACTGAAATTGAAACTGTGATTAAAAATCTTCCAACACACAAAAGCCCAGGACCAGATGGCTTCACAGGCGAATTCTATCAAACATTTAGAGAAGAGCTAACACCTATCCTTCTCAAACTCTTCCAAAATATTGCAGAGGGAGGAACACTCCCAAACTCATTCTACGAGGCCACCATCACCCTGATACCAAAACCAGACAAAGATGTCACAAAGAAAGAAAACTACAGGCCAATATCACTGATGAACATAGATGCAAAAATCCTCAACAAAATACTAGCAAACAGAATCCAACAGCACATTAAAAGGATCATACACCATAATCAAGTGGGGTTTATTCCAGGAATGCAAGGATTCTTCAATATTCGCAAATCAATCAACGTGATACATCATATTAACAAATTGAAGGAGAAAAACCATATGATCATCTCAAGAGATGCAGAGAAAGCTTTCGACAAAATTCAACACCCATTTATGATAAAAGCCCTGCAGAAAGTAGGCATAGAGGGAACTTTCCTCAACATAATAAAGGCCATATATGACAAACCCACAGCCAACATTGTCCTCAATGGTGAAAAACTGAAACCATTTCCACTAAGATCAGGAACAAGACAAGGTTGCCCACTCTCACCACTATTATTCAACATAGTTTTGGAAGTGTTAGCCACAGCAATCAGAGAAGAAAAAGAAATAAAAGGAATCCAAATCGGAAAAGAAGAAGTAAAGCTGTCACTGTTTGCAGATGACATGATACTATACATAGAGAATCCAAAAGATGCTACCAGAAAACTACTAGAGCTAATCAATGAATTTGGTAAAGTAGCAGGATACAAAATTAATGCACAGAAATCTCTTGCATTCCTGTATACTAATGATGAAAAATCTGAAAGTGAAATTAAGAAAACACTCCCGTTTACCATTGCAACAAAAAGAATAAAATATCTAGGAATAAACCTACCTAAGGAGACAAAAGACCTGTATGCAGAAAATTATAGGACACTGATGAAAGAAATTAAGGATGATACAAATAGATGGAGAGATATACCATGTTCTTGGATTGGAAGAATCAACATTGTGAAAATGACTCTGCTACCCAAAGCAATCTACAGATTCAATGCAATCCCTATCAAACTACCACTGGCATTTTTCACAGAACTAGAACAAAAAACTTCACAATTTGTATGGAAACACAAAAGACCCCGAATAGCCAAAGCAATCTTGAGAACGAAAAATGGAGCTGGAGGAATCAGGCTCCCTGACTTCAGACTATATTACAAAGCTACAGTAATCAAGACAGTTTGGTACTGGCACAAAAACAGAAATATAGATCAATGGAACAGGATAGAAAGCCCAGAGATAAGCCCACGCACCTATGGTCACCTTATCTTTGATAAAGGAGGCAAGCATATACAGTGGAGAAAAGACAGCCTCTTCAATAAGTGGTGCTGGGAAAATTGGACAGGTACATGTAAAAGTATGAAATTAGAACACTTCCTGACACCATACACAAAAATAAACTCAAAATGGATTAAAGACCTAAGTGTAAGGCCAGACACTATCAAACTCTTAGAGGAAAACATAGGCAGAACACTCTACGACATAAATCACAGCAAGATCCTTTTTGACCCAGCTCCTAGAGAAATGGAAATAAAAACACAAATAAACAAATGGGACCTAATGAAACTTAAAAGCTTTTGCACAGCAAAGGAAACCATAAACAAGACCGAAAGACAACCCTCAGAATGGGAGAAAATATTTGCAAATGAAGCAACTGACAAAGGATTAATCTCCAAGATTTACAAGCAGCTCATGCAGCTCAATAACAAAAAAACGAACAACCCAATCCAAAAATGGGCAGAAGACCTAAATAGACATTTCTCCGAAGAAGATATACAGATTGCCAACAAACACATGAAAGAATGCTCAACATCATTAATCATTAGAGAAATGCAAATCAAAACTACAATGAGATATCATCTCACACCAGTCAGAATGGCCACCATCAAAAAATCTAGAAACAATAAATGCTGGAGAGGGTGTGGAGAAAAGGGAACCCTCTTGCACTGTTGGTGGGAATGTAAATTGATACAGCCACTATGGAGAACAGTATGGAGGTTCCTTAAAAAACTAAAAATAGAACTACCATACGACCCAGCAATCCCACTACTGGGCATATACCCTGAGAAAACCATAATTCAGAAAGAGTCATGTACCAAAATATTCATTGCAACTCTGTTTACAATAGCCAGGACATGGAAGCAACCTAGGTGTCCATCATCGGATGAATGGATAAAGAAGATGTGGCACATATATACAATGGAATATTACTCAGCCATAAAAAGAAATGAAATGGAGGTATTTGTAATGAGGTGGATGGACCTAGAGTCTCTCATACAGAGTGAAGTAAGTCAGAAAGAGAAAAAGAAATACAGTATGCTAACACATATATATGGAATCTAAGGAAAAAAAAAAAAAAGGTCATGAAGAACCTAGTGGCAAGACGGGAATAAAGACACAGACCTACTAGAGAATGGACTTGAGGATATGGGGAGGGGGAGGGGTGAGATGTGACAGGGTGAGTGTCATGGACATACATACACTACCAAATGTAAAATAGATAGCTAGTGGGAAGCAGCCGCATAGCACAGGGAGATCAGCTCGGTGCTTTGTGACCACCTAGAGGGGTGGGATAGGGAGGGTGGGAGGGAGGGAGTTGCAAGAGGGAAGAGATATGGGAACATATGTATATGTATAACTGATTCACTTTGTTATAAAGCAGAAAGTAACACACCATTGTAAAGCAATTATACTTCAATAAAGATGTTTAAAAAGAAAAAAAAAAGATATCATTCTCTGACATCAATCTATCTTTCCAATGTTGTCTGCCAGAAACCATCTACAGTAACCAAACCCTATTCTATAAGTGGGTCTAATCTATTTCCTAGATTTCCACTTGCCCTCACTTTAATATTACACAAACTATTTGCTTGTATGAAACGTCGCACCCCTTCCTCAATGGCCATAAAATCACAAGCAACTGAAGTTCACCTTCCTCAATAATGCCTTCCTGATTTCTCCTACCCACAGTAATTTGTCCATCCTGTACATTTAGGATTTATTGTCTAAATCATTCTTTTAGCACTTCCTACACTATCTTTGTTGAAGATATCCTTTGTAGTTTTCTTTTTAACAAATTAGTCACACTTTTATGGACTGATACCTTGTCTTCCCAGTTCCCTAAGGGCTGAGACCATGTGTTACAAATCTTTGTACACAGTGCAATAGGGGATACATAGGCTCAAAATAATTTTTGAATAAAAGTTGTGGTTGTCCCTGCTGGTCTGCTAAAAGCCAACTCCTGACAGTTTTTAAGGAAAAGTTTGATTTTATGAAATGTCAAAATGAAAAAAAAGGAGCCATAAATTTCAGCCACAATTATTTGTACTCCCCTAATGTGGTCCCTAGGACTACATTAAGACAAACATTTCTTAAAAACTATAAGCTTGACAAAGAACATGTACATGTTAATAAAATATCTGATGGCCATTCTTGTTGATGATAATTCCTGTTGTCCCAGTGCAATGAATAAAAAGACTAATTAGTGCTGGTTCTGGTTTGTGTGTTCATGATTAGAGATATTCTTACTCACCAGGCGTCTAAAAACTGTGCTTCTTCTGGACATATTCTGACATAAGCTTCAACTTGCTGCAGGTTTATCATAGAAGAAACAAACAAAAGGATGCTCCAGCCATTATAAGTGCTGAAAATGTCTTTTCTCTCCTTCTCTAGGCAACAAGATTGCATCGTGTATTCAGAAAATTCTATCAGGAGGCCTTGAATTTCACAATACTTTGAGGTTCTCATCAAGGCTATAACGCTGCAAAATGGAAGTGTATTTTTTAGTCATCCAAAAATGTTTTTAAAAGTCTAATCTTTTAAGTGAGCAATTATGAGAGATAAACATTCTCCAGCCTGATTTTAGTTTTTCAGAAGTTAGCATTAGAAAATCGCCATGTCAGTAGTTTGTCATCTCCACCTCAGGTCTATCCTGAAGAATCAAGTGAGTGAGGAGGATTAAGTGTGTGAAACGTAGACAGGATATAGGGGAAGTGGGCAGAAAGGTACTGAGACAAACTTGGAGATGAAAACTTTACATTTGTCTGAATATAATTTAATTTTCTTGATAGCATATGTACACATACCTATATCCTCCTTTGTATAGCTACTGTGAAAAAGAAAGGAGGAGGGGGTATCACCAACACTTTATCTGCACTTTCAGCCTCATGTGTAAGAAACATCTTACACAAAATTGAGTCTGGCCCATTTCTTAATGTCAGAATCAATTCTTGAGGATGGATTTTCCAACTTTAAAAAATATCCCACTTAGATATTTGCATTTACCTGTTCTTTTAAAGCCATACTTAAAGAGAATTTATATCATATAAATCTTAAGGAAATTATAATAATCTGCAAATAAGCCTTAAAAGAGCCCAGAGATTATTTACTCAAAGCCATGTGATTTCATGGACGGAAAAACAGAGGTTCAAAGAGGTTGCAATTTCTCCAGAGTCATAAGGTGATTATATGACTATATAATCAGAATGGCCACATGGTTGTGATCTAATTCCAAATGCAGCTTTCATGTCATTAAAATAAATAGAGGGCTTCCCTGGTGGCGCAGTGGTTGAGAATCTGCCTGCCAATGCAGGGGACACGGGTTCGAGCCCTGGTCTGGGAAGATCCCACATGCCGCGGAGCACCTGGGCCCGTGAGCCACAATTACTGAGCCTGCACTCCGCAACAAGAGAGGCCGCAATAGTGAGAGGCCCGCGCACCGCGATGCAGAGTGGCCCCCGCTTGCCACAACTAGAGAAAGCTCTCGCACAGAAACGAAGACCCAACACAGCCATAAATAAATAAATAAATAAATAAATAAATAAATTTTTAAAGTAAATAAATAAATAAATAAATAGAGCTAGGACTAAATCCCATGCTCCTGATTCTTGGTCCAGGACTCCACTTCAGCGTACTGCCTGTTTCATATCACATTTGCATAATCAAGAATTCCCAGGCATGATGGTTATTACAAATGCTAATATTTATTATCCACATTCTAAGTATTTCCTAAATGAATACAAATTTCAAAAATACGATTACTGCAAAATGAAGAAACAAGCTTTTCTCTTTAGCATAGTGATACCTAAATTAAACTAAATTGGAAGAAATACTTGTCTGTATTAATAAAAGTCTGAATTACAAAGTGTCTTGCTTATAACATATCTCATTTCTCACAGAGTATTTGGGGCTGCTTATGGAGTGTAATTGCTAAATATGAATAAACATTTATCATCAGAACCACTGAGAAAAGTTGGAAGAGACAATTAGAAACTGGTGGCATTAAGGGAGGGTGATGTGGAGAAATCAGAATACCTATGATGATCAAATTTATGACTATTTTTCAGTTATCAATTTAATACAAAGCTACCTGAATGCCAAAATGGAAAAGGAAGCATGGTAAGTTACACATTTAACATTATCCACTATGATAAAATAATTCTCCAGGGAAAATAAACATTTCCTACATCTCATGCTAAAATTAATTTCTCACATGGGTCATATATCTCATCTACACCAATGAACAGCTAAGGTTGTCTATAAGTTTGTAATGTTAGTAGTAATTAGTAAAATTAGATTAAGTTTATAATATTAGTAAATGCCACATATATAAAATCTAAATACAAGTGTTTCTCAAAATATGATTGTGGTACCACCATCATCACAACCACCTGCTGCTTGTTAAAAATGCAGATTTTTAAGCACCTCTCTAAATCTAAAGAAACTGAATTTCTCCAGGTGAGGTCTGAATTTGACAAGTGCCAAAGTTGTTTCATATGTATTCTAAAGTTTAAGAACCACTGATGTAGACCATCTAGAGCTCTGATGAGAAACTCATTCCATAGGGATCCATGGAGCCTGTCCATCATGACCACAGGGTTGCAATCTAATTCCAAATGCAACTTTCATGTCATTAAAAATGCAGCAATCTGAAATCAGCTATTGGTCAGAGTTTCCCCTTGGGAAAACAGCTGATCATTAGAGTAGTTTAAACAACCCTTCCATCAGTTGGAGTTCTGGCAAGCGTTAGACAGTAGACCATTTAGCTATAGAACAGAAGTTCATAAAAGCAGCCCCTTTGCTTCGTTTACTACTACAGCCTCCATGCCTAGAGCAGGGTTGGGCCCAGAGAAGACACTCAGTTAATATTCATTCCCTCATGATTTGTCAAGGACCAGGAAAATAAGTATTCAATGTTATTGAATGTATATTTTAGCAATCAATTTCCTTTCAGAAAATTTTTGCTTTCCTTTTAGGAAATTCTATCACCATCATATGGAGATGGAATAGAATCCCTTAAAGTGACAGTTGTTTTCATTTAAGAACATGAAGTGGAAAAATTTAGGTTAAATCCTAGACTTAATCAGCAGCTAACAATAATTAATGATGTTTGTAATTAGCATTTGAAGTCATCACCATAACAAGGAGATTTTTCTTATTTTATTATTATAATGTATACATTAAAACTGATTCTAAAATTATGTGTTGCCTTAGGTAAATATTCTTAGTATGATCTTATTTTACTCTAATATTTTATAGCTACCATAGAGGTCAAATTACAAGAGACCTCAGAGGTGAATAGTAAAACAAATCTATTGCATATAAATTATTGAGATTTTTTTCCTCATAGTTTCTCTTTTATGTTACAACAAAATGTGCTAAATTAGATGGCTAGGGTTGGCCACTAAACTCCTTTTGCAAAAACAATGATGACTGTTGATACTAATGCTACTAATAGTATTATCATTTTCTTGAAAAGCATTTTGTTTTCCTGTGGAGATAACATTAAAACCTCTCAGTTAAAGCAATGAAGTTAAAGGAATACATAAACCATGATGCTATTTTACTACATTCTGAAAGTTTCAAGCAAATTCTAAAAGGTACCGCGGCTGTGTAAAAATGGCAACATTTCTTCTGCAACATCTAAACCTAACAACTAAAATACTCTGCATATCACATAATAAAGTAAAAAAAGAATTGTTCACATGAGCCATTCATATGGCTGTCAAGTATAAACCTGGGTGATTACTACCTCTATAAACTGATCACTGGACATAAGTACAGTTTACATCCTAAAATGCACTGGTTATAGCCTGACACCAACACAAGCAATTGCATGAGGCTAACAGACATATGTATGGCAGCAATCAAGAACACTAAAATCAGGACTTTACTGGCAGTCCAGTGGTTAAAACTCCGTGCTTCCACTGCAGGGGGTGAGGGTTCGATCCCTAGTCGGGGAATTAAGATCCCACATGCTGCACAGCATGGCCAAAAAAAAATCACATAAAACAAACAAAAAAAACCCCACTAAAATCACAACCAGAAAGAAAACATCAGCTACTCATGAAATCAAGTGAGATACAGTAACTGGTAAGGACCCAGGTAAACGTGTAACATCAGGAAAAGCTCCATCTCAGTAACTATGGACTTTACCAACCTTCATTATTACGTTAAGATTACAAATCAGAAATTAACCCTTATGTATGATGATAAACAATTAACATAATTCTCTGAGAATTTAGGACTATTTTGAAAATAGCTGTTACAAGATGTATTCAATACTAACGACTATAGAACTGACAAATGAATCTTGGCCAACATACTAAGAGTCCTGAGATTCAATAAAATAAATATGAAAAGCACTGTTCTAGTTCTACCACATAGCATAACTATACCAAATGAAAAAGAATAATCTCTAAACTAGGTATGGAACTGAGTACTTATCATCTTTAAGGAAATAGTCAAAACTTTTAGACACTTGCATTTTCATCCAGAAATTTCTATCCCAAGAGATTACTGACGTGTTAAGTTATTAAGAATTAAAATAACCCACATTTACCTAATGAAAGATTTTGTAAGGTATTGTTATTATTACTTTGTATGGATCTCTTCAAATCACTTTTGCATACATTATTAAATGTATCCTTTAAAGATTTCCATAGGAACTAGCTCAGAAATATATTATTTCTACTTCTTGATAAAAAGGCTAGGAGAAAGAAATTTTGCAAAAACTTTGAGTGAGTTTAAATCCAATTGGCATCAGAATGATAGATCTAACTCAGCCTAAAGATCCAAATCCTCTAATTTCCAGATTCTGTACTCATGTTTCTATAATCAAAGAAATTTGGAAGGTTATTACAATTTACAGGCAATACAAGCCATAGGTCATATTTACAAAACAGACAAAGAAACAAAAAGATTCAGTTAGGGGGTTTGTTCACTTACAAAAACAGTTCTTGGAGGATTCCTAGAAATAGCATTTTAAGAGGGAAAGGAAAGTACCCAAGCTATGTACCAAGTAGGTTTTTAGGCACTTTTCATGTTTTTCCTAATTTTATTTTCCCATTAGTCTGAGAGGCAGGTATTATTACACCATTTTACATAAACTAGCTCAGAAAGCTTCAGCAATGATGAAGTTCAGTGCTTTTTCCATTGGCCTGCTGTTTCTTAACCTCCACAGTGCCTCAGAGGGCAGAGGTAGAGAGAGGGTCCCAACCTACCTTTCCAGCCTTGTCTCTGGCTGCTCCACTGACATTAACACCCTTGTTGTACCCACACACAATTTGTTCATACACATACAAGAGCACTGACGACTCTCACTGTGGTTTATCTACTTCCTGTCTACCACGTCACTAGCCTTTGAGCTCTCCAAAGGTGGAGCCCTCTCTGATTCGTTCTGATATCTCTAGTGCTTAGCACGGTTCCTGGGACAAGATAGATTTTCAGTACGTAGTTGGTGGATGGAAGTATCACTCATTTGTAGGTAAAGTAGAAAGCCTATAACCGCTGGGTTGTTTGAATGCAAATATGCTTCCAAATTATTTCTGGGTAGAGAATGAGTGAATAGATAAAAAACAGTGTTGAAACATGACTTCTATGATCTTCTTTTCTCAACCTATTTACTCTATCATTGATTTAAGACCTGGCTAGAAAAATTTCATCCAGCCTAAACTATGACAAATTGCTAGTGAATGTCATCCAAATTAATGAGGTATGAGTGTTTCTAAGGGGAAAAGAGATGCTAAGAACTGGGATGCCACAAAATACATAAGTAGTTGTTTTCTTTTAATAATCAGATTTAACTAATCTATTCCACATTTTTTATCCTGTTACCATGTAAATACATTTGAATAGTCTCACACAAACAAAAACCCTAATCCATGAAATTAATTTTTATAAAGAGTTTAAAAAGTAGATGTTTTTAAAATTCCAAACATCAGTGTATATCTTTTACAAAGTTTTAACAAAGCATACCAAGTAAAACCTCTATTAAAAGGAAGAAAGAAGTAGGTATCATTGTCCTCTTGTTACTCATTCATCTCCTGCTAGCCTTAGGGAAATATGCATCTTCATGAAAATTACACACATTTTCAAAAACTACAAAGCAATGACAAGATAACAAGATAAAAAAGCTTTTCTCCTTTACTGAAATCAAAAGGCAGTTGATTTCCTATATTTCAATGATTTTTTCTAGCTAAGATTGTTGCTCTAATAATTTCAACAGTAACAGCATTAATAATGTGTTACAAGAGGTGATATTCTTTATGGAGATTTGTTTTATTATAGGGTTCCCCTACCTCAAGAGCAGCAAATGATCCCCCGACCACCTGAAAACAATGGCACTTTTTGAACCAGGCAACAAGTACCACAGAGGGCTCGAGTAGAATTGTCAGCCTTCCTTTGGCCCTCAGAGTCACTTTTATGACAGTAGATGTCGAAACATGAAGGAAAGAACAACCACCAAAACCATGAAGCCCACAAGAAAAGAAACACACTAGTCTGAGAAATACTAATTTCTGAGTGCGTGTGGCTGAAAGCTATAGCCACCAGCCCTGGCAGAAGGGCTTCTTTGAGGGCAGAGTGAAGGGTCAACCTTTTGGGTATTAACTAGCAAAATCCAAAGAAGGGAGGAAAGGGAAAAAGCAGCCCCCTGAGGTTAACTGCAGTAGAAATAGCATCCAGTCTCCAGCTTATGAAACTGTTCCTGTAAACCCACCTGCTGATGCCCCTTCCTTCTCCTTTCATAGGATGTGAAAGCAGCCAATCAGAAGCAGTTGTAGGTGCCACCCATCCCACCACTGATGCCTTGTAGGTTGGCAATAGAAAGTGAACAGGAGCTAAGTGCCACCCCCTCTCCTGCCTTTGCAGACAGGGTTAATACTGATAATCATTTGGTCACTAGCAAATTGCATTGCAATTGCCTTCATGGTAACACCGAAATGGCTCAAAGCTTTGTTTTGCCTGACCTTGTATAGATGACATGCACTTCTTCATAATCAGTCACTACCTACCATCCGTGTCATCCTTGAAGAGTGCCTGGGTAATATCCTTTTCTCCCAACAGATGTTCTAAAAATAATCAGGATATTGTTTTAAGCATGAGCATTTATAATGTATACATGCAAAATATGTACATATGCATATGTGTGTATACATATATGCATGCAAATTGATTATATGTGCCTTTCTTTATGAACTGTTTGGTTGCTGATCATTCGGCTTTAAATGTTTTTATAAACAGCATATTTTCATGTTGACTAAAGATGAGAATTTTAGCTCCATCTGTAAAGGAAGCTCTCTTTTTTTTTTAAAAACATCTTTATTGGAGCATAATTGCTTTACATTGTTGTGTTAGTTTCTGCTGTATAACAAAGTGAATCAGCTATGCTATATGTATACATATATCCCCATATCCCCTCCCTCTTGCGTCTCCCTCCCACCCTCCCTATCCCACCCCTCTACGTGGTCACAAATAGATAGCTAGTGGAAAGCAGCCGCATAGCACAGGGAGACCATCTATAAAGGAAGCTCTTAAATTGCAGCATCTTTATGTGGTGAGGCTCAGTAGCTGGGAAAGTCGAAGTGCGGGCTTCACTAACAAATGTGATTTGCCAAGTACTTTCATAATATTTGAGACACTAAATTAGGCACTTCCTGCAGCCAGAAAAAATGGCAGTCTTTCCCTATTTGGTTTATATTCTAACAGATATCACCATCTGCTATTTATTCTCCTTATTTCGAACATGGCATCAAAGAGACACAATAAATTTAAATATATTTGTAAGATTTCATAGTTAGCTTATTCCAGCCAGGGAACTGGAAAATTTTTAGAGGAAGGAAATGAGGTGTTTTATTTTATTTTGTTTTTTTAAAAAACTCTAAGTGTTTTTATTTTTTTATTTTTTAAGTTATTTATTGGCTGTGTTGGGTCTTCATTACTGCATGTGGGCTTTCTCTAGTTGCGGAGAGCGGGTGCTACTCTTCGTTGCGGTGCGTGGGCTTCTCAGAGCGCAGTCTCAGTAGTTGTGGCACACGGGCTTAGTTGCTCCGCGGCATGTGGGATCCTCCGGGACCAGGGCTCAAACCCGTGCCCCCTGCATTGGCAGGCGGGTTCTTAACCACTGCGCCGCCAGGGAAGTCCCGGAAATGAGGTCTTTTAAATACACTTTTATTGGAAGACATTCTCTCACTTACACTGGTGATTAAGAGCACAGACCATGAAAGCAGATTGTCTAGGTTTAAATGCTACCTACTTCTACCATTTGATGATTGTGGTAGCATCCTACTTAACTCTCAGTTTTTCTCATCCACAAAGTGAAAATGATATCCGTAGCTACTTCTCAGAGTTGTGGTTAAGGATTAAATGAGTGATTATATATCAGGATCCAGGTTCACAGTAAATACTGTGTCAGCGTTAATCATTACCCATGAGCTGGGAAGCTACCCAAAAGATACGTCCTATAAATTCAATGTTCAAGTCTACATATCCATCATTTCTATATATTTTAAAACATTTTCAATTACAATCACAAGTCTAATTTAAATGTGAGTACAACACATTTCCTGAGTGCCTACTGTGTGTGTCTTTACCTGTTCCAATATGGTTAGTTGTCTATCCAATATCCAATCTCCACTTTTTCCTTACCAACATGACTCTTTTTATTTTAAGACTAGCAATATGCCCAGCTAAAAGACAAAAAACACATTTCCCAGACTCCTTCCCAGATGGGCAAACGTGTGAAACAGTTCTGGCTAATGAGTTATAAATGAAAGTTTTTGGTTGAGTCTTCTCAGAATCTCTTTAAAGGGAGGAGACTCAGTGTCATGTGGAGTTTGCTTTTGTTCATCTCCTTTTTCCTGCCTAGAAAGCAGATGCAATAGCTGGAGCTCCAGCAACCACCACATGACCATTGTAAAAGGCACACACCAAGGCTGGCTAAAAGAAAAGGTAGAAAGAGCTTGGGTCCTGATTTCATAGTAGACCTGCCATGCAGCCCTGGACTACCTTTCTTCCAACTGACTTATTATTAGGTAATAAAAGATAAACCTTTATCCCATTTAAACTTCTCTTATTTGGGTTTTCTATACATGCAGCCAAACTGAGATTCCTGACATAACCACTGATATAAGTGGGTATCATTGTCCCCATTCACAGATAAGGTTAAGAAACATCCTGTAATGACACAGCTTGGAGATGACAAAACTGGATTTGGAAACTAGGCAGCCTGGTTCTTAATTATATGCTATATATCTCTTTAAAGATTACCAGTAGGATTAGATTCAGGAAACAAAAGTTTATTTCTTCTATCTGTACGCTGCCTTTACTTGATCCACCATTCACTCCTTTGGACAACCAACAACCATCGAATGTATTAAGTGCCAAGTACAATGTGCTAGGCACTGGAGATACCACACTGAACAAGCCAGACAAGACCCCTGCCCTCGAAAAGCCTACAGCTGTGCAGAGATAGAGATGAGAAAATAGACAATCACAATATTGTAAGCGCAGTTATGTGGAGGATACAAAGCACCTTGGGGAAACAATGGAAGGGGCTTACCCTAGCCAGTTTTCTCTCCCTCCTCCAAAATATTCAGTTGTCCTGAAGTGCAGGAAAAATTCCACAATAGTCAACTGGTATACTTGAGTATCTCATAGATGATTTTTCTCCCCAAGGAAAGGAAAGCAGGCTGGACAATTTTCCCTTGCACCTCTTGGCTTGACGTGGGATTCCCAAGGCTTTTTCCACATGTACACTGCATCCACTCTTTCTCCTACTGATAAGTATTTTTCCTCTTGATGTGCAGAGGTGAGAAATGGTTCCCTATGCTGTTACTCTGTTATAGGTTGGTCCTGCCCGTGTCTGTCTACAAGCCGTGTTACTCTCCACACTTAGAAGCCACCTTTAAGTCTATTTTGTTTAGAGCTGTCACCGCTCAGCTTGCCCTTGCTCATGCCTATCACTCCTGGATGGGATGGCAATTGATATGGAACGATAAGGACCTTCCTTTTAAATCTTCAGCATCAGATCTGAGTAAAATAATTCCCTTCTCTGGATCATAAAGCCGGACCTTTTCTTTTGACCCCACCTCAGGCTTCGTCTATGATTAACATACTTAATATGTAAGGACTTCCTTTTGTTAATCACTACATCAAGAAATTGAGTACAACGATAGACCATTCTCTTTTGTTCTCACCCTCAACATCCTTCTCTCTCAGTAGAGCAATATATCTCATAAGATTCTAAAAAGGAAAGGCAGAATGAGATCGTCAAAACCTCTACTGGATTTTGATCTTATTTTATATTGCACTCATCATTTGCCCTTTGAGTAGGAAACATGGAAACATCGAACTTCATGGAAACATCAAGCTCTCTTCTATGGTTTCTATCAGTGACAAGAGCCACAGTAGAGTCACTTGACAAACCTAAAAGCAAGGACAGTATTCAGGGAATAGAGACAGCACAAATAGCAACAACAATGAAAAAAAAGCAAATATATAACTTTATTTTTCTTCTCCTTAGTGGCTTAAAAGCATGGCACAGACTATGTTTCTTGCATGAAAAATGGCACCTTTTGCCTTCCAGCTTTTTGCATCAATGGACTTCTATGCTTGTCTCACCTAACATTTTATCTCTGGTCACTCCATTTGTCACTGTAATTATGTGACTCAAAGGGGAATAATCTGGTGAAACAGGATTGTGAGTTCCTATCCTGACTAAGCAAATAACTTCTCTTATGACCTTGTAGGAGTCATCCAAGCTCCACATTCTCATCTTTAGCATGGCAGTGACGATAACCTACCTCACAGGTTTACGTGAAAACAAGTAGAATTTTTAAATTATGATAAAAACACTTCATAAACAAAGGGCTTTGAAGCTGCATTATCATTCTCAGGCTTGTGCTGCATTTCCAGTTACAGAGTAAGTCAGTTACTCATTAATCATGACTAGAGCAGTAGTCCTTTCCCATGAAGTGCAGCCATGGGCAGAAGAGTGTCAAGATGAAATATGCATTGAAATAGTGTTCTCACAACTTGAGATATCAAACGATGCCATCAGCTCTTTTCATTGTCACAAAAAACACCTGAGCTCTTTGCATCCTCACAGAAAACTGAACATGGGGACGCTTGATAGAGAGGAGTCAAGGATGAGAACACTGATTTCCATCATTTAACCTTGCCACATTGGAGGAGAATCAGTAATAAACATGAAATTGGGGCTGCTATCTTCCAGTATACTCACCTGTGCTCAGTGGCTGGCAGTAGCAAAGCTTAGCAGGTTGGGTAGCAAATGCAGATTCAGATGGCAAAATTGTGCTCATCTCAAGACCCTATTTTGCTGACCCTTTTCACCTTCCTTTCAGCATTCTTTGTTCATTCGGGAGTCTCTGACTAGATTTTTGTACACTGTTGTTCAGCTCCAGGGTTCTGGACCTTCTCCCTATTCCCAGAATTTCAGGGGAAATTGCCACTTGTGAAAGCTTTATTTGTGGTGAACATTTACATTTATTAGAGGCAAAAGATGGTAACAGCCATTAAACTTAATCTTGCTGGAACCCTCTGAAATTTTCTGTGGTTTCTGCCTCAACGTTTCCTGCTTCTCCTGGCCCTCACCACATCTGTTAGCGCCTTTCCCTTTTCCCTTGATCCATAATCGTTTCCGATTCTCAGGTGAGAGCTTCGGGTAACATGAAAACATTAGGAGCATGGAGGACAGTTGCCAAGCCCATGTGTCCTTGCTTCCAGGCTTGCCCCTCATCCCCCTTTCATGTTTTTCTCCACGAAGCCACCAGGGGAAGCTTTTGAAAATGTGAATCAGATCATCTCACTCGTTTACTTAAAACTCTGCAGTGGCTCCCCATAACACTTAGAATGAAATGCAAAGTCCATTTCATGACCCATAAATGTCACCAGCAAAGCCCACAGGGATCCCCAGGAAAAATAAGATAATATCTAGGGAAAATAAGATAGATAAAGTCTAAACTCTCCTTTTGCGCTTAGTCTGGTTTCACTTGTCTATAGGGAGCCCGTGTGCAGAAGCCTTGCACCTAACACATTGGATTAGAGTTCCCGACGCAGAACTGCTGCTGCGACATACCAACTTTGTTGGCTGTGTGCAGAAGTGCTGAGCGTGACACCTCAATTCAAGATGGCAGCAGCAGGTCGTGCGCAGAGACTCTGTGCCCGGCGCTGTGATCGGAGCTTGAGCAGCACAGCTGCTCCAATCCTGTGAGAACACCCCCCCACTGCCCCACCCCCACGAGATCCCTATAAAGCAGCCCCGCCCACGGCCTGTGGCGGGGAGTGAGTGCTCTAGAGCGGGAGCGTGCACCTCTCCATTCTCTGATCAAAGAATAAGAATAAAGCGTTCCTTTGCTTCTGAAAAAAATGTGAAGTAGTTGTCTACGAAAATGAGAGACTGAATGGGCCAGAACAATTGCCTGGTAGCATTATGGTTTGTATATTTAATTTAAAGTGACACTATCATTATAGTTGCAAGTTTTTCTCCAGCAATACTCAGCTGCATGGCCCAGACAAGGAAGGATTTAACCCAAACGTAGTTTCATGAAGCAGTACAAAGAAGGGAGAAATGGGACAAGGAAGACAAGAGCAAGTGTGAGGGAGATTATTATGATTGCCTATGGATGAATCCGGGTAAGAGGGTAATGAAGATGTCACAAGGAGAGGGACAATTTAGGTTAATGAACTGTAGGTCCCAATGGAGGTCAAGGATGGCTGGATGTGAGCTGGGAGAGGTACTGGTTAGAGAGTGGGATATAAGAATATTGAGATTGGACATATATACACTACCAAACGTAAAATAGATAGCTAGTGGGAAGCAGCCGCATAGCACAGGGAGATCAGCTCGGTGCTTTGTGACCACCTAGAGGGGTGGGATAGGGAGGGTAGGAGGGAAACGCAAGAGGGAAGAGATATGGGGACGTATGTATATGTATAACTGATTCACTTTGTTATAAAGCAGAAACTAACACACCATTGTAAAGCAATTATACTCCAATAAAGATGTTAAAAAAATATATTGAGATTATGTAGGGTTTGCATTTATGGTAATCTCGAGGTCTAGGATATAACCAAGAGAATGAGGGGCTGCACTAAGCTGGAGACAAGTTCTTTGAAGAAGAGTCCAAGGAACTAACAGATCAGGTTGTTGCAATGATTCCTTTAGTCTACATTAAATTAGCAAGAATTGTGAGTGTATTAGAGATAGCAAGAATGAGCCAGGAGTAAAACTGTAGAAGGTAAGAGGAAAAGGCTAGAGAATCAGTAGATGATGGCAACAATAAGGGGTAAGGAACGACATAATATGATGGCATGAGATTCAATTTTAAAAAGTTGTAGGGAGGAAAAAGAGAGAATGGTGTGCAAGCAGCAATGAGGTACAAGGAGACCTTCTCCACTCTCAGGCCCAGAGGTGGGAGAGATGAATAAGAAAAACACCCATCACTTGAGACAGCTGTCAGGGAAGCAGAAACTTCAGGAGAGTTCCAGGTTTCTTTTTCTTTTTTTTTTTTTTTTAATTAATTAATTTATTTATTTATTTATTGGCTGCATTGGGTCTTTGTTGCTGCGCGCAGGCTTTCCCTAGTTGCAGCGAGCGGGGGCTACTCTTCGTTGTGGTGCGCGGGCTTCTCATTGCGGTGGCTTCTCTTGTTGTGGAGCACAGGCTGTAGGCGTGTGGGCTTCAGTAGTTGAGGCACACAGGCTCAGTAGTTGTGGCTCGCAGGCTCTAGAGCGCAGGCTCAGCAGTTGTGGCGCACAGGCTTAGTCGCTCCGCGGCATGTGGGATCTTCCCGGACCAGGGCTCGAACCTGTGTCCCCTGCAGGCGGATTCTTAACCACTGAGCCATCAGGGAAGCCCCCAGGTTTCTTTTACAGCAAGAAGATGAAAGGACTATTTAGAGAATAGGTTGAGGATACAGGAGATTTTAATTATAATGGAACTGGGACTCCTGAGGGCATCATGGAAGAATTTTAGGGTAGGGAAAGAGACCAGAATGGAAGTATATGGAACTCAATGGGGATTAGAGTATGGGAGAGAAGAGGTAACCTGGATGTCTAGGGACTCCTTTGGTGGCTGACATAAATAGACATAAATGGAATATTAGAGTACTCCCAGTAGACACGATGCAGATGCTGATAGGTTATGAGTATTGATGGGTAGAGAAAGATGGATTTCTAGGTCTTCCTAACAATGAGAATAGAAGGCTAGCGGTAAAATGCTCACAATCTAATGTACCATTTCTCTCTTAGCCTCTGTTGGGGAAAGGGCAATTTTATTTTAAGCCTATATCATCATCTTGACCCCTATGGATGGACTTAAGGGTTTTTGGAGTAGCCATTTACCACACCAAGCTATGCTTGTTCTCTCTTTTCCCCTCCCTAACTTCATTAGCTCACCAAAGTAATGGCTCAGATAAAGAGAATTTTGAGAAAATTAGAATGGAAAATGATGTCATGGCAGACAAGCAAGGATAAAAGTTTAGATCAAAGAGTGTTGCCTTGTGTACCCCTCAATCTATTGTGACTGTGCACTTAACTTTCTAGTAGGATGAACCCTGACTCATCCTGCTCTATGAAGTCTCTGGGATCTCTTGCATTTTTCTCCATACATATAAATTCCATGCTTCCTAATCTCTTCTTAAAATAACCATAGGAATGCAACTCTGAAATGTATCTAGCCCTTTAGAACGTATGTATGTTGTTAATTACAGCAGAAGCAATAATAAAAACTTCCAGTTAAAATTTTCAATGAAAACAAAATTATTTTCTACTTTATGCATTGTAACAACAAACACTGAAGGTACAAAAAGCTGATAGGAAATAACCTAAAACCTCCAAAAATAGAATTCACCTACTTATGAATGAAAAGTCTTCTAAATTAATGAATTACAGTCGACCCTCCATATCCACAGGTTCTGCATCTGTAGATACGGAGGACCAACTGTACTACATCATTTTATATATGAGACTTCAGCACCTGCAGATATCAAGGAATGACTGATTTTATCTAATTTTAAACAAGGCTAATAAGTTACTAAAAAAGTATTTCCTATAATACTCAGTTTGAGCTAAACTAAATGTGCTGACATTCAGTGGATTAACTTTTTAAATTAAATTACTAATATAGGCACTGACAAGATAGGTGAAAATGCAACATGTGCTGCAAAGCATAATCTTGGGTAACCTTATCCAAGCCTCAACTATTACCTATGTTCTGATTCTGATTCACTTATATTCTCAAATAACAGGAGATTAAGCAGAAGTATGATCTCTTCTCAATGCATATATTCACCTACCAAGAACACAACTTGGAGATCTGTATCAGTCAGATTCTTCATAAACATCAATTAGCACCCCCAAAATGGGTACTGAAGAGAGCTTAATACATACCTAATTTACAAAAGTGTGGTCAGTGATAAGGGGAATCCAGTACAGACTAATGAGTCTAGCAAAAGTGAGAGGCAACTACTATCCCTCTGTCTGAAGGGGCAAGAAGAATGAGCAGTTCCAAGAACCTACTTGTTACGCCTTGTTAATACTTGTTGAGCCTCGCAAGAGCTATGACACTCTGTAAAGAAATTCCACCACTGCCCATACATGGCTCAGCAGGGAGGTTTCCATAGGAATAAATACATCAACTGTACCTTCTTCCCACATTCCAATAACCTGCTGATGCCTCCCATTGTTCAAACCCAACTTCTGGAAGCCAGGAAGCTTGTGCTGCCGTCTGTAAAAACCACCCTCCTGGGGCATGCAGCAGGAAGAAGAAGGGTGGAAAGTGAATCTGCAGAGACAAATGGAGAATATCTAGCACAGGGGTCAACACATGATAGAGTTCAACAAAGTTATAGGAGACAGAAAATAGATGAGGGGTAGTGACTGATGAAGCAGCGAGGAATAAAAGGGCCAATTGAGTTTCAAGAAGAATGAGTGAAAAAGTACCCACACACAGTCATATCACCTCCCCCCTGCTTCATCAGAGATACATCATTATGAATGTTCATGAGACCAAGAATAAAAGGAAAATCCTAAAAGTTTATAGAAGTAGGCTTCTCGTGAGCACTGCTGGGTGTCAGAACATAATGGTGCAATGTCTTCAAAGTTCTCAAGAAAAAAAATATTTTAACCTGGTGTACTCAACCTAGCCAAATAAAATGTGGAGACAAAATATGGGCATTTTCAAACATGTGAGAACTCAAAATTTATACACACTAAACTTTTTTTAGGAAGTTGTCTGAGGATATGGTCCAACAAAACAGGAAAGTAAACCATGACAAAAGAAGAAATTGAACCATTGGGAAAAAACAACAGTTAAGAGAATTTTCAAGTTGTTCAGCAGGCACAGAAAATAAAGAACTTAAGTTGGAAAAGAAGAGTGGAAAGCTCTACCAGGAGATCTTTAAGGGAAAAAGGGATGGGGGAGAATTCAACATAATTGATAGTACGGATGAGGGCTTGAAAAAGCACAAGACTATGTGCATTTATGCACATAGTGCAAGTAAATAAAGAATGAGAGATAAATCAGCAAACAAGAAGGAAAAAAAGCTATAAAAGAAAGGCAGCTTAAGTTTAAAGGAAACTAAAACACGACATAAGTTTGAAGAAATGATAAAAAGAAATCTTTTGAACTTGATACTAGGTTTATTCTCTGGTAGGTAACACTGGATCCTGACTTTGTAAACTTAGAGAAGGAAGTATTATCAGAGTGCATTACTTGCCTCACAGAGCAATATTTTTTTAACAGCTGAAAGACTCTGAATGTTGTGTGTTGGCCTTCAATGTTAAGAATTTACCTATAATATGATTTTTTTCATTTTTAATTTTTCCAAATTAAATTTTATCCATATTTTTTTTAATTTTAACAAAATAAAAGCAGGGCTGATACATATATGGAGGTGAAAGGGAGACAAAGGTGGAGCAAAGGGAAAGAATGACAATGTTCTCACATTACAAGATTAGTAGAAAAAAACATATACTTTCCTTAGGTAATAGAATAAGAAATGAGAATTAGGTACATAGTTTGACATTTTGCAGAGTGACCAGTGGAGGAACTGAGAAGGGTGATATTTGTATCAAGGGGAGGAGGAAGGGGCATAGGAGAAAGGGAGAAAGTGATGGAAGTGACAGAGGTGGGGGGTGATATGGAAATACACTAAATCCTCATTATCTTAGAATAGCCCATAAAACCATCAGGAAAGCTAAAATGAGAAATAGAAAAAAAAAAAAAAAAGTTTTAAAAATAGTAAAAAGTTACTGCCTCTGGAGGGTGGCATTAGTTTTGTGAGAAGTAGAAAAGATGTATCAGTCAGGGTTCAATCAGAAGAGAGAAACATCCCAGTAATCTGAAGATGGAAAGTTAAATACAAAATGCTACTAACTATAACAGAATTGAAGTAACAAAAGATTGACTAGTAAGAACTGAAGAGGACTCTGAAGAATATAGGAGTAGCATATTAAAAAAAGAGCAGCCCCTCCGCTTAGGGCTGAGCTAGACTGCTTAAGGAAAGTCTCTTCCTCAGAGCTGATATCCAGACCTTGCAGGAGAGGGCACAGCTGTGGCTCACTGGATGACAGAAGAGTTGCCATGGTGCCATGCCAGCAGAATTTTCTGGAAATCTGTCACCTGGAGCTGGCTGGAAATCCACCCTCCGAGGTGCCAGAGGAGGGCATTCATAGGTAAGCCCTTTACAGGGAGGTGCTACACCTAGGAACTTGCCACAAAGCTGCCAGAGGAGGTGTCTGAGGAAGCTGCTGACCACTGTGTGCTGGAGAAGCTGTGCACACCGCCAGGCCTAGATCTGCAGAAGGCCACTCAGGCTTTTGGTGCTGGGTCCTGCAGAAGCCACCCATGCTGCAGGAGCCGACTGAAGCAACATCAGGAATCAGTAAGAGAAATCCCTTCCTCTTCCAGTGTCCTTCCAGTGCCCTCTGCTGTGAAAGCGTAACACTGGGCTTGTTGCAAAAGGGAAATGCTTCGAGGGTCCAGAGCTGACAATGGCAGATGGATTTGGAGCCGAGAGGTTCCAATCCATAACTGCCACACTGTAATCATGGTTTTTCTTTCTAAGCCATTACTGATGAATTGATGCTTTTAACCATGTGTATGTTTTACTTTGATTAAAATTTTAAGTAGAATTTTATTTTCTAAAATCCTGTTTATCTGTAATGTTAATTCCCAGATTTTCAGGCCTACCTATTGAGTATTTCCTGTTATATTTCATACATAAATTAAATTTATGAATGAGCCATCCTCTTCCATCACTCCCCTCCAGAAATCCTGTTCCTGATTCTCCTCCTGTCTTTCTTATCTCACCTGGTAGCCCTAAGACATAAAGATAGCCGTTAAAACTCCCTCTACACAGTTGCAAGCATTGCCACACACACACACACACCACACACACACATATACACACCTCTACATCAAGTCTGTCACTAAGTAAAATCATTCAGTGTTCTTATCTGTCTAAATTAGTCCCTCCTTTTCTTTCCTACTGCCTTACTTTAGGTCCTCATTATCCTAATAAGTCTCCTAATAGTCTCTCTCACCAACATCCAACACACAATCTATATTGTACACTGCTGCCAGGGAGCTTTTTCTAAATTCGAATCTTAGGCTCTCTCTCAACCCTCCCTGTAATTCATTAATCAATCTCCTGTATTGCTTTCAGAATAAAATCCAAATTCCTTAGCATGGCACACAAAGGCCTCCAGGATCTAGGTACTCGTCCAGGCTCACTTTTGAAAGTAACTACCACCAGTTACATTTTGTGCTCCAGTCACACCAAACTTCAGGCATATCTCCAACAGAACAAGCTTTTATAATGGGAATTAGATATAATGCAATCAACTAATTATGAAACCTACTTTGCATTGTGTAAACTACTATTGATTATAAGTCAGTCTCTATTAGGAATTAATAGCTCACTAGTAGAGGGGGGGAAATTCATGCAGACAATGCATGGAAACACATGACTGCTTTGACTGCACAGCCAGATGCTCTGCCAACATCTTTCCATGGACTTCTGTTCTTGGGCTGTTTTCTTTACCTTTGGCAGCTGCGATAAGCGTAGCAAGCACAATTGTGAGGTCAGGACTCAGCAAAAAAGGAACTGAGGCTGCGTGGACCAAGGAGTAAATGAGAAACTGTTTAGTTTTGATTCTGCCCATTTTGATTTTTTTGTTGTTGCTGTTTATAATATAAAAATACCCTTATAACAGTAGAGAAATTTCACACACTGAAATTTCTGCAGGAGAAAAAAACCTTACTATTACAATTTTGAAGTTCTCTAGCATCTTACTTACCTTTTTTCATTGAAGAAGTTATAATGTGACTTTTAATAACAAGAGGTTTCTTAGGAATGCAGCCAAACTCTACTTCCTCTAATTTGCCTAATTTCTGCTCCTCCTTGAGGTAACAAAAATATCTTCATCTTTAGAAAGTTTTTCTCTGATTCTCTTGACCTAAATCCAGTGTTCTTTATCCCTGCTACCATGGCACTCTGGACACATTTCTAAGTGTACTTAGCACTCTATGTTATAATTGTTAATTTAATGTTCTCTTTCTCCTGCTTGTTTAAAGTGGGAACTTGAGAGCAGAAGCTCTCCTTTGTTTGTGTATCGCCATGGCCTTAAGTGGTATTTCATATACAATACATTCATGACACGTTTGTTAAAATGAAGTGATAGATTAATTGTACAATGGCTATTGATTGATTATATGATGGTTATTCTTGTCTATTTTGTGAAATTTAAAATGGTTCAGGTGCCCCTTCCTTCAAAATTTTCTCCGGGGCTCCAAATTTCTAAGTTACAAGAATTTGCTCCCAGCAATTGTTACTGTAACTCACATGCAAATTGGGATACCACACTGTGGGAAGTCATTCTTTTCATTCACATTCAGGAAGCTGGATTGCATTCAAACCATTATCCGTCCTACCTGATAAAAAAAGATTAGCTGGCATGGTCCTCTAAGATCTGATTCTCTTGCTAAACTGGGACGAAGACATTTAGAAATCAATAACTCATAAAACACGCTAATAGCATCAATTAGTGGAAGTCGCTGGATAACATGTTCTCTATCCATCCTCTCCCATACACATCAAGCATTAAATCACCAACTGTGTATATTTATTTATTCATTTGTTTACTTAAGATTTATACTCTACCTTCCTTAACATAATTTTATAGGAGTGATTAGCTAGGAATACCATTAATATCGATATTTCAGGGACCTTATGATGCATATGTGTGTTGCAGTAGCTAATAACAGCTTGGTTCTAAATCAGTAGCTTAGTTTTATGTCTGCTTTCACTGGCCTTTGTACCAGCAATTTTTCAAGAATAGCTTTTGGATCAAGAATACTGTGATATCACACAGCTTGTATGCAGAAAGTATGGAGGTACTCTGTGTGAGTCTGTGTGTATAGAAAACAAAGAGAACTTATTTAATGCGTTCCTATATAACCAAATGATTGGTAAGTCTGTTTTTTTAATTAATAACTACAGCTGAAAATTCCAGAGAAAAACATATATAGAGAGTAATTTTACTTTCTGAAAATCAATAGCTATAGCAAACTGCACACTTAAAATGAATGCATTATCTTGTATGTAAATTATGCCTCAGTAATTTGGAAAAAATCAATATCTGTAGTGACAGAAAGTAGATTGCTGTTTTCATAGGGCTGGGGAGGTGAGGATGATATAAAGCATCATAAAGGAGTTTTGGGGGGTTATAGAAATGTTTTATATCTTGATTGTGGCTGATGATTATTTGGGTGGATGTATTTGTCAAAATTTATCACACTTGAAAGAGGGTTTATTTAATTTTATGTAAATTATACCTCAGTGAAACTGAGTAAAAAAAAGTCAGTAGCTAAGCAATGCAAAATTCTTATTTTGTTCAAGCCCCATTAAATTGCTTTTTTGAATATTTATAATAAATTAATGGTAAGTTCTATATCTTATGGTGACTTTTCTTTGCCAGATATGTCACAGACCAAAATAATGCACATAGATCTCATTAAATGAATAACATCATAAAATGTCTTTCTCTATGAAGAGAAATTATTAATGTTCAATAATGTAAGGTCACTGAGTTGCTCATGTATATTAAAATGTGTATAACATTCCATGTGTATAACAACTTACCATCCAGTTCTGAGGCCTGCTCTAAAATAAAAGCAAATAGCTGATAAACCTGTGAATTCACAAATATAGTTCATCTAAATATGTTATACTTAGATGGAGAAACTGTCGCTTCTAAATGGAGGACATTTAACAGTAACCTTTATTTTATGTTTCTTTAATACATTTATTTATTTTATTTATTTATTTTTGGCTGCATTGGGTCTTCGTTGCTGCGTACGGGCTTTCTCTAGTTGCGGTGAGCAGGGGCTACTCCTGGTTGCAGTGCACGGGCTTCTCATTGCAGTGGCTTCTCTTGTGGCGGAGCACGGGCTCTAAGCGCGCGGGCTTCAGTAGTTGTGGCGCACGGGCTTATATGCTCCGTGGCATGTGAGATCTTCCCGGACCAGGGCTCAAACCCGTGTCCCCTGCGTTGACAGGCAGGTTCTTAACCACTGTGCCACCAGGGAAGCCCTACAGTAACCTTTATCAATTATATGATATCTGGATAAGAAACTCTCACAGGTATTAGTGAAATGCTGTAATTGGTAAGTGTGCATGGCCCAATATAGTGAAGACTTCTCACACATGACCTCTCATCATCTTTTCAATAATATCCTCTATATTTTATGTTTCTTCATTGTGAGTTTTGCCCTCCCAAGATGAAATTCAGAAAATCTGTTTTCCCACTATCCTAGGCATCTAGGATGCAAACAGATGACCTTGGCTCCACCAATCAGGGTCACCCACATGAGGTTTCAGTTCATAACAAGAGGATACAGGCTAAATGTTGGACATCTACTTTCCTAATGCCAGTGGCAGTTGAGTAGCTTGCTTTAAAGGATAAAGTAGAACCTGCAGTAAAGTTGACTACCTGGCATCTAAAGCAATTTTAGAGATATGTAAAGCAATTTGAGAGAAGTTGAGTTCCTGGCATCTAAAGTGTGGGTTGTGGTAGCAATGACAGTGGCAGTTCCCACACTAGGCAAGTTCTGCACCGTGCTTCTGGGGTCAGAGGCAGCTGCAACAATATGCTTATCCGGCCAGTATGTAGTTGGTTCTGGACGTGGTTGCTGGTATTTGACCTGCTGCCTACTTCTTCAGCCCTGCTGAGGATTCTGTGAGCTACCTGATGTTCTCTACTAAATTCTTTGTTAGCTTAAACAAGCTGGAATGGATTCCATTTTCTTCTTTGACCAGTATGGACATCCTATACAGGGATTTGATCAGCTTCTTAGGAGGTTAATAACATGTGGAGAAAATTCTAATCCAGTTTATTTAGAAAACTCAATTTGACTATAGCGGCCACAGAGTGGAAACTATTTCACAAACTCTTCCAGGGGGATATCTGCTTACCCCTAACTGGGCAGTCTTAGTGTTTACTCAGTAACTTAGCTTCTTCTCTTACCCCAAAACTCCGGGCACACACTGAACCCCATGCTATGTGTAATGGAAATTGTATCTTTCAAGACTTGTCTACTTCTACTCTCTCTTTCTCTCTGAGTGATTTCATAAAGTCCCAGGGTTTTAAATATTGGGTTGGTCAAAAAGTTCATTTTTGGTGTTACAGAAAAACCTAAATGAACTTTTTGGCCAACCCAATACTATCTGTACACTGATTGCTCCCCAATTTCTATCCAGCTGATCTCTCCTCTAAAGTCCAGACGCACTTTCAACGGCCTATCTCCATTTGGTGTCTAATATATTACTAAAATTTAACGTAGCCATTTCTTAGATATGACCCTGAGAGCAAAAATGACAAAAGAAAAAATATAAATTTGACTACATTAAAATTTAAAACTTTTGTGCTGCAAACAATACCATCATAAAGTTGAAAATCCAACCCAAAGAAGGGGAGAAAGTATTTGCAAATCATATGTCTGACAAGGGGCTGGTATCCAGAATATATAAAGAATTTGTACAACTCAACAATAAAAAAAAACCCAATTTTAAAATGCGCAAAGGATTTCAATACATATTTCTCCAAAGACATACAGATGGCCAATACGCACATGCAAACGTGCTCAACATCATTAGTAATTAGGGAAATGCAAATCAAAATCACCATGACATACCACTTCACACCCACTAGGGTGGTTACAATAAAAAATACAGACAATGACAAGTGTTGGCAAGAATCCGGAGGAATTAAAACCCTTATTCATTGTTGAGGGGCATAAAAAATGGTGCAGCCACTTTAGAAAATAGTTTGGCAGTTTCCCAAATAATTAATTACAGAG
Source organism: Eubalaena glacialis (assembly GCF_028564815.1). Classification (NCBI taxonomy): domain Eukaryota; kingdom Metazoa; phylum Chordata; class Mammalia; order Artiodactyla; family Balaenidae; genus Eubalaena; species Eubalaena glacialis. The sequence continues at coordinate 107,138,186 of NC_083720.1, read as the reverse complement.
TTACTACATAACCTAGCAATTCCACTCTTGATTATTTACTGAAGAGAAATGAAAACATATATCCAAACAAAAACTTGTACACAAACATTCATAGCAGCATTATTCATAGCAGCCCAAAAGTAGAAACAACACAAATGTCCAACAGCTGAATGGATAAATAATAGGTAGTATATCTCTATGATAGAATATTATTCAGCAATAAAAAGGATTAAAGTGCTGATTGATTGATACATGCTACAACATAGATGAGCCTTGAAAACATTAAGTTAAATGAAAGAATCCAGTTACTAAAGGCTCACATATTGTAACATTTCTTAATATGAAATGCCAAAATTGGAGAAATTTATAGAGACAGAAAGTAGGTTAGTGGTTGCCTAGGGGCAGGGGAATAGGTAAAGGGTTTTTTTCTGAAGTGATAAAATATTCTAAACTTAGATTGTGATGATGATTCCATGACTCTGTGAATACACTGAAAAGTCCTTGAATTGCTTCAAATGTATGAATTATATGGTATGTGAATTATATCTCAATACAGATATTTAAAAAAGACCTTAACGAGGTTAAAACTGAACCCTTAACTGCTTACTCCCTCAAACCCAAAGCTGGTTCTCTCCCAGTTTTCCCCTAGGTGTCCAGGCCAATAGCATAGAAGTCATCCTTGATTCTTCTTTATACATTCCCACATCCAATCCATCCACAAATCCAATTGTCATTGCCTCAAAATATGTCCCAATTCTGACATCCTCACTCCTTCTCAGTTCTAGTCCAAGTCACCATCATCTATATGTAGATGTAAATGCATTCTAACTGGTGTTTCAGCTTCTATATTTACCTCTATGGGTCTGTTTCCTCATTACAGCTAGCTGAGTTTTTAAAACCTGTAAATCAGACCATATCATCCACTGCTTAAAACTCTTCAATGAATTTCTATTGCACTTAAATGCAATTCACCCTCCTTTCTGCAACCCACCAGTCCCTACAGAATCTGGTGTCTGCCTTCCTCAACAAATTCACTGCATGTACTCTGTACGCTGCCTTCCTCCTTTTCCTTGAATAGGCCAAATCTGTTTGGGCCTCATGACCTTTGCACTTACCATTCATTCTGATGCTCATGGCTGACACGTGCCATCATTCAGGCCTCAGCTCAAAGTCACTCTCTCACAGGGGCTTTCTAAAGTAGCATTGCCTCTCAGGAACTCTCCTCTTATCCTGCTTTATTGTCTTAATAGTACTTACAATTAGCTGAGATTATCTCAATTATTTCTCTTTTTTATTGTGTTAAGAAATACAAAGCATAAAATTTACCATCTTAACCATTTTTAAGTACTCAGTACAGTTGTCTTAACTACACGAACATTGTACAAGACATCGACATTTCCACCTTGCAAAACTGAGACTCTAAATCCACTGAACAACAACTTCCTTTTTCCCCACCCCCTGCCCCTGGAAACCACCATTCTACTTTTTGTTTCTATGAATTTGACTCCTCCACCTACCTCATATTAAGTGGAATCAGACAGTATTTATCTTTTTGTGATTAACATAATATCCACAAGGTTCATCCACATTGTAACATAGTGCAGAATTTCTTTACTTGTTAAGGCTGAATGATATTTCATTGTATGTATGGGCCACATTTTGTTAATTTCTCGGCCAATCTGGTTATCTGTTCCCCTGCTATTCTGTAAGCTTCCTGAGAACAGAGACATTTTCTACTTTGTTCATTGCTGTATCCCTTACACCTAGAACAATTAAAGGAAGTTCCACAGATATGGCAAAACTGGAGTTGATACTAGGAGCATATGATTAAATAGAGGAATTAGTATTCCCCACCAACAAAGAACAGGAATGTTGGCATAGATGTTGAAATGAATATGGCCTGTTTGTGGCATAAAGAGATTTGTGCAATTAAATAACAATTAGATATTAGTGGGAAATAATTTGATATAGGTAGTTAGAGCCAAACTTTCATGATCTTGACTATCAGTCTGAATTTCTAGATTTTATCCTGGAGGCAACAAAAGAATGAAAAGTTTTTAACAGGAAAACGTATTATTAAATATCGTTTCTAAGAATCTACTCTATGCTACATACTCTTGCATACATTATTTCATTTAAAACTTACAACAGCCCTGTTGTTACCTTCATTTTCCTGAAGAATATTTTGGACAAGCAATTAATTAGTGACGATAATTCAGTCTACAGCAATAAGAGTAGATGTATTTAAATATCAAATTTTAATTTTTAAATATTTAATTTTTCAAAGAGAAAATTAGACAAGGTAATAAATTGTGAAAGAAAGATAAGGAATAGTTATTCCAAAATTCATTAACAGGGTGTTGATTGGGACAGTTCAAAGTTGGTTGGAGGAAAAGTATAAAGTTTTAGCAGAACATCTAAATAGAAAAGTACAGGCTTCCCTGGTGGCGCAGTGGTTAAGAATCCGCCTGCCAGTGCAGGGGACAGGGGTTCGAGCCCTGGTCCGCGAAGGTCCCACATGCCGCGGAGTAACTAAGCCCGGGCACCACAACTACTGAGCCTGAGCTCTGGAACCCGCAAGCCACAACTACTGAGCCCAGGTGCCACAACTACTGAAGCCCACACACCTAGAGCCCGTGCTCCACAACAGGAGAAGCCACCGCAATGAGAAGCCCGCGCACCGCAACAAATAGTAGCCCCCGCTCGCCACGACTAGGGAAAAGTCAGCACGCAGCAAGGAAGACCCAATGCAGCCAAAATTAAATAAATTAGTTGAAAGAAAAAGAAGAAAAGTCCTATAGAGATGCAAAAGAAGTGGCACTGGAATATTCACAAAAGATCAAAGCTGGAGATAAAGAATTTCAGTATCCTCCCCACCAAAGATGGTGTTATTTTAAAACTGAATTAATAACTTGGCAAAATTAAAATGTTGCCTTCTTTGTGTTTGATATTTCTAACAAAAGCAAACTCTAACATACTCCTAGTAATTCTACAAAATTCTACCCATTTGAGGTTTAACTTTAGACTCAGCCTCTAAAGTTGACTGGCTTGAGACACTCACATGGGAGGGAATTCATATGGAATGAGATCATATAAACATGGAGGAAGGAGGAAAAGGATGGTATGGTTTCAAATTATTGTTTTACAAAGCCACACTTGCTCTGTAGACCCAAGATTACTTTTAAGTTTCCCAAAACCAAACAAATAAAGCAGGAGTGTTCAGGTGTCCCACAAGCCACTCTCTGTTACTGAAACTTTCAATGGTATTTCAAAGATGTTACAACCTAAAAAGCATTTTCTTTTGTTGTTTTGATAATCATTACTTTCTTCTTCTTCAAGTCTTTTTTCCTATCTGCTACCCCTGGGACATTGTTTCATGCTTGTATTCACAGCCAGTTAAATGCTAGTTACTCTTCAACACCATCTTTCAGATTTTCTTTTCTAATAGTATTGCATTGGGGAACTTGAGATTTTAAGGAAGCTGTAAAAAGGCTTAACAGCAGTGGATAAAGATAAAAAAATAAGCTTTGTTAAATGTGTGCTCCCATTAGGTTTTTCCAAAGTTGAAATTTGAGTTTTATGTGAATATATTTGAATACATTAAACTTTCATTTTTGAAGTCCAGTTATCATTTACTGGTATGATCTGTGAGCATGTGCACACACACAACACACACTGTACACTTTTAAATCATTCTTTCATTAATTTATTCAACATTTCTTGAGCCTCTCCCTGTGCAGTAGGCATTGCATTCAATGTTATTCCAGAAACCTTGTTCTTCCTCATAGTATTATCTAATTTAAAGTTAGTCCTTCTCTAATATTCCTTTATGTTTTCTTCCCAAAACTAGCTTTGCTACTAAACATAACAATATTAAACATTAATCCAGCTGTGATTCTTAATGATGTTCTATTAAAACTTTGTTGTATTGCCAGAGTTGGTTTCCCTTCAAGAGTTAATGAGCACCTACTATATGCCAGGTACTGTGCCTAGTGCAGACTAATTCCAAAGAGTGGGGTAGTCCAACAGCTAAAAGCAACACTATTCCAACAACGCTTGCATGTGGGCCGTATTACAACTGAGCCCCAGTCTGCCTTTTTGACCACGTCTTTATTTCTCTACACACTCATGGACTCTCTATTCCAGCCATATAGAACTATTTTCCAAATTGAGTACATGAAAGACTTTAAGCTTTAGATCTTGTAATCAAGCTCTTAAGATACAGGACCTTATATTCAAGATTGGCTCTATTTCCGATTCAAATTAAATGAAATGTTAATATCTAAGAACTATCACGTACTCCAGAAAAAAATACAGAAAAATCACAGAATAATTGTTTTGTACAGACATTTAAGCAGGAAAACCGTAGATTTCTTCTCAGTAGGGGGAAAAAAGAATTTTAATTATTTTTCACAATAGTTTAGCATCCAAATAGTACCACACTTACAAAGAGTCCTAGTGAATAGCGTATAATTGGAATGCCAATATTTAGGAGGACTTTGGCCCAGCATAGCAATAGTCTCATAACAGAACCAAATATTTAAACTAGAAAAATTAAGCTATACTGATAGATGTATATAATAGAGATAGAATAGCATAGCAAGTAGGAAGGCTGGCTCTTGAGTACACAGTACAGAGAAAGAATCTGGGGCTATCACTTAACTACCCGTCTGACCTCTGAAATATTAACATCTCAAAGCCCCTCTTTCCTAATATGTAAAGTTTAGCTAGTCACACAGTGGTGATGAAAGTTAAGCAAGGGTGTAATAGAATAAATAGAACATAGAAAGTACTCATTAAATGTTATCAAATGTTTTCTTTCTATATCTTCTCTGAGCATATTTAAATTTAATTGTTATACTTATATATCCTTATCACCTCAACCCTTATCTATCCCCAGAGATTAGAGTCCGGGTTTACTGCTTGGTCCATTACGCTAAGCTTCTACTAAACACGTATGCTTCCCCATTCCCTCTTTTTTCTCTGAAGAAGGCAAGTATGACTTTTTATTGAATTGAAACAGTGAGATTCAAGACTCTGGTTTGAGTTTGGGGGTGGAAATGGACCACGTGAGCTTAATTTGAGGCTCTGTTATTATACCAGGTATGATAGTCCATTAAAATGCTAGATTAAAGTATTAACTGATTGGATGCCATTAAGATAAAATTAAGATCCATTATGGTGGTCTTTGCTAACACACACAAACACCCAAACCTTCCTTAACCTACCTCTCCCCACAATGTTGTAAAGAAGGTATATGAACATATGATGAATCAAAACAAAGTCACTTTATTACTGCCTGGGTCCTGTCACAGACTCCAATGTTAAACCCCAATTTTCTAGATTAGACCAAGTACAAACCCCTTTTCTACACTAGATAGGCCTAAGTACCCCTGAATCAGAAGGTCTGCTTCATTTATTTCCACTCCAAAATCAAGTCCAAGTCTCAGATCTTATTTTGTCAGTTTTATACAGAAAGCTGAGAAGAGGGAGGACAAGAGCGTGCTGTCTTATTCATACCCTCCTGATTAAGGTACGCTCTAAAAATGTGGCCTGGATAATGTCTTGATGAATCCCATTCAACTGGGGGAGATAGAAAATATTCCCCAAAAGGTCAGCAAGAGGTTTTCTCATTAACTTTAAAGTGTTTAATAAAATAAAACTATGAGGATCTACAAGCCTTCAGCTCATATGAATTAACTTTAATGTGTTTATGATCACTGCATTTGCAGAAAAATATGGAAAGATAGATATCTCTATATAATCCTAAAATAGATAGTGAAGCTCAGGGCTCCAGGAACACTGATGTTAAGTATCAATAGAAATGAAGTCAACCTACTAGATTAAAGAACTAACTGAAACCTTGCTATGTCCACAGTCATAAAGATCTCATGACTTGTTAACGTACAATCCATAGTCCAGCATATTGGAAATGATTCGGCAGTTAATTGACAGCCTTTTCCAAAGCAAAGCATAGCATGGTTAGTGGGAAATGGTGAATACAATATTTATCATTAAAGAGGAGAGGGAAATCCAGTTCAGAAAGGGGCCTTATACCTGTCGTAGACATTTCCAACTACTGTTATTTTTGCGACATAAAGGGCCTAGGCTCAGCAAGCATTGGCTGATCATATTTGAATTCCTTTTCCAAATACTATCACGTGCCTTTACAATATGATCTTCTCATGTCCAACACTTCATTTAAATACAAATATAAAATATAAAAAGGTTTTTCTTCTCATCCTATAACATTTTCTCAAAAATAATGTTTCAAAAATCTGATACTCTGATCGTTGATACGTTTTGAAGGAAATGACAGGAACCAATATACTTTGATTCATTCAACTAAAGAATTACAGATGGTAAAAACTAATCTCATTGACTGAAATGGGAGGATCAAGCAGGAAGATGTCAGTGAAAACCATACACTTTGGACATCAGCAGTTATAAACTTGTCTCTGAAGGGAGACTGGATCTTCAGCTTCATCAGTAAAATTGTATTAAAACAAAATTAACTTTTGAAAAGGAGTGGGAACATGGCAAAAATAATAAGTGCCTAGGGAAAAGAACTAATACTCTCCACCTTGGAACAGGGGCAAGAATAATGAGCTGTGTGTAAAGCTGCTTTATAAAGTTCTAAATAGGTGTTAGCTACCAGTCACATTAGAAACACTTAATAAAAGTTTTTTGAAGGAATAATTGTCAGTTAACTAAATAAATAGTTAAAATTAATGCAAAGTGAACCAGGGACATGAAAGATATTGTACTGAAAGATGATTTGTGTGACTCAGCCAATTTTCTCCATTCTTATGAAGGGTAAAACTATGATTCCCATTCTAACAGATTTTCAGCACAGCTCTCCTAACAACATTACTTTTACGCTCATAATATGACCTATGCAATTCAGTCAGAAGAGCCAAGAAGCAATATTGATATTTTACATTGATCAGAGGAAATGAAGTTAATTGACTCAATTATTTAACTCAGCATAGCAACACGTCCCCTTGAAGTATTTCTCACTTGAGGATCTCAAGGCACTTTATAAACCTTTAGTGATAAGTATCTCCTCTCCATTTTAATAGGAAGAAGCGGAGGCATACTTAGTTTTAATAAAAATTTTCCACTGGAAAGTGATAGGTCTTCACTCTGAATTTGACACATTAGAATGCTGTTGCCCACAGTATTTCAAGTTAGTATTAAATAAAACATTGCAAATAATGAAAAATTCTCCTCTGTAAGGTCAACCAAATGTCTTTTCCCCCTTAAGAGTATACTTCAGAGGAGAGCAGAAAGGAAGCTTCCAAAAACGTCTTTGTGGAGCTTTGTGGTAGTTAAGGGCAAGGGCTATGAGCCAGGCAGACCTGGGTTTAAATTGTAGAACCAAGGCTTACAAACTGTGGCTTGGACAAGTTATTTAACTGTTACAAGTCTCAATTTCCTTGTCTATACAATGATAATAGTAGCAGTAATTCCCTCGTAGGGTTGATGTGAGGATTAAAAGTTGTACACTGAGTAGCACAGTGTCTGGCACATGGTAAGCACACAATATAGTGTACGCATCATCATCAATCATCATCATCATCACTGGCTCTAAGCACCTGTGATGGATAATTTTATGCATTACCTAGGAGGGTGTTTTTGGATGGTAGCTAGCATTTAAATCAGTGAACTTTGAGTAAACAGATTGCCCTCCAATTAGACTACATCCAATCAGCTGAAGGCCTGCCTCCCCAGGCAATAGGGAATTCTCCAGATGATTGCCTTTGGACTTCATCTGCACTAACAGCTCTCCTGGGTCTCCATCCTGCCAGCCTTTGGACTGGAACTGGAACATCAGTTCTCCTGGGTCTCTGCCTGCTGGTCCACACTGCAGATCTGGACTTGCCAGTTTCCGTAATCCTGTGCACCAATTCCTTATAATAAGTCTCTTTCTCTCTATATACACATCCTGTTGGCTCTGTTTCCTTGGAGAACCTTGGTTAATACAGCACCATATACAAGCCTGAGAACCTAAATCATAAAATAGATTTGATGGTATGAAATAGAGTACTAACATCACTTGGAATATAAGATTCTTGAGGGCAAGGATCAACCTTTAAGTATCGACCATGAAACACATATTCAGTAAATTCTTCAAGAATAAATTAATCTATCAGTATATTTTAGCATAACATGAAAATATAGTGTCATTTTTTAAAGCATATGTGAACTGATATCATACATTAGGCAGAGCCTTAGGATTATAAAGTTAAAAAGACATAGATGAAGAAAAGCTCCAATCACCAGCTATGCCAGAAGGCTGTTAGAGTGTATGAGCTGCCCCAAATGTCATCCGAGGGAACAGAATGTCCTAAAAGAAACAGAAAGCTAAGGAATGGATGAATCACATCTGCCATTGTCATGGATACTGTTCATCTTATCTATGTGAACTTGAAAACTGAAAGCCCTATAGAATAGAGTGACTGGGTATCTAATTGAAGCCTCATCTGTTTACTAAAAGACCTAGTCCAATAGAGAAATCCTTAATGTTTAATAAGCACTCAAAGTGTAGTTGGCCTTGGGCAAAATGTACAAAATGTACAAACATAGTTTCTTTCCTATTGTCCAGTTGTTCTCTACTCTGGGTGCTCATTAGAATCATCTGGAGAACTTTTCTTTTTTTGACAGTTTCAGATGATTATTTAATTTGTTAATATTGTACAAATTTTAATAGCTTAAATTGTATATACAGCCAAATAAAAACTTGCATTAATGACTGGTGGAACTGGTGTGATAGGATCAGTGTGCCACGCTCCTTTTTCTTAATTCAGGCCGTAGACTCGAGAGTGGCCTGGAATCTCCAGGAGTGAAGGTTTACTTATACAAGCCAGCACTGTTCTTGGGCACAGTGTTGAATATTAAGGTATTAGGAAGATATACTCATTTTACATATGAAGAAACTGAACCCCAGAAAGGTTAAGTACCCTGCCTTAGGTCAGAGCAAGTAGGGGAGCCAGGCTCTGAACCCCGTCTTAAGCCAGCTTGCTGCTGAGTGGGGTGGGAACTCAGGCCTTTGGCCCTTGTGACTCCCAAGGATGGGGCAAGTGTGAAGGTTCCTTAGCTGGGTTGGGATAGGATGGCAGGGACAAAAGGTCAGCATCTTCCTGCCTGCAAACCCCCTGTCCAGCCTTGATACTAGGTCAGCAACCTGGGAAGGATGGCTCTGTGCTGGGCTGCTAGGAGCTCTCAGGGAGCCCCTTGTGGGCAGACCAGCTAAAGCAAACCATTTAATTCCCTGGAGCTGGAAACCCAGTCAGGCCCAACTCTAATATGGAATGGAATAGAGGTGACTTGCCTTTTTACCTCTCCATGGGTAAAAGGAATGAGCCGAGGGGCTGACATGCACTACACTTGGAACTGAAGACCTCCAGGACCCACGTCTGAGTCATGCTGTGCTCTCTGTAGCCTCTACCAAGTCGGATCTGACCTAGAGCAAGGGCTCAGTGATGTTTTGCAGCAGTGAGGGTCTGCGGGCCAAGGAAGGAATGTGCCCAATGGGTCTGCCCTGTGTTACCCTCCTGTAAACTGGGCTGGGCTATTGCTTCCAACAGAGGGGCAGTCAACAACCTCTACAGCTTGAATACCTGAGTCCAAGGAGCTCCAATGAAGGGAAAGCAGGAACACGCCAAAGTTGGGGGGGGGGGGACTAACGCTCCCCCCTAGCTTGGCTGTTCCTGGTGGGTCTCTAATATTAGACAGCCCTCCCCCAGTGCTGGCACCTATACAGAGTCCCATTTCCTCCTTTATGCAAACAAGGCCTGCTCCAAGGCCCTCAGCCCTGCTCTCTGTACCCCTTTCTCCTAGCTGCTCCAACAGCCACTTCCCTCCTCCTGAGATCCCTGGGACTCCAGTCTCAGGGGGACGCTGGGCATGCAGGCTGCTCAGCTGGGCTTCAGAAGCCCTTCTCCAGGAGCCAGGTTTTGAGCTGCTGGTCAAAGTAGCCCTTGACCCGAAGGGTACCTGTCACCTCATTGACCTGGGTGATAGGTGTCTTCCCCAGCAGCGGGCTCAGAAAATCTTCCACCTCCTTCTGCAGGGCCCAAATGTCCCCCTCCACCTTCCGGATCACAGTCATCTGACGGTTTCCATGCGTGATGTCCTTGTAGACCGGATGTTGTGCATACAAGAGCACCGCACAAAGAAGGGCAGGTTGGGTGGGGGGCCTCTAGGTGTGGGATAATGTTCATGTTTGGGGGGCTTTGGGATGCTGGTGGGGGGTAACAGGCGCTCCACAAAACGGTATTCATCCACAGACTCCACGAAGCTGGGGTAATCAGGAGGCCCCTGGGTCTGGCTCAGATGCCGTAGCCTGCAGCCCGGTGGGACACCGGTTCTCATCTGAAGATCTTTTAATGAACTTGATGAAATCCCATCCCCAGATATTCTGACTTGGTGCTATGGGGTAGGATCCGAGCCTGGGTATTTTTAAAAACCTCCCCAGGGACTTCCCTGGTGGCCCAGTGGTTAAGAATCTGCCTGCCACTGCAGGGGACACAAGTTCAAGCCCTTGTCCGGGAAGATCCCACATGCCACAGAGCAACTAAGCCTGTGCGCCACAACTACTGAGCCTGCACTCTAGAGCCCGTAAGCCACAACTACTGAGCCCACAAGCCACAACTACTGAAGCCCACGTGCCTAGAGCCCATGCTCCGCAACAAGAGAAGCCACCACAATGAGAAGCCTGCGCACCGCAACAAAGAGTAGCCCCCGCTCACTGCAACTAGAGAAAGCCCATGCGCAGCAATGAAGACACAATGCAGCCAAAAATAAATTAATTAATTAACCAAAAAATAAATAAAAGCTCCCCAGGTGATGCTAATATTTGGCAGCTGGGGTCAAGATCTCTCTGAGCTCCGACAGTCTAAGTGATGCACAAAAACACGTGTAACATACACACACATTAAACCCCTTCACATATCAACACTCTTCGTGATCGTTCACACTTCTAACTCAAATATTCAGGAAATGGTTAGCTATGACAATTTTCTGTCTTAATGGTTGAGATCCTTGCTATCTTCCAGTTATTTCAATGCTCTTCATTTCCCCTTTCAGAGAGTTTATCAAGGTAGTAATATAGGCACATGGGAGGTAGAGATTTTACTATTGATGAGAGGTTAGATAAAATAGGAGCTTGAAGCTAATAGTTAAAATCAATGGCTCTGTTAACCTGTGAATCTTAGGACAATCACAAAAAAATCCAAAGGCTAATACAAGTCAGAGACAAAATAAAGTGTGTCTTTTTAAGTGATAAATTATCTAAAAATAAACTCATTTGTGAAAATATATTTATAATATTATAAAGCTCTGGAACATCTGTACTTGTAAGAATTCATAAACTTTTGAATGGCTTTGGAAAAAGTTGTCTTGTTTTGACCATACCTGTTGACTAAGAACTTTAATTTGTAGAACAAGGCACCATAATATCCTGTAAAAACATTTAATTTGCCATACCTTGTCAAATTTTTTATCTAGAAAATTTATATTTGTATGTTTAGTGATTTGTTTGCTATGTATCCTATACTAAAGGAATTTCTTTCTTTTGACCGGTTTGGTTCACTCATAACAAGTAGAATGGTACTCCTTAGTTTAATTTATTTTCACTTTTCAGAAACAAATGGCAGTGAGCAATTCCACTTCTGAATATATATCCAAAGTAACTGAAAGCAGAGGCTCAAACAGATATTTATACATTCATGTTCATAGCAGCATTATTCACGATAACCAAAAGGTGAAAGCAACCCAAGTGTCTATCAACAGAAGAATGAATAAATAAAATGTGATATACACATATAATGGAATTTAATACAGCCTTGAAAACAAAGGAAATTCTGACACATGCTACAACATGGATGAACCTTGAGGACATTATGCTAAGTGAAATAAGCCAGTCACAAAAAGACAAATACTGTGTGATTGCACTTATATGAGGTTCCTAGAAGAGTCAAATTAATAGAGACAGAACGTAGAATGGTGGTTGTCAGCGCTGAGGGAAAAGAAGAATGGGGAGTTGTTGCTCAGTGGGTATAGAGTTTCAGTTTTGTACAATGCAAAGAGTTCTGGAGATGAATGGTGATTATGGCTGCACAAAACATGAATATATGTAATGACGTTGAGCTATATACTTAAAAATGGTTAAGATGATAACTTTCATGTTATGTGTATTTCACCACAATTAAAAATAATAAAAAGTAAAAATACCTACAATGAGATATCATCTCACACTGGTCAGAATGGCCATCATCAGAAAATCTAGAAACAATAAATGCTGGAGAGGGTGTGGAGAAAAGGGAACACTCTTGCACTGTTGGTGGGAGTGTAAATTGATACAGCCACTATGGAGAACAGTATGGAGGTTCCTTAAAAAACTAAAAATAGAATTACCATACGACCCAGCAATCCCACTACTGGGCATATGCCCTAAGAAAACCATAATTCAAAAAGAGTCATGTACCAAAATGTTCATTGCAGCTCTATTTACAATAGCCAGGACATGGAAGCAACCTAAGTGTCCATCAACAGATGAATGGATAAAGAAGATGTGGCACATATATACAATGGAATATTACTCAGCCATAAAAAGAAACGAAATTGAGTTATTGGTAGTGAGGTGGCTGGACCTAGAGTCTGTCATACAGAGTGAAGTAAGTCAGAAAGAGAAAAACAAATACCGTATGCTAACACATATATATGGAATCTAAGAAAAAAAAAGGTCATGAAGAACCTAGGCGTAAGATGGGAATAAAGACACAGACCTACTAGAGAATGGACTTGAGGATATGGGGAGGGGGAGGGGTAAGCTGTGACAAAGTGAGAGAGTGTCATGGACATATATACACTACCAAACGTAAAATAGATAGGTAGTGGGAAGCAGCTGCATAGCACAGGGAGATCAGCTCGGTGCTTTGTGACCACCTAGAGGGGTGGGATAGGGAGGGTGGGAGGGAGGGAGATGCAAGAGGGAAGAGATATGGGAACATATGTATATGTATAACTGATTCACTTTGTTATAAAGCAGAAACTAACACACCATTGTAAAGCAATTATACTCCAATAAAGATGTTAAAAAAAAAAAAGTAAAAATACCAACATCAGTCATTTATTCTGCTCATGAACCCACAATCTGGGCAGAGCTGGTTGTGGATGGCTCTCTCCTGGTCCATGTGGTATCAGTAGGGGCAGCTCAACTACACCCGGAGGATCCACTTCCATCATGGCTTACTCACATGCCTGGCAAACTGGTGCTGCTGTTGGCTGGGAGCTCACCCCAGGCTATTGATCAGGGGCCTTAATTCTCTACATAGGCTTCTCCATGAGCCTTTTGGTGGCATAGCATGTTGCTTATTTCCCAGAGTAAGTATTCAAAGAAATGGGAATTGGAAGCTAACAATCTCTTGAGATTCCAAAGTGGCACAGGATCGTTCCCACTGTATTTTAAGCAGTGGTCAAGTGGTCAAAAAAAAAAAAAAAGTCTACCTCACCTTTGACAAAGTGTCAAAGAATCTGCAACCATCTTTAATCTACTATACCAACTAGCCCAGTTTTTTTCTCTCTTTATTCTGGAACTTTTCTCCACCTGATAGCTTCTACTTATAACTCAGATTGCCCTGACTTTTCATAGACCTAAATCTAATCCCTCATATATAGCTCCAAATCTATCTCAAGGGCTTCTCTCTATGCATCTTTGGCTTCAAACTCACTATTAACTGTCTGATTCTCTCTTTTCTCAGTCATGTAAGTGGGAGTAAGAATATGATTGGCCCAGATCATCATTTCATGCTAAGTCATGCATGTCATAGGTTACAGACAGATCTATGCACTGGCTGTCATTAGATCAAGTGCTCCTAATCCAATACCTGTAGCCAAGGGTGCTATTTTATATTATATGACTGTTTTGGCTTATCTTTTTCATATATGCTGTGAGTATAGGGGTGAGGGAGATGGGTAGAGTTGTGCAAGGGTTGTGATTGCAGCAAGCACCGTAATTCATTTTCCTAGAATAAACTGGAACCTTTACTGGTTCTGAAAATACTTATCCACTGCTTCCTCGGTGATTAAGGTATTGAAGATATAACTGGTTTATTGTTTCTCCTTTTTATACCTCCTTCAAAAAAAATGCATGTGGATTTCCTATAACATTTTCTTTTCCCCTTAAGATTGCCTTTAAGGTCCACTTAATGCTATCGTCTCTGAATAAAATCGTAGTGTGATTTTCTCTGGACCCTGCATTCTACACAAGATTAATATTTCCTATTCATGTTAGCAGTAAAAAGGTAGCAGTACGTATGTGACCACTTCCTCCTGTTGGACAAAAACTCTCTATTTGGCCAAACTTTAGTCAGGCTCTTCTAAGCCCTCTTCTCAATTAAGCTTTGACCTTGGGCTTCAGTGTCCATCCTGGCTGGGCCTGCATACCCAGTTCAGCAAGAATCCATTAAGTCAGTTTAGAGAGAATCCTCCACCCTCCGATTCTGATCAAGTTCCTCATTTCTCACCATCCTCCAGGTGATATCTGATCACCCTAGCCTGTCTTCAGCAAGAATCCTGTCAAGTCAGTTTAACCAGAATCCTTCCTTACGCCTGACGTTGCTTCTTAGCAATTTTCCATACACTGACCCCCACCTTGCTCCTTGGCTATAAAGCCCCACTTGTCCCTGTAGTTTTCTTCAAATCATCCCTGGCACCACTTTTGTTAGTTTGGGTCCTCTGCAAAGAAAATGCCAAGATGGGATTAGATGTACAAAAGATTTATTGGGGGAAAACGCTGTGAAGGAGAAGGAGCTGGAGGAGGTAGGAAAAGCCTTCAAATCGTGATGCAGGTCTGCCCCCTGTGAGAGAGAGGGGATGGAGGAGGATTGTATAGGCAGGGTCTCAGATGTGGCACAGTTCTAAGAAAGTCTCCGCCAGGCAGAACTCAGGGGAGTCCTCTGGCCAAAGTCACCTATTCAAGGACTCCTGTAACTATAAGAATGGGCACGCATTAGAACAAATCCCCGTGCTACTCAGACTTTGGCTGAGAGAAGGCTTTGGGAAACATGGCCTTTACGTGAACACAAGAGTGAATCCAGAAGGACAGCATCTGGGGCCATCAGTCAATTATACTTCCCGTGGAAGGAAACATGAGTGCTGTATTTTTATGACCACAAATGAGTAGTAGCTACAAATGAGGCCACAAAGTAGGTAGGCGAGGGTCAGATGATAAAGGGTCTTGTATTCAAAGTTTATAATTTATCCTGTAGTCCTATAGTATAAGAAAGGGGTTGGGGAAAAGAAAACAGAGTCAAGAGATAACAGTGAAGTGGGATTAACTGGACATGATGGCAAATTAGACTGGACAAGAAGAGAGACTTGACTCCCAGGTTTCTGTCTTGGGAGGTGAACTGAAATTTACCACATGTTACCGGGAGGAAAACTGCACCCAGGCTTAAAGCATTGGTATTATTGCTGACCCAATCCAACACTATTAAATACCAACATAAATAATCCATCACCTCTGTGTTCCTTTAACACAATAATAATTGCACACTATTAAAAATAATAACATACTATAGTTAAAAGATAAACTAAGGTAGATTAAACTCTTGAAAAGTTTCTTTGAGCATACAGTGATTCAAATCAGGCAGCACCAAACTGAAAATGATTAGGTGCCCTCCCCAACAGGAGCCAGGAAAAGGCTTTTAGAGAGCAGATGAAGAAACAACGCAAGGAAATTATTTGATTGGCTGTAGCTTAAACCCTGCCTTATTTGGGAAAGCCTAGTTGGCTCTTTGTGATTGGTTGTCCTCAGGTTTCCATTTCTTGACCTTGAGGCATCTGCAGAAATTGACTCTGGCTTAGGTTTTGGTTTGTTTACATAGGCAGCCCAGGCATTAGAGACACCTTGGTCTAATGGCTTCTTTGTTAATTACTTTAACACTACAACTTTATGAAGCTTAACATGAGTGTTGTATTAATGGGTGTGTATTAATGTTGTATTAATATTCTTCACATTAGGAATAGATTGGTTTTTGGAAGAAAACTAAGATACGTAAAGTATATTTGTACTTAGGTAAATTCTGGAAGAAAAGAGCCTCAGTCATTGTTGGTGGAGAGCCTGAAACAAAGTCAGACATCCCCCAACTCACTGCAGCTCTGCAGGGCAGCCTCCCTCCTACCCCTTCAGACCAGGAGTCTCAAAGCAGAAGTAAGGCCCTTGGCAGCTGAAATCTGCTACAGGGGAGCTGATAAGAGGCGTGAAAAGCTCTGGGGCCAAGACCCCCTTAAGAGTCTCCCGGCACGTGGAGAGAGTTGGAGTCTCCCCAGGGAGTACTTGATGCGGGGACTGAGGGCAGGAGACAGTGAGAGGAGAGCAAATTGGGAATGAAGATGAGAATGGGTCAGAAAAAGGCTTCGTCACTCTTCTGTAGACCATAGGAGAACAAACAGTTAAAGTTAAAACTCCCACCTTCCAATTTTATACTCTAGGATAAACATTTCAGCTTAAAAAACGAAACAAAATAGAACAAAACTGTCTTACCGTATGTTGGTTCACAACCTCAGGACTTCTCCCGGATGAAATTCGAAACTGGCCCAGAACACAGAGGGCAAGGAGAGACAGAAGAATGAGACAGACCCTTCCGTTGTTGGTTGGCATCCTCAGGGGCTTCCCAGTTGAAATCTGAAACTGGCCCCTGTTCACGGAGGTGGGGGAGAAACCGAAGAAAGCGGCAGCTGCGCCAGGTAGGTGGCGAGCTTAATAAGCTAGGGAATTACATACGAGGCTTATCTTGGGCGGCTGCTAGACCAGTACATCTTCGCACCTGCCCGCCAGAATCTTGAGTTTTTATAGAGGCCTTAACGGGGTTCAGTCACATATTCTGTCCAGAAGATCTTAGCAACACATTGCTCTCTCAAGGCTGCATCCTTGAAAACGGCTCCCACTGTGGGAACGGTAGGCAGAAGTTCATCCCAAGGATGGGGAGGGGGCGAGGAGCCTTCCACTGCCCAGGTCCAGTTCACAGGTCAACCGGCAGTCACGTCCTCCCGCTGACCTCCTCCCACACCATGGAACACAATACAATAGTCAAAAGAGAGGTAGCATTCAGAAAAAGGGCAGCCTGACTCCCTGCTACCTGCTGTCTGGTCATCAACAGCCTTGCCCTTTCGCATTAGTAGAGTCATAGTTTCTGCAGAAGGTACTGAGGAATAGTCTCTGTACTTATACTACTGTGTGACATGAGAGAATGCCTGTCAATTTTGAATATTAAAGTGCAGTGGTTATTATAGAGGCTCGATTAAAATAACTAATCAAATGAGTTAGTGTTTTCCAAAGTTCATTTAAATTATAATTTTGATTTAATTTAAAAAGTTAATAAACTTTTTTTATTCAACTGTCACACACTTTGTCTTAAAATATAATAAATAATTTGTGATGCTTTTTCTAGAGATAAAAGAACATGCTTTTACATTATGACGAGAATAAATTCTCAACATTTACATTAAAATTACAGATCTAATGAACTAGAAAAATGTTGATGGATTATTTCTAAATTATTAGTCACTTACATTGTTTCTAAAAGTATTAGTTACTTACATTTTAACAATTTTTCTGTATTTATGTTACAAATGTAGAAAAATATCTTATCTTCTTATCCCTTCCCTTTCCTATCCAGCCCCCGGCAAATTGTAGACATTTAATAACACTGGAACAAATCAGAGATAATGCTGATATGTTAAGACTAAATAATAGAATAAGGGAAATGAAATTGACAAAAGGAAATATTAAAGAAAGATGATTTTAGACAAATTGGACTATCCAAAATTGAAAACCTGCAAATTATTATTTGTCAATTATAAGTAATTATTCCCTAACAAAATATATTTTATACCTTAATGTCTTCTATTAAACAACATTGCTAATTTGTTCTGGTGATTCTCTTAATCTGCTTTTACAGAACTACAGTTGTGAGAGCTGAACCGAGGTATTATGCTGGTTAACACAGGATAATGGTGCTGATATTTTTATATGTTCTAAATTTGTAGTGCTGATAAAGAATTTATTGTGGAGGCTGAAAGTCTAATACATGATTTATATTGCCTCAGAGGCAGAATTGCTACTGAAATTGCAAAGTGTTAACAGTTATTTTTAAAATGGCTTTTCTATATCTTAATTTGTATTCTAATTGCTTTGTTTGTTTTTTTTTGTCTTGCTGTTTCTTTGCCAAAAATATAACATGCTATTTCAGTTGAGAGGCTCATATTATTACCACTGTGGGAGGTTTCATGCAGATTAGGCAAAACAATGTGGTGGTTTTGTGCATATGGTAATCAAGTTTGAAGCCTTCTCATGATAAGTCTCATTCTTTGAGAATTTTCCCCTCTGTATGTTAGAAAAATCAAAGCACAAATGCTACACTGATATCTTTTCTTTTTAATGCTGAATATTTTTTTAAAGATTTATTTATTATTTATTTATTTTTGGCTGCGTCAGGCCTTAGTTGTGGCACGCCAGATCTTCGTTGAGGCATGCAGGATCTTTCATCGTGGCACATGGGCTTTTCGTTGCGGCACGGGCTTCTCTCTTATTGTGGCGTGCTGGTTTTCTCTCTCTGGTTGTGGCGCACAGGCTCCAGGGCGCGTGGGCTCTGTAGTTGTTGTGAGTGGGTTTCAGAGCACGTGGACTCTGTAGTTTGCGGCACTCAGGCTCTCTAGTTGAGGCGCGCGAGCTCAGTAGTTGTGGCGTGCAGGCTTAATTGCCCCACATCATGTGGGATCTTAGTTCCCTGACCAGGGATCTAACCTGTGTCCCCTGCATTGTAAGGCGGACTCTTTACCACTGGACCACCAGGGAAGTCCTGCTACATGGATATCTGATTTCAATACCAATCGCATCTTCCTCCAAATCTCCTTATCCCTTAATCTCACATTAAGAATTACAAAAGCAAATTAGATTAAAATGTATAAATGGTCAATATGTTAATGTTTTCAATAAATTCATAAAATACAGAGCCTATAATTTTCCGTATGGTAATTTATTTTCCTTTTTTTTTTGAAGTATAGTTGATGTACAATATTATTTTACTTTCAGGTATACAACATAGTGTTTCAACATTTAAATACATTGCAAAGTGATCACCATAATGTCTAATAACCATCTGTCATCATACAAAATTATTACAGTATTATTGACTATATTCCTTATGCTATGTATTGCATCCCTGTGACTTATTTATTTTACAACTGTAAGTTTGTACCTCTTAATCCCCTTCACCCAAACCTGCACCCCCCTCCCCTCTGGCAACCACCAGTTTGCTCTCTGTATCTGTAACTCTGTTTCTGTTTTGTTTTGTTTATTCATTTGCTTTATTGTTTAGATTCCATATATAAGTGAAACCATATGGTATTTGTCTTTCTCTGTCTGACTTATTTCACTTAGCATAATACCTTCTAGGTCCATCCATGTTGTCCCAAATGGCAAGATTTCATTCTTTTTTACGGTTGAGTAATATTCCATTGTGTGTATATACATATACCATATCTGTTGATGGACACTTAGGTTACTTCCATATCTTGGCTATTCTAAGTAGTGCTGCACTGAATATAAAGGTGCATATATCTTTTCAAACTAGTATTTTTGTTTTCTTTGGGTAACTACACAGAACTGGAATTGCTAGATCATATGGTAGTTCTATTTTTAAATTTTTGAGGACTCTCCCACAATTTTCCATAGGGGCTGCTCCAATTTACATTCCCACCAACAGTGCACGAGGTTTCCCTTTTCTCCACATTCTCGCCAACACTTGTTATTTGTTGTCTCTTTGATGATAGCCATTCTGACAGGTATGCAGCAATATCTCACTGTGGTTTTGAGTTGCATTTCCCTGATGATTAGTGATGTTGAACATCTTTTCATGTGTCTGCAGGGCATTTGAATGTCTTCTTTGGAGAAATATCTATTCAGATTCTTGGCCCATTTTTTAACCAGATTGTTTGGGGTTTTTGACATTGAGTTGTATGAGTTATTCATATAATTTGGATATTAATCCTTTATTGTCTATACCATTTGCCAATATCTTCTCCCATTCAGTAGGTTGCCTTTTCATTTTGTTGATGGTTTCCTTCACTGTGCAGAAGCTTTTTAGTTTGATGTAGTCCTATTTGTTTATTTTTGCTTTCCATTTGTGGTTCCTCAGTTATGGAGTTCTACTTCTTGTCCCTTGCTCATTTTTCTATCATAGATGTTCAAGGGCTTTTTACAGAAAGTGTTGGAACTAGATAAAACCAAGTGAGCACAATATTGATATCTGCTGAAGCTGGATGACGGCACAAGAGGGATTTCTTATGCTACTCTCTCAACTTTTAGGTATGTTTAAATTTTTCTATGATAAGAAGTTAGCTCTGCAACTGCATAGCACAGGGAGATCAGCTTGGTACTTTGTGACCACCTACCTAGAGGGGCGGGATGGGGGGGTGGGAGGGAGGGAGATGCAAGAGGGAAGAGATACGGGAATGTATGTATATGTATAACTGATTCACTTTGTTATAAAGCAGAAACTAACACACCATTGTAAAGCAATTACACTCCAATAAAGATGTTAAAAAAAAAAAAAAGAAGTTAGCTCTGTCTACTGAAAAGGTCTAAAATCAGTGACCACACCTACTGTCAGGTTGTGAGCTCTAAATATCCTTCACCAATAAAAAAAAACTAGGGGTCCTTACAGAAATGGCCAGATTCAGGTTCAGTTCAGGACATTTATAAGATGAGCCTTAGATATCTTGTGCCAAAAATCGAAGAAGCCACCAAACTATAATAGGGTTATGTCAAAAGGACATAAGAGCCAGCTTGGCCAAAGATGGAATAATCTGAGCATAAAAATAATCACTTCAATTCACTGAAAATAATTGTATAAAAATGTATGAGTCATAATGATATTCCAAAAGAGAGAACGAGAGAGCAAAAACAAAAAGTTAACAAGAACTCATCAGAAATCATTAGAGGTAGTTAGAGCACTGACTTTTTATTTTGAAAATGACAATTATAGAGAAAGAAATAAGCTTTTATCTCATCAATCCTGTGTAATTTATTTAAAATAGCCCTAGTTGATGAAGGAAAGTTACTTAGAGAAAAATTGCAGAAAGTAAATGTAAAAGAAATGGTAGAATGAGAAAAAGCCATTAAGAGAAAAAACTATCAGTTTTTTTTGACAGACCTTAACAATGGGAGGATCAACTTGCCACCACCAAAACCAATGATCCAACTTAAGCATCACTAAAAGTTGGTCAGCCACTTACTATGAGCCTTTAAGTATGATGCAATATGGAGTAAACAGCATAAGTAGTCTTGTCAAAAAATTCAGTCTAAATCTAATTAAAGCTTTCAAACCAACTTCTAATTTAAGAAATATAGGCGATAGAGACAAGTTAAACAATACCACAAGGAAGCAATACCACAAGGAAATAAGTAGACAAATGCAGAATATTAATCATTCCTCAAGACCTGAGACAAATGACCCAGTTTCTCCAATAAATCAATGGCAAAGGGGAAAAAAGGAGGTGAGACTGTTCTAGATTAAAATAGAGCAAATAATCTAATAAGTGTGATAATAACTGTGACTCTCGTGTGCTTCCTGAATCAAATCATCCATGAAAAAAGACTTTTTTAATGCAATTGGAGAAACTTAAATGTGGACTACATATTAAATGATATTAAGAAAATATGTTAATTGAATTTAATATGATGTTAGCAGTGTCTTTATGTCAGAAACAAATCCTTATTTTTTGGTGGTACATATTAAAGGATTTATGGATAAAGTTACCTGGTGTCAGGAATTAATCTTAAACATACACAGAAAAAAGAAAGGGAAAGGAAAGAACAAACTGACAGATAAAACAAGGATGGCAAATGTTGATAATTATTCAATCTGGCAATGGAAATATGGTTCATTATTAAACTTGCTCCACTTTGGAGTAACTTGGAAAAGTGTACAGTCTTTTTTTCTTTTCAGATACCTAAATTCAGTCTGTTGAAGTTTGATATAAGTAATAAGGTGCCCAATATAGCTCAATTCTCCACTGAATATGGGTGGATGTTAAAACTTTTTTAATGTCAAGAATTCCCAAGAGTGTAGATTAAAGACTTCTCCAGACAAAGGACAAAGAGTTCAACCTCACTTGGAAACATTCTCTCACCTCCCTATGGGAGTAGTGGAGGAAGGCAGGATAATTATCTATCTATATTATTATAGAGAATTCTCTATAATGAGATAGATAGATAGGTATTATAAGGAATTTGCTCACATAATTATGGAGGCTAAGAAGTTCCAAGATCTGCAAGCAGCAAGCTGGAAACCCAGGAGAGCTGATAGTCTGTGTTCCAGTCCTAGGGCAGAAGACCTATGTTGCAGGTCAACCAGGTTCCCTCTTACTCGGCCTTATTTTTCTATTCAGGTCTTGAAGTGATAGAATGAGGCCCACCCATATTTGGAAGGGTAATCTGCTTTACTCAGTCTACTGATTCAGATGTTAATCTCATCCAGAAACACCCTCACAGACACCTAGAAAAATGGTTGACCAAATATCTGGGCATCCTTTAGCCCAGTAAAGTTGACACAGAAAAATTTTTTTTTAATTTTTTTATTTGGTCTACTAATTAGGCAAATATTTTTGTTGAAATTTGAAGGGTAAATTTTGATCTTCCATGATTTCAACCAGTAAACTCTTGCAAAATCTATCAAGTTAATGTTTATATTTTTAGTAAATAGGTTCAAAGCCATTGGAACTCTTCATATAGGAGATTTTTAAACAGGCTAAGAAAATCTGTTTCCAAATGTTCAGGTGTGCATAGTGGGTTTACTAAGTGATACATTGTGGCAGTTTAGGTTCTCAGAAGGGAGACACTTCTGAGTTTGGGGAGACGATGTTTTTCAGGGACCAAAACCTGTAAAGAGAAGAGAGAAGCAGCCAAATGGGGCAGGGGAGGAAGTAGAACTTCCATGGAGCCAGCAATGCCTAGATTATCCTTTTAACAGGGAAGTCTGGAACAGGTATGTCCTGCATTGGTCAAAGAGGA
The DNA here is from genome assembly GCF_028564815.1 of Eubalaena glacialis. Taxonomy (NCBI): domain Eukaryota; kingdom Metazoa; phylum Chordata; class Mammalia; order Artiodactyla; family Balaenidae; genus Eubalaena; species Eubalaena glacialis. The sequence continues at coordinate 107,115,124 of NC_083720.1, read as the reverse complement.
CTAAGCCTTTAAACTCCCACATCATTCAGTTACCAGCTGAAGCTGACCTTGAAACAGCTCACAGCAGGAGACAGTCAGCTGACCTCAGTCCTCACAGCTGGGCAGCAGGTCCTTCTTTGATCTGGTCAGCTCATCTCAGAATCTCCCCCACACGTACATCATGTAAAGATGGAATTATTCCAAACATTCATTATTTTTAAATAGTCTCTTCATAATACAACTCCCTTCAAAAAAGTACTAATTTTCTTTCCTATTAAAATACCACATTTACCTTGAAGGGCCAGATTAAGTAAAATTTTAAAATTATCATTATCTGATAGGAACAGGTAGTGAAACAGTTTAATAAACAGCTGTGCTTGTTATATAAGAAAGGGACCTTTATCTTTTTTTTTAAGAAAAGTGTATACTCATCTATAAGTTCAACTCTTTTAAAGCCCATGATACAAGATAACCAATCAGTCTCACTGTAGTACAAAAGATTTCCATAATCATGCCACCTGTGATTACAATGCTTAGAGCTTTTATTATAGGTTTAAATTTGTTATTTTTATTAAATCGATCATGTTGTGACACCTGCTGTGCATGTGTGACCTCCATTTCACATTAAGTGTTTATGAATGATAGAGTAAATGAATTTGCCATCTCTGAAACTCATCTGTAACCTAGTAATACTTTTTAATTCCAGGCACTGCAGCTTGGTTATACATAATGCTTGTAGAAAACAGTGTTTTGATTAATGAAGTCATTTATTATTGAGAAAGATCTTTTCTGGTTCATATACCTTAGAGGCTTACACAAAAAGTAGAACTTTTTTGTAGATTTAATTATTGAAATAGAACCTAGCAAATACCACAAGCTTAAACTTTGGAGAAATATTGGTATTTTACTATATATCATGTCCTCCTTTACTGTGTAATTTGTTGTAACTTTTTTCATATCTTCAGCAATGTTCACTCTGCATCTTCTGATAATTCTTTATGTAAAAGGAATGCCTGTTGGTTTGGTGGATTCTTTCAGGCCTTTTACTGTAACAGAGTGAACAACTGCTTGTTGCCTTTGCAATTAAATAAGAAATGTTAAAGGAGGCTCTCAATGTTTTTATTAATTTTTAGCAAAGTTTTATAAAGTTCTGGATTGAGTATAACTTCAGACATTGCTGAACAGTTATAGAATTTGTCTTCCTGTTCTAGATACTTAGTGTTAAAATGGCCTGCTGATCATTAACCAGTGTATCAAGGGAAAATATACACCTCATGTGATATTCATGAATAATGACAGAGGATGTAAATCTCTATTTTAAATATTATTCTCGATTGTTAAAAAACTTTTTGGGAGCCTGCGGAAGGCGGCGGCGGCGGCGGCGGCACCTGCGAGCGGAGGCCCTGTGACAGCGAAGCTGCCGCGGGGCCCGCCGTGCGCCGGCGGCCCTGACATGGGCGCCCGCGGCTCCAAAGCCTGGGGCCTGTGGCCCTTCGCCTCGGTGGCGGGGGACGGCGGCCCGGAGGCTCTGTCGCTGAGCAATCTTTGGTGCGACCGCGAGGCTGAGCCGTGGCCCCCTTCGTATTCACGCTCCGCGGCTCCATGTTCCAGGACGAGGATGGGGATCTGGCTCATGAGTTCTATGAGGAGACAATCGTCACCAAGAACGGGCAGAAGCGGGCCAAGCCGAGGAGGGTGCATGAGAACCTGATTCCTCAGGGCATCGTGAAGCTGGATCCACCACCCGCCCCCCTCCCCGCCCCGCATCTACGTGGATTTCCCTGTGATCCTCTTTGAGGTGTGAGCCTGTGGGGGGGGGGCAGGCATAAACACCCCCTGCCCCAGCAAGAAACCCCCAGGCTCCAGGTGTGGCTTCCATTGAGGAACCTAGGCTGGGACCACAACATCAATAAACTCCCGTGGCCGGGAACCTTCACCTGTGAGCATGGCCGTCCCGCAGTGCTGGTTGGGTGTTGCTTTGTGTGTGGACGGAAGGTGGCCGGTGGCTGATGGCAGAGTTCCCAGTCCCCCTTTCCCAGCTATCCCTCCGAGGAGCATGGCAGGGCATATGCTGGTCAGGAATGCCTGGCTCCTGTGCCCTCGCCTGGCCTGCATTCTTGCAAGCTTGCCCAGGGCCCAGCCCTGCTGGAGGCTACAGCACTTTACAGGCAAGGTCTGCCTTCTTCCAGCCCCAGGGTGTAGGAGCTGTGCACAGGTGGGAACTTCCTTTCCCTCACTTCCTTTACCCTCTCGTTGGAGCATTTCAGCCGTTTGCCGCCTCGATTCCTCCAGTGTTGGACAGAAGCTGGGAGCAGAACAAGCCTGATTCTTCCTGCCTACCTGCCCAAATGTTCCCACCCCCAGATGGGTGGACAGTTTGCTGGCTGTTAATAGGTGTGGGAGGCTTCTCCCTCTACCCTGGGCTGGGCTCATCCCTCCCCACTGCAGCTAGCTGTTGACCCCCACCCCAACTGAGAGGGCACAGGATGGGGATCAGGAAGGGCTCTGGATGCTTGTGCCTATGGGGTGTTGCCGCATCCCACCTACCGTGTCTAATCCCCCTTGCCCTTACGCATCCGCCACCCTGTGGTAAGGGACAGCACCCTAGGGCTGGTGCCAGTAGCTCTGAGGAGCCCACCACCCCTTCCCCTACAGCATACCCATCCCTTCAGGATCAGTAAAAGTACTGGAGCCCCTGGGTAGGGACAGAAAGGAGAGAACAATCATAAAGGAATACTTAAAATGTGAAAGCTTGTAAATAGTCTAGTCCGTGATGTTGGGGCAGAGTGTGATTTCTACATAGAAATGACTTTTTTTTTTTTTTTTTAATTCCTTACTGTGCAAACTCTGTGCTTTAAGTGTGTGAGAAATGGCTTGGGGAGGATAGCCCTCAATCTAGGAAGGCTGTCGTGTTATTTGTTCAATAAAATTATTTGTAGACCCTGCAAAAAAAAAAAAAAATTTTGGCCAACTGTTCTTCAGATTATTATTTTATCTTGTAATGTGGCTGATAAAAATCTCACATTTTGAGTAAGAAAAATGGCAGTTCTGTTATTTTCTTATTTGTCTGCTTAAACATTGTTAGTCTTCCAACTGGGATTTTCTTTACTGGAAGCTCTGTATTGTTATTTGTTCATTATATGAGGATGAGTTTAGCCCAAAATTGGTCATAAATCTTCTCAACTGGGCACATGCAAGCTGCTTTGTGACACAATACACTGAGAGTGAGCAAACAAGAGAGGGGCACTCTGTGAAGTCATCTTCAGGAGCTCCCACACTTCCTTCTGGACACCTCCTGTACCCAAAGAGCCAGGAAGCATGACCACCAGACATACAGACTGTTCGTCATATGAGGGTCAGTCTGTATATAAAATATCAGTAAAATTTAACTTCTGTCTTATTTTTAGATTTAAAATATAGAACTTCTCATTGTTTCTCACATCCAGTGGATTTTTTGTGTGTGCATACCTTTATTCCATTGATTAGAGACTGCTGGAGCCCATGAGCCATCAGAATAAAAAGAAAGAAGTAAAAAAAAAAAAAAAAAAAAAAAAAACTTAGGAAAGTTACTTAACCTCCTGAAGCTTCATCTTATTCATCTGTAAGATGGTAATTATAGTAATGATAATACCCTGCTGACAGATTTACTATGAACATCAAATTGAATATTATGTAAAAATACGTGATAAAACATTATGTAACTGTTAGTTAATACTAATAAACATTGCAGTGGGAGTTACAAACCTGCAGGCTTATAACTTATGTCTTGAGACATAAGTTGAGTAAAAAAATTATGTGAGACAACTTGCATGTTATTTGTATAAAAGTTTAATTTTCTTAGACTTTTTAAAACATTGACATTAAGATGTCCTGTGGGGTTTCCCTGGTGGCGCAGTGGTTGAGAATCTGCCTGCTAATGCAGGGGACACGGGTTCGTGCCCTGGTCTGGGAAGATCCCACGTGCCGCGGAGCGACTAGGCCCGTGAGCCACAACTACTGAGCCTGCACGTCTGGAGCCTGTGCTCCACAACAAGAGAGGCCACGATAGTGAGAGGCCCGCGCACCGCGATGAAGAGTGGCCCCCACTTGCCGCGACTAGAGAAAGCCCTAGCACAGAAACGAAGACCCAACATAGCAAGCAATCAATCAATAAATAAATAAATCTTTAAAAAAAATATTTAAAAAAAGAAAAAAGATGTCCTGTTATTGCAATAAAACTAGGTGGAAAAAAGACGTTCTGATATTATAATATGGAATGCAAAAAAATGGCAAATAATAAATTTTCTCTAAGAAAATATGTTTAAAATTTTTATATAAAATACATATGGGAATAGAATAAAATAATAAATAAAAATATCCATGTATTAAATTCAATCTCCCACTTAGAAAACTATGAAGGATGGATGAAGTGCCTTCAATCATCCTTAGTTCCATCAGTATAGCTTAATTCAATTTAAGACATTTATTTAAAGAGATTACCACAGAAGTCCAAAATGGTGGTGTAGGAAGACCCTGAGCTCACCTCCTCCCAGAGATACACTGAATCTACACCTACATATAGAGCAATTCCTCCTGAAGAAGACCTGAGGGCTGATTGAATAGCTACTGCACATAGAAGGACCACAAAGAAACAGTAGGAAAGAGAGAGATACAGTACCCATGGTAACACCACCCCCCATGGTGACCTGCAGTAAGGAGGATATTGCTGAGGGGCCCAAGTGCCGACTCGCCAACCTGGTACACAGCAAAAAAAAAAAAACCCAGCAGTTAAAAGGGCACCTAGAAATGCAGGAAGGAAATGCATTCACTAACCCTAGGTTTTCTGCCAAATGGGCAGGGAACTGCTGGAGTTCTCTCTAGGGTAAAAGGTGCCAGTGAGCACGATTGTTTGACTTCCCACCAGGACTGTTCCAGGCCCATGCCAGCACCAGCCATCCTGCCAATGTTGCCTCAGTGTGGCACTCCCCAGGGACTGCCCCCAACCCACACCTCTAGCTCCAATCAATCTGCCAAAGCAGTCTACATAGGGGACTCTCCCACACAAGGCCACTTTTTCAAGACCAGTAGAAGTAATTGTTTCACCTAATTCATGGAAACTAAATCCAAAGAAAAGGTCATAAGGATGTTCAACAAACTCAGGAGAAGAATGGAGGAACTCAGTGAGAATGTCAACAAAGACTTAGAAAATGTAAGAGAGAACCAATCAGAGTTGAAGAATACTGTGACTTAAATAAAAAATACACTACAGAGAATCAACAGCATTTTAGATCATACAGAAGAATGGACAAGCAATCTGGAAGATAGAATAGTGGAAATCACCCAATCAGAATAGCAAAAAGAAAGAATTTTTGTAAGTGAGGAGAGCTTAAGGGACCTCTGAGATGACATCAAGTATACTAACATTCACATTGTAAGGGTTCCAGTAGGAGAAGAGAAAGAGAAAAAGGCAGAGAACATATATGAAGAAATAAAACCTTCCCTCATTTGGAGGAAAAAATAACCAGACATCCAGGTCTAGGAAGTGCAGAGAGTACCAAACAAGATGGACCCAAAGATATCCACACCAAGACATACTATAATTACAATGGCAAAAGTTAAAGATAAAGAGAGACTCTTAGAGGCAGCAAGACAAAAACAACTAATCATATACAAGGGAAACCCCATAAGACTATCAGCTGATATCTCAGCAGAAACTTTACAGGCCAGAATGGAGTGGCATGATATATTTAATGTGCTGAAAGGTAAAAACTTACAACTTATAATACTCCATCTAGCAAGGTTACCATTCAGAATTGAAGGAGAGATAAAGAGTTTCCCAGATAAGCAAAAACTAAAGCAGGTAATCACAACTAAACGAGCCTTACAAGAAATGTTAGAGTCTTTTTTTTTTTTTTTTGGCTGCATTGGGTCTTCATTGCTGCATGCGGGCTTTCTCTAGTTGCAGTGATCAGGGGCTACTCTTTGTTGCGGTGCACAGGCTTCTCATTGCGGTGGCTTCTCTTGTTGCAGAGCACGGGCTCTAGGTGTGCGGGCTTCAGTAGCTGTGGCACGTGGGCTCAGTAGTTGTGGCTCGTGGGCTCTAGAGTGCAGGCTCAGTAGTTGTGGCGCACGGGCTTAGTTGCTCCGCGGCATGTGGGATATTCCAAGACCAGGGCTCAAACCCGTGTCCCCTGCATTGGCAGGCAGATTCTTAACCACTGTGCCACCAGGGAAGTCCCTCCCATAGGTTTTGGATCATCATGTTTTTGTCGTCATTTGTCTCTAGGTATTTTTTGATTTCCTCTTTGATTTCTTCAGTGATCTTTTGGTTATTTAGTAATGTATTGTTTAGCCTCCATGTGTTTGTGTTTTTTATGGGTTTTTTCCCTGTAATTTATTTGTAATCTCATAGCATTGTGGTCAGAAAAGATGCTTGATATGATTTCAATTTTCTTAAATTTACTGAGGCTTGATCTGTGACCCAAGATGTGATCTATCCTGGAGAATGTTCTGTGTGCACTTGAGAAGAAAGTGTAATCTGCTGTTTTTGGATGGAATGTCCTATAAATATCAATTAAATCTATCTGGTCTATTGTGTCATTTAAAGCTTGTGTTTCCTTATTAATTTTCTGTCTGGATGATCAGTCCATTGGTGTAAGTGAGGTGTTAAAGTCCCCTACTATTATTTTGTTACTGTCAATTTCCTCTTTTATAGCTGTTAGCAGTTGCCTTATGTATTGAGGTGCTCCTATGTTGGGTGCATGTATATTTATAATTGTTATGTCTTCTTCTTGGTTTGATCCCTTGATCATTATGTAGTGTCCTTCCTTGTCTCTTGTAACATTCTTTATTTTAAAGTCTATTTTATCTGATATGAGTATTGCTACTCCAGCTTTCTTTTGATTTCCATTTGCACGGAATATCTTTTTCCATCCCCTCATTTTCAGTCCATATGTGTCCCTAGGTCTGAAGTGGGTCTCTTGTAGACAGCATATATACGGGTCTTGTTTTTGTATCCATTCAGCAAGCCTGTGTCTTTTGGTTGGAACATTTAATCCATTCACATTTAAGGTAATTATAGATATGTATGTTCCTATTACCATTTTCTTAATTGTTTTGGATTTGTTTTTGGTCCTTTTCTTCTCTTGTTTTTCCCACTTAGAGAAGTTCCTTTAATTAATTAATTTACTTATTTATTTTTTGGCTGTGTTGGGTCTTCGTTTCTGTGCGAGGGCCTTTAGCATTTGTTGTAAAGGTGGTTTGGTGGTGCTGAATTCTGTTAGCTTTTGCTTGTCTGTTAAGCTTTTTATTTCTCTGTCAAATCTGAATGAGATCCTTGCTGGGTAGAATAATCTTGGTTGTAGGTTCTTCCCTTTCATCACTTTAAATATATCGTGTCACTCCCTTCTGGCTTGCAGAGCTTCTGCTGAGAAATCAGCTGTTAACCTTTTGGGAGTTCCCTTGTATGTTATTTGTCATTTTTCCCTTGTTACTTTTAATAATTTTTCTTTGTCTTTCGTTTTTGCCAATTTGATTACTATGTGTCTTGGTGTTTCTCCTTGGGGTTATCCTGCCTGGGACTCTGCGCTTCCTAGACTTGGGTGGCTATTTCCTTTCCCATGTTAGGGAAGTTTTCAACTATATTCTCTTCAAATATTTTCTTGGGTCCTTTCTCTATTCGCCTTCTGGGACCCTTATAATGCAAATGTTGGTGTGTTTAGTGTTGTCCCAGAGGTCTCTTAGGCTGTCTTCATTTCTTTTCATTCTTTTCTCTTTATTCTGTTCCCCAGCAGTGAATTCCACCATTCTGTCTTCCAGGTCACCTATCCGTTCTTCTGCCTCAGTTATTCTGCTATTGATTCCTTCTAGTGTAGTTTTCATTTCAGTTATTGTATTGTTCATCTATGTTTGTTTGTTCTTTAATTCTTCTAAGTCTTTGTTAAACATTTCTTGCATCTTCTTGATCTTTGCCTCCATTCTTTTTCCAAGGTCCTGGATCATCTTCACTATCATTATTCTGAAATCTTTTTCTGGAAGGTTGCCTATCTCCACTTCATTTCATTGTTTTTCTGGGGTTTTATCTTGTTCCTTCATCTGGTGCATAGCCCTCTGCCTTTTCATTTTGTCTATCTTTCTGTGAATGTGGTTTTCATTCCACAGGCTGCAGGATTATAGTTCTTCTTGCTTCTGCTGTCTGCCCTCTGGTCTGTATTTTTCTAATGTAGTTTTTACCTATTTAGTTTATTTTCTGAGATCTTCCATCTCAATATTTCCTCCTCTCATGCCTTAAATTATTATTTTGAACTGTTGATTCTCCAAGTTCTACAGAGTATTGTACTCGTTATCTATTGCTGCATAACAATATTACCAAAAATTTAGTGGCTTAAAGCAGCACATACTTGTTATCTCTCAATTTCTGTGCATCAGGTGTCTGAGCACAGCTTAGTTGGGTCCTGTGCTTGAAAGTCTCAGAAGGCTGCAATCATGGTGTCAGTTGGGGCTGCTGTCTCATCTGAGGCCTCACTGGATATGGATCTGCTTTCCAACTCAGTTTGGTTGTTTACAGAATTTAGTTCCTTGCGGGCTGCCAGACTGAGGGCCCCATTTTCTTGCTGGCTGTTGCACCCTCACCTCCTTGCTTTGTGGCTCTTTCCATATGGTGTGGAGCGTACAACATGGTAGCTTACTTCTTCAAAGCCAGCAAGACAGAGTCTCCTAACAAGATGGATTACAATGTAATGTAATGTAATCACATATAATAATCATGTACATCCTATCCATTTACTGAATTCAGTTGGTTAGAAGCAAATCATAGGTCCTACCTTCACTCAGTGAGAGAAACTAACACAAGGGTATAAACACCAAGAGGCAGAAATCATGAAGGCCACCCTAGAGTCCGTCCACCACACTCATGCTGTATGTAATTTCTTGGAGACTGTATTAGTTTCCTGGGGCTGCCATAACAAAGTACCACAAACTGGGTGGCTTGAAAAAACAGGAATTTATTGATTCATAGTTCAGAGGCTAAAAGGCTGAAAACAAGGTGGCAGCAGGGCTATGCTCTTTCTGAAGTATCTAGAAAAGGATCCTTCCTAGCCTCCTACCTTCTGGTGGCTCCCTGAAATTCTTGGTATTCTTTGGCTTGTAGATAATCACTCCAGTCTCTGCCTCCACTAATACATGACCTTCTTTCCTATGTGTGTCTCTGTTTGTCCTCTTCCCTTATTATAAGGATATCAGCCATTTGATTTAGGGCCCACTCTAATCCAGCATGACCTCGTCTTAACTAATTACATCTGCAGAGACTTATTCCCTAATAAGATCACATTCTGAAGTTCTGTGTAGACATGAATTTGGGGGTGACACTATTCAGCCCACTACAGAGACTATGAAGAAATGCATATTTTAACTCTTGGTCTATTTATTAGGTAATTTATCTTGCACTGTATTCTCTCTCTCGTAGTTCATTTATCTTCTCTTTCTCTTCTTTTCGGTTTTTTTTTTACTTCTAGTTTCCATCCTGATTCTTTTTTTTGTAGTGGCAAAAATTGCAGACTCACTCATCTTCTCCATTGCCTATCTGTACCACAGACACTGTAATAGTTGTGTGTTTTCCCTGCCTTCCTTAGAGCTAGTGGTTGCCATGACACAGAGTACTCATCAATGAGTTATTGGCAAAAATCTGTTTAGGAGTGGGGAGTGATCTGAGATTGCTGGCTCCTTTCTTCCTTTCCTAATTCTGCTTTAGCTCTAGCAGTCGCCAACAGACTGGAGGCTGTAAAGATGGCATGGCAGCCTGGTGTCTTCTTTAGTTCCACTTCCCCATCAAACTAGACATTCCACTTTTCCTGAGGCTCCTCCAGGCCCAGATCTTGCTGTTCAGATCACAGTTTTTCAGGACTGTTCCTCTTTCTTGGTGAGAAATCTGTGTCCTGCTCAAGGCTAGAGAAGGCATGCTTTTGTTCTCAGCACTCAGCCTCTTCCCACATTTCACTTCATTGCTTGGTAAACCTGCTTCCTGTTTTGTAATTTAAGGTTGTATCATTTCCTTATTTCATTGAAAATGAGAGATTTTTTTTTCCCCTTCTGCATTGTTTTTCAATTTTTTTTTTTTAACAATTAGTAGGTCTCAAGGAAGGGAATGAAATAAAAATGTCTTTATTTTTCCATCTTTAACTGCAAGCTTCTACTAAACTATCTTTAAGAATTTTAACATAATTATTTAACCTTACTTAATATTCAAAGTTCAGAGTAAAATGATATATTTCTAATTCTCTCTATTTGATACAGTGAATTTTGTAAATTTTTCTCTTTTCCTTATCAGTTTTGCTAATACAATATGGAATTTAGATCCAAAGTGTTACTATATGAATATTTTATATCTCCTTTATAAGAATTATTTATGATATTTGCATTCAGTTTATAAGCAGATTTGCAACCCTTTTTTTCAGATATCACTCTTTTACCTAGTTTCATTGTTTTCAGACAGTCATTTCAAACCCTCATTTCTCATTGGCTCTCATACTTCAGTTGTTGGAGAAATATTTAAGGTATTCATTCTTAAAAATCATATAAAGATTGTCTGATAGGACTTGCATATCTGAGAACGTCTTTCTGTTGCGTTTGTACATTATTAATTACATGGATGACTGTAAAATTATTTGGTTAAAACTTCTCCAGTCCTAGATCAGTCAGTATAGGCTAGGATTTATTATGTTAACAAATGACCCCCAAATTTCAGTGACTATAATCTTCAGGTTTTATTTTCAGTCATGCCACTATGGCGTCACCTTCATGCCAGCACCTGAGCTGATGAAGCATCTAGAATATTGTTGATTGTCCTGACATAGGGCAAAAGAACATGGCAAAGTGTGTTCTGGCTCTTAAGTATCTGCTGGGAAGTGACACAGTCATTATGCTTGCATTTTATTGGCCAGAGCAAGTCTCATGGTCAAATCTGCTGTCAATAAGGCAGGAAAGTATGACTGTCCCCCAGGGATCAACAGCAAATACTTGTAAACAATAATGCAATTTACTACACCCTCCATATGTCACAGAGATTGCCCCACTATGCTGGCATTTTCATTCTAAAAAAAAAAAAAGGTCAAATGAAGACTACTACAACTGAAATATAGGAAATAGGAATAGAAATAGGTTTAGGGGAAGATAATTTCAGTTTTAGAGATTGAGTACAAAATATCTAACAAGTAATTGGATATGAGACTAAAAGTATGGGGAATGGTCTAGGTTGGGGATATCAGGTTATGTAATCAGTGTATAGAACTGAATTCATAAGAATTACTGACAGGACCAGTGGAATGACAGTGTCAACTTGGAAAGCAATAACTGTAAGGATCAAGCAGAAGAAATAGATTTGGTAAAGGAAACAGAAAGAATGGGTAGAGAATTTGAGAGGAATCCAGAAGAAGCAGTGCCATATAAACCAAAGAAGAAAGTATCAGGGAGAGAAAGTATTGGGTTGGTCAAAGGGTTCATTTGGTTTTTTCTATAAGATGGCTCTAATAGCATCTAGTTGTCTTTAACTTCATTCGAAACAATTCTGTTAGATTGTACGTGACAGCTGTCATAACAGGTGGCATTTAAAAAAAGACTTATCGAAATTGGTGAATTTTTGTGTAGCCATTTTAATATTGAAGATGGAAGAAAAAGGCAACATTTTCAGCATATTATGCTTTATTATTTCAAGAAAGGTAAAAACGCAACTGAAACGCAATAAAAGATTTGTACAGTGTATGGAGAAGGTGCTGTGACTGATCGAATGTGTCAAAAGTGGTTTGCAAAGTTTCGTGTTGGATATTTCTCACTGGACAATGCTCCACAGTCGGGTAGACCAGTTGAAGTTGATAGCGATCAGATCGAGACATTAATTGAGAACAATCAACGTTATACCACTCGGGAGACAGCCAACATACTCAAAATAGCCAAATCAAGCATTGAAAATCATTTGCACCAGCTTGGTTATGTTAATCGCTTTGATGTTTGGGTTCCACATAGTTAAGCAAGAAAACCCTTCTTGACCATATTTCCACATGTGATTCTATACTTAAACATAACGAAAACGTTCAGTTTTTATAACAAATTGTGATGGGTGATGAGAAGTGGATACTGTACAGCAGCGTGGAATGGAAGAGATCGTGGGGCAAGTGAAATGAACCACCACCAACCACACCAAAGGCCGGTCTTCATCCAAAGAAGCTGATGTAGTGTATATGGTGGGATTGGAAGGGAGTCCTCTATTATGAGCTCCTTCCAGGAAAACGAACGGTTAATTCCAACAGGTACTGCTCCCAGTTAGACCAACTGAAAGCAGCACTTGACAAAAAGCATCCAGAATTAGTCAACAGAAAACGCATAATCTTCCATCAGGTTAACGCAAGACCACATGTTTCTTTGATGACCAGGCGAAAACTGTTAAAGCTTGGCTGGGAAGTTCTGATTCAACCGCCATATTCACCAGATATTGCACCTTCGGATTTCTATTTATTTAGGTCTTAACAAAATTCTCTTAATGGAAAAAATTTCAATTCCCTGGAAGACTGTAAAAGGCACCTGGAACAGTTCTTTGCTCAAAAGATAAAAAGTTTTGGGAAGATGGAATTATGAAGTTGCCTGAAAAAATGGTAGAAGGTAGTGGAACAAAATGGTGAATACATTGTTCAATAAAGTTCTTGGTGAAAATGAAAAATGTGTCTTTTATTTTTACTTAAAAACCGAAGGCACTTTTTGGCCAAATCAATATCAGCATTTCCAAAATAAGGATAGAGAACCTCTAGTTTAAAATGGAAATCATTTGATGTTGCACTAGGAGATCATTGGTGATTTTGGTGAGAGTAGTTTCAACAGAGTGTTAAAGTCAGGCAATTGATACTATTAGGGATTTGAGTGGAGAAATTGAGTATAAATGGAGTATAAATAGGCCACCCCTTTGAAAAATTTGGAGGGGAAAAAAAAGAGGTTGGGAGATATTCCCCCACATTTGAACAATGAAGAGACTTGGAATTAAAGGACCAAGGATTCTGTGTGTGTGTGTGTATTCAATCTTATTTTATAAAGATGGATATGCAAGATGAAATTGCATGGAATTTAAAACCAAAATCAATCAACATAACTATGTTTAAATAGTGTAAAATCCAGGTACCTATAGTCAGTCTTTAATGTCATGGTATGTGATTAGTCTGGGTCCTCCAGACCAATACAAACAAAACAAGTAGGAGATATATATATATATAATACATAATATATATATTATATATATATATATATAATCTATAGATAAAATGAAGAGATTCAATATAAGGGATTGATTCACACAGTTATGGAGGCTCAGAAGTCCCAAGAGCTTTAGTCAGCAAGCTGGAGATCCAGGAGAATCAATGGTATAAGTTCCAGTCCAAGTTCCAGTCCAAAGGAGGAGAAGACCAATGTCCCAGTTTGAAGACAGTCACACAGAGAGCAAATTCTCCCTTACTCTGCCTTTTTATTTTATTAAAGCCTTCTACAGATTGGATGAGGCCCACCTACTTTGGTGAGGGCAATCTGCTTTACTCAGTCTACCAATTCAGATGTTAACATCATCCAGAAACACTCTCACAGACACGTCAAGCATGTTTACCCAAATATCTGGGTACCTCATGGTTCAGTCAAGTTGATACATAAAATTAGCCATCAGTATATTATTAAATTAAATTTGGTTTATTTAAAGAAAAACTAATATTTGTTATTGCATCGATTGATGCCATATAACCTCAACTGATTTTATATAACCTCAATTTAAATTCAGAATGATTTAATTTCTTGACCAGGCAAGAAAATAGAAATCTATTTATTAGTGATTGGTTCTATCTGAAAACCCAAGCTACTGAGAAAATTTTAAAAATAAAACAAAGAAGCTGTAGGTTGTGTTTTGGTTGATTTGTTTGTTATTGTGTCCCTCTATTCCCATCCCACTGGCTGGAAATTTCAAAAGTACAGTAAAAAAGGAACTTGATTTTTAAAGGCACATAATGATAGCAGAAATGTCAGGAGATAAGAAAGAACAAAAGAGGAAGCACAAAACATTTCAATGATGGAGAAGATCTAGAAAATATTAGGTCCATGTTTAACTTTATTTGTAGTTCCTCCCCCAATATAATAATGTCTTGAAGATAGTGCACCCCCAAATTAGCAAGCATTCTGATTAAGATAACTAGACTCAGTAGGCAAATCTTAAAGAAAACAAATATGTTTTCTAGTCTTATTGTGACATATAGGAAAGAAGCAGGAAAAAATAATAAACTAAATTAGTGTTTCAATAAAAGAAAATAGTGTGCATTTGGAATCATCAATAATCCAGCTTATTTTATTCATCCTTTTTATTAGTATACTTTATTGAGTTATGATAGTTCTTAATTGCTTGATTCAAAACTTTTCTATATGAATTGGAAAATTTTTGTAATGAAAAATGATGTTGATAAGTTTGGAACAATAAAGAGCCAAAACAGACACAGTCATTGTCCTCATTGAATTTACAGACATAAGTCACTTAATAACATATAAAACTATAAAATTGCATCTGTGATGAGTGGTATGAAGGAAGCTGAGTGGTTCTATGAAAGTGTTTAATGGTGGGATTTTGTGACTTAGGTAGTTAGTTCAGTGAAGGCTTATTTAAGGTAGTAAAGAACAGAGTGACAGGGAATAGACTGTGCAAAGGCCCTGTGGCAGAGGGAGCATGCCAAGACAGAGGAACTGAAAGCAGGCCAGGGTGACAGCAGCAGAGAAATTGCAAGAAATCATGGTGTGAGCTGATGCTAGAGAGGTGGTTGGTGAACCAACCATGCCAGGTCCTGAGAGGCACTGAGATTTTTAAGTGGGAACAATGGATTGGAAGGGATCCAAGTGAATGTGTGTAGATCAGATAAGAGGTTATTGCAGTTGTGATAGTGAGCCTAGGGTAGTGCCAGAGAAAATAGAAAGAAGGTTAATGTTTAAGAGATACTTAGGGAGTAAAATTGTACCTGGCAGTAGACTTGATGCAAGAAATGAGAGAAATTGAAGTGCTAAGGATGTGTTAGCTTTTTGAGGTTTCGGAGTAAAGCAATAGAACAAAAACACCACGTGGGGAGAAAGTTTTAAAATAAAGTTCTTGCACAAGTCAGAGGATTATTTATAGCAGTTGAGGACAAGAACAAATGCTTATTATATTTCAGTTTATACGAATTATTGATAATGATTTGTGTGTCTCACTAGAGCAGAATGAGGTATTTCTGTACCATCCTGTATATGCTCTGCTATAGTTCTTAAGACATTATAATTTCAGGTTTACATCTGTCTCCTTCACTAGATGGTGAACTAAATGAGGGCATACACTAGGTCTTATTTATATCTCCTGCAGGCAATGAAGTTTATGGCCTAGCAGTCCCTCACATATTTGCAAAGTGAAATACTTAGGTCAAGAATCAAACTTTAAAATTTTCTATTTTCCAAATTATTTTTAGTGTGATCATACATTTAGAAACAAAAATCTTTATATAAAATTTATCAAATTCAAAATTCCAGGTTAATAACTTCATGTACTCATTTGCATTTTATCCATAAAACTACATGTGGTTTTAGTCAAATGGCCACATTTACTGATATGATCAGATTTAACTGTTGGCTGGATTTTGAATAATACTAACAATCACAAGCTAGTACAGAATACAATCTGAAATTTCCGTTTAGGAGGTTGATTAATTTTACATCACCAGCATAGTACTTTTTAGCATGATTAAAAGACATGTGGAGGGACTTCCCTGGTGGTGCAGTGGTTAAGAATCTGCCCGCCAATGCAGGGGACATGGGTTTGATCCCTGGTTTGGGAAGATTCCACATGCCGCGGAGCAACTAAGCCCACACGCCACAACTACTGAAGCCCAGGAGCCCTAGAGCCCACGCGCCACAGCTATTGAGCCCACGCGCCGCAACTACTGAAACCCGCACGCTCTAGGGCCCACGTGCCGCAACTACTGAGCCCGCCTGCTGTAACTACTGAAGCCTGTGAGCCTGGAGCCCATGCTCCTAAATGAGAAGCACGCACACTGCAACGAAGAGTAGCCTCTGCTCACTGCAACTAGAGAAAGCCCACATGCAGCAACAAAGACCCAATGCAGTCAAAAATAAAAAATTAAGGAAAAAAAAGACGTGGAATAAATTAATATCTATTTCTTGAACTCCTGTATCTTCTCATAGATGTGTCAAAGACCAACTACTTTTTTCATTCTGGTCAGCAGATGGCACTGTTTTACTTTATTTAGCTAATAGAGGTGTTTTTGTTTTGGTTTTTTTCTCCTGAGTCCTTAGACACTTACAATTTAGACTCAACCTATTAAATTACACAGT